>NC_087368.1:31583595-32212441 GCF_030014295.1 Loxodonta africana | reverse complement strand
AGTTCAGACTGAGAAGAAAACATTCTTTTGTGGTTACGAGAGCGGGGAGGGAGGAGGGGTGGGAGAGGGGTATTCACTAATTAGATAGCAGATAAGAACTACTTTAGGTGAAGGGAAAGACAGCACACAATACAGGGGAGGTCAGCACAATTGGACTAAACCAAAAGCAAAGAAGTTTCCTGAATAAGCTGAATGCTTCGAAGGCCAGCGTAGCACAGGCAGTGGTCTGGGGACCATGGTTTCAGGGGACATCTAAGTCAACTGGCATAATAAAATCTATTAAGAAAACACTCTGCATCCCACTTTGAAGAGTGGCGTCTGGGGTCTTAAACGCTAGCAAGCAGCCATCTAAGATGTATCAATTGGTCTCATCCCACCTGGATCAAAGCAGAATGAAGAACACCAAGGACACAAGGCAATTACGAGCCCAAGACACAGAAAGGGCCACATGAACCAGAGACTACATCATCCTGAGACCAGAAGAACTAGATGGTGCCCAGCTACAACTGATGGCTGCCCTGACAGGGAACACAACAGAGAACCCCTGAGGGAGCAGGAGAGCAGTGGGATGCAGACCCCAAATTCTCGTAAGACCAGACTTGATGGTCCTACTGAGACTAGAAGGACCCTGGTGGTCATGGCCCCCAGACCTTCTGTTGGCCCAGGGTAGGAACCATTCCCGAAGCCAACTCTTCAGACATGGAGTGGACTGGACAATGGGTTGGAGATGGATGCTGGTGAGGAGTGAGCTTCTTGGATCAGGTGGACACTTGAGACTTTGTTGGCAACTCCTACCTGGAGGGGAGATGAGAGGGTGGAGGGGTTAGCAGCTGGCGAAATGGACACAAAAAGAGAGAGTGGTGGGAGAGAGCAGGCTGTCTCATTAGGGGGAGAGTAATTGGGAGCGTGTAGCAAGGTGTATATGGGTTTTTGTGTGAGAGACTGATTTGATTTGTGAACTTTCACTTAAAGCACAATAAAAATTACATTAAAAAAAAAAACCTATGGAACAGTTCTACTCTATAACAGATGTGGTCATCATGAGTAGGAATTGACTCTGAGGCAATGGTGTGGTTTATGTGTGTGTGTGTGTAGGGATCGAGATTGGGAAAAAGGAATGCAGCAAGTGAGCTCCAAGAAGACAGGGGATTCTGTCTGTGTTGTTCACTGAGGTATCCTTAAACACCTAGAACAGTGCCTGGCATATATAGGCACTCAAGAACTACTTGTTGAATGAATGAATGAACTAATGAATAAATGGAATGGCACTGCTAAATAAAGCCTCTAGTCTGAGAGTTGTAAGAATGGAAGCACCCCTGAAGGAAACGAAGAAGTTGGGAAGGGGAGCCAGTTTTGGGAAGAGAGAAGATGGGTTCTGTCTTACAGCATGTTGAGTTTGTTAATGGTGGGGACTCCCTGGAGAGCTCACAAATAGGAAAACGACATACTAGGTTCATAGTCACATGTATGAACACAGATCTTGTATGAGCATGAATAAAAATATTTAAAGCAAAAGAGAAAAGAACCCAAAGAAGTAAAGAGTGGCCCTTCAAAAACGGAGGGTACTACCTGGCTTGTGCCCAAATTGGAAAAACCACCACACACACAAAGGCACCCACTAGGCCATTCCTGTCTCCAACACTATTTCCCACTTCTTGGAGGTGGGCTTGTGCCCACATCTTGGTCTTCCTTGTTTTAGAAAGAATGTCCTAGAGGGAGATCTTTTCAGGAGAGGTTATATTGCTGTTGTCTGGAAGGTGTAGCAATAATGGGTGGTGCTGGCATCATGAGAGTCTGTTTCTCAGAAATTCTGCTGGAGTTGGCTGGGAACCTCGACGTGCTGGCACCTGCCCAACCCTCCTTGTGTGAGGGGCATGTAACAGTGTGCTCTGGGTGGATCCACACCTCTTCTCTCCTCATTCCATCACACACCGTAAAGTCCTGGGCACGCTCCTAAACCAAGTCCCCAAACCTGAAAAGATCTTCCAGTTCAGATAAGAGGCTGTGTTCCAATCACTACCCGATCCTTGCTAAGCAGTTGTCCTAGTGCCAGCCCCACACAGATAACCAATGACTCATCTGTTAGAAGGTGGTCCACACGGCTGATGAAATTCCAGCAGGCAGTTGGGTCTCCCCTTGCCCAGAACGTGGTGTTAAATATTTCAGATGCAATGCCAGTTATCTCAGCCCAGAGAAAATACTCTGTCTTTAGTCTTTGGAACAAGGAGAGCACGTATTACCAGAGTAGAATGCTGGATCTTGTATATCACAACCATCTTAAAACATGTTGGAAATGCTTGGCTGTAAAAGTTGCCAAGGTATGCTTCAATCACTAATATCAAAGTTGAAGTCTTTTGAGTAAAACATCAGGAAATTACCCTACCCAAGAAAACAAAGTTGTTAGGCCACCTGTCCTAGCAGGCCCCAAAGGGCTTGACAGAGCAGAAAGTACATTTGTATCACAGAAACCACCAGGTAAAAGTGTGTGAAAACCCAGCCAACGCCATGGGTCTGTATGACTGTGAGGTAAAAGGTCATTTTCACATTTGTTAATGCTACAGGAAATTTGCCCTCCCAAACCCAATCCAGAAATCCATGTATCTCTTCCTCCCCACTGAAGGGCTCCCTTCTCAACCTCCTGATTTCCTCCAGGGATGCCTTTATTCTGGCACTTAGCTAGGCACAGAGGATCAAGTGTAAATAGAAGTCATGTCCCTGCCTAAAACAAAAATCATGGTCTTTTGATAAAAAAACAAAACAAATGAAAAATGCAGTGGAAAAGATGAGTTCACTTTAAATTGTCAGGAAGACACTTTAGCAAAATGGACTCTAGTGGACTTCTTACCCCCGTTCCATACATGGAAGAGCTAATGACTAGAATGCCCTAGACAATGCCCAAACTGAACTACCACGCCCTGAATATGATTACAAGGGATGAGTCAACACACCCCAAATCTTTTTTGCAAATGGTAACATGGCTACGGCATGCATGTGAACCTGCTGGAGGTCAGTCATGGGTTCAGTCCCCAAATGGACCAGCTGGCTTTGCTTATGTGCATAAACATAGTTCACCTCCCATACAATTTAAATACACACCCCTCACCCTGAATGCAGGAGGCGTTTATGTCAAAGAGAGGGACATTGTGCAAGAGTATAGAAAGCCCACAATGAGAAAACCAATCCCATGCCTTTATATAAACAAGACAATATCATCAAAGCCAGAATGACTGAAGAGAATCCTCTCTGGGAGCTTCCCAGAGAAGGTTTCTGGAAAAAGTACTTCAGCGAATACACAAAATTAAACTCAAAGAAAGTTAATTTTATTTGATGGTTCTTTTAAGAAAATGGACAAAAATGTGGATTTTTTTGTACAAAGATTTTTTAAAAATATTAAGTTCTATAATTAAGTCACTAACTCATGATTGACTTCTTACAATGAGTGACATGGCAATTTGTGCATTTTAAGGGAAGCCAATGGTTGATGCTGAGTGTTATAGATTGAATTGTGTCCCCCCAAAATGTGTGTCAACTTGGCTAGGCCATGATTCCTAATATTGTGTGACTGTCCACCATTTTGTGATCTGTTGTGATTTCCCTTTGTGTTGTAAATCCTACCTCTATGATGTTAATAAGGCAGAATTAGTGGCAGTTATGTTAATGAGGCAGGACACAATCTAAAAAATTCAGATTTGCCTTAAATCAATTTCTTTTGAGGTATAAAAGAGAGAAGCGAGCAGAGACAGAGGGACCTCATATCACCAAGAAAGAAATACTGAGAGCAGAGCACATCCTTTGGAGCTGGGGTCCCTGCACTTAGAAGCTCCTAGACCAGGAGTAGATTGATGACAAGGACCTACCCCAAGGCCGACAGAGAGAGAAAGCCTTCCCCTGGAGCTGACACCCTAAATTTGGACTTCCAGCCTCTTAGACTGTCAAAGAATAATTTCTCTTTGTTAAAGCTATCCGCTTGTAGTATTTGTTAAAGCAGTCCTAGATAACTGAGACAAAAATTTGGTATGGAGAGAGTAGGGTGCTGCTCTAACAGATACCTGAAATGTGGAAGCAGTTTTGAAACTGTGAACAGATAGAGGCTGGAAGAGTTTCAAAGTGCCTGATAGTAAAAGCCTAGGTTGCCTTGAAGAGGAATGTTGGTGAAAGTATGGACATCCACGACAATTCTGGTGAGGACTCAGAAGGAAGTGAAGAAAGCCGTTACACTGGAGACTGCGCAGATGGCGAGAAGCAACAGCAGAGAAGCCGCCATGACAGGGAAGTGGCCGCAGCAGAACCAGAAGACTGGTGTGAGATGGCGCTGAAGCCCAGGGTTGAGGGGCCTCCACCTGGAATCCAGAGAGTATGGCCAATACCTAGAGCGTGGGGGGCAGGGCCATTGCCTCAATGGTCTCAGAGAACAGATGATTATTTTTAAGCCTTGAAAGCTAATGTAATGTGTTCTGCTGACTTCCTTGGTGCCTGTTATCCCTTCTTTTCCTCCAATGTCTCCCATTTGTAATGAAAACGTCTAGATTGTGCCTGTTCTACCATTGTACTTTGGAAGCAGATAACTTGTGTCCTGTATTTCACAGATGAAAAGAATTTTTAGATTTTGGACTTGGAGTTGATTTAAGACTATTGCTATGATATGATGGGGTGAATGTGTTTCACATGTGGCAAGGATATGAATTTTGGGGCATCAATTGTTGGTATGTTTGAGTCAGTTGTGGCCACTGTATTTCAAGTGCCCTCCAACCTAGGGGACTCGACTTCCAGGACCATATGGGACAATACTGTTGTAATCCATAGGGTTTTCATTGGCTAATTTTCAGAAGTAGATCCCCAGGCCTTTCTTAGTCTGTCTTAGTCTGGAAGCTCCACTGAAACCTGTCTGCCATGGGTGACCCTGCTGGTATTTGAAATATTGGTGGTATTCTTTCCAGCATGACAGGAACATGCAAACCACCACAGTATGACAAACTGACAAACAGGTGGAGGAAGCTCATATTCCCACTGTTGTCGATTCCGACTCATAGCGACCCTATAGGAGAGAGTAGAACTGCCCCATAGTGTTCCAAGGCTGTAAATTCTTATGGACTGTCACGACTTTCTCCCGTGGAGCTGCTGGTGGGTTGGAACCACTGACCTTTGGGTTAGCTGCCGAGTGCTTTAACCACTATGCAACCAGGCCTCCTGAAGCTCATATTAAAAAAAAAAAAAACCTGTTGCCATTGAGTCAATTCAGACTTATAGTAACCTTATTGGACAGAATAGAACTGCTCCACAGTTTCCAAGGAGTACCTGGTAGATTCGGACTGCTGACAAAATGCAAATTGAAAATGGTGACAAACCATTTTTCACCTATCAGGTGGCAAAAATTAAAAAGAATGGTAACATACTCTGTTGGTGAGCCTGTGGAAAACAGGCACTCTCATATATTGCTGGTGGGGATGCAAATTAGTACAACCCTTCTAGAAATGAATTTGGCAATACCTAACAAAATCACAAGGTTCCTCTGCTATTTATACGGTTTTCACTGGCTAATTCTTTTCAGAAGTAGACCGCTGCGTCCTTCTTCCCAGTCTGCCTTAGTCTGGAAGCTCAGCTGAAACCTGTCCTCCATGGATGACCCTGCTGGTATCTGAATGCCTGTAGCATAGCTCCCAGCAAAACAGCAACACTCAAGCCCCCACAGTCTGACAAACTGACAGACACGTGGGGGTCACAATGTTCCACTGCTATTCATAAGGTTTTCACTGGCTACAGGATAAACCAGAAATTAATGAGAGTGGTTACCTAGAGGAGGTGTGTGGGAACAGGGTAGAAAGAACGGGAGAATGAGACAGTAGAGGTGAGGGAAGAATAAATCCTCTGAGTGTATCTTTTTGTATACTTCTGATTTTTGTTGTTGTTAGGTGCTACTGAATTGGTTCCAACTCATAGCGACCCTACGTACAGCAGAACAAAACATTGCCTGGTCCTGCGTCATCTTCACAATCATTGTTACGCATGAGGCCATTGTTGCAACCACTGTGTCAGTCCATCTCGTTGAGGGACTTTTAGAACCATGGCAATGTTTCACAAAATCAAAAACCAAATAATTAAAATCCCTAAAGGGCTTGGGGAAGAAAATAAACAAACTAAGAAACACAGAAAGAATAGTATTTTGACTACATATTGTAAGACTAAACAGAAAATGAACTGCACACAAATATTATATTTTAGTTAAATTCGTTTTTCACAGGAATATGGATTAGAATGCGTATTCTTGTTCTTGTTAGTTGCCTTCGAGTTGATTCTGACCCATGGCAACCTCATGTGTGCAGAGAACAGCTCCATAGAGGTTTTTTTATTTTTATTGCGCTTTAAGTTTACAATTCGAGTCAGTTTCGCATACAAAAACTTACACACTTATACACACATTGTTATGTGACCCTAGTTGCTCTCCCTATGTGACAGCTCACTCCTCCTCTCCACCCTGTATTTCCTGTGTCCTTTCAACCAGCTCCTGTCCCCTCTGCCTTCTCATCTCGCCTCCTGACAGGAGCTGTCCACTTAGTCTCATGTGTCTACTTAAGCTAAGAAGCACAATCCTCACCAATAACATTTTATGTCTTATAGTCCAGTCTAATCTTTGTCTGAAGAGTTGGATTCGGGAATGGTTTTAGTTTTGGGCTAACAGAGAGTCCAGGGGCTATGTCTTCTGGGGTGCCTCCAGTCTCAGTCAGACCATTAAGTCTGGTCTTTTTACTAGAATTTGAGTTTTGTACCCTACTCTTCTCCTGCTCTATCAGGGACTCTCTGTTGTGTTCCCTGTCAGGGGAGTTATTGGTGGTAGCTGGGCACCATCTACTTCTGGTCTTAGGCTGAAGTAATCTCTGGCTTATGTGGCCCTTTCTGTCTCTTGGGCTCATATTTTCCTTATGTCTTTGGTGTTCTTCATTCGCCTTTGCTCCAGGTCCATTGGGACAAATTGATGCATCTTAGATGGCAGCTTGCTAGCTTTTAAGACCCCAGATGCCACTCACAAAGTGGGTCCATAGGGTTTTCAAGGCTGTGACCTTCCTACAGCTGATTACCTGTCTTCCAAGGCACCTCTGGATGGGTTCGAACCGCCAACATTTAAGTTAGTAGCTGAGGGCTTAACCGTCTGCATCACCCAGGGACTCCACGTGTATTGTGTTGTTTTTAGGTGCTGTCGAGTCGGTTCCGACTCATAGCGACCCTCCCTATGCACAACAGAACAAAACACTGCCAGGTCCTGCACCATCCTTACAATCGTTGTTATGCTTGAGCTCATTGTTGCTGCCACTGTGTCAATCCACCTCATTGAGGGTCTTCCTCTTTTCCGCTGACCCTGTACTTTGCCAAGCATGATGTCCTTCTCCAGGGACTGATCCCTCCTGACAACATGTCCAAAGTATGTAAGACGCAGTCTCGCCATCCTTGCTTCTAAGGAGCATTCTGGTTGTACTTCTTCCAAGACAGATTTGTTTGTTCTTTTGGCAGTCCATGGTATATTCAAATTTTTCACCAACACCACAATTCAAAGGCATCAATTCTTCAATCTTCTTTATTCATTGTCCAGCTTTCACATGCATATAATGCGATTGAAAATACCATAGCTTGGGTCAGGCACACCTTGGTCTTCAGGGTGACATCTTTGCTCTCCAACACTTTGAAGAGGTCCTTTGCAGCAGATTTACCCAATGCAACGCATCGCTTGATTTCTTGATTGCTGTTTCCATGGCTGTTGATTGTGGATCCAAGTAAAAATGAAATCCTTGACAACTTCAATCTTTTCTCCGTTTATCATGATGTTGCTCATTGGTCCAGTTGTGAGGATTTTTGTTTTCTTTATGTTGAAGTGCAATCCATACTGAAGGCTGTGGTCTTTGATCTTCATTAGTAAGTGCTTCAAGTCCTTTTCACTTTCAGCAAGCAAGGCTGTGTCATCTGCATAACGCAGGTTGTTAATGAGTCTTCCTCCAATCCTGATGGCCCATTCCTCTTCAAATAGTTCAGCTTCTTGGATTATTTGCTCAGTATACAGACTGAATAGGTATGGTGAAAGAATATAACTCTGACGCACACCTTTCCTGACTTTAAACCAATCAGTATCCCCTTGTTCTATCTGAACAACTGCCTCTTGATCTATGTCAAGGTTCCTCATGAGCACAATTAAGTGTCCTGGAATTCCCGTTCTTTGCAATGTTATCCACAGTTTGTTATGATCCACACAGTCGAATGCCTTTGCATAGTCAATAAAACACAGGTAAACATCCTGCTGGTATTCTCTGCTTTCAGCCAGGATCCATCTGACATTAGCAATGATATCCCTGGTTCCACGTCCTCTTCTGAAACTAGCCTGAATGTCTGGCAGTTCCCTGTCGATATACTGCTGCAGCCATTTTTGAATGATCTTCAGCAAAATTTTGCTTGCGTGTGATAATGATATTGTTCTATAATTTCCACATTCAGCTGTATCACCTTTCTGGGGAATAGGCATAAATATGGATCTCTTTCAGTCAGTTGGCCAGAAAGCTGTCTTCTATATTTCTCAACATAGACAAGTGAGCGCCTCCAGTGCTGCATCCGTTTGTTGTTACATCTCAATTGATATTACGTCAAGTCCTGAAGCCTTATTTTTCACCAATGCCTTCAGAGCAGCTTGGACTTCTTTCTTCAGTAGCATCGGTTCCTGATCACATGCTACCTCTTGAAATGGCTGAACATCAACTAATTCTTTTTGATATAATGACTGTGTATTCTTTCCATCTTCTTTTGATGCTTCCTTGTGTTGTTTAGTATGTTTATTCTAGGACTGGGCAAATAAGTAATATATCGTGGATAATGAGACCCAAAAGGCTAGCGTGAAGCCTATAGTTGGATTGGATTTGAAAGTATTGATATGAACTCATGACTTTCAGTATATTAGACACATACAGGTACATAGAGGTAGAAACAGATGCGTGTACATGCACATGGTATGTACGTACACGTATGTTCTAGCTTTGTCTGCTGAGATGGCCTAAAAGCAAGGACTCCCAGCAGTGATGAGCGAACACAGTGCCTAGACCTTCGTTTCCACATACTATTCTGCAATAGCAGGAATCAGGACTCCTTGGAAAAACATCTCCCCTGCAACGGGCCAGGTCTTATGTATATGGACACTTCGGTGCACATCCAAGCTCCAACCTCAGTTTATCCTAGGAAGTCAGCTCTAGGGAATTGGCTCTACAGGCCCTAGAAGCAGGCTTAGGGCAATTTGAGTAAAGAACTTTGGGGTCCCACTCCTCTGCTGCTAGAACTTCTTGCCCCGTGGGGTGGAGCACAGCTGGAGGAGAGCCAGAGTGGAGCCTTCTCAAGTATGGAACCCAGGGCAGAGGCCCCTCGTAAGAGAACACCAAACGAATTCGGTATTTAAAAACATGTCATATCTTCTCGAATTTTAGGCCTTCCCCTGGGCCCTTGGATCTAAGAGAGCTTCCCTCAGGGTTCCTGGTGACACTAGTTTTTTAATATTTGGTTGTCTAAAGGAAATCACTTAAGGGTTTAACACGTACTTTTAGCACTCACCTAAATGCATGGTGTTGCCAATTGGCAGCTAGTTAACTGGTATAGTATATTGGAATCTGATTTGTTAACTTGAAAATCAGATTAAAACAAAAGATTACTGAGGGCCCTTTCAAGGTCATACTACATACAGCTTACCTCACAAGGACACCTAAGGGTCATGCAGTGCTATAGGGAAGTGGAAGTTTTGTTTTGACCTACTATGTACTATTGAGTGGAGCGCTGGTGGTGCAGTGCTTAAGAGCTACAGCTGCTAACCAAAGGATCGGCAGTTGGAATTCTCCAGCTGCTCCTTAGAAACCCTAAATTTTTAAAATAAAAAAGCGCTATTCTCTAAAAATTGAATTCTAAATATTCCACCAGGTTATATGTGTCCAGTGATTTGTTCTGGTGCCCACCAATGGCATTTTAATAATTGGAATCATTGCTGAAGAGTCATGAGACTTCTATTTCATCAAGATTTAAGTCTAGCTGTTTATACTTAGTGATAACCCAGCCTGAGGCTTAAGACAAAGAGCTGTTGTCAAAGGTGGGGAAAACCAAACTTCCTACAAGTCTGGGGAAAAAAACGGGGTGTGCTGGTCGGGGGAGTTGGGGGAAGTCACACAGGTATGCCCTTTGTAGATAGGGAATCTCTTCAGGCTTTATATCCCATTCTTTCTAACAATTCAAGGTTCTGTCATTATTGTTCAGGTATTTCTGTCTCCTATTGTCAAGTTTTATGAGCAAGTCTGGAATCTTTATAGTGAAGGAAAAGGGAAAAACAGAAGTCCTGAGGTTTTCTTCATCTACTTGGTCAACCTCTATTTTTAGTAACTATAAGGGGATTGACGGCTTTCAACTTTACAACTCCCTCTTCCAGCAGGAAACCTCAACATGGCACCCATCAAGCCACTTGATGCTGGGTGAACAAAAATCAAATCAGTAACAAATACGAAGCATTGTTTTGTGCTTTTTTTTCAGACTTTGTTAATGGTATGCTCTGAAATCATTTAACTTGCGCTTTCCACTCAGCATTATGATTTTTAAATGTATCCACCACCTGTGGCTCCAGATCCTTCATTTTAACCTCCACTGAAGAAATATGTAAAATTTACTCTTCCATTCCCCCACTGGGGCCCTGGTGGTGCAGTGGTTAAGCCTTTGGCTGCTAACCACCTGCTCCCTGGAAACCCTATGGGGCAGTCCTACTCTGTCCTATAGGGTCACCATGAGTTGGAACTGACGGCAACGGTTTTTTAAATTCTTCCACTGATTAGACAATGATCACTGTCTACGTCTTTTTGTGCAGTTATGCCAGCTTCAACACAGCATACCCTTAAAGACAAAGTTACTGAGTCTGAAGCGTACCCCCGCACCCTCGACTTTACTAGGTCCTGACAAAGTCCTCAGCAAAGGGGTTGCACCGATTTACACTCTCACCAGCTGTGTAGGGCACTTCCTATTTCTCACCAACACTTGCTATAATTAGACTTTTCTATATTTTTACCAAATTGATGGGTACGAAATTGTATCTTCTTGTTTTAGTATTTCCTTGAGCTCTTCTGCAATTGAGCTCAGTATATTACCATACCCTTTTTCTTTTCCTAAAAACTGGCTTGTTTTATTGATTTGTAGTTCTGTAAATATTCTGAATATTAATCCCATGTTAGTTCCCCTTTGCCGTCGAGTGGATTCTGACTCATAGCGACCCGAGAGGACGGAGAACTGTCCCACGCTGTTTCCAAGAAGTGGCTGGTGGGTTTGAACCGCCATCCTTTGGTCAGCAGCCAAGCTTGCCTTTGCAAATATCTTCTCCGAGTCTGAGGTTTGCCTTTTCATTTTTTTTTTAATGATATTGTTCATTTTACAGACTTTAAAAACATTTTAGAAATAACATTAAAAAAATTTTAAACCACATGTGTCTTCATGGTTGGTGGGAAGTGCTGCTGTTTATCAGCCTTACTCCCAGATCCAACTGATGATGACACTCTCTTCAACTAGAACATTGCCTGTGGCCACCAGGGAAGGGAGCTCTGGAATGGTTCACCTGGCAATTAAATACTCCAGCTTGGAAGTAGTGACTTCCCTGCAGTTCACAGGCCCCGAGTCAGAGCCAGCCATGCGGCCCCTCCCGAGCACCAGAGGACCAGAAAAGGCAATCCAAGCTTTCCACTGAACAGATGTTTTTAAATTTTAATGCAGTTAAATGTACCATTCTTTTGTTGCCTGTGCTTTTTCAAAGGTGTTATTCATACCATAAAACTCATCCTTCTGAACTGTACATTCAGTGGCTTTTAGTATATTCGCAAAATTGTGAAACCATTTCCTTTCCACTAGATAATCCCCAGAACACTATCATTCCAAAAAGAAACCCTGAAGAGGTCACTCCACCTACCCACTGCCACCCCCCACCCCCAGCCTCCCAGCCCGTGGCAAACACTATTTTCTGTCTCTACAGTTTCCCTATTTTGGACATTTCATGTCTAAGTAAAATCATACGTGACTTACATGTGTCTGGCTTCTTCCACTTAATAAGTATTAAAGTTTACCCACGCTATAGCGTACACCGGTTTCCTTTTACGGCTAAATATTCCATCGTTTGAATACACCACATCTTGTTTACCCATTCATCAGTTGATGGCCATTTTGGTTGTTTCTGTTTTTTGGCTACTACAAATCATGCTATGAATATCCAGGTAAAGGCTTCTACATGGACATGTTCTCAACTCTCTTGGGTGCATATCTAGGAGCGGATTGCTGCGTCATATGCTAACTCTTATGTATGACAGTTTTCCAAAGTGGCTGCACCATTTTACAATCCCACCAGCAATGTATGACAGTTCCAGTCTCTCCACATCCATGCCAACACTTGTTACTGTTTTTGATTATTGATCTAATGCAAAGGAACGCAGTCACGCTTGGAAGGTCTGAGCCTATCCAAGCTCATCCCACCTGCTGGAAGAGGCCACGGTTACCAAGGGGTTGAAGACCAGCTGTTGTTCTAGCAGGAGCTTTCCTTCTTGGGAGTTTCTCAAACATGGGTCCTCACTCATTAGTTTCTTCTCCTGGGCTTTTCAGAGAATAAGGGGAAAAAGACTCCTTTCCTCAAAAAAAAAAAAAAAAAAAAAAAATTGACTCCATCCAACTTCTTATATTCAACAGAGTCTCCCATAGTGTGTCCAGCTAGGAAGGTAAAGAAGGAAGAGCAAAGAACTGGAAAAAGAAACACAGTGGGAAGGAGTGGAGAATGGGACGGGAATTCAGAAAACCAGTCAATTATAACCCCAACTTGAGTCTTTTAGAAACTGCTACTCCAGCTGTGTTGCAATTTTGAAGCCGGAGGTATCAATGGGGCAAACAGCATTTTCATGCTCAGTAAAGGCATGAAACAGTGAAGGAAAGGCAGGGGTTCCCAAGGTCTGAAACAGACGCGTGCAAAGTGACTCCTGTAGTGAAGGTGTAGGACCTGTCACCATGAGCGCTCTCCTCACACTAGGAAAGGGACTCGGACAGGAGGAAACTTCAGGAAAAACAGGAAAGCCAGTGTGCTCATCGTTTCTAGTCTGTTATACCTTCCATTCAAAGGTGAGGCTGTTTGATTAGCAAAGTTGGGGAATATCTTGTTCCATGAAAAACGAAGTCCCAAAATAAGTTCAGAACACACCGAGCCCAAGACAACAACCTTCTTTCTCCTCGCTACTGTGGTCCACAAAAGGACAACGTGGCCACATCACTCCTCCCAAGGCCAGATTCAGCTTTAAAAAAATAACAAAAAAAAACATTGCCATCGAGTCAATTCTGACTCATAGTGACCCTACAGGACAGAGAACTGCTCCACAGGGTTTCCAAGGAGTAGCTAGTAGATCTGAACTGCTGACTTTTTGGTTAACAGCCAAGCTCTTCAACCACTGCACCACCAGGGCTCCAGACTCAGCTTGGGCACCCACAAAGCTAATGGAGAGCCTGGGAGGGCCAGGGTGGCAGCAGCTGTGCGAGATGCATGGGGGTCACGGTGGCAACAGGGAAATCCTCTAAGGGACATCTGCTACTCAACTGGGAAAAGGAAACCCAAGGGCTGCCAGGCCTGGAATTTCCCAAGAACCCAGAATTTTAAACACTTGGCGTCTTTAACATTTCTCCTATTTTAAAATGCTGGTGATCACCTCTTTTGAGAACACTGCCAGGGTCGCACCTAGCCCGCCAGCCCAAGTGCGGCCCCTGGGCTGTCCCTCCGACTCCCGTTCCAGCAGGTACGGCGCATATACTCTTGCTTATTCTGGATTAAAGGATCACACAGACACAGCATTTCCATGGAAAAAAAAAACCCTCTTGTTTATTTGATTAAACAAAAATAAAATAAACTGCATAGGAACAATTTTAAAGTCCAGAGAGACACCAACTTTGTTTTAAGGCTGCAGTAGCTGATACAGTGTCTCCTTGCTACCTTCTCCAGCCTTCTCTGTGGACCACAGTGATACATTCAGAAGCCTGTCAGCTAACACAGGAGTTTTTGAACACTTTTCCCATTGGTTCTTCACTTGCTCATTGCCTGTCATGCCTGTGGCCTGCAGTATAATATTTAAGATTTAAAAGTAAAACAAAAAAGATAAAAAAGGGGGGGGATACCCACAAACACAAAAACCCACTTTCACCCAAAGGTCTGGGGAAAGACCTTGCTTCCCCACCCATCCATTAGTTGATGGGACCCTTGCTGCTACTGCAGTGGTCATTGGGGGGAAAAAAAAAATGGCAAGAGGGACTCAACGCCCCAGACAGGCTTGCAGCATCGTCTCTGCTGCCACGGGGCTTACTCCGGGGGTGCATATTCCTTACTTTATGTCTGCCTTGGACAAATTAAAAAACTAAGAGGTTTTTCACTTAATTTCAAACACCAGTCGACAAGCACCCAATTCTGCATTTGCCTTTCTCGGAAAAAAAAAAAAAAAAGGACTCACCGAGTCGTGTGTTCTACACTTAAAAATGAAAGCATTTTGCTGACCAGGCATGACAGCTAACGGGACAGTATTAAGGAAGATTCCTCAACAAATACTAACAACCCTCCCAACCCACCCAAGTAGACCTAACATGCTAGTTAAAAACAATACCCCTAACCTACCCCTGCCCTCTCACCTGCATTGATTTTAAGGGAAAAGAAAAAAAGAAACCTGGCCACCCTACAAACAACAAAACCCTAGAAATATGGAAACTCTTCCTTGGAAGAAAGACAACTACAAAGATTGCTAGAAACATAAAGAACTACCACCGAGCTGGTTATTAAAAGAAGTAAACACTTTGCTACACACGTTAACATTCAGTCAGTATGCTCTGTGATAGAGCCTTACGAAAAAGACTACCTGAGCTTGTAAGTTAATACAATCATTAAAAGGAGGTCTAAGACCACGTGGAGACACAAAACTTTTAAAACCATTACTGGTTAAATGATGATAGAAAACATCCCACCAGGCTGGCTTGTTAACCCGTAAGATCAGCTTTAAAAATAGGTATCATTGAGGTATTTCTTCACCATGACTTTTATAAACCCAACGGATAAATACAGTGGTCTTAGAACCCTCTCTTCCAACCAAAACAAAATTTAGCTAGGGGAAGAAGAGAGGTGGGAGGTTCAGTAATTATATCCTGGTCATGTGCTTCTCGACTTTATCAAGTATTTAATAAACAAGCAAAGGAAAAAGAAACCTGTCCACCATGACACCTTTGGTAGGAAAAGTAAAAAAAAAAAAAAAAAAGACAGCACGCAAGAGTAACACATAGTTCACCGGTCACTGCCCAGTAAAAACAGTGACTTTTGCAATGTCATGGGTGACAAACATCCTACTAGGTCCAGAAAATCTACAAATACAATCACCAAGTCTAAAGGACTCTCTTTTCCTTCAAATATTCGATGTTTCCAACAACGAGACCCTTAGCATTGCTCCTGAAAGGATATATTTGCAGACACTCACAATATAGATAAAATATTTTTCTCTTGAAGAGAGAGACCTAAAGGTCTTTATTTGCAATTAAGTCCTCACACAGGTCAGATGAAATCAGCAGTTTCATAATACTGAATGTGACAGCGGTGCACAAGTGTCTTTATTAGCGGGAAAAAGCCAGGTTGGTTAAGAACCACTTGGATTTACGACCATACTTGCCTGAGTATAGGAATATTTGGTTTCAAAGTTTCTCTTTCAAAGCTAAACGTTTCTCCTAGGAGAAACCAACTCTGGATTTACAAAAACAGTTCTTCTAGAGGTAACCCCCACTCCCACCCACTCCCCCATGAATTAATACTATTCTTTTCTGAGACTTATCAAATGCTCATATGAGGTAGACAAATTTCACCGAAAGTGAGGTAGAAACAAAAAAAAGCACTCGGAGTGGTTGGTGTGTGTATTTTGTGTGTATGTGTGTGTGGTGCCCCTGGCCCACAGAAGCCTCAGGAGGCCCGGGCCCTACAATACCATCACACGCAAGTACAAGAGCTTGACTTTTATACAGCCCCAGACTGTGGGACACTCGGTAAGAGTGATGTTTTAAATAAATACCCTAAATACTTTTTGGCACCATTGGATTTTTCTTTAAAAAAAAAAAAAAACAGAAAAACAAGCTTAACTTTGGCATATCTTTTGCTATCTACCAGAGTACAGCCATCTTAGATCTTCCAAGAGGAAGGCAACCACACACACAGACGGTATTCTGCTGCTTCAAGCCTAAAAGTCTTCCCTCTGTAGATTAAGCTTTGGCTTAACTAGAATAAAACAGAATGAGCCAATCTCAAGCTATTTTCCCACAACTCCATCACAAAGTGCCTTATTTTTCTGGCAACTGTTTTGGCCTAACACGTAATTCAGGTTCTGTTTATGGTAGCCTTGCGTCTGATTCCCTAAATAAGTTAGACTTAAAAAGGGCACCAATTGAGCAGTCGGCGCACTTAGGGTACTGACCGAGCCACAGGGCTCCAGCCAGCACAGAGACTGCGTCTCCGGAACGAATTTACAGAGAAATGATTTTTTATTCATTTTTTTTAAGATAGCACTTTTGAAATTTTAGAAGTCAGTGTCCTCAGAAGTGGTTTTTACCTACGGGTTATTTAGAAATCCTGCAGCCATCTCCATCCTGAAACCTATATATACAAACCCAAATGTCATCTCTAAGCCTCCCAACCCCAGGTTCCACCTGACCATACCAGAACTCTATGGGGACTGCTGTTTTTAGAAATTCGTTTACTGTCTGGAAATATTTTCACCTTTTCCCTCACAGCACCCAGGACCTTATCTTCTGACCGTGTTGAGGACTTCTTCTCTTAGCCTCAATTCCTCCTCACAGGGGTTAGTATCACTTCATCCTGAGGGAGATACGCATTTAAATGCATGTGTTTTTAACAGCCTCACATTAGGGGGTACCAAATGCTGGCTTTCACCCTCTTTTCTTCGACTTGGAGCATCCCACTGTACAATAAATACTCTCCAAAGTGCTTGGCACCAATCCCTGTGGGTCAGGAGTCAATTGTGGGCAGCCACAGATGGCGCATGTTTTAAAAGCAAACGCTTCCCAAATGTAACCATGTTTCTCAAAAGCCCGTTGTGCGCCACCATTAAGGATTAAAAGGTAGCATTTCCCACCTTCACTGTCAGGAAATGAAGCCCTTACTTCCTTGAAGACTGCAAACTGGTGAGTCTTTACTAAGACCTGATTATTTCTGACATGGAGTAGAACGCCAGGCTTTACGACCAAATCTACAGTAAAATGTTAAGGTGAACAGTTTTAGTTTCTGCTATCCATCAGGAGAATTTCTCCAGCGGGTCCTAAAATTCCTCACAAGTGAAGAATCTGGGAAGGAAAGAGTGTGAAAATGAGGATGGAAAAACCAAAGAGGGCAGCGACTCACTGAAATAACTTATCCAGCCACGACCATGCCCTATGTTTCTGAAAACATTTTTAAGAAAAAAGAACTATGAAGGGCCATTCCCTCAAGAAAAGTCTTTTTTTTTTTTTTTTTTTAAGTATCTGAAACCAGTTGTCTTTGGTGTTTAAAGGGTGATTTGTTGGCTGGTTCGTAGAGGGAAGGATTAGCACCAAGTTACTCCAAAATAACAAACAGGAAAAATGTTTTAATTATGTGAACTCATTTCCAAAAATTCAGAACATTGGGGGTGGGAAACAAATAAAAGGCAACCTCATAGGAACTGGGGAAGGATTCATTATTAAATTCTTTAGTAAAAGAAAACGCATTTTTACCAAACCAGGTATCTTAATGCCTCCCCACCCTGTGACGTACAGCTGGAGGCAGCACTCTGAAGCTACTTTCCAATTTATGGATCCTTTACAGCGTGCAGTTCTCACTTGTGAAATGTTTTTTCCCTGTTTTTGTCACTTGAAAATACCTAAAATTTAAAGCAATGGAAAGAAGACAGGGTACCTTGAAGGGGCAAATTAATTGCCCAAAAGAGACGGGTGGGAGAAGCAATCTGATTGGCTCTTCACAATCCCCCACTCCACCTCTTTTTCTTTTGGGCCACAAAGGCAAATTGCTCCACTTTGTTCATTTATTCTGCTCATTTAAAACTACGTCCGTTTTGCAGCAGAAATTTCACTTCAACACAGGATCAGAAACGGATCCTTAGCCTTTCTGTTTCCACAAGAAGTCTCCCTGTAAGCCACTGACGTCGGAGGCGACCGCTCTTCCTGAGTGCTGCTCTGCATTATGGTTCTTATGTCAGTATTGGGGGCATAGAAGGGACCCATCTGGGTTCTGACAAGCAGGGTTACCAGCCACACCTGCTTCTTTCCACCTGAAAGACAGCCAACACCCAGAAGCACAAGGTCCTTGTACCCAAGTTCAGCTCACAACAAACCAACCCTGTAAAGTGACACCAATGCCATCCCAAGGGTCTATAGTGGGACCCTGGCTTTTTTCATTCTTTGGTACCGAGGTATAGGTTTAAGAAAAGGTATCCCGTCCCGTCCTACATTTCAGGTCGAGGTGATTTAGTTTACAAATCCTTTTACATTCAAAGGCCCTGGGGTGGGGGGTGGTAGTGGTGGAAATCCATATTAACCTTCAGCCTGGGCACAGACCATTCTGGAAAAGTGGCCTGAGCAGCGGTTGTGGTATGAGCTGTTCCTGTTCAATGTGACTTTCAAACACGCAATTTTCCTGGACTTCCAAAGCAGTAAAAAATTGTGCTTTTAAAACAAAAGTTTATTCTTCTGCTGACTGTCCTAGCACTACAGAACAACATTCAGTCTTGGGCTGGGGACTGAACTGCCCTTTTCCTGCAGAGTCCCTCATCTGGGGGTGGCCTTGCTTCTCTCCTGCACTCCACCTGGGATTCCAGCACACATGGGCCCACCCACGCTCACACCCACACACTAGCACGTGTCTGAAAACCCTCTCTCGAGAACGAGGCTCATCTTATCCTTGCTTCCACTGAGCTCCTTGTAACAACAGGAAAATAATCCTGGACATTTTTGAGAATCAAAACTCCGGCACTACATCCAATTATTTTTTAAGAAATCAAAGTGTGAAAAAAGGGGAGGAGGGGGTGGTTCTTGGAAGACGGCATGACATTTTCAGTTTTACTATTTCAGAGCAAGATCACACACTAACACGCGTGCACATAAGATAAACACATCCTCCCTCCCTTAAAAAAAAAAAAAAGAAGCAAAAATTACGTATCTTAAAATATGAATGGTCTGCTTTTCCTGGCTGGCAAGCCACAGCCACTTGTTCGAAGAATAAGAAAATATTCTGAGCAGGATGGTAAACACACTGAGGTATATATAAAAGGAGAACGCAGGAAAGTTCTCTCTTGCAGCACTTTCAAAATTAAAAAAAAAAAAAAAAATTTCCCCACAAAGATCAAGACCACAGAACAAAATCCAACCCCACAATAACATAGTATGCTTAAGAACACAAAACATCATTATGCAATCTAAATCCTAGTCTTCCATGTTTTATAGTTTTTTTTCCCTTTCCCCCGAAGTAGTTTTTTGTGTTTCCTTGGCTCGATCTACAGAACACACCCTACCAAACACATCCAGTGCCCTCCCAGCCATACAGATCCCAGGCTTGTGCATATCACGCCCCCACGTGGGGCAAGAGGGAATGTGACCCCCGCTGAGGGGCAGTGGGAGGGGGCATGGATGAGGGCCTGCCCAGAGAAGGAAATGTAAAGATTATGAGGTAGATAGAAATTATCACTTCACAGGCTCAGTCCCTGCAGAAAAGATAAGTACATTCATCTGTAAAAAAATAAAGATGAGGTAGGACTTAAGCGATGTTGTACTTTTCTTGTTCTTTTAAAATAAGAAAGAAAGCAAAAAAAAAAGAAAAAAAGAAAAAGAAATTTCCCTGAGACGGTTTCTTCTTGAAATTCAAAAGGAGAGGGACAGCAAGAGAGAGACGCAGACACGCACACCCCAAACAGAGAAGCCTAGAAAACGCGATTAGAAGATGAGGATTCGATTGTTGCCAAAGTCCACCACGACGATCATCCCGTCGGGGGTGACGGCGATGCCGGAGGGGCGGTCCATCTGCCCGAAGCCACTGCCCTGAGAGCCAAACTTGCACAGGAAGCTGCCGTTGGACTCAAACATCTGTACCCGGTGGTTCCTGGAGTCGGCCACGATGATGCGGCCTTCCTGGTCCACGGCCACGCCCTGTGGACGCAGAAACTGCCCGTTGCCAGTGCCCTCAGAGCCCAGGAAGCGTGCAGATTGGCAGTCGGGGTGAATGACAAGGAGGCGGTGGTTGTTGAAGTCGGTGACCACCAAGTGGCCCTCGTGGTTGAAGGCCACCCCTCGTGGGGAGTCAAAGTGCTTCCAGAGAGCCCCCTCGAAGCCATACTTATTCAGGAAGACCCCGTCGGGCCCGAACAGCTGGATCCGGTGGTTCCGTGTATCTGAGACCAGGATCCTACCCTCGGAATTCACTGCCACGTCCCAGGGGTAGTTGAACTGCCCGTTCTTGGTTCCCTTCTCACCAAACTTGAGGAGGAACTGGCCCTCGAAGGTGAAGATCTGGATGCGGTGATTGTCCTTGTCCGCCACCACGATCCTGCGTGAGGCGTCGCAGGCCACCCCGGCCGGCCGGTCAAACTGCCCAGGCCGGGAGCCCAGGGCACCGAACTTGTGGTGGAAGGTGCCACAGGGCTTGAATACCTGGATGCGGTTGTTGCTGCGGTCAGCGACAATGATGTAACCCTCCTTGTCCACGCTCACGCCCCATGGGCGGCAAAGCTTGCCGTCGCTGTCTCCCTCGCTGCCGAAACTCAGGCCCGGGAGCCCGATGCCCACGTAGCTGCGGCCTGACTTGACCACCACCTTGAAGGGGCTGTTCTCGATGTGCTGGTTGCACAGGGTGACGGACACCAGGTGCTCGCCCTCCAGCTGGGGCCGGTAGCTCACCACGTAAGTCCCGTTCTGCTGGTCATTCACCTCCGCTCCAAAAAGGTTGCCATCGGGGCCCAGGACCACAGCAGACATCAGGTCGCCCCCTGAGAGACGGGGCTCCCCATCATGGTCATAACCAATGACAGTGAAGGAGGCCACCTTACCCTGGAGGGCCCGCTTGAGGCCATCACCCGTGGCCTTGGTGAGCGGTGCAAAGGCACCACTGCTGACAAAGCCAAAGGATTTGATGGCCAGGTACAGGGCCTGGTCGGGGGGCGTGAACATGACCCGGTCATCTTCCTGGGGCTGCAGGAGGCTCCGCACGGTCTTCAGCTCCTGCACCTGGGCCAGCATGCGGTCTCGGGCCAGCAGGATGTCCAGCGCCCTGCCCTCCTCCAGGACCTGCTGGACGGCGCTGATGGTGCTCTCGAGCTTGTTGAGGTTCTGCCGCAGCTTCTCCACCTGCAGGTACAGAGACTTGGCTTTCACCTGGCGGATCTTCTCTACCTGGAGGGAAAGGTGGGAGCCGGGAGAAAGAAGACACGGCGCTTTAGAACCAAGTAAAGACAAAGGCACCTAACCCAAATCTAATCATAAGGACAGCCCCATGCTGAAGGACAATAGACAAAGGACAACTGGACTGCACTGCTCAAAAATGTCAAAATAAAAACAGCAAAGGAAGGCTGAGGACATGGTCCAGATGACAGGAAACCGAAGAGTAGTGAGAACTACAGGTAATGGGGCCATCCGGGATTGAATCCTGGATTGTGGGCGGGGGGATGCCTATAACGAAGACTACTAGGACAATCGGTGAAAGTTTTATGGATTGTGGATTAGATACTAGTATTGAATCAATATTAAATTCCTGGATTTGATTATGTCAGAGAACTTCTTTGTTCATTAGAAATAAACACTGTGAATACACAGGGGTAAAGGGATAACGTATCTCTGATTGACTCCCAAATCACATACATACATATACATAGGAAACGATAAGGCAAACGGGGCAAAACATAAACAACTGGTGAAGCTGGGTGAAGGGTATCTAAAGGTCTTTGTATTATTCCCATAACTTTTCTGTAAATTAGAGATCACATGATAAAAAAGTTAAATTCAGCCACCAAGCTCATGTTTCTGAGTGTCTGCATTGTCCCCGGCACTGGAGGTACAGCCGTGACCAAAACATACAAATACGGTCCCTGCCCTCCTAGAGCTTACATTTAAAAATGACAGACAGACATTACGCAAGCAAACGAAGAAATCCCAGATGGTAATTTCAGAGAGTGCCAAGTGCAGAAACAGGAAGGCAGTGACCAGAGAGGCCTGGTTTGGACAATAGCTGTCAGGGACTGGGTCTTTCAAGAGTGGAGACCTGGAAGGTCCCCAACAAGCAAAGGGTCCTTAGCCTGGTGAAACACGCAGGCCCTGAGGGTTTTACGCAGGGGAGTGGTTTGTGCGGATTTATGTTCTTACACCCTCAGCTACGTGGAACCTGGACTGAAGAGGGACAGTGAGGTAAGGGAACATGTGGCTGAAAAACAGAGGTAGAGAGAAAAGTGAACAGATGGGGCGGGGGTCCGCAGAGCCAGCGGGACTTCGCGAACAAAGCCAGTCTTGTGGCAAGACATGGAGCCTGAAATCTCACAGTGCGTGTATGCATGCACACGCACGTGACTAGAGGGTGAAAGGTTGTGTGTAGACAGAATATGGGGAACTCATGAGCGCTAAATCCAGGTTACAAACCCCACTCCCCTAGTCCCCTCTCTTCAATCCTGTGCTGATGAACAGCTTTTAGAATCTTCAACTCAAAAGCGCCATGGACTACAAGGAGCATTCATGTCGTGTTCCTGGTGAATTTACGTCTGTTCTGCAGGATTTAAGGAGCCCTGGTGATGCAGCAGTGAAGAGCTATGGCTGCTAACCAAATGGTCTGCCATTCCAATCCACCAGCCACTCCTTGGAAACCCTGTGGGGCAGTCCTACTACTTTGGCCTATAGGATCGCTATTGAGTCGCAATAGACTTGATGGCAAAAGGTTTTGGTTTTGGTGACACTGCGGCTAAAAATCACTCGGCTGCTAACCCAAGCATTGGTGGTTCTAACCCACCAGCTGCTCCGTGGAGGAAAAATGTGACAGTCTTGCTTCTGTAAAATTTACAGCCTTGCTAACCCTGTAGGGCAGTTCTGCTCTGTCCTATAGGGTCGCTAAGAATCAGAATTGACAGCAGTGGCTTTGGGTTAAGGATTTAAAAAATACGTTGCCCCCCGCCCCCAAAACTGCCCTAGAATCTCAGAACTAAAGAAGAAGGGAAAGACACTGGAAGGATGACAGAGATGTGACAGCTTAAGTTGGCAGGAGACCTTGGTGAAAGGATCTAAGATGTCACAGAGTCATAAAAACAAAGACCAGCAAGGTTCCTGGTTGGCTTAGCAAAAACAGATAAGGTAGTTCTCAGTGGTAAGGCTTTTTCCCATTACATTAATAACCACAACATTTCCGGACCCCATGCCCTAGCTCATCACCGTGGAAGAAGTAGAAGTGAGTTCCCGCCCAGGGTCTCACCAACGGACAGAGTAAAGATAGTCTGAACTCAGGCAAAATTGTGCATTTAAAGGTTTACAACATGGGGTATAATTTTCCATGAACTCACAACTCCAGGAACAAACATCAGCTGTTCAAACTATAAAACTCTTCATCCAGATTACTAAGTGACATCACAACAGATGTTAGACCACATTCCAGAAGGAGAGAAGCCATCTTCAATTTGAACAAAAAAGTGAGGACCTATGAGCTGCCAATCATCATGTTAGCATTGGGAACATTATAGCCCAGTGTAATCTGGTGAAAGCTAACTCATATTGGTTAAGACAATTTTTGCTACTCTTTTACGATCCTACGGAAACCCTGGTGGCGTAGTGGTTAAGTGCTACGGCTGCTAAACAAAGGGTCCGCAGTTTGAATCCGCCAGGTGCTCCTTGGAAACTCTGTGGGGCAGCTCTACTCTGTCCTATAGGGTCGCTATGAGTTGGAATCGACTCGACGGCACTGGGTTGGTTTGGCTTTGATGATCCTACAGCCAAGAATGGTTCCATGAGGCCCAATGAGAAGAATGGAGGAAAGCAAGCCAAAACATCTAGATTCAAATCCTTGCCTATTAAAGGTAAGGGACTACCTTGGTGGTTCTCAACTGACTGAGCAGATCCACCCGTGGTACATTTATAAAATCAAGATGTCCAGAAATACTGAGCCCAAAGCTCCAGGCGTATGGCCCAGAAGACAACCCACCAACCCCACCACACACACAATTGTGAACTTGGCAAGTTTGTCACAACTGCTGGCCTGTATCACTTCCAAGGAAGCCCTCTAAAGATAAAATGCTATGATATATAAACACAGGCTCTCATCTGGTTACGCTATTTGGGAAAATGGCATTTTGTCTAACTGATGATTGCTACCCGACCATTTTGTGTCATTTTGCAGAGAAGGCCATGGCTTCTTCTGCGTGCTCTGTTGATCTGAAAGCCACGGCAAGTCCAGTTCAGAATAAGGATCCACTGTTGGCAGGCTTCTACTCTAAGTGGATTCCCTCAGGCGATGATGACCGTGATTTTGACCCACTGAAACCAGGGTGGGTGTGTGTGTGTGTGTGTGTGTGTTGTGTGTGTTGTGTGTAGCAGAGGAAAAGCTAAGCCCTTTGGTCTTACACTGGGCCAAACCTCTGGTTTTGGTTCTGATCCCTGAAGTTTTGTTGTGTCACTGACTCTGACTCATAGCGACCCCATGTGACAGAGTAGAAATAGTGCCCCATAAGTGGCACGATGTATTTATACACAAGGTTATGTTGCTCCTACAAAGCTGAGTTTGATTTAGCCAAGGCAGTATTCCTGGGTTGTAAACTGGAGGGGAATGGAGCCCTGGTGGTGCAGTAGATTAAGTGTTCGTCTGCTAACCAGGAGATTGGCAGTTCAATTCCACCAGCCACTCCTTGGAAAGCCTATGGGGTAGTTTTACTCCATCCTGCAGGGTTGCTGTGAGTTGGACTCAACGGCAAAAGGTTATTATTCTTATTTTTTAAACCTTCACAGAAGCAGACACGAGGTCTTTCTCCTCCAGAGCCTCTCGGTGGGTTCAAACCACCAACCTTTCAGTTAACAGTTGAGTGCTTAACTGTTGTGCCACAGGGCTCCTTAGTGACTGGTCACCCTAAACTAGGTGGTATAATAATCCCCCAGGGGAGCTGAGTCCACCGGAAACTTCTACGCCATAAAAATTCAGTCAATACTTGACAAATTAAGACTTGGTCCTTACACTCTTGGTTTTCTCTGCAAAATATGAAACTATACAAAATAGTCGGGTAACTTGTTTATTCCCTTTATGTAAAACCCATTGCTGTCGAGTCGATTCCGACTCATAGCAACCCTATGGGACAGAGTAGAACTGCCTCATGGGGTTTCCAAGGAGTGGCTAGTGGATTTGAACTGCCGATCTTTTGGTTAGCAGCCTAAGCTCTTAGCCACTACTTGTGAGAATTAAAAGTGGGAGATTTTATTTATTTAATGCAACTGGGACTATGAGAAAAAACAAAATTTGTCTAACAAAGAGGTATCCTGGAAGAGGGCAGCAGAAAGGCTTTACTGGGAGGGAACAAAAAAATTAGTCATTAGTCAGAGGCGAGGACCCCCACAGGACCTGGGGTGAGGTCTCATAGCAGGAAGTAAAGAGAACAGGACTGAGGTGTGTAAGAACAAGCCAAGGTATTCTGGAATTACCTGAGAATAATTTTTGTAGGCAAGTAGAAACAGTTTGACTCTTTTTTGCCAAACATGCCTCTCCTGAAGTAAAAATGTAATTTCTATTTCTCCTGAGAGAGCACATGAGTCAGCCTCCCAGGAGGGAGAGGAGCTGAGGTAAGACCGGCAGAAAACCACCCCCCCCCCGGCCCCCACAAAGGCCCTTTCATCAGCAAATCCAGAAGAGCCAGTTTGTGTTCACCTCAGAGCTCTCGGGTTGCAGAAGTGGGCCCCTCTCAGTTATAATTAACATTCGTGGGTGGCACGCAAGACAACAGACCATGGAGACCATGGGGCCATCCGAGTGTCTGCAAACAACACTGGGTCCACAACGGAGCTCAAAAAATACTCGCTGAGTTAAATCCGGGACGTTTCCCCCTCAAACGCTCTACTCTTCCTGTCAACTGCAACTGAACAACTGAGCCACATCCCTTGAAAGGTCAGAAGAGGCAGAAAGCAGCTAATTACTAAGCATAACTAAATGGGGAAAAAAAGCAAAATCCAATGTAACTTTTCAGAACGTTTTAGGGCCCAGGAATTAATGAGGGTCCCTTTCAGAAATTGAGATGCTATTCCTACGAACAAATAGCACATACACACAAATGCAGATTTTCCATCAGTTATGTTAAAAACAAACAAACAAAAAACCAACCCAGTTCTAGTCACGTCTATTCTGACTCATGGGGACGCCCCGTGTGCTCAGCACAACCGTATTCCCTAAGAGTTTTTAAGGCTGGGATCACCAGAGACTTCTAAAGCACCTCTGGGTGGGTTCAAAACTGCCAACCTTTCAGCTAGTAGTCAAGTGCTTCACTGCTGCACCACCCAGGGCCTCCAATCAGCTATATACACCTACTCCTCACCTACCGACTATCTCGTTATCCAACATTTCGCATTTACAACAATAGTAAAAAAAAAGAACTATTATCTTTTTGCGCGTTAGGTGGGCATGTTGGCAATGCCTGCAGTGCGGCCCCTCAGGATTGAGGAGGGACTCTGTACAGCCTCTGGGAAGCTGGGCCTTGCTGCCCTGCTCTGTGTCCAGCTGCCGTGCAGAGTAGGCCTCCTCCATAGCCAAGCTGGAGGCAGGGGCAGCACCAAGCCAGCAGGTGCCTGTTCTTGGTTCCCAGCTCCTATGCTGCCTGAGGCCCTGCAGCTCAAAACTGCTGTGGGGTAGGAAGGAAGGAAAGAAAGAGGCATCGAAGACAGTGGTTGGAAGAAATGTGTGTGAGTTTAATGACATCCCAAAGTGCACCCAATTGGGCCTGAAGCCTCTGTGGGGCCAGATGAGTGGCCATGCTCCCAGTGCTCTTGCAGGAAGCCAGAGTCTCAGTGACTCTAGTCCTGGAGGGCAGAGCAGACTCCTGGGGATGGTGAGCAGGGCTTGCAGGGGTGGGAGTGGAGCCTGGAGGTGGGTCGTCAAGAGAAGCTCTGAGCCAGCACAGGAGGGAAGAGAAGTGGTTAAGCCATGGGCCCTCCGCTCACACAGCCTGGCTTGATCCAGCTGTGTCTCCTGGACTTTACACAGGTCACTGGTGGCATAGTGGTTAAGAGCTTGACTTCTTACCAAAAGGTTGGCAGTTTGAATCTACCAGGTGCTCCCTGGAAACCCTCTGGGGCAGTTCTGCTCTGTCCTACAGGGTAGCTGTGAGTTGGAATCGACTCGACAGCCATGGGTTTAGTTGGGTTTGTGGTTTTAGACTTGTCACAGTGAGAAGAACATCAGTAAACCTTAGCTATTACTGTTTCTATGATCATATTTTCTAAATTAAAAAAAAAAAAAACAAAAAAACGAGACAAATGGATGGTCTAAAAACGGGGAAAAAATTCTCTATTTTCAAATAATGCTGATTTTTCTTAAAGACCTGGTCTATGGAATGGAACCACATCGCTAAGTGAGGGGTGTGTGTAGTCTTACTCAAACAGAAGCTTTGGCTGCCCATCATTACAGTGAGTGTGTTTAGAGAACAGAGTTACATCTAAGAACTGACACGGGGTGACGGTCCACCCACAGGCACATGCCCGACTTTTCCCTGAGGACGTAAGATCAGAAAAGATTGGGATGGTGACCTGCACTTTGGTGGAGCGAGTCATCTTTCCAGCTGATTTTATCTCAACAGCACACTAGTGTGTGCTTGCCACCCTCTTCTGCCCCAACAGGAAGAAAGGGCACACACTCCCTGCCCTTACAAGCGGAAAACTGGTCTTCCACAAGGGTCAGGAAGTGGAGCCAGCCAGGATATCAGGAATAGGATGTTTCCTACCAGCCTGCTTCTCTTAACAACAGTTCTGATTGTATTCTCCTTTCTGCTCCTTTTCAGGACACGCAATAAAACTTGAGACTCGTGGGTGCCCGGCCACTTCTGAAAAGCCTTCTTGTACGACTGCATGGCCGGCACCCCCGGTGTTCCGGGGGGCCCTGTATCTTTCTGCCAACAAACTTTTAGGGGAAAACAGCAAGTGTTATAAACTTAGAGCCTGGTCCAGGACTCTGAAAATGAGTCTTCGGAAAGCTCTGCTGTGGTTTACAGAGGAAATGCCGGCGGGGTGGGCGGGCGGCCCACTGTTACCTTCCACAGCAGCTCGCACTCTCGCTCCTCCAGGGCCTTCTTGTGCCTTGCGGTCACCGCTTTGACCTCCGAGTGCACCAGCTTGGCCTTCATCTCCACCTGCTCTGCCACCGCCTGGGCCTGCTCGATGCTCAGCTGGAAAACCAACGAAAGTGTCAATGCACCAGGAGACCCTTTCACTGTCACAGCAAACGCTGAAATCTGCTTTTAGCAGATGTGGACAGCGACCACCCTGGGCCCCCAGACCACCTGACCCACCCTCCTTGGAAAGGGAGTGGACACTCAGGGGAAGACTGGCACCTGTTGGACGTGTAACTGAAGGAGCTGCTGGCAGGCGCTGGATTTCTTTGTAGGAGAAATGGTATCTACACAGCCAACGTCAGGACTATTAAGAGATACCTTGACACAGTAAAACTAGTGTGCAGGGAATGGAGACTGTGAAACGCACAACTCTGGGCACATGAGCAAAGCCAGCATGCTGAGGACATGAGGGTATACAACAGGCTCCCTACTATAGGGTTACCTGTCCCATCGTGGTCAAGGCACGAGCAACACAGCTCATCCCAGCTAGATGCAACACCTAGTGCACATCGGGACTATCATCTGGCCACCTAAGAAACTGTGCCCTGTGGTCAGGGACCGCCTGGCAGAGCTGTCTGCTCACCACCACACACCCCCACCTTGTACCAGGACCCTGAGTAAATCAGCTGGTTTAATCAGACATATTATTGTTCATAAAAAATTAATCCAGACAGAAGTCCTGGTGGTTTTCATTAATATTACATGACACATCTTGAAAAGCCACAAGGATCTCTATGAGATACTGAGGTATTAAATCAGGGAATCCTGCTGCTAATAGTACCACAGGTTCTATAGCAGATGACCCAGGTCAGGTGGGGCCTTGGGACACGGGGGTTGGAGCCCAAGTGGTAGGGTGACCAAACCATCTGGTCTGCGCTAGACTGAGGTGTTCCCGTGACACGGACTTTCGGTGTTCACACCAGAACAGGACAGTCCTGGGGAAGCCTGGATGGTTGGTCATCCTAGGAGATGGGTAATCCACATTCCAACCCTGGGTCCCTCTCCCTTTAGCTGTAAGGCCTTGGACAAGCTCCGGGGCCTCTCAGACCCTGGTAAAGGGCGGATGTAAGGAAATACACGGTGATACATGGAAACTGCTGAACATAACAAACACTGTCGCTATTAATGGTGCTCAGCTGACAAAAACACCTGGAAAGACAGCCCAACTATCCTTTCCCCTCAGCCATTACCTCTCACCACATCAGAGGCTTGGTCATGGAATTAGGCCTACTAACGATTCCCATCTTTACGTTTTAAAAAAAACTGTAGTAAAATACACAGAACATAAAACTCACCATTAGTGACCTTCACAATGGTGCTAGACCATAGTCACTATCCAGTTCCAGAACATTTCCATTATCCCCAAGGAAACCCCGTACCTATTAACTCCCCACACCATACTCTCCCTAGACCGTGGCAACCAATAATCTGCTTTCTGTCCCTATGGATTTGCCTATTCCAACACTGCAGATAAGGAATCCTACAGTATGCGGGATGCCTCATTTTTATGAATACTCTTCGGGCCAAACAGTGACTCCTTCAGTCACTTACTATCTGGGCCCCTATTTACCACCTTGAAGAGGACTGATATTCACAGCATGCAAGCTGCACCTACATGCATTTCCAGTTGGCTAAGCTCCTTAAGCTCACCGTGCCTCAATTTCCTTTCAAGTAACTAGGGTTAACGACACCAGTACCAGCTGCGGCCCAAGCTGACTCTGACTCAGGGTGACTCCATGTGTCTCCAAGTAGAACTCTGCTTCACAGAGTTTTCAATAGCTGTTCTCCCCCGACCCCATGGAAGTGGACCACCAGGCCCTTCTTCCAAGGCACCTCTAGGTAGACCTGAACCTCCAACCTTTCGGTTAGCAGCCAAGTGTGTTACCCATTTGTACCACTCAGGTACTCCTGTACAGCTACCCTCAGAACACCCATGACTGACAGATTTACTGTACTCTCTGCCTCAATCCCTGTGAAGCCTAAGGATCCACTGAGCTTTCCGGAGCTACTTGGGCTCATCTGGAAGGCTCACAGGCTCTCCACAGGCTAGAATCTTTCTCTTCCAACTTTACCTATTTCAAAACCTAGCTCAGGTCGCTTCCTTCCTGAAGCTAAAAGTGGCTGACGCCTTCCCATGTTTCTGCTGTCTTTACAATTCTGTTCCTCCTGCCCCCCGCCCCCGCTGCCAATATATACCAAACACAGCGGGATCTAAGTCCATGCAACTTGGCCATCTGGCTTGTAACAGAAACAAAATATAAATTTCATATTGTGTAGGTCCCTGGCCTTAGGTAGCCAACAAACAAACTGAAGCAGGCCGGTGCATATCTAAATTACCCAGAAGATAAAAAATTAGAATAACCAGTCAAACGTGCGAGTGTGGATATAAGCAGACATCATCACGGGACTGATGACTTTCAAATGTCTCAGAATTCACGAAGAAAAAGCGAAACCTCACTAGACATTAAGAACGGAGAGAATTTCATGTCGGAAACTGGTTAAATGTGAGATGGAAGGGCAAAGGGGATGCTGAGGCTAACAGAGACGGACAATAACTGCAGGAAGGAGCAATGAGCCCTTGGGCTGGGAGAACAAAGTTGTGACAACCCAGAAGTGTGGAAGAAGGGCTGAGCCCAGCTAATTCTGGGGGTGGCAAAAGCTGGATGCTGGAACCAACATCTGCTGCCAGGGTGAAGAAAGGGTGCTACTGAGAATAGAAGAAGCATGTCCCTTCTTCCAATTTCCAGACATGTGGTTGGAAGAGTCACAGCCCCAGCATCACAAGGCAAGACTATGAACATGCTGACTAGAGCCGGGATAGCAGAGCTCAGTAATCTAGACAGTCAGTTTTTAGATATGGTCGTTATTAATCAGCACAAAGTTGCTGTCCAAGTTAGTATCTGACCAAGACAACCAAGCCCGTGTCCGTGACATTTTTTAACCACTGCCTCAGTTGAAAAGCAGAAGCTGCAAACAGATTTATTTATAATAATGCCATGTTATGTGCCAGCTGGCCTTTATATAAAAATCAGAAAATGTGGCAACAGTAGACCCGCATTCCTCCAGGGTAAGCACTGGCTGGAGAGAGCACAGGGCATCCCCTGTGCAGAGCGGATGGGTTTACCTTCTCTCCCCTTGGCTGGGCTTGCTCTCATGTGTCCTGCCAGGCCCCAACAGGTCCTTGTGTTAGAAACTCCAGTTCTATGATAAGAACTGCCTGTTTCTTTCATTTTTCAAACAGGCAAAAGGAATGCAAAACTCTATGGCAACTTGAGTCATCACCCAGCATGCAAGGATAACATCATTTCTTGGGTAGAGAGTCATAAAGGCTAGATGTGTAGAGGGCAACATAGGTTTCCCCTAAACTGTACACACCCCAATCAAGCACTGCATTCCAAGATGTGCAGACCAGGTCAGGGCCTGGTAAACTGGTTCCTGATCTAAAACAGGAAGTTTGAAGCAGACACAAGGCAGATGGGTTGGGGACTTCCAATTTCCAAAACAGGAATGCACACTCTGCCCGTAAGAAAAGAGAATCACCCAACAAGCATGGGAATAGAGAGAAAATGTTACCATCTCTTAAATGTTAACAGATTTAATCAGATGTGGGAAAGTTAAGGGTCTCGATCCGGGCAGGTGAGACAGGCAGCACATGTCAACCAACTGTTGAATGGTGGCCATTCGTGGACGCGAGGAGTCGAAGGCCAAATGGAGGTTTCCTGGCAAAGAGTGCAGGCATCCATTAGCGATGTCTGCTGTGGACAGTAGTGTTGGCATGATGGCTACTTGATAATCAAAGGGTAATAAAGAATTCAGATACCACCCATAAACTCTTAGGCTACCATACTGTTTATGGGAGCTATCGTACTTGACTCTAAAATGTAATTTTTATCACGTTAACATCTTTGAAACTAGGGCTCATACTACAATTGCCAGTATTTTTTTATTAGTTACACATAAAATAAACATGCATCTTACGACCAATGGCATCTTAAATGTGATGAAATACATTAACTAAATCATCAGGGCTGTCTCAGGTGGATATTAACTACTCCTGAGCCTTGTTACTGTCATCCCCGGGGATTTGTGCACATCAAGAACTCCTACATAAATGACCAAAATGTACTTCCAGGGAGAGAGTCAAAGTGAAAGCAATGGAATATTCTACGAAGTAATAAAAGTGGTCAGTTTTAGAGCACTGATGAAGCGGATGAAAGTATCTTCTGTGCTTTGTTTGTTGTACACCTTCCTCAGGTATGAATTCTCTTTATCAGACAATCTAGAATTAATTCAGGGATTTACTTCTGGGTGTCTTCTCTAGACCTAAGACTTTCAAGTTAAAAACAAGACAAAGTTTGAGTCTCTTAGAGTTGTTAACTTAGGAATCTGAGAGTCAACTGTACATGTGATACTTGGCAGTTAATATTGGATAAAATCCAAATATTCACGGGAGAAATGTACCTTTTATGTATATATACTCTCCATCCAGAAATGATTTATGGGAAGCTTACAACATCACACAAACCAATCCTGAAATTAAGTGGATGAGAACATCAGGACTGGATGTGTCCAAGACAGACGGCCTCACCAGGGAGGTTAACACACAGACTGACTGCTGTACAGGGCAGCTTATTTGTTGTAGGAGAGGAACCAGTAGAAACCTCAAGCCTTCTGGCACCAACACAAACGCAGAAACTTGATCAGTGGAGTGATTTGGGGTCCAGAAGACCCTGCAGAGAGGCAGAAAACACCTCTGCTGTGTCTCTTGGGAGGTGTATTATCTCCAACCATGGAGAGGAAACCGACAAGTGTCCCTGGTTAAATAACGGTGGAGGGAGTCCATGAAGGTTCTTTCTTAAAAAAGCTGCTAAGTGGAAATTAAAACACCTGATCCCCAAGTAGTGCCGAGTCCAGGTACATTGTAATGTGTCACTGAGGACTCGTTTAAGGGTGGCGTAAGTTTTATGGAAACCCTGGTGGCGTAGTGGTTAAGTGCTACAGCTGTTAACCGCAGGGTCGGCAGTTCAAATCCACCAGGCACTCCTTGGAAACTCTATGGGGCAATTCTACCCTGTCCTATAGGGTCGCTATGGGTTGGAATCAACTTGACTGCACTGGGTGAGTAAGTTTTATAAGGCTTTAAATCTAGCTGAATAAGGAAGATTGAAGAAGAATTGATGCCTTTGAACTGTGGTGTTGGCGAAGAATATTGAATATACCATGGACTGCCAGAAGAACAAAGAAATCTTTCTTGGAAGAAGTACAAGAATGCTCCTTAGAAGCAAGGATGGCGAGACTGTGTCTTATATACTTTGGACATGTTGTCAAGAGGGATCAGTCCCTGGAGAAGGATGTCATGCTTGGCAGAGTACACGGTCAGCGGAAAAGAGGAAGACCCTCAACGAGGTGGACTGACACAGTGGGTGCAACAATGGGCTCAAGTATAACAACGATTGTAAGGATGGCGCAGGACCGGGCAGTGTTTCGTTCTGTTGTGCACAGGGTCGCTATGAGTCAGAGCCAACTCAACGGCACCCAACAACAACAACGACAAATCTAGCTGCAGATTTGGTCCAGCCAGTATCCTTTACTTTCTGGATGTGTTCTTACTCCAATCCTCTGGTCCAAAGGGGACTACCAGCCCTCGTGGTGCCCATCTCCCCACCCAAAGAGGGAGAATGGAGGAAGCCAGGCCAATCACGTGGGATTTTACAAATGGATGTTCCAAGCCTCCCTTCCTCAATCTCTCCAAAAAAGAAAAGGTGAAGGTGGAGGATCTCACTCCTTCCCTGCGGGAACAGGACGAGAGCTCCGCTTATGCCCACCTGCCTCTCTACTACACCGATGAAGCCCATGTTCGGCAGTCAGAATGAATGAGGTTACCCTGGAGAGACGAGCAGAGCTGAACGACACCATGGCTGAATCCCTGGGTCCCGAAAGCCTGATCCATCCACACTCTACCTGGTTACCTGAGACTATTCATTCCCTTTCAGTCCCTTGCAACCAAGAATCCTAATTAAGATGGCATGGGAAACTTTTTATTTAGGTCATGGTGCATTAAAATTTTTCAGCCATAATGTGTGTGTGGGTGTGTGTGGGTGTGTTAGCTGTAGTCTCCCAGTTTGGAAAAAAAGACCACCAGTTTTGGGTTCAGACCACAATTCCTTGACCACCTTTGGCACTCTTAACCTCTGTGAAGCAAGGTTTTCGCCCAATAAAATGCAAAGAATAACACCCATAGCTCCCAAGCCTGCTATGTGTCCATAAAGCACCTATTTCACTGCCAGTACCAGAGCAGACGCTCAATAAACAAGGGATGTTAATTCTTACTGATAAAAAGGGACGCTGGAAGACCATGGCTAGCTAATGCGATCTGAGACCTTTGAGAAAAGCCCCTACATTTTGTTTTCTTCCATTTTCACATCTGTAATGGGGGAAATGTTTTCTTCACCTACATCCTGGGACAGTTTACACAAGCTCACATGAGATACAAGCCTTCTCTGCATTTGTTGTCCTTATTTTCTATCATGGCAAGCGGGGGTTAATAAAACGCAGGCTACCTGGTCTTACCAAAGTGATCAAACAGAAAGTAGGGGACCACAGTCTAGCATCACATACAATTTCACTTCTATAACATAAGATAATTGTGCTAAGTTGCTGAAAACTCGGTTTTCATTTATGTGTCAAGTGATGTGATACAGTTCTCTTGCTTTCAATGAAGAGTACCAATAATATTTACTTTCATAACTGAGAAAAGCAACTTAGACGCCCAATAAACAAAATCAGAAGAGGGGGGAAAAGCACAAGTAGCTGGTAGTCTGAAACATTCATTTTAACGATATTACTACTATTGACTTACTACTAGTATCACACGAAAAGAGAAGCTCTACTTTAATCAAAACTATAGTGTGCTTAGATAAAAACTCTTGCAGCTGGTGTGATCATTAGGCCGGGTTTGGGTCAACATGCAGGTATAAAGGTTATGCAAGACTTCTGAAAAATTTTTACAAAAGGTGCAGAGGTCATGGTTTCTTTCTTCCAATTGCCCAGAACATAGATGGCATGGCTGGAGTGCCAGCAGCTATTCTGGACCATGAGGGGGATTTGTCAACATCTAGGATTTGTAGGGCAGAGCTGAAGAATCTTTGATTCCCCAATGAATCCCTTTATCGCCAGACCTCTTTTTGTTTTTAATAAAGAGATTAAACCTTGAGCTTTTAAACTACTATTTTGAGGGCAGAGAGTCTGTTACTCATTGCTAAAGGCAATTTCTAACTGATATAAAAAAAAAATCCAATCTATGACAGAAATCAGATTAGTAGTCGCTTGGAACATGGAGTAAGGTGGGAGAGATTAGGGGAAAAAAAGGACAAGGGAACGTTTGGAGGTGATAGGTATTTATAATCTTGATTGTGGAGTGGTTTCATGGGTGTCTTGTTATACAAGTGGGCATTTTAAATATGTCCAGTTCATTGTATACCAATTTAACCTAAATAAAACCAACTTGCTTCAGTTTCAACCATAGCAAAACAACAACAACAACAAAAAAATTACTATTAGTATTTCAGTCTGTTTTTTCTCAGTGTTATTTCCTGGTTTTGGATCATCTCTAAGCAACTCACAGTATACTTAGTACTCACTTATTGACTATCTCATTATTTCACATTTCACATTTCCAACAATAGTGAAAAATTCTACTATCTGACTATTCCGCACATTAACGACATACATCTGATGGTGTGGTACAAGGTGAGAGTAATGCTGGCTTGTGATGATGGGAAATCATTCTCAGTGGTTCTCACAGTTATATAATGATGTAGTCATCCTCCATTTTGTGATCTGATGTGGTCATCCTTCCTTTTTGCATATAACATCGATTTTCATACAATGAACTGGCCTATGGAGGCTGAAGATGCTAAATGAGGAGTGGGCATATGCTTTTTTACTTAAATGTGATCACAAACAGTTCATCACGTAACTGGCCATAAAATCCTTGCTCCTATGGCTGGCCATTCGTAATGGTCCAATGATTATCTCTTGTCTTCTCCAGCATGCAAGGAAGCTGCCATAGTGGAAATCCTAAAGGGGGGAATGACTTACTTCCAGTTAAAGCTCTGGATATTTTTCAAAGCACATGCTCCCATCCACAAAGATTAAGAATGGTGTACTCAACAGATTTCATAAGAGTCAGAGTATTCTGGGGTCATTTTTATTATGGTTACTTCTCAGGTTAAGCATACTGCCATAAGTTCAAATGAAACCGTTGTGTTTTGTCTTTATAAGGTATATGTTCGTTTCCTTCATTCTCTTCACCTTTTAGTGGCTTCCAATTTTATCTACTTATAATCTTTTCATAGAGTAACTAACTATATGTCATTACTTTTCTAATTTGTTGTTTCCCTTTTAATTTTACTGGTTTTTAACATGCAAAAAAGCCTTTTCTATCACTTCTAGTGCCTTTGTATTATATATATCTCCCTCAGTTGTTTTTTTGTTTTACCCTTTAACCTAGCTAGGTTTTAGCATTTGCTGTGATAACTTTTTAAATCTATTCCTTCTTTCTACCTCTTCACCCCTTATTTGGCTTAATGCCTTCTTAACTATACGATGCCAACAAGATAAAACCTACTTCTGGGATATGTATTCTGTCTCTTGAATCTGCCAGCACAAACAATAAGCTTTGAAAAGTGGCTGAAAAACTCGTTGAATACATTCATACTACCGAGATCAAATGAACAAACCTAGGACTGTTTCTTAGACCAATGACTTCTGAACTCAAACTTGTTATTTAAACCATCCCTGTAAAAGAAATCAGAATCTCGTCTTACCTTCTGGCCAGAATGACTGTGTTTTCTGGTTTAAGTGGGTTCAGTCACTTTTCTTCAAAACAGTAAGAACAAATATATGGGAACCCAAATTACGTACAGATTATCAAGAAAATCACCATTTCAGAAAATTACACACCAACTGCCTACAATTTCCCTCCTCTCCAATTATCACATAAAAGAAAACACGGGCTCCATATCCTCTCTGCTGAGCTCTTTAACGTAATGCTATTAATTGACAGCATGCATATTGTGTGGTCAGGCTGTCCACTTCCATTAACGTTTGAGAAGCTGCATGGTAAAATCATGTGGATGAGATCGTGCACCCCGAAATCTGTGTCATTCACAGCATTTCAAGGTAACTTCTTTAACTCTGTCTTCCCCATTCCCCTAGGCACCCCTCGTGGCACAGTGGTTAAGAGCCCAGCTACTAACCAAAAGGTCTGCGGCTTGAATTCACCAGCCGCTCCTTGGAAACCCTATGGGCCAACTCTACTCTGTCCTATAGCGTCATTATGAGTCAGGATCAACTTGATAGCAATAGGTTTGGTTTTGTGTTTTCTTTAACTCTGTGAGGCACGTCTCAACCTTTCAGTGGTTCTCTCTTTCCAATCACTGCTCAGTGACCAACAAATGTAAAACCACTTGTATATTCATATATAAATCTCAACATCTTTTCTCAGACGCATACCCTATGCTTTGTTGTTGCAGTTGGTCCTGACTCACGGTGACCCCACGTACAACAAAACTAAACGCTGCCCGGCCCGCACCATCCCTGTGATGGGCTGTGGATTTGAAACCTTGTGATCCACTCGATTTGCTCTGATTTTCAGGAAGATCACTAGGCCCTTCTTCCTAGTCTCTCTGGAAGCTCCACTGAAACCCATCCAGCATCATAGCAACAGGATGTACTGGAGACTCACTGGCAGGAAACTGCATCTGGGTCTCCCACATGGAATTCCACCACTGAGCTGCCACTGCGCCTCCTTACCCTGTGCTTAAAAACCCATCGCCGTCGAGTCAATTCTGGCTCATAGCAACCCTATAGGACACAGGAGAACCATCCCATAGGGCTTCCAAGGAGTGCTGGTGGATTCAAACTGCCGACCTTTTGGTTAGCAGCCACAGCTCTCAACTACTGTGCCACCAGGGCTCCTGCCCTATAATGACTGCCATTAAAGATTAATCAATCTTAGGGTTTTTTCCCCCTGTGCATTACTAACACTTTCCCCGAAGTCTTTTTAAAATACGTGAAATGATGTAGTCATTAAATGAGTTTTGTTGTAAATGCTCCCAGGGACGAGGACCGCCCTGTGTACACCCCAACGTTCCTCTGATGTTTCCGGAACAGCATCGTACCTTAACATTTAGGAGACGCTGGGTTACAATTGCTCCAGGCTGACTTCAGTGCCCTGTGACCATGGTGGGGCTAGTGAGCTGTCACCTGTCCACTCCTACTCAATCTGCTTCCATGACATACAACTGTGACAGTCCTGAGCCCTGCTGGCAGCCCCATGTACAAAACATGTCTTCACACTAAAAAGCATGTCACACCAGACTTCTGGCCTTCACAGCTTGTTTCTGTGGCTTACATGGCCAACAAGCTTTCAGCAAAAGGTTTTAGTGTGAAGTTAGTTAGCCCTGTTAAGCGCTCAGATGCTCGCTTAAAGGTCCGTGGTTTTAACCCACCAGCTGCTCAGTGGGAGAAAAGACCTAGCAATCCACTCTCTCAAAGATTACAGCCTAGAAGACCCTACGGGGTAGGTGTGCTGTGTCACATAGGGTCACTATGAGTCGGACTCAACTCCACGGCCCAGCCTTTACCTCAGCTTCCCCTCCCTGCTCCAGAGGCCTGTGTCGGCATCGCAGCATTAACTCAGCGAATGAGGTTCTGTGTTTTCCACCAACATTCAAGAACTGCGTTCTTAACAGGCGCCCGTACTCTCATTTCAGAGAGGGCCTCTGAGCTCCCAGATGCTTGCTTTTCTAGAAACTCCCACTTCATCAACGATCTGATGAGAACAGCCAGAAGCAGGTGTCCGATCCCACTCCAGTCCTCAGATCATTGGCTGAATGTAGGTTTTAAAGAATTATAACCCAGAGCAAAGAAAGAGCACTACACACACACACATACACACACCCCACTGTTACATGAGGATTTTCTAGGAAATCTATTCAGAATCCATGTAAAGCTGATACTCTGCAGGCATACCTAGGTGTGGGGAATCCCTGGGTGGTACAAATGGTTAAAGGCTCAACTACTAACCTAAAGGCTGGTGGTTTGAACTCATCCAGAGGTGTCTTGAAGACAAGCCTGGCAATCTGCTTCCAAAAGGCCATGGCCTTAAAAATCCTATGGAGCAGTTCTACTCTGCACACGTGAGGTCATCATGACTAGAAATGACTGGACAACCATGACCACCACTAGATATGGCCATACAGTGTTAAAATACCAAAACACTGGGCCTCTCACCTCACCCGAACTACTTACTCCCTGGCCACCTGGCTCCTCCCCACAGAATGCTCCATCATCCCCTATTCAGACTAGTGTCAGGCACACTACTACCAACTATTATTTTCAATTTCACCCCTTGGGCCTGTGCCTAGTTCTTTCCACTGCTCACGAAGTAGGCTGTCAGGAAACACAGAAGATATTTAGTTTAGAAATTGAGCGTGGCAGACAACACTGGCTATCCCTCAAATTCTCTCCCTTTCACAGAGAACGTGCGTTTCCCTGAGATATCATCATCTTAACACAGACCTCTTTATAGCAAATCATGACACTTGGTTTTTCTCCCTCGAGTGGCTGACTCCACAAAGCAGAGGTGGCTGTGACAGAGCTCAAGACCACCAGCAATTCTCTAACTTAGGCTTCAAAGACTCCCTGCATGTTCTCAGTCTCCTAGGGCGGAGCAAAAAAAATAAAAAGAAAGGCTCCCCCTGTCCCCATCAGTGGTCCTGAAACCCTGCTGCACTGTAGAATCACCTGGGGGGATTTAAAAACTCCTGGCGGGCAGGCTATACCCGAGACAGATCCTATCACAATCCAGCATGTAAGCTTCCAAAGACACGCGGATGTGCAGCAGAGGCTGGGTACCAGCTCTGGGAGACACCCACAGAGCTAAGACACTTGGCAAGGTCCTAACTGTGGTCGCATAAAACAGGAGACACAAGCCATCTCACCCCTGGAAACACAGACATGCTGACAGGATGACCCACCAGTGGAGACGCCTGCAAATGAGAACTACTGGAACTAAGGATAAGAAACACATTCTTCATGAGTATTATCTTATGTCTTAGAGTCCAGTCCACTATGCCTGAAGAGCTGGCTTTGGGAATGGTTTTAGATCTGGGTTAACAGAGAGTCTGGGGGCCATGTCTTCTGGGGTTTCTCCAATCTCAGTCAGACCATTAAGTCTGGTTTTTTGTTTTTGTTTTTTTTTTTACTAGAATTTGAATTCTGCACCCTACTATTTTTTTCCTGCTCCATCAGGGACTCTGCTGCGTTCCCTGTCAGGGCAGTCTTCGGTGGTAGCTGGGCACCATCTAGTTCTTCTGGTCTCAGGCTGATGGAGTCCCTCTGGTTTACGTGGTCCTTTTTGTTTCTTGGGCTAGTATTTTTCTTGTGTCTTTAGTGTCAAACGTTCAACCTTTCAGTTAGCAGCCAGTGCATTAACCACTCAGACCACCCAGGGTCTCCACGTGTGAGAAAGAAGGGAACCAGGCGAGGGGTGGGGAGAACTGACCTGGATTGCCTGGCGGCCCTGCTGGGCGTCGGCCAGCAGCTGGATGGTGAGCGCCCTTGAGTCCTGCAGCGCCTCCTGGAGGTAGGTGAAGCTGTGGCCTCCGTGCCGGCCCATGGTGCACTCACGGCAGATGGGCACCGAGCAAGTGTCACAGTACAGGTGCAGCACCTGCCGACGACGTGAGGACAGACATTAGTGAGATGCATGACACCAGAGGGGCAAGCAGAAGGACAAGCAGGGTGCCTGGAATCCCAGGCCCAGAGCTACCCGATCCCAACAACCACGCACGCCCCTACGTGGAGAGGGAGCAAGTCCAGCAACAGTGAACACAGCCAAAATTAACCACGTGCTCTTCTTTCCACTCCCTCCTGCCCCACGTCAAGGGAAAATACCACAACTCCCACACACCCCTTTCCTTTCATTCAGAACAGTAACCGCCATACTTCAAAGGCCAAGATGCAATGCAAACCACCCTCCTGGCAGAAGAGATTTCCCCGCATCTCAGATTAATTACCCAGGAAAGTTGCAAGATTATGTTTCTCTAGTCTGAGGTTGGCAGCATACATAAAAAGATACACCAGAAGGGCTCCCCTCGCCACCCCAGCCTTCGGGTGTGTGGAGCAAGGAGTCAGTATTAATCACTCTCACACCACAGCACGTCTCCAGGCTCGCCATCAAGATTAGCACAAAACGCAAAGCCTGGTCCTCACAGGCAGGCGCTCAAGCTAACTATGGGCTTAAGCTTCTGGAACGAAGGCCAAAAAGCTAGTGGTAAGGTCTGCCAGGTTCTCGTCTTTCTTCTTCCTGCCAAGTTACGCCAAGGAGTTGAACCTGGGAGGCAGCCGGCGCTGATAGAACTGCTTTACGTGATGCTGTGTGTTTCCCTGGGGCCCTGCGTGCTGAGGGGAGAGAGAGAATGGTTGGCACAAGCTCCACCTGCTGATAAACAAGGAGCTCTGGAAAGCTCCTTGGCACAGAAACTGGGCCAGCGTCACTGCCATGTCCCTCCATGGGACAAGGCGCTTAACATGCTCTGTGTAAATGTTTGCTGGATTGCTTTCAAGGGCAGAGCTTAAATCTGCCTCTGGTACACCTGTGTGTGAGGGAAGCCAGCCAACACACAACAGAGAAGCGAGGTCCATGGGGGATTCTACACCTACACACACACACACACACACACACACACGTCCTTAATCCCCAGATGATGAGACTGTGGGGGGGATCAGGGCCACATGGCTAGCAAGGACAGAGAGGGGCGGCTAATGTGAGCCTTTCTCAAGATTTTGGCACATGCACGGTGAAGACAACCTGTCAGAGTATAATCTAAATTCCACGGGACACTTGTTCGCAGGCAAACTACCCTGCTGAGTATAGTGCAGAGCCAGGATGTGGGACTCAGGATGAGGCGATTCTGCATGGAACACGACGGGAGCCTCCTGGCCTGGTGGAGAGGCCGCGAAGGGGGAGTGTTGTGGGAAACTGCGATAGGGAGGGAGGGTCAACACCCCCGTATAGAAAGGGACAGGGATGGAGTGAGAATACCGCTTCTCCTTTTCTCCAGCATGTGGCTGCTCTCCTTCTCCAGGCTTTTTATTTTATTAACCAACCCAATCTTAGCACAAAGGGTGTGCTCTGGGAAATGACCTTCCCACTGGCTCAGTCATCCAAAAGTCCTGCTGCTCCGCTAAGCCTCAGTTAATAGCTAGTGTTACTATGGAGGTTCGTAATCCAGTGTGACTTAGACTGCTTCTAGGGGAATCTCTGGATTCAGAAACGGAGATAAGAAAACATTTAGGATATTATGTTCCTACTTTTTTTAAAGTTCTGATGTAGCATGTTATGGCCCCTATTTTATATAAGGGAAATATCATATGAGTAGTTGGTAACTCATCTACCAGTTTTGTCCACTGAAGTACTTTTCCAGCAATCCACAGTACGCTGAAACCAGGTGGCAGTAATTTGACCTCTTCGTCAAGGCCAGTAGGTCCACCATTTACAGACAATCTAAGCTCTCCTCTTGTCCTGAGAAAGCTAAACTTAAATATTAACCAAAAAAAAAAAAGGGAACCCTGGTGGTGGTACAGTGGTTAAATGCTTGGCTGCCAACCAAAATGTCAGCAGTTTGCAAAATCCATCAAATGGGGAAAAGACAGTCTTTTTAACAAATGGGCAAACTGAAGGTCCATCTGCAAAAAAAAAAAAAAAAATGAAACAGGACTCATACCTCACACTACACACAAAACTAACTCAAAATGGATCAAAGGCCTAAATATAAAACCAAAAACTTTAAGGATCATAGAAGAAAAAACAGGATCAACACTAGAGGCCCTAATATACGGCATTAACAGGATAGAGATGGTAACTAACAACACACAAACTCCAGAAAGAGAACCTACAGATTGGGGAAAAAATTTTGGCTATTACAAATCCAACAAAGGTCTAAGCTCCCAAATCTATGTGAAAATCCAACACCTCTACAGCCAAAAGACAAAAAATCCAATTAAAAAAATGAGCAAAGGAAATGTGAAAAGACACTTCACCAGAGAAGACATTCAAACGGCTAACAGACACAAGAGTACATGCTCAGTTTTAATCTGCCAGGCGCTCCTTGGGAACTCTATGGGGCAGTTCTACTCTGTCCTATAGCATCGCTGAGTCGGAATCGACTCGACGGCACTGGGTTTGGTTTTTTTTTTAAGTAGTAACTTTGGTGAAGGGTAAGACAGTACACAATACTGGGGAAGCCAGCACAACTTGTACAAGGCAAGGCCATGGAAGCTCCAGAGACTCATCTAAACTCCCTGAGCTGAAGGCTGGGGGGGACTATGGTCTCGGGGAACATCTAGCTCAATTGGCCTAACATAATTTATAAACAAAATTTTCTACATTCTACTTTGCTGAGTAGCGCTTGGAGTCTTAAAAGCCTGTGAGCAGCCATCTAAGATACGCCACTGGTCTCACCCCTTTGGGAGCAAGGGACAATGAAGACAACTAAAGACACAAGGGAAAAATTAGTCCAATGGACCACAACTACCACGGTATCCACCAGTCTTGGGTCCAGTACAACGAGATAGTGCCCAGCTACCACCACTGACTGCTCTGACAGGGATCAAAATAGAGAGTCCCAGACAGAGCTGGAGAAAAATGTAGAACAAAATTCTAACCCACACACACAAAAAAACAGACTTACTGGTCTGACAGAGACTGGAAAAACCCCGAGAATATGGACCCTGGACACCCTTTTGGCTCAGTAATGGAGTCACCCCTGAGGTTCATCCTTCAGCCAAAGATTACACAGGCCCATAAAACAAAATGAGATTAAACGGGCACGCCAGCCGAGGGAGAAGGACTAGAAGGCAGGAGGAGACAGGAAAGCCAGTAACGGGAACCCAAGGTCGAGAACGGAGAGTGCTGACATGTAAGGTTGTTAACCAACGTCATAAAACAATATGCATACTGTTTAATGAGAAGCTAGTTTGTTCTAGAAACCTTCATCTAAAGTACAATTTAAAAAATTATATATGGGGCAGGGGAGGAGGAGGAGTTGGCAGTTTGAATCCATCAGCCGCTCCTTGGAAACCCTACTGTCCTATAGGGTACCTATGAGTCAAAATTGACTTGGCAGCAACGTGTTTTTTGGGGGGGGGTTGGGGGTGGGGGGACTAGGTAGGGTAGGTGTACATTTAACTTCATTAGAAACTACCAGACTGTTTCTCAAAGTAGTTGAGCTGCTTCATACTCCCACCAGCAGTGTGTGAACTTGTGGGTTGCTCCCCATCGTCCATCCATTCCCTGGAAAGGTTCCTTTTAAATTAGAATGAAAGATGCCTCTGTGGCCCCTCTTTCGCCAGAGGACAGCCCCCCAACCTGAAAGCTTCTCTCCTCTCTAGCTTTTCTCAACAGCTGTGTGGGCTGGCTGGGCTGCGCTCTATTGTTTACCCTGCTGGCGGATGGGAATATAACAATTAAAAGTCACTGTCCTCTTGATGTCAGGGAGTCATTGTTCTATGGTGCACGGAAAAGAACGGTTAGCCCGAGCCCGTTGCTGTCTGGCTGGCTGACCCACCTGTGACAAAACACTGGATCTGTCTTAGTCTCTTAGTGCTGCTGTAACAGAAATACCACAAGCGGTGGCTTTAGTGAACGGAAGTTTACTTTTTCACTGTTTCGGAGGCCAGAAGCCCAGATTCAGGGCGCCGGCACTAGGGAAAGGCTTTCTCTGTTCCGCCTGCGGGAAAACCCTTGCCTCCTGTCAGCTTCTGTTCCTCTGTGACTCCACATGGAAGCGATCTTTCTCCATTTGTGCTTCCTTCTCTGCACTCAAAGTGCTCTTTGGATATCTCAAAGGGTAATACCTTAAAACACCCTACACTGATACGGTCTCATTGACACAACAAAGAAAACCTATTCCCAACTGGGACCACATCCAAGTGTATAGGAGTTGGGATTCCAGTACATATGGGGGCAAGATGATTGGTGGAGACACACAATTCAATCCATTAACAGGGTCTGCCTGGGCACCCTACCCCTTCCACTCCGAAACCCTGGCAGGCAGCCCTATCTCCCAGGCATCAGGACAGAAGAGGCTGTGAAGTAACTCTTAGCTGACCCAGAGCTCCAGGTCCCGGCTGCACAACTACAAAGAATTAAGGTGCTTTTCTTGAGTTTCAGTTTGTTAACCAAAAAATACAGAACCTGGATGATGCTGGGAATAGAAAATACCCCATGAGGTTTTCATAGGTTTTAAAGGATTGCACAGATGCAGTGGCCAAAAAAGAAATCCTGGTCAGATCAACAGGGGGCAGCAGGGAGGGGCAGGGTGCCTGACACTCCTGACCACACAGACATCTCTAAAATGGGCACTAGGGGTCTCTGGGTGCGATCCCTACCTACCTGCACACCATGGCACGTGGAATCAACGCAGTTCTGAGTGCCCAGGACACACTGTGGTGTCAGAAGGGCCAGTGTGCAGTTTCAGGATACCTGAAGTGACCAGGCAGCTGATAATAAAAACTACAGGTAGGTAGAAAAAAAACAAAACAAAAAAAAAAAAATCAAACAACATATTGCATTGGACAAATCTGCTGCCCAAAAGAAAACTTTTTAAAGTTTTTAAAAACAAAGATGTCACTTTGAGGACTAAGGTGTGCCTGACCCAAGCCACGGTATTTTCAGTCACCTCATATGCATGCGAAAGCCGGACAAGAGAACATGGAAGACCAGAGGGAGAGCTGGTGCCTTTGAATTGTGGTGTTGGCAAAGAATACTGAATATGCCATGGACTGCCAGAAAAACACACACATCTGTCTTGGAATAAGTACAACCAGAATGTTCCTTAAAGGGGAGGACGGTGAGACGCGTCTCACATAGTTTGGACATGTTATTAGGAGGGATCAGTCCCTGGAGAAGGACATCATGCTTGGTGATAAAGTAGAGCGTCAGAGAAAAAAAGGGGAAGAACCTCAAGGAAATGGACTGACACAGTGGCTGCAATGACAGGCTCAAACACTACAGTGATTGTGAGCCTGGCACAGGACCAGACAGTGTTTCGGTCTGTTGTACACAGGGTCGCTGTGAGTCAGAACCAACTGGACGGCACCTAGCGACAAGAGCAATTTTTTTCTTTTTTAAATTCATTGCCCGAAACCTTCTGGCTAAATACGGAGTAAAATTTTGGGAAAGGTTTCCCGCTGCATTTAGAAACCCCACATTTTATCTATCTGCAATTCCTAAGATCAAAAATCCACAACGTTAGCAGTAGATAAGAATGTGCTTGGATGCAATTCTCTCTCAACCGGCTGGAAGGTTATTTTAAAGAATAAACTGGAGCCCGGGTTCTCCATTTAAAGGCCTGTGCAGGGCCATAAACTGGGGTGGGGGGGAGTGGTCCTCTGGCGGCAGGAATTCAGGGCCCATTAGGGGCTTCCCGGGCAGATGCAGGGACACGCCCCCGGGGCCTGGCGACAAACCGGCTGCCCCTGCTGAATGGAGCAGGCCTGACCTCTGACCCTGAAAGTGACCACCCTCTTCCCTGCCCCCAGCTTCCAGAAAGCCCCACCCATGGCCTTCCTCTCCCAAAATTTCTAAAATACCAGGCAGAGACAAAGACCCAGGAATGTGGGCCCAGCAGGAAGGGGAAGGGGAGGGGGAGGGGGAGGGCTAAAGGAAAAATAAATAAATAAAAATACCCAGTGGGCAGGGTGACCTTAGCCAGTTTTTTAAATAAAATGCTTTGTCAATGAAAAGGACTTTGTCTCTATGTGTGCTCCCAGAATCTAAATTTTTACCCCGCTTGTGGTCCAACAAGGAAAATACCCATCTCGGGGATCCTGGTAGCGCACCCCACAACTGAAACAACAGACTTTCAGGTTTAAAGGACAACCAACCATATCACAGTGTGGAATGTAAACTGAAAAGATGGAGGGGCCTCTGCCAGAGTAAAGATGCCTCCGCTAATGTGGTACCTAAAACCCTAAAATATAGTACCTTAGAAAACAACCCCAAAATAGTTTTGAAAACCTAAAATAAAGCATATTAACGTTTTAAATTAACATATTAAATTTATTTCCTGCTGTTTCTGCCAAATCCCTTTAAGAAGCCATGAAGCATGCATGTGGTCTCACACGAACTAGGGGACCTGTTTCCCCCCAGAGAAATGAAGTGGTGACAAGGGGTTCCAGAAGCAACATGGGCCCCCAAAGCCTGACCTGTGTGCCCCTCTGCAGGCTCCCATCTGGGGCAACGGGGGTGTTCGTTCAAAAAATGGTAAAGTTCGAGGCACACACTCTGGCCAGGAAGCAAAGTCTATTAAATAACATCAAAGCTTTACGTGGCTTGGGGAAATGCTCTGCGCAGTGGTCCAGAGCTCCCAGCCCTGGCCACGTGCGGCTGCAGAGCGGCCAGGGAGGCCCGGGAAGAGCAAAGAAAGGACCCCAGCTCACTGACAACCATCACCAGCTCAGGACCTCAGAGCCCAAATGGGAACAAATTATCCTCTCCCTTTTCTGCGGGCCCGCGAGGGGAGAGTTCAAAATATTTTTTAAATGCTTTGTTTTTAAATTTATTTAAAAAGGTATTGAAGTGCAAATGTTTTTTTTAAATCTCTCAATTTCTATTTTTTAAAATGTAACTGTCCCAAATTATTCTATACTCTATATTCTATACCGCATATTCAAATTTTCTGAAGGCATCAACGGCGGCAACATTATACGGGACTTTTTTCACTTAACTTGGAGAATGTTCTGGGGGTTCCCTCTATATAGAGGGCTGCCAGTTTTTTTTTGTTTTGTTTTGGGTTTGGTTTTGTTTTGTTTAAATAGCTGCATGGTATGTTGCCAAGTGGGTGTGTTGTTGTCGTTAGGTGTTTTCCTGTTCTGACTCATTGCGACCCTGTGTACAACAGAATGAAATGCCGTGCCATTCTCATGATCCTTGTCATGCTTGAGCCCATCGTTGCAGCCCACATCTTATTTAATCAGTATCCTGCTGACAGAATTTTTAAAAGTATTTTCCGACTTTTAGGGTGAAAAAAAATAAAAGAAAAATCCCGAACAATGTTGCAGGGAATAACTTGTTCTTTAAAGGGCCCCCCAAAAGTTCCTCCCACTTGGTAAATATATACACACCCTGATGTCATAGTTTTCAAGGAAAAGATCTACTTGTAAGTGGGGACAGCAAGAATTCAAGTGAAGTCAACTGTCAGGTCAATATCCACCCAGGAAGAACGCAAAGGTGGTCACCGTCAAGCTTCAGTTTCTGTTCCCGACAAGACCAAACGTCCACAAAAAGCCAGTCCTGCAAGACGCCAGGTGAGGCAGCCGATGTGGACACAGGCCACGGCTGAGAGTTCAGATCCTCCTGGCTGGAAGGTTGCAGTGGGAAACTGGAAAGAGGCACAGAGAAGAGGAGCAGGCAGGCAGGGCCTGCGTCCCCAGTACCAACAGCTAGGGAGATTGTCGCCAACGCAAAAGGAGGTGGCTGTGGGTGGGGAGGTGTCTCCAGAGGTATGAAAATGATAGAAGGGGTTTCAGGCAATTTAAAAATGGATACTGTAGATACTTATGAATCCCAGAGGGTTTCATTCAACCACCCAGTGAAACAAACGCTAGGTGCCCTTTTCTACAATTCCAAAATCTTAAAAAAAAAAACAAAAAAAACTCTGGAAAACAAACTTTTCACATGAGTTTTTGGCAACAAAACCTCAACTAGCATAAAAATGACTTATAATTTTTATCTATACCATCTATAGTGTGGGTTTTCATATATTCTACTGCAGAAATACTAATACTTATTATTTGGGAGTGTTATTTTATTACTTAATATGGGGCCCTGGTGACACAGCGGTTAAGAGCTTTGGCTACTAACCAAAAACGTCAGCAGTTCGAATCCACCAGATGCTCCTTGGAAACCCCATAGGGCAATTCTCCTTGGTCCTACGGGGTTCACTATGATTCGGAACCCACTGGATGGCAACAAGGGGGCTTACTTAACGTATGTGAGCGTACAGGGCTGGCTTTCCAAAACTTGAAAGTTTGAAAACTAAGGCACATGTGGCCCCAAGGGTTAACAAGGTAAGAGACTTAAACATGTAATGCCACCTCTATCAGGCCAGCTGGCTAAATAATCTCCATTCCCAGGTCAAATAAGCAAATAGAGTCAAGACTACCTGGGGGGAGGGTGTGCCCAAGAACAGCCTAAAGGGGGGTCAGAAAGGATAGAGGAGCAGTCTGCACAACCTAGATCAAATGTTCAGGCTCTGTGGACAAGGTGGTGCAGCGCTTAAGAGCTCAGGTGCCAACCAAAAGGTCAGCTGTTCGAATCCACCAGCCACGCCTTAGAAACCCTACGGGACAGTTCTACTCTGTCCTGTAGGGTCACTATGAGTTGGAATCAACCTGCCGGCAATGGGGTTTGGTTTTTTACAGGTGGACAAGGTAAATTTGACAAGGTAGGGCTGAAATCTGAGGGGCACGCCATTAGCACTGACAACTTGCTAGACACGCTGCAGTCGCTGGTGCCTCTCCCTCAAAGTATCCAGTAATTTCAAGGATATGACACAACGCTTACCAATTTAACCTTTCTCACGTGCACAATTCAGTGTCATCAATCACATTGATCATGTTGTAGAACCATCACCAATGTCTGCTGTCAGGTTTCCATCTCCGTAAAGAGAAACTCATGCTTCCTAAACAATGGCTGCCCAAGGGGCAGCCATCTGTTTGGAACTCGTTCACTTGAGGATTTTGTGCCACCCCAAAAGTCACAACTTGATCCCTTACTCCCTATTCCTTTAGGCACAAATCCCCACCGATCCCTGCTCCCCTAACAGGTACCTCCTTCCTCCCAACACCAGCAACCACCACCTGGCAGGGCCTTCTCCTCCTCCCGGCAGGGCCTTCTCCTCCCATGTCCCACTCCACAAGGCCTTCCTCAAACTCTGCCAGCACCTTCTCCTACTATCAGCCGAACCCCCGGCCTGTGCGGCCAGGCCCTCTGTCCTCTCTTTTATATTCCAGAAACCAGCCCTGCCCCGTCCCGAGTCTTCACATACATGGTATTCAGTGTCCTTTCTCCCTGGAGGGACCCTCCTTGTAGCCCAGTACCACGTGTCTGTCCTGAGCACATACCTACACAAGCCTTCAATATTAATAACACACACACACACACAAAAAAGAACCATTATCTTTTAGAAACTAAAACCAAAAAAAAAAAAGGATCACCGATAACTAGACACATACGCTCTCTTCCCATAGTTGAATGCTTAGACTTGGGTGAGCTTCCTTCCAGAGAAATAACTCAACCTTGGCTCATAGAATGGTCAGTTATTGAAAGTATGAAAATAAGTTCACAATGGAAAAAAAACCATTTACCTCTTAGCACTGATTCTTTGAAAGATGATGAAAACCCAGAGAGGGAAACCTGGGCAGCACAGAACAATACCTTTGACCAATTTTGCCAGAGTCACGGACAATATAGTTTCATGAATGTCTCTTACCATAAGCCTCTCCTAAAGCCGAAGAAGGGTCTCAGCTCAAGAAAGGGGCTCTCTGAGGCAAGAAAAGGAATCCCCGGGTGGGACCAATGGTCCATGCACATGGCTGCTAACTGAAAAGTTGGCAGATCGGGTACACTCCGAGGTGTCTCAGAGGAAAGGCCTGATGATGGATTTCTAGAAAATCAGCCACTGAAAATCCTAGGGAGCACAGTTCTGCTCTGATACACACAGGGTCAGCCACGGGGTCAGCCACGGCCAGATCAACCCAACAGCCCCTGGTTTCAACCGGAGGCAAGAAAGGGTGGTACAACTCAGGTATTTTGCTTATGATCCTGATCCTTCTTTTCGGGTAGCTGTAGCTTGTAGGCTTTTTTGGGGAGTGGGAGGAGGTGGGGGGAGAGAAATCCAGGGACCTATAAAGGGCAGGGGTGGAGGTGGAGAGGAGGAACGGAAGCTTTGGGTAGGGAAAAAGACAGAAAAGACTGCACTTCCCACTGTAAGCAACGTTAGCATCTGCTGAGCCTTTGTGAAACCAGAAAAAGAAAATTTTTTAATGTTTTAAACATAATCGAGACGTTGCTTAATACTAAGTGTGCCACAGACAACATACACAGCAACTCCAGGGCGTAGGACTCAAGGTTCTATTTCTATTACCTGGAATGTCCACCCTCCCTATCCCTGGGACTGCTCTGCCCTGGTGGCAATCTGTTGGGTCTGGGTCCTGCTTCTGCCCATGCCTTTCACAGCTGTAGATAAATAATAACCAGTATGTTCTCCAAACGCCAAGAGTCTGCCCCTGGGGACAGCCCAGCAGCTCCCTCAGCTCTTGGGGCCACCAATTATTGGCTTCTGCATTGATCTCCTGGTCAGAATGTGCCAGGTGGAGGGACATGGAGTGGCTGGTCATGCCCACCCATGCCAGCAGGGCTTACTGCCCACTGCCTGGAATCTCTCTCAACATGGCTTGCAGGCTTTAACAAGCACCCACAATGGAATGGCATCTCTGTGACAGTGGCACGTAACACACTTGTGCTTGGGGTTTCCTTGAATGGATCCAAGTTAGATCATGTAACATGGACCCGGGGTGACTGGAGGGAACGCAAGGGCATCCCTTCTGTGTGACAGAAATGTTCTATCTTCATGGGAGGGGTGGTCATGTAGGTGTGTATGTAATCCTCACATCTCAAGCTGTACGCTTATAATCTGTATTTTATTCTGTATAAATCCAACAGCCCCCTTCGCTGAAAAAAAAAGCAGAGGGCAACACTAGTACTCATTACGTAAGTATTGATGGGGTGAGGCTTGGAGCCTAGCCTCAGTGTGGCACCCTTCATGGATGAGAACCCAATAAATACCCATTGAGCCCATAAATGAGTTACTTTAATGGTCCCACATAATTTACTTCTAACTGGTCGCCACCAGTCTTTCCACAATGTTCCCACTAGGATTTTTCCTTTGCCCTCCACTGTAAATATTATCTTTGATAAGTTCTATCTCTCAAGAGGCAAGCATTGACCAACTCCCTAGAGGTTTTGAAAAAATGAGAGCCCTGAGTCCGATTTACACCACCAGAGGCGGCAGGTGGCCACAAAGCCGAAGGAAACCATCAGTGTCCCAGCTGCCAGCCCGGCATGCATCTGACCTCTGACGTACTAACGAGTGGCCCCGTGCATCAAATAAGAGAGATCTGTCCCGAATTGTGAGCACTGCCCACGTAAATTACAGATTTTTAATCCAGAAAGAAAGACAGACTTTGACATAGACACACAGTCTTCCCATTGCCTCCACCGTTGCAAAAGCAGAATTGGTGGTACCTGCGGGGTGACTTTTAAAAATGAGCAGACTCTGTAGGTGGTCATGTAATTCAGTCCTCACCTCTTAAACAGTGGGCAACATTGTGCACTCGAGACCCCATCGCTCCCGGAGGAGCAAAAGGGGTTTCAATTGCCTGCATGGCTGGAGATCATGCGGACAGGTGGCCTTAAAGCAAGGGAAGGCACGCACCACCTGGGAAAAATCAGCCCGAGAAGAGAAGCAGAAATAAGAACTCAGACAAGCATAAAATAAACGACAAGAAGTCATGTAAAATTGCTAGCCGAGCTTACTGCACCCTGTTCCATGCAACATAATAAAACACGTTCCCTTCTCCTCCCATTCCGGAAAGTTCCATCATCCTGAGTAACCGGACCCCCTAATCAATGGAAACACTGCAAGCAGGAGGGAAAAGAATGGCTCCTGCGTTAGTCTGTTGCCCTCCGCCTTGGTTAGGGTGCAGGGCTCAGGGTTTTCCAGACGGAAAAGGTGCAGCCCTGGTCTTCATCCATCATACAGGTAGTCAGATGACCATGGGTCATTTTATGACCTGATTACCGTCCTGAGCAGGGCCTTGCAAGTCAAGAAGTTAAACGAGGAACTTTGTTTTAATCCGGAGTTGTTCACAGGCAGAAGTTATTTAAATTGGGAAGGGACCAATCCCAGGAAGCAGTTCTGACTCATGGCAAGCCCGTGTGTTTGCTACAGAGTAGAACTTCGCTCCACAGGCTTTTCTTGGCTGTAACCCTCACAGAAGCAGATCGCCAGGCCTTTCTTCCATGGAGTGGCTGGGTAGGTTCAAACCTCCAACTCTTAGGTTAGTAGTGGAACACTTAACTGTTTCTGCCACCCAGGAACCGAGTGCACATACCAAAACCCAAACCAAACCCGTTGCCGTTGATGCCGTCAAGTGGATTCTGACTCACAGCGACCCTACAGGACAGAGCAGAACTGCCCTACAGAGTTCCTAAGGAACACCTGGTGGATTTGAACTGCCAGCCTTTTGGTTAGCAGCCGCAGCACTTAACCACTACACCACCAGGGTTTCCGAGTGCACGCACAGTCTCTGTGAATTCCCTAATGCCAATAAGTGTTTATTTCTCAGCAGAGGGTGCCAAGGCTAAGGTGGGGGGCTGGCTCACGCTCACGAACTCCCTGGTGTCAGTGACACAAAGGGGTTTCTCAAAGCCCTAAGCCCAGGCTCTTCTGCAGCATTCCCCAAGCTCTCCCAACAAAGAGGACTTTTTAAAAATGTAAGAGTGCAGTGAACATACCCTTGCAGTGTCCCTTCCCCCTCCCTCTGAAACTCAAGAATCACCAGGGCCTTTTTTAATAGCTTCCTTTTCAAGTAAAAGGCAAGAGGAGGAAGACCTAACCAAAAACCAAGCCAACTGCCCTCCAGTCGATTCCAACTAATAGTGGCACTATACAACAAGACTACCAAACCAAACCCAGTGCCGTCGAGTCCGACTCATAGCGACCCTATAGAACAGAGTAGAACTGCCCCATAGAGTTTTCAAGGAGCGCCTGGCGGATTTGAACTGCCGACCCTTTGGTTGGCAGCCAAAGCACTTAACCACTATGCCACCAGGGTTTCCACAGCAAGACTAAAGGGGCCTCAAATCAAAGCTCTAGGAAAATAGCTGGGGGCAAAGGAAAGGCCTTAGTCTTGTCACGGAATTATCTCATTTTTAAAACCCTTTCCAATTTAGGAGCTTGTGAGGCTGTCAATCTAAACCCCTCTTTTCTCCAACAATTTCCCATTGTGGTAGTCGATTCTGATTCATTGTGACCCTATAGGACAGAGGAGAACTGCCCCATAGGGTTTCCAAGGAGCGGCTGGTAGATTCAAACTACCAGCCTCTTGGTTAGCAGCCGAACTCTTAACCACTGCCCCACCAGGGATCCTTCCTCCAACAGTTGTTGTTGTTAGGTGCCATCGAGTCGATTCCGACTCATAGTGACTCTATGCACAACAAAATGAAACACTGCCCGGTCCTGCGCCATCCTTACAATTGTTGTTATATGCTTGAGCTCATTGTTGCAGCCACTGTGTCAATCCACCTTGTTAGGGTCTTCCTCTTTTCTACTGACCCTGTACTCTGCCATATGTGTGGGCAGCCCCATAAAGGCCAAGAAGCAGTGGGCAGGGCCATGTAGCCCAGGCCAGGCAAGGGGACCAGCTTTCAAAAGCACCTGTCACTCACACTGGGAAAAACCAGGGAAGTGTATGAGCCTGGGTGGTTCTGGGATCCAGGCAGTTACCGGGTGTGTCTCAGAGACAGCAAATGACCCTACCCCAGGGAAAAGTCCAAACTGTGAAGAGCACAGGAGACCTTCTCCCATCAACCATCAGTGAGTGACCTAGGGGGCCCTCCAGGAGGGACGGTGAAGAGAAAATGTAAAAGGCAGGCTATCTCAGATTAAGAGCCATTAACATTTAAAGCCCTCTTAAAGGTGGGTGTGGGGAGCAGAAACCAAGTTCAACAAAGGGTGGGACACAGAATGGCAGGTAAACCAGTAAAAACTGGTCCAAGAGGAAGAACAGGGGAGACCCAAGCATACCCTGGAGAAGAAGGGCCCAACCTGTGCTGGAACCATAGAGGATAAATGTGAGTAAGCCTACCAACTGCAGAGCTGTCAGGTCAGGTGCCCTTCCAAAGGACCAAGCCAAATGCCCCTGGGAATCTCAGGGACCCCAGCCCCCAAGGCCAGCAAATCTGAAGCAGAGAAATGCCAACTAACCAGTAATAAGACAGAATCAAAAAGAGCAACATTTGAGAACCCAACATGGAGTCAAATTCCTCTTTAGAAGCCTGGGTTCGTGATACCACTCATCACGCGATGCTTTTTTCCTTCTTTATTGGGAAAATGATAATGAGAAATCATTTCCAGTCTCAGACATGCGCCCTTCTCAGAATCCTGTTTTGTCCCAACAAATGACACTTGTGCAGCGTTCTCCTGAGGCCATCTCTTCCAAGCTGTACCTGCAGGCTGTTCAACGGAGCTCAAGTCTGACTCAGCAGGGAGTGGGATCGGGAGGCCCCCACAGTTCTGCCCTACAGAACCTCCCCAACTCATACCCCAAGCAGATTCCCAAGGATAAGCTGGAGTTAAAAACGATAGGCGTGTCAGGGTGGGGAAAAAATAAAATTCACAAGCTGGCTGAGACAATCTGGTAGTATCGGTTATGTAACCTCAGTTTCTAGGAAGAACATAAAGGAGTAGGAGGAAAACCTTTAGATTGGTCTCTGCGTGAGTCCTGAAGGAATCCTGGTGGTGCCAACTGTTAAGGGTTAAGCGCTCTTTGCTCTTTGGCAGAAAGATATGGCAGTCAGCTTCTTAAGATTTACAGCCTTGGAGACCCTATGGGGCACTTCCACTCTGTTCTTTAGGATATTCGGAAGGGCAGTGGGTTTTGTTTTTTTGGGAGGGGCGAAGGGTGGGTCCTGAAATTGTTTCATGAGGCCCTGTGTTGACAGAAAAGGTCGCCTGTATTTTGGCAAACACCTAAATCAGGAAGAAGTGAGATACCAGATGAGAGAAATCTAAGTATCTGTGATGGATGATCAAATTACCATGTTCTGAGGTTCTGGCTTTATCTTTAGTCCTTCCACCACATTAATCCCACTGCACCTGACACTGGGAGGAACTTGCTTCCCCCGGAGCCGCTGGCCAGGAGTCTCAGGCTGGCCTGTCCTCCTTCCGGTCCGTTACGGAGGAGCCTCTGGTTCCCTCTCCCATCCTAGATCTTCAAATTCATCTATTTTACAGAAAACTCTTTTCTTAGAGTCAGCCTGCATCTCCAAGGCTGTAGTCTCTGATCCCACAATATCCTTATCAAGTGTGCTCTATTTTCTGCAAATTATTGTTGTTTGCTATTTACAAGACTCTGAGCTAAGAAGATTGGGAGCTTTAAAAAACAAAAACAAAGCTTAAGAAATGTCCAGTCTCCTAGAGGTAGGGGGACCACTTCCATCTTATCTTGGTTGGTGTGGGGAAATCTGGCTTGCACATATTACCTTGGCATAATGGTTAATGGCACCATTGTTCACTCTCAAAAGTGGCCGAATTTCGACACTGCACGTCACCCCAGCTAGAGTGGGTCAGTAAGACCAATGGAGAAGTAGCCAAAATACCTGAGAGCAGAAAGCAAAACTCATCATCATCCAGAAAAGTTGTACAAAATGCCTCCATCCCTCCATAGGGTTTGGGGGAGGGTCTATCTTCTCAACAACTCTTTTAGGACCAGAACTTCAGCCACCTTGCACAGGTGACACTGTGGTAGGGCAGCTCGATCAGAAAATGGCCTCCTGGAGGCAACAGGACAGGGCCAGGAGGACGGAAGTGGGAAATTCACAAACGCAGTTAAAATGAAGAACCTGAGCAAACCAGCAGTTCCTGGCTCAAGCGCTGGAGATGTGGAGTAGCCTGATGGGAAGCGTTAGCTGGAAGGTCCTGGAAGATACTGGGGAAAGGAAGCCAGAGGAGGCTCCTGAGGACGGGTGTAACTGGTGCTTGGGAGACCTTGAAGGGACAGAAGTTACAGTGATCGACAACCATCCACACAGAGAGGGGACGGCCACGTTGTGCAACCAAAACCCTTTCCCACGGAGTTGATTCCAACACACCACGACCCTATACTACCAAGTAGGAACTTGAGGGCTGGGGTTCCAGAAGAAGAGGACTATTGTGGTTAGAAGCAAGGTTACCTTCTCATTGTGCCTAAGCCAAAGTCAGTAGGCTGAATTTCTTCTGGCCCTGCTGAGGATGGGCCAGTAGGAGGCGCCACCTGCCCCACTTTCAGGCCTCTCTCCTTCCTGCTGTCTGTTACCCCATCTGGACTATGAGAAGCCAACCCTCTGCCCCAGAAGAGACAGGGCCACTGGGTTCAGCATCCTTATCCTCCCCTGCTCTCCCGCTTAAGTTTCTGCTTATATTGGAGTTCCTCTGGGCTCAACTCTTCCTCTCTCCCTCTCAGTCAAGCCTCCCTGCTGTGTTCCTCAAACTCCCCTATCCCAGCACCTGAACCCTCATTCTGGGACAATGAGACCCCTCCAGTGGACAGGCATCCCTGAGTGTACCATCACCTTCCAGCCTCTCAGGCAGCCAGCAGGCCTGGGATCCCTGCTGCTTCTACTGCTGCCCTAGAAGGAGAAGCCCCTTCCCTCTGCTGCAGCCACCACACACTGCTGGAGTCGACTCCGACTCAGCGACCCTACAGGACAGGGCAGAACTGCCCCACAGGGTTTCCAAGGAGCAGCTGGTGGATTCAAACTGCCGACCTTGTGATTAGCAGCTGAGCTCTTAACCACTGCGCCACCAGGGCTCCTGCAGCAGCCACAGCTAGCCTTTCAAAAGGCCAGAGACAGGCTGCAGCACTGCCCTCCAGAGGCTTCGCATCGCAGCAGGCAGCTGGGGAGGGCAGGGGGTGGTCGTGGAGGCTGTTCTCCCTTCAGTGGTTTAGCTCAGCCAGACTGTGCACGCTTGCTGCTCCCCCCGCCTGAGATGTTCCCTCCGCTCCACTTCATTCAGGTCTAATCACTTCCTCAGAGCCTCCCCCTATAACCGAGGCTGCCCTGGTCCCTATCTCCTCCGTTCCCTTACTCTGCTTAAGTTTCTTCTCAGCACTTTCATTGACTCCTCAGGAGAGTTTAAGGACCACAAGGACTGGAACTTTCCTGTCTTGCTCACTGCCTCATTCCTGGCATCTAGCAGTGTCTGGCACAAAGACGCTCAAAAAATGTTTGGTGAATGAACAAATGAACAGAATGAAGGACCCGATGATTTTCACATTAGGGAGTGGTTAGCACTGCATCCCACCTGGAGAGTAAGACGGGGAGGAGGAACAGGACAGGAAAACTGTGCCTCAGTTTCCAATACTGAAATCACAAATAGAAACCCACGTCACATTATGAAAATCTAGTTCCCAACACTGGGAAGTAGTATCTGGGTGAATTTGTGGACTTTTTCTAAAAAAGTCACTTGTGGTCAATTAAAAATGGTTTTGTTTTTTTTCTTTGGCTACTCCTCCCGTCGAAACATGCAGTCCATTTCCCCTTCCCTTGAATCTGGGCTGGCCTTGTCTTGCCTTGCCCAATCCAATGTGGTAGAAGTCAGGCTATGTAACTTCTGAGTGGGGCAGCCTTTGCTTTCCTGTACTTAGAAAACTCATGCTTGGAACCCAGCCGCCATGCTGTGAGAAGCCCAGCTCATGTGGAAGAAAACTCAGGCACTCTGGTTGACAGCTCCCCTTCACTGGATTGCCAACCAGGTGAGCCAGCCATTTTGGTCTTTCCAAAACAGCATCTGTCCAGATGACTACTGCCCCATCAATGACAAGTACGGCAGAAGACTGGCATGGCTGAGTCCAGACTACCTACAGAGTATTCAGAAACACCATTTTTATTTTCTTTATCAATGAACATAAAACAGAGCTATTCGCTGAGTTGGAGTTGAGGGCTGGAAGGGTTTCTTCAGCCAGATAATGCCTTCTTTTCTCTTCGAGTAAAACCCAAAGAATGAATGATATTCACAGCTCCTTCCCATACCACTTCTCAACAGCTAATCTCACCAAAATATATGGATTTGTTCATTTATTCACTCATGAATTCCACCCCAGAGCTTCGGTCAGGCCAGAAGCCACAGAGGAAAATCCATGTTCCAAATACTCAAGAGCTGTTCACCACCTCTCAGAGCCTCATCAACAAGCCTGCTTCACCAGCCATCTCCAGAAGGTTCTTGCCATGTTTGAGATTATTTCCAGAAAGTAACTGTCCATGGGAATGAGATGGCAGGGGGGACTGTAAATCCCCAGGAAGCTTCCAAAGGGGATAATAACCCCAAGACTTTTTTTTGCAAGTCTCCTCACCAAGCCACCATCTCTCCCACAAACTTTCTCACCAAAAGCAAAGTTCACATTTGACAAACCTATGGTACAGACCTATAATCTTATTTCTCACAACTGGACCAATATGATATCAATAAAAGCTTCATATCCTTTTCTTCTCAGGAAAAAGGGAGGGTTGCTCCTTTCTCCACAATATATCTTTATATGTTCGAGTCATCTGCTGGGAATGAGATGCTTCCTTAAAAATACAGATGATTTGTGGCACCATGGTTGAGACTGAAGACAAACTCAACGTTCGTCACTACGCCATACAATGAATAACCAGGAAACCACTGAAAAGAATGAGTATGCTGTGAGCTCAACAGAATGGCTTCCAAGATACGTTACTATAGAAGAAACAAGGCATGGAGCCACGTATATAGAATGCCGCTATACGCATAAAAGAAAGAGCAAGTAAGTATTCCTTGCTAGTCACCTCTACAGTGAGTGGTACCTGTGATCTGCTTGTAGTTAATAGAATAGTATTGTGTATTTTTTATCCCACACCAAATGGGTGTGTCTGTGTAGCTGCTTAGAATTTAATGAAATTCCAAATGCCTTTTACTATTGCCTTCATATTTAATTACTGCTTATACTAAATAACTAATATTAAAAAAAAAATTTTTTTTTTTAATATCAGGTATAGGGTCGCTATGAGTCAGAATCGACTCGACGGCACTGGGTTTGTTTTTTGTTTGTTTGTTTGTTTGTTTAATATCAGGTATGTGATGTCCAGGGGAGAAACAGGATACAATTGAGTAAAATTCGCAGTATGATCTTAATTGGGGATGGAGCAATGGCTCTAAAGCCACTTTTGAAATACGTGCACCAAACTGTTAATAATAGTTATCTCTAAGGATGACCAGCCATCTAATTTTCTGTGTTTTCTAAATTTCCACATAAACCAGAAAAAAAAACCCACCGCCATCAGGTTGACTGCGACTCATAGCGACCCCATAGCACAGAGTAGAACTGCTTCAGAGGGTTTCCAAGGCTGCAAATCTTTACATAAGCCAAATCTTTCTCCCACGGTGTGGCTCGTGGGTTCCAACTGCAGTTCCTTTGGTTAGCAGTCGAGCACTTTAACCACTGTGCCACCAGTGCTCCTCAAATTTCCACAGGAGACTTAAACAAAGCATAGGGCTCTCTGAGGTTCACTGACCCATGATTTGTCAGACTTCAAAAGGAGTTTAATAATGGGCACTATTCCAGGCACTTCACACACATTCTCTCATTTAATCCTCACCACAACCCCACAGAGTAGCTATTATTATCATCCTCATTTTACAGGTGAAGAAACTGAGGCAAAGACAGGTAAGTCACCTATGGCTAGAAAGTGGCGGGTCTCCATAGGGACCTCAGGTCTACACAGTAACCTCTAGGCTTTGCTACTTCTGACAGCAACGACACTCCCTCCTACCCCCCGCCCCCAGTTTCGAAAAGCTTACCCCTATAAACCTTAAAAAAAAAAAAAAAAAAATTTTTTTTTTTTAATAAACCTTAGTCTACAACCAGCCAGTTTTTATAACACAGTTCCCTGCGTGTCACCAACTACTGCTGAACAACTCCCCGACTGCTTTCTTTTTTTCTGTATCATGTCTTAGCTCAACAACTCTCAATGGCTCCCAGGTGCCTGCAGGTCAAGAGTAAAGGCCTCTCAGATTTGACACATCTGACTTCAATCACAACCCCTAAAATAAAAAATCCAGTTGGCTGTCCTCTCCAGTTCATGGTGGCTACATGTGCTCTGTCAGAGCAGAACTGGGCCCCTTAGGGTTTTTTCAAAGGCTGGTTTTCAGAAATAGATCACCAGGCCTTTCTTTACGGTGCCTCTGGGTAGACTCAAACCTCCAACCTTTCAGCCAACCATTTTGCACCATATCCAGGGGCCCCTGGTGATGTAGTGGTTAAGTGCTACAGCTGCTAACCAAAAGGTCAGCAGTTCGAATCCATCAACTGCTCCTCTCCTTGGAAACCCAATGGGACAGTTCTACTCTGACTTACAGGGTTAGAATTAGAATTGACTCCAAGGCAAAGGGTTTGTTTGTTTGTTTTTAGGGACTCCTCTAAAAATGCAGTGAAATAAAAACTCTCCAGCCAAAAGTTCTGTCTCAGCTTTCTGCTCCTGAATCCTCCTGACGTCTGGAGGCCACCCTCCTCCTATCCCTTGTTGATCCTTCCACCCTCTAAAACCAAAAAAAAAAAAAAAAAAAAAACCAACTCTACAACACAGCATTTCTCTGAACCACCGTCTTGGCTCCTAATACCTTAAATTTCTACACATCCCCTCAGGCACAATCCAGTACCAGACATGTGGAGAAGCTGGAAAAACCTATTTATCTGCCTCCCAACCCCCACCCTCCTGCTGCTCAGAGGGAAGGAACACAGCCCTCAATGTCCTTCTCCAGGATATGCCCCCAGGGGCTCCTCCTTAGGCCCAGACACCATCCCTGCGCCCCTAATTTCACTCATGGCCCCACAATCCAGAAGCTTACCCCCAGGGGGGGTCTGTGATCAATTTAGTCCCAGGCTTAGGGCCAATCATAAGACAGCTTGGTCCAAGATAGCAGCTAGTCCAATACAGAGTCTTTGTTCCCACAGGTTCCTTGGGGCATGCTGCTGAGAGAGGAAGACCCCAGGCGCATTCCCTCTCCCACTGAAGAGCTTTGCGAGGAGGGAAGTGGACAGAAAATGCCTGTCCCCGCTCTACCCCAAAGGAAAAAGCTGTTCATAAGCCTGGACGATATAAGCAGACTTTTCCTTTTCGCTGTTTGGCAACTCTTCAGGCTCCTATTTGTCGCTCTGCAATTGTTGAGCTCCCCAAATAATACATTTTCTATGATGAATGTCACACAAGAGATAATTAACTTTAAATTAGAACCGCCCGGCCCTGTCCCTCTAAGGGCCGCCAGCTCTCCCAGTAGCATTACTAATGGGAAGATAAGATGTGGACCAGACCAACCAAGAGAATCCAAACCACTTTACATTAGCTGAGTGAATTCATCTAGAAGGAAGGACAGTATACAATCAGACTCAATTCCGAATATGCTCCTTGTTGATGCGACCAGCTTTTTGCTAGCTGTAGCCTGCAACTCTACCCCGGAATTTCACTACGTAGGCATTTTTTTTAAAAAGAGGGGCAGGACTGAGACCCCATGCTCAAAAAGAACAAACTATCCCATTGCGCCCAAGAAACACTGCAGAACAAGCTTTTAAAAAGTGTTGAACTAGAAAGGGAGCTTTTTTTTAAAAAAACCCTGCTCGTGGGAGTTCTTTAAAAACAACAACAAAAACAGGAAGGGGGAGAGGCTGGTTTTAAAAAAATGTTTTGCATTTTTGTGTATTTTGATAAACACAATAGCTTTTTTGACTGGGGAGGGGGAACCATTCCTCTGCCAGCACCTCAGGATTTCTAATTAGAAAGGGGTGGGTGGTGGGAGTGGAGAAACGACTTGGGATTTTGGGATCTGATCAATGCAACATGTTAGGGACAGAGCACGGTCAAAAGGAAATGATTAATCCCACGACAGAAACAGGCGGATGGGGCTAGGGATGGGCCCCCCACAAAATCCTAATAAGTGCACATCAAAAAGACACTCTGGTTAGCGGGGTTTTCTCCCCAACCATACTCAAGATTTGTACCTTGGGTGCATCATCCTTCCGATAACGAAGGTCTCCTCGAGCTGGTTTTCCTTAGAGGTTATTTTTATGTGCTGATTTCATTCCCTCCCATAGTTGCAAAAGCAGTCTGCCTCAAGCAGGGGAGAGAATGCCTCCAGTCATCTGGATGACTAAGACATTCTGTGACCATTTCCATGACTGGCGGGAACCTCCCGACCGTTAATGGAGGAGGGAATATTTTAGGCCCATTTAAAAGAAGTTACCAGTCAAGACATACAATATCCCTTTGAAATGCGATGACATCAACACTCTTTGAAAGCACATAAATAGGTCAACATCGAGAGGAGGGGGAAGGGAAATGCCTTGTAAGAATTCTTTGGGAAACAATTTTCCTCTTAGCTTTTCTCCCTTGCCTTTAGGTCACACTTAAAAATTCGTATTCCTAAGTAACAACGCAAAACTCCCTCTCACCAACAGACTGGCATTTAAACAAGCTCAGAACTGCCCCAACACATTTCTGTCCCATGACAGACCTCGTCCCCGCAAAAGAGGCATGAGAAATCACCACGGGCTAAACTGAAACCCTGGGGACTGGGTGGGGTCACGTTCTACTTTGAAAAATTCACGGTAACAGATGACTATCTTGCTTTGAGAGGGCCCCCGCAGACATACCCCAAGAAAGCTTTGGACCACAAAATCTTCAAAGCTAGATGGGAGTGGCCTTAGACTGCATAACCCCAGGGTTTGGCAATCCCTCCACTTGTGTGCAGTTGTGCGTGTGCACATTTTCCTGGTCCACAGGGGACATGGGATTCTTAAAGGGGGCCTGACTATTGGTGGGAAGGGGAGAGTTAATAATCTCTACCCAAAACGGAGCCCTGGTGGTACAGTGGTGAAGAGCTCGGCTGCTAACCAAAAGGTTAGCAGTTTGAAGCCACCAGCCGCTCCTTGGAAGCCCTACAGGGCAGTTCTAATCTGTCCTATAGGGTTGCTAGGAGTCTGAATCGACTCAACCGCAAAGGGTTTGGCTTTTAGTACACAAAAAACCCTGTCTACCGTCCCCACCAGACAAGTAAGTAGAGAGGAAGGAGGCCCCTTTAGCTGGGTAAAACAGGCCGGTGTCACTTTAGGGGGAAAAGATTAGAGCTCAATCTTCCAGCCTCTCATCCAGACTCCTTCCTCTAGCCAAGCTATTTAAAAATTAGTCCTCAGGGAAAATGGCAATGCCAACTCAAGGCAGATAAGAGAGCCCCGCCCTGCCTTCCCAGAAAAGGGATGTTTGACCATCAATTCTTGGTAGCAGCCCCGACAGGCTCTGGCTCCTGGCTTTGTCCATCCAAACTGTAGCCTGCTGTCTGCCCCAAGGAATGGCTTTAATTGAAATTGCAAGCTATCTTGCTGGCCTCCCCCTCCCTCTCTGCCTCCCTGGTCTCCCAGGACTAAGATCCCTGGATCCTGTTTCCTATAATACAGGGGGGTCCTTGAAAACCTCTAAATACCATCTTAACTCCAACCCAGGATCCTGTGGCCACGTGAGGGCTGTGAGACATGGCTCTGGTGTTTGGCAAGGCCCTAGCACCTAGAAGTCTCCAGTGGAGCTCGGTGGGACCAGCAGGGACAAGACCCAGACCCAGCCGCAGTTGTGTGACCTCACAGAAAACTTTCCAGCAAAACCCAGAGAAGACTGTCTCCCCACCATCTGCAATGAAAAGTCACAAGAAGCTCTTTTCCTGCACGCCTGGTGTCCACACTGCTAGCAGCTCCCCAAGAAGACCTCTCTGCTCCTGGACTCCACTCGCCTTGGCTCCCCAGCCCAGCCACTACTCCCAGGCTGCAGAACAAAAAAGAAGACAACAGCATCAGGGGTTATTAAAAACTGCCAGAGGAGGGGGGTAAGTAACCTCAGGTGCCTGCTCACAAGAGTGGAGCAAGAAAAGAAGCAAAATTTAGCAATACAACAGGATGATGGAGCAAAGAATTAGCTGGGGGTGGGGGGGGAGAGAGGAGAATATATATATATATACCCCTTGTTTCTTCAGAGGGGCCCTTCCAACAGCCCCAGGACATGATGGCTCAGGCCTCACGCCCTCCAGGGAAGAGGGTGGTGTCAGGGGTAGAAGTGAAGGGGCCGCTGGGGCCGAAGTCTAGGGAAAAGATAAGAGTTTATGGGCCAGACCTTGCAGAACTCCCTCAGTGGGATTCCTCTGGATTCCTGGACTTGTGTAACTCAGAAGGCAGAGAAGCCTGCACTGGGAGACACACCCTACCCCAGGGTACATGGCTGTCAAAACTCCCCGAACGTTTCTGATTTGTGCAATTTATTATACATACAGTGTATGTATGGAAACCCCCGGTGGCTTAGTAGTTAAGAGCTATGGCTGCTAACCAAAAGGTAGTCAGTTCAAATCCACCAGACACTCCTTGGAAACCCTATGGGGCAGTTCTACCCTGGTTGCAATGAGTTGAGTGCACTCAACAGCAATGGCTTTGGTTTGGGTTTTATACCATGAAGCTGCCCTGGTACACGATGGTTAAGCGCTCAGCTGCGAATTCAAAGGTTGGTAGTTCAAACCCATTAACCACTCAGTGGGATAAGTCTGGCGATCTGCTCCCATAAAGATTACAGCCTAAGAAACCATATGGGGCAGTTGTACTCTGTCCTATTTAAAAAAAAAAAAAAACTCATTGCTGACAAGTCGATTCCGACTCATAGTGACCCCATAGGACAGAACAGAACTGCCCCATAGGGCTTCCAAGGAGCGTCTGGTGGATTCGAACTGCCGACCTTTTGGTTAGCAGCCATAGCCCTTAACATCTGCACCACTGGGGTCTCTGTAGTGTCAGGAAATCTTTTGTTTGAACTGAGCACCTATCATTAGCGCTATTCAATAAATAAGAAAACCAAGGCACAGAGAGGTTTATTAACTTGTGCAAAGTCACCCAGCTAGAAAGTGGCTCCTGTCTGTGGCTCCCTGCCACTCCTGTATAAATCAAAAATGAAACCCGCTGCCGCCGAGTCAGTTCTGACTCATGAGGACCCCACGTGTGACAGAGCAGAACTGCCCCACAGGGTTTTCTTGGGTGTAATCTTTACAGAAGCAGGTCACCTGGTCTTTCTTCCCTGGAGCTGCTGGGTTTGACCTGCCACCCTTTAGGTTAGTAGTTGAGGGCAAACCATCTGCACCATTTAAGGACATGCTCCTGGATAAAATACTCTCAAACACATCACTTCTAAAATGAGTCCAACCACAATATACCAGGAGGATATAACCATATTAAATATTTATGCACCCAATGACAGGGCTGCAAGACACATAAAACAAACTCTACCGGCCTTGAAAAGTGAGACACAGACAGCTCCACAATAATAGTAGGAGACCTCAACACACCACTTTCAGTGAAGGACAGGACGTCCAGAAAGAAGCTCAATAAAGACACGGAAGATCTAAATGCCACAATCAACCAACTTGACCTCATAGACATATACAGAACACTCCACCCAACAGCAAACAAGTACAGTTTCTTTTCTAGTGCACATAGAACATTCTCTAGGATAGACCACATATTAGGTCATAAAGCAAGCCTTAACAGAACGCAAAACATCAAAATACTACAAAGCATCTTCTCTGACCATAAGGACACAAAAGTAGAAATTAGTAACAGAATAAAGCAGAAAAAAGAAATCAAACACTTGGAAACTGAACAATACCCTGCTCAAAAAAGACTGGAATATAGAAGACATTAAGGATGGAACAAAGAAATTCAGAGAATCCAATGAGAATGAAAACACTTCCTATCAGAACCTTTGGGACACAGAGAAAGCAGTGCTCAGAGGTCAATTTCACACGTCCAAAAAGAGGAAAGGGCCCAAATCAAAGAATTATCCCTACAAGCTGAATAGAAAGAGAGCAATAAAATGAGTCCTACCACAAATAAAAAAGGAACAGAGCCTCATGCTGAGAGGGAACCAAGGCTCAGAGGCAAATGTGGGAGGGGGCAGGTGCTAGGGGGAGTCTCTCCTGTCTGCAAATGCATTTTTCAAATGAACGTAACTTATACATTTAACTGTGTACAAAGCTGGGCTCACTACAGGTACTTTATATATGCTTCCCAAATAGGCGAACCTAAGTCACGCGGTGGGTGGGATGTTTCCCTACATTATCTCATTAAAACTGTACCACTACCTAAGGAACGATAAATCCCACCTCCATTTTACAGGTATGGAAACTGAGGTTTTGTGCAAGCCACAAGGCTGATATGCAATTCCGCCCAGAAACCTTACGAAAGGCTCCAGTCTCCATTCCCATTTCACAGGTGGAAGAAACTGAGGTTTTGTTCTACCAATAAAGAGACCAGGGCCCTTTTTTCCTCACAGGGCTGGGCCCACATGAATATTATTAACCCACAATTCACACTCAGCTGGTTATAATCTGTCACCTATACTTCATGGCTTTAAACATTTGTGCCTGTGACTACAGTGTGTCAAAGACGCAGACAACTGAAGTCTAAAAGAGCTAACAGCTTTATAGCCAAAACTTGGGAGGCGGGGTTGCTGCCAAGCAGGGTTGTCATAAAATTACCCCTGGGGCACCGTCACGGATACTTCTTAGATATAACCAAACACATTGCAGATTGGTTTTCTAGGCTTGAAGGCTTAGGATCATAGTCTCGTGGGACAACTCGGTCAACTGGCATAATATAATTCATAGAGCTTAGGCTCCACATCCTAGTTTGGTGAGTAGTGTCTGGGATTTTAAAAGTTTGTGAGGAGCCATGTAAGATGAAATTATCGGTCTCTTCTCATCAACAAAAGTGAAAGAGGGAAACCGAAGACTCAAAGAAGAAACTAGTCTACAGAACTAAGTCTACAAGAGCCATGACCTCATCTACCCTGAGTCCAGGAGAACTAGATGATGCCCAGCTACCAACAACTGTTCTGATCAGGGCCAAAACAGACACATCTTGACGGAACGGGAGAAGAATGTGGAACAGAACGCAAATTCTTAAACAGTCCAGACTTGCTGGAATGGGTGAGACTAAAGGACTCCCCGAGACTATTGCCCTGAGATACTGCACAAACCTCGAGCCAAAATTACCCACCACTGAGGTCACCTTTTAGCTAAATAAGTTTGGCTTATAAAATAAAGAACAGAACCCGTTAGTACTGCACACCTTTAAAAAAAAGATCTACGTAATCAAATGGTCAACAATTACTCTAAATCAAAGATTTAAGGGAAACTAGATTATTGGAAACTAAACATTCAGAATTCATAAGGTTTTCACTGGTAATGCTTTCCAGAAGTAGACCGCCGGGTCCTTCTTCCTAGTCTGTCTTAGTCTGGAAGCTCAGCTGAAACCTATCCTCCATGGGTGACCCTGCTGGTATCTCAATACTGTTGGCATAGCTTCCAGCATCACAGCAACATGCAAGCCCCCACAGTACGACAAAGTGACAGACACATGGGGAAAGAATAGATTTGACGCACTGAACACTAGTGACTGAAGACCAGACGAGTTGTGGAATGACATCAAGGACATCATACACGAAGAAAGCAAGCGGTCACTGAAAAGACAGGAAAGAAAGAAAAGGCAAAGATGGATGTCAGAGGAGACACTGAAACTTGCTCTCGAACGTCGAGCAGCTAAAGCAAAAGAAGAATTGATGAAGTAAAACAACTGAAGAGAAGATTTCAAAGGGCGGCTCGAGAAGACAAAGTATTATAATGACGTGTGCAAAGAGCTGGAAATAGAAAACCAAAAGGGAAGAACACGCTCCACGTTTCTCAAGCTGAAAGAAGTGAAGAAAAAATTCAAGCCTCGAGTTGCAATAGTGAAGGATTCCATGGGGAAAATATTAAATGACCCAGGAAGCATCTTTTGACGGAAGGAATACACAGAGTCATTATATCAAAAAGAATGAGTCAATGTTCAACCATTTCAAGAGATGGTATATGATCAGGAACCGATGGTACTGAAGGAAGAAGTCCAAGCTGCTCTGAAGGCACTGGCGAAAAACAAGGCTCCAGGAATTGATGGAATATCAATTGAGATGTTTCAACAAACAGATGCAGCGCTGGAGGTGCTCACTTGTCTATGCCAAGAAATATGGAAGACAGCTTCCTGGCCAACCGACTGGAAGAGATCCATATTTATGCCTATTCCTAAGAAAGGTGATCCAAATGAATGTGGAAATTATAGAACAATATCATTAATATTACACGCAAGCAAAACTTTGCTGAAGATCATTCAAACACGGCTGCAGCAGTATATCAACAGGGAACTGCTGGAAATTCAGGCCAGTTTCAGAAGAGGATGTGGAACTAGGGATATCATTGCTGATGTCAGATGGATCCTGGCTGAAAGCAGAGAATACCAGGAAGATATTTACCTGTGTTTTATTGGCTATGCAAAGCCATTCGACTGTGTGGATCATACAAAGTTATGGATAACAATGCAAAGAATGGGAATTCCAGAACACTTAATTGTGCTCATGAGGAACCTTTACATAGATCAAGAGGCAGTTGTTCAGACAAAACAAGGGGATACTGATTGGTTTAAAGTCAGGAAAGGTGTGCGTCAGAGTTGTATCCTTTCACCATACCTATTCAGTCTGTATGCTGAGCAAATAATCCAAGAAGCTGGACTATATGAAGAAGAACGGGGCATCAGGATTGGAGGAAGACTCATTAACAACCTGCGTTATACAGATGACACAACCTTGCTTGCTGAAAGTCAAGAGGATTTGAAGCACTTACTAATGAAGATCAAAGACCAAAGCCTTCAGTATGGATTACACCTCAACAGAAAGAAAACAAAAATCCTCACAACTGGGCCAATGAGCCACATGACAAACGGAGAAAAGATTGAAGTTGTCAAGGATTTCATTTTACTTGGATCCACAATCAATAGCCATGGAAGCAGCAGTCAAGAAATCAAAAGACACATTGCATTGGGTAAATCTGCTGCAAAGGACCTCTTTGAAGCGTTGAAGAGCAAAGATGTCACCCTGAAGACCAAGGTGCCCCTGACCCACGCCATGGTATTTTCAAATCGCATCATATGCACGTGAAAGCTGGACAATGAATAAGGAGGACCAAAGAAGAACTGACGCCTTTGAATTGTGGTGTTGGCAAAGAATGTTGAATATGCCATGGACTGCCAAAAGAACGAACAAATCTGTCTTGGAGGAAGTGCAGCCAGAATGCTCCTTAGAAGCAAGGATGGCGAGACTGCGTCTTACATACTTTGGACATGTTGTCAGGAGGGATCAGTCTCTGGAGAAGGACATCATGCTTGGCAGAGTACAGGGTCAGTGGAAAAGAGGAAGACCCTCAACAAGGTGGATTGACACAGTGGCTGCAACAATGAGCTCAAGCATAACAACCACTGTTAAGGATGGCGCAGGACCAGGCAGTGTTTCGTTCTGTTGTGCATAGCGTCGCTATGAGTCAGAACTGACTCAAGGCACCTGACAACAACATTCAGAAAGGAATTAATGAGAATGCTGACACATTGTGGAAAATGTAACCAATGTCTCTAAACAATTTGTGTAGTAACTGTTAAAAGAGAACCTAATTTGCTATGTAAATTATCAGAGAAAACACAATTTAAAAAAATAAACTGGCCGTAGGATGGTTAACAGAACAGAAAGAAACCCTGGTGGCATAGTAGTTAAGAGCTATGGCTGCTCACCAAAAGCTTGGCAGTTCAAATCCACCAGGCACTCCTTGGAAACTCTATGGGGCAGTTCTACTCTTCCCATAGAGTCGCTGTGAGCCAGAATTGACTGGGCAGTAACAGGTTTGGTTTTTGGTTTTTTAAGATGGTTAAGATGGTATGCCTAGAGGAGTAACCTGTTCGGTCCATCTGTGTATGGGGCTGGAGCGGGGGATCCCTGAGAGTTCTGAGAAGCCAGCAGTTGCCTTCTCCTTTCATCCCCTTTGCCCTGCCTTCTGGCAATTCCTGCATCTTTGCAAGGCGCTCCAGAGCCTGGTCCAGAGTACAGCAGGAGCACTGGGGTCTGAGCCACCCTTCCCCCAGGTTTCCACCCAGGAAACCCCCAGGTGGTGAATCAGCATCCCTGGCTGAGGTCTTCACAGCCGCAAGCTTAACATTTCAGCTCCGTCTTAAACTTATGGTATCCCTTCTACAAGAAGGAGCCCTGGTAGCGCAGTGGTTAAGTGCTATGGCTGCTAACCAAAAGGTTGGCAGTTCGAATTCACCAGCCACTCCTTACAAATGCTATCCTATGGGGCAGTTCTCCTCTATCCTATAGGGTCACTGCTAGCTGGAATGGACTCTAGGGCCCTAGGTTTCTACAGCACAGCAGCCGCTGTTTCAGTACAACCTTCAAACAAAAGGGATACTTGGGGAAGAGGTGTCAAATCTGAGTCATTCCTTTCCCCATTTGTCTGAGGCTGCTGGTGGGGGGGCGGGGGCTGGATTAATTCAGGGTGACCTTCGCTACAGGAACAAGCCTAGACAGAAGACTTCACAGGGAAAGAAAAAAATAGAAGCTTATTTATGGGCTTTTAGTTTTTCAAGGAGACATGGTGATGATTTAAAAAAAAACACTGGAAAACAGCGTGACGTTAAACATAAACGATCCAAAGGAGCATAAAATACCGTAGAGGTAGAGCACCCCTGAAAGGATTTTATTTAAGCCACAGTGAAAATTGGGGGCACTGAGTCTGCAGAGAAAACCTCTAGCCACGCAGGAGAAGGTCTGGCCTTCTTGCAGAGAGCTACACCGTTTGCCCTGACTCAGCAGAGGTGGGCCCATCCCACCAGGAGCTGAGCCTCCAGCCTGCAGCTTCCCGGTGGCCTTAAGTGCCTGAGCAGGCCCGGCAGGCTCCCTGCCAGAGAGACAGGTACCTGGAAGGCATCCAGGTGGCTCCCATTCAGAAAGAGGAGGTGCCAACTGGCAGCGAGACCAGCAGCTGAAAGACCTGGCAAGAGATGCAATGCAGCCTCGCCCTTGGCAGCAGTGTAGACACCGGGAGTTTGGCTCCGGTGCCCAGTTCCAGAGCAGCTAGCCTCGTTCTAAGCACCTTTATCTGTGGCCATGGCAGTTCCGTAGGCAAATTCGAGCCAAAAAACTCAGTCTTCATTAACCTGTCTCAACTGGATTTTCATCCCCATATGGTTAAGATTGGAAACCCTGGTGGCATAGTGGTTAAGTGCTACAGCTGCTAACCAAAGGGTCGGCAGTTCGAATCCGCCGGGCACTCCTTGGAAACTCTATGGGGCAGTTCTACTCTGTCCTATAGGGTCGCTATGAGTCAGAATCGACTCAACGGCACTGGGTTTGGTTTGGTTTTTTTTATGGGTAAGATTGGGAAACTTACAGAAAATGGATTAAGTTTCTTAGAAACATACGTTCCTTTGTTCTGCTTCAAAGGTGGCTCTGAAAACGGGGTGGCTACTGAAATGCTGTGGCTTGACTCTTAGTTAAGAAACACCAAACGACCGCAAGTGAAGCCTCATAATTTTCGAGGCTGCTTCAATTAGGGCATCCATGGGAAACAGGTGTAACAACTCCACTGAACATCTCTTTGGATAAAGAGAGATTATGACTAACAATTGGGTAAAATGCCAATTAAAAACGCATACAACTCCGGCGTACTGTGACCTGAAATCCCCTCTCCTTCGGCACCAGAATTTTAATTTGCACTGGAACCCCCACCCCCCAAGGTACTTCCTAAAAATGTCCGTTTGAGCCCCACCCCAGTTTTGAAGAATCAGAATCTCTGTGGGGTAGAGGCAGGGGTTTACTGATTCTCAAACAGGCAAGGTAAACACACGGCGCTTACCAGATGACCTACAGAGAACAAGTTCAGTTCACATTTTTCACCAAAGGTTCTGCTTCCAGGTATGGCTGGCCATCTCTCTCCCAAGCCCACAGAAAGCAGGGCTTCGAATCCCTGCTAAGAATTTTCATGTCTAACAAGTTCCCGGCTGAAAATCTGCATTTCTACCCCCAGATATACTGGGTCTGAATCTGCATTTAACAAGATTCCCAAGTGACTCTTAGGTATAACTTCCTGGGAACCTGTTAGACATTGAAATTCTCAGCACATCATTGATGTGGTGAAACTCGTGTGAAATTGTTCATTACAGATTAGTAAGCAAGCACAAGTAAACCTGTGCTTACCTTGCTTGCTGGGTTATGGGCCCCTGGGTAGAGGGTAGTCCAGGGTCAGTCAACTTCTCAGGTCACTGGTAAACAAGGAAAGGCTTAATTTAAACGATTACCTGAAGTAATAAAGAAATGCAATCAGAAAACAGGAAGGGCTCAAGCAAGGTGTCTTTTGTGTCACTGGATTAGGAAGGAATCAAATGCTTTTTGAACAAATAAATGTTCAAGAAAATACTGCTCCAAGAGTTCTCAGGAAACCCTGGTGGCATAGCGGTTAAGAGCTACAGCTGCTAACCAAAAGGTTGGTGGTTCAAATCCACCAGGCATTCCTTCGAAACCCTATGGGGCAGAGTTCTACCCCGCGGTATATGTAGGGTCGCTATGAGTCGGAATCAACTCCACAGCAACGGGTTTGGTTTCTTGGTTTTAACAGCTTTTAAGGAGCCCTGGTGGCACAATGGAAACCCTGGTGGCGTAGTGGTTAAGTGCTACAGCTGCTAACCAAGAAGTCTGCAGTTCAAATCCACCAGGCACTCCTTGGAAACTCTATGGGGCAGTTCTACTCTGTCCTATAGGGTTGCTATGAGTCGGCATCGACTCGATGGCAGTGGGTTTGGGTTTGGGTGGCACAATGGTTAAGAGCTTGAGTGGCTGCAAAGGTCAGTGGTTCGAACCCACCATCTACTCCACAGGAGAAAGATGCGGCGGTCTGCTTCCGTAAAGATTTACAACCTTGGAAACCCTATGGGCCAGTTCCGCTCTATCCTTCAGGGTCACTGCTAAGAGTCAGAATCAACTAGACAGCAACATTTCTTAGCATACTTTTTAAAATTTTATGTCTAGGCACCATAAGTCCTTAGCAGAAAAAAAATGTATTAGATGGTGTTATTTACATAACATTAAATCCAGCAGGATTTACGGGGCTTCTCCACAAAGGTGGGGCAGGCCCCAGATTAACCCTCGCCCAAGCCCTGGTGGATTCCCAGGTCAGCTCTGCAGGTTCCCAGAGGGCAGCGAGGCAGCACAGGGGCTCAGGGAGGTTCTCTCGGATAACAGCCCTTGGGCGAGGACTCCACAGAATGTCACTTGTCCTCGGATGGGCTGGAACAGAAAACCCAGCGGGAAACGGGATAAGCACACAGGCGGGAATTAAGCCTCCTTCCCGGAGAAGATTAAACACAGTTAATTAAAATCCTGCAGAACCAGGAGGCAGGAGGATTAGGTGGCAGGAAAAGGGAGGGCAATGCTAGCAGGAGAGGTGATGCCTGCCCAGAAGAGTTCCTTTCCAGAGCTCTTCTGCCCACTGCTAATGGTGTCGCAGTGGTTAAGAGCTTGGCTGCTAACCAAAAGGTCGGCAGTTCAAATCCACCAACCACTCCTTGGAAACCCTATGGGGCAGCAGCTCTACTCTGTTCTACGGAGTTGCTATGAGTCAGAACCGATTCGACGGGTACATACCATAACAATCAAGATTAAATGAGCTGAGCATTACATTCTGACAGATCCCTGTACCATTTCACTTAAAGGCAATTCTGAAGGCCTGTTTCCGGAGCTGGGCAAGTCCAAATGTGTTTTTTCATATAAAAAAAAGTAGTTACAGGGGAGTCAACCTGTTGTTGTCGAGTTGCAACCCTATAAGACAGAGCAGAGCTGCCCGTAGGGTTTACAGGCTGACTGCCGCATCCTTCTCCCAAGGAGCAGTTGGTGGGTTTGAACCACCCACCTTCTGGTTAGCAGGCAAGCATTTAACCACTGTGCCACCATGAAACAGAGGAAATTGGTGGGCTGGAGATGGAGACTCCTCTGAAGTGCAAAGATCAATCGTCAACCCTCAATTTTTCTTGCTTGCATTTCTCCTCATCTCCTCCCCTCCCCCCAGGCTATCACTCAGTCCAGATCTGGAGGACTGAAAGCAGCAGCAAGCAGCTAGAGGGTTCCCAGAAGGGCGATTCCCCCCACCTCCTCCATTCCCCAGCAAAGACATGAACTGATGGATTCAGTCAAACCCAGGAAGCCTTGCCCTGTCCAAGTCCCGCTTGTGGGGCTCTTGTGACCACCTAGTAATCCCACAAAAATCCCTCCCAGTTACAGAAGACCGAGGGCAGGACCATCAAAAGCATTCACGAAGCACCTAACTGCCCGGAGTCCAGGCAAAGATTCATGGGGGCCTGGGCCCTTCCCTGGGAGAGGGTCATTTATGGCCATTAAGGCTAGAGTAAGGCAGGCTCCCAGAGACCATAAAACTCCTAGGAAAGGAAGTGGAGATTAACCACTTCCTCCTGCCCCTCAGAAAGGGGTTTCAAGTTGTACCAAATTGCAGAACAGAGGGCTGGGGGGTGGGGGGTGGGGAAGGGGGTTTCAGAAGAGCCTACACCGGGCCGTCACCTCTGACTAACGTTTGGGGTTCGCAGTTGCTTTGATTTTTACAGACAGGGTTTTGTAGCCCTCACTGCTCCAGCATCTCTGGGAAGCGCATTCTAGCATGTCCCCCGCAGCCCCAGCTGCCCCACCTGCCCCTCGGCCGGGGGTCTGGATTCCGACCAATAAGGAACAGGGGCACACTTAAGATTGCATTTCTTTGACAAGTATTGTGTGGGCACAGTCGGTGGCCTCCTTCTTAATTCCTTTCATAATTATCAGCCAGGTTTGTCAAGTTAAAAATTGACCTTACCCTATCTTCTCATCTTTCACTCTTTCATTGCAATTTATTTCAGCAAACTTCTCCCAAATCTAGGAAAAACAACAATAAGCAGGAACAAGCCTCAGTCAAGAAACGAGAGCGAAGCCTACCAGTGTGACTTCCTGGATTGAGACCATAAATTTTGCTCTGAGCTTCCTGGCAGTCAAAGCGAAATGAGAAATACTATACAATTACGTGGTGGTTCAGTGGTAGAATTCTCGCCTTCCGTGTGGTAGACCTGGGTTCGATTCCCAGCCAAGGCACCAAACGTGCAGCCACCACCTCATCTGCCGGTAGTGGCCTGTGTGCTGCTATGACACTGAACAGGGTTCAGCAACGCTTCCAGACCAGGACAAACCAGGAAGAAAGGCCTGGCAATCCACTTCTGAAAATGAGCGAGTGAAGACCCTACGGATCACAACAGTCCCATACGTAACCCATCATGGGACTGGGCAGTGTTCTGTTCAGTTATGCATGGGGTCACAGTGCAGGGGGCGTGGGGGGGGGTCAAAGCAGCTAACAAGAACAACTATGTCCTTATCAAACCCATCAATATTCTAGATGACCAACGTTTTTCCCAAACCCACACACAGTAGTAGAACCTTTAACTTAAACACACCATCCTGAACAGCCCTAAATATAGAACTAGAAACACACGCAGATAGGACCTGCTTTCTGAGCTTCCCTTCTTCTCCCCACTGCTGAATGGCACCCAAACCCCTGAAGACAGGAGTCGGGGGGGGATCATTGTGACCACCGAGACACCACCCCATTCACAATGAGGCCTAAGGGGTGGCACTGAGACCCCCGCCATGTGGTTGGCAGCAGTGGATCCAGATGGGAGTAAGAGCTTTCTCCTCCGCTTTTGGCTGGTGCTCAGACCCCTGGGTTTCCAGTTAAAAGGTGAAATTCAGACATGCAACATTTTTCAGTACAGTATAAGTATGTCCCAAATACTACATGGCATACTCATACTAAAAAATGATGTTTATCTGAAATTCAAATGTAACTTGGTACCTTTTCCCCCTAAATCTGGGAACCCTAGTCAGGAGGCTTCTGGTAAACTCTGGGGAGGTCCCAATTAAGGAAAGCCCTGAAAACCTCTGGGAAGGGAAAACTCGAACTTAGAGAAGCCATGTTAAATCAAAGAGTGGTTGTAGCCTTACACTTATTAACCATCACTTTTATTAAAAAAAAAATGGGAGGTTACAGGCCAATCAAATTGACAGGCCACATGTTCCAGGTGATTGGGCAAGTGGCTCTTTGCAGGACTCACAACGGCCTGTGCTCCCCCAGGATTTATTTATGCATCGATCACTGGTGACATTTATCAAACTGTGCTGTAATCGTCTGCTTAATGCTGTCCTCCAGATCAGACTGTTATCTCCATGAGGGTTTGCAGCCATGTCCTCAGCAACAAGCAACGTTCTACACAGACGCTCAATAAACGTTCATTCAGGAGGAAGAAAAACTGACTACCAACTTCACGATTAGGTGTAGGACTTCTCTAGGTAGAAAACGGGAAGAATTCTAGACAGAATAAACAAAGGTGAAGGGATTCAAAATTTTGGTTTCAGGACCCATTCATACATTTACGGAGCCCTGGTGGTGCAATGGTTAAGAGCTACGGCTGCTAACCAAAAGGTCAGCAGTTTGAATCCACCAGCTGCTCCTTGGAAACCTTATGGGGCAGGCAGGTCTACTCTGTCCTATAGGGTCACGAAGAGTCAGAATCAACTCAATGGCAACAGGTTTGGTTTTATACATTTAAAAATCATTTAAGATTCCAAAGAACTTTTTGATAATTGCCATATTAGAAATTAAAACATTAATTTTAATACTGACCTATGTAATTTATTTTAAAACAAGAATAAGCCTCTTACACATAAATATAAATGGTATATTTTTATGAAAAATAATTACATTTTCTGGAAAAAACTGTGAGAAGAGTGGAACTGTTTTACATTTTTGCAAATCTCTTTAACATCTGGCTCAAAAGAAGACAGTTGGATTCTTCTGTCGGCTTCCTCAATCTGATGAAATATGCTGCTATGATGGAAGATCAAAAAACATACAGTGGAAACAGGAGACATATTTTACTAGCTTTTTCAGATCATGCGGACACTCTTCTCTGATATTACACCCAAACTTGGCAAGTGGGAGTTTTCTTAAAGGTAAGTTGTAATGTGAAATCTGAAACTGTATGATTTTTTTTTTTTTTTTTAATTATTACAAATTAAAACTCATTGGTCTTAATAAATGGGGAGAGGGACTTTTCAGTCTGATGTGGCTAGGACCAAAGCAGGGATCTCTTGCACCAAAGTGTGGCTTGTTGGCTCCCTTGGTCCAGTCCAAGGGTGGCCGAGACCACAGCCACAGCCAGGCATTCCCTCCTTCTCCCTGTGAGGCTGAGGGCTCCCCAGAACAGAAGGACAAGGTTTCAGCAGCGCACACCTCTCAGATCAGCATTCCAGGAGGCAGCTATTCCTGCCTAAGGGCGGAACAAAGGGCCTGGGGAGGAATTCCTGCCGCCCCAGGCTAGCATGGGGGTGGGGGGCGGTAATTATCCACAGGACACTGGGCAGAGAAATGTGCCCCCAGCAAGAGGACCTAGGAAGCTCATTCGCTCTGTTCTGGCAGGCCCATGGAAGACTGCAGTGCAGATATCCAGATACTGAAATTGGCCCTTAGAAACCACGAATGCGATTTGGGGGCTGAGTCTCAAACCGTGATGGAGCAAAGTTCAGCGGAGGGAAATCTAAAGGAAACCGGCCCAAAACCCTGAATTTACTCATTAACTCTATCTGGAGGGTCTTCTTTGTCTTCCCGCTATGTACCTACCGGCTTTTACTGTAACCAATGCGAACATTTCACTGTCCTTGGAAGCAGAGAATGGAGGGTAATGACTGCTCCTGCATCCCCATAGGAGGTTTCAATCTGGTGTGCCCAGCAAAAAGGCCTAATGGAAGCGGGGGGTGGGGGGGGTGGGACTAGAAACTGGTGAAAGGAACCTTTTCTCTTTCCTCCCTCCCTCTGGCTGGTGCACACTCTTCTGTTCATACAACGGACAGGCTCTTCAGGCAGCCTGAAAGGGAGAGGAGAGACTTGGGCTTTCAGAAGCCTGGGGAAAAATGTCTGGGCAGGGCACACAATTGCCAGGTTGTCTCCTTTAAGGGCTGTGGTGGTTCCTGGGTGATTGTGTTCCTATGAAACACCCCTTTCATGGTCCCCAACTGCAGGGCTCCCAAGAGCTCCCTGGAGCCTGTTTGCATTAACTCTGTAAACATTGGTTGAACATTCACTTTGCAGATAGGGCTCTAATGGCCAATGGAGTGAGTGCTTCCCGGGTTTTCAAATGCCTGGCTCCGCAAAGGCGCCCAGGTATCTCTTCCTCGAGCAACACTACCTTCTCTTCCTCCTGCCTGAGCACCCCCTCACACACCCCATTCACTTCCCTGCCCTCCAAGGGGCCACCAGTCGCCGTTTAGTCAACTCCAACTCACGGTGACTCCATGGGTGTCTTTGTAGAGTGCGCTCCATAGGGTTTTCAGCAGCTGATTTTTCTGAAGTGGATCTCCAGGCCATTCTGCTGAGGCACCTCTGGGGAGACTCGAACCTCCAACCTTATGGTTAGTGCTAGCATTAACCTTCTGCACCAATCAGGGGTGCCTCTCCCAGCCCAGCTACCTCCTAATCCCCTCAGTAGACCCAGTTCTCACTGGGGGATGAGACCACACACAGGGCAAGAGCTAAACATTCAGAGAAGGTAGAAGAATAACTCTGAAGCCCAGACAAGGCTATTTTGATAGTGTCAGGCTGTAGGGGCCCCCCTCCCACAACGAAGCTCAGTTATCAACGCAGACTTTCTAAATTGAAGACCCAACATTTGTGCACACAGGGAACAGCCCAAAGCCTGCAGGTAAGATCCTGTCCCTTCCCCCGTGGGATCTCATCCAGTGAAGGGCAGTTCTGAATGACATTTCCAACAGTTGGTCCATGACAAGTGTTTTCTCCCCCCACCCCCACCAGCTGGCCCAAAAACCAAGTAAAATTTCCTCTGTAAATCCAACTTTGCGACTCATAAGGACCCTATAGGACACAGGAGCACTGCCCCATAGGGTTTCCAAGGGTGTAAGTCTTTACAGAAGCCAACTACCACATCCTTCTCCCGTGGAGTGGGCTGGTGGCTTTGAACCACTGAATCTTCTGTTAGCAGCCATGTGCTTAACCACTGCACCACCAGGGGAGCTCAAAACATGAGCATATAGTACGTAATCAAATCAAAAGTAACTTAGAGGTTTTCCATGTACCTCATTCACCTCGCTACACAAACCCCCCAGATTTTCTATTTCCCTTTAGAGTAAGGTAAGGGTCTCCAGAAGGCAATCTCTGTCCTATTTCTTTGTGTTCTCAAACACCTGGGGAGGCCCAGGCACAAGGCAGATGCTCCACACAAGTGTGTTGACTAAGTGGAATTCACTTCCACGTTTTCCAAGCAGTCGGTGAGGAATTTGCCTCAGCAGGCCTCTGCTCATTGGAAAACAATGTGCCCTGGCCATTCACGTGGCAGCCACAAACCAGCAAATGGTCAGAGGAAAAAAGGGAGAGGCAGAATCCGGGCCTACTCAAACGCTAAATGCCTTGGAGGTTTCGGGAGTTTTACAGCCGTCCCCACATCAGCACCAAGTCAGGACATCAGCTCTTACAACTTTCCACCATGACATTCATCACACCCACAGCCCCTACGGCTCTAGTTTCAGTAAATTCTTCTCAGACCCATGACCAGAGCAGCAGGCCAAATTTCTCAAAGAAAACCAAAAAACCAAACCCGTTGCCATCAAGTTGATTCAGACTCACAGGGATCCTACAGGACAGAGTGAAACTGCCCCATAGGGTTTCCAAAGAGCAGCTGGTGAGCGGCACTAAAAGAAGACGATGGAAATGCCCTATCTTGATCAGGGTGGTGGCAACACACGAATAAAACTGGTCAAAACTTGTGAAAATGTGCATTTCAAATGAGTGCATCTTAACTGTATGTAAACTTTGTTAAAGAATGAGTACAGTCTGGCATGCAAAGGTGTGCCAGATTCATTATCAGATTTAAAAAATAAAGCAAATTATAGAATTAAACAGTATACTTTAAAAAAAAAAAAAAAACCATTACTGTTGAGCTGATTCCAACCTTTCCAACTCACAGCAACCCTATAGGACAGAGCAGAACTGCCCCAGAGGGTTTCCAAGGAATGGCTGGTGGATTCGAACTCCCAACCTTTTGGTCAGCAGCCCAGCTCTTAACCACTGCACCACCAGGACTCCGTCTTACAGTGTACAATGTAATAGATGACATCTCAAAAACAGAACCTATGTGTACATGATGAAAGTATAAACACAGATATAAAGATACAGTTGCAGAGGTACAGTAAACGAAACCAAGGATACAACGCAAACTATTTCCAGGGGCTAAATCCTGCAAGCCGAATTGGCCTGCTGTATTTTTTAGCTACTTACTCTCTGCCTGTGTTACAGTGACAACTTACTTCTTTTGCAATTAAAAATTCAACTAAGATCAATCAGTTGGAGGAGACAAGTCAGAGCCCTAAGGGCATGAATGAGGCAACAGATAGAATTGTATTTGAAGGATGGGGTGCTCAGGATTAAACTGGGAGGGAGCCAGGTGGAGAAATGACAGTTCAGTGGACAGTCATTGTTTTAATCTACCCAGCCTCATTCATTCCAGGCAGTTCCAATGAAGTGCCTGTCAACGCCCTCCGCCCCTTGAAGACAGAAGTGGGCTTGTGACTCAGGCTTTCCCATTCACAGTACCCCATTCTCCTGGTCACAGTAATTGGTCCAGGGATGGGCATGTGACTCAAGCCAGGCCAATCAGAGTCCTTCTCTGAAATTTTACAGTCACCATGAGAAAGAAGTTGCTCCTTACTGGGCTGAAATGATAAAAGCCTGGACCTATATGTGGCCATGTTTCCTCACCCCTGTTTCCCTCTGCAAGGAGAAAGCTTGTGTATCATGGGAAAGATGGGGCCTGAGTGAGGAAGGGAATAGGAAGAAGAGAGAAAACCATCTGACAATGTTATCGAAGTCTCTGAAACCAACTTTGTGGACCTAACAATTACATGAGCCAATAAACTGTCTTCTTTCACATTAAAAAAAAAATTTTTTTTTCAAGTAAGATAAAAACTGAGGGGAAGGAAGGCAGCTGTAGTCAGGACCCAGCCCAGTAACTGGCACAAAGCAGGTAAAGGAATACGTGGTTTGTAACAGACACACCAATAGAAGCCTCACGCGGCTTAAGGTTGTCACCCACCTGCAGTGAATATAACTGTGACCACCTGCAGACAATCTATTTTCTTACCAGCTACCAAACATCAAAGAGATTTTTAAGAGATCTCCGGTACATGACTAAGAAGCATGAATATATATTAAACAGCAAATCAGTTGGCATTGCGGGGAGCAGGGTGATGGATCTTTGTAAAGAGCCCTGGTGGTACAAATGGCTAAGCACTCCACTGCTAACCAAAAGGTTGCTGGTTCAAACCCATGCAGTGGTTCCATGAAAGACCTGGCCATCTGCTCCTGTAAAGACTACAGCCCAAGAAAACCCTATGGGGCAGTTCTACTCTGTCACATGGGGTCGCTATGAGTTGGAATACATTTAGAATGTTTCCCTGAAACGTAAGGTTCAGAGAAAAGGTGGCATATCACATCACTAGGGGAAAATGGGACCATTCACTAACAGGTCAAGGAATGAAAAGAATGTGCACCTCAAAACAATCAACCATAGGAGAACAAAACCAAAGTTCAGAAGGACCGTAGAGGCAGGAAAGCTGGCCAAATGGACAGAGGAACCCAGGGAGGAAGCGGGGGAGAGGCCTGACACTTTCTGGGGTTTGCAAGCAATGTCACGAAATGAGCTATGTATAAATCACTGAATGGGAAACTAGTTTGCTCTGTAAACTTTCACCTAAACCACAACAAAATGTTCCCCTAGCAAAAAAAGGCCACTCAGCAGTAGGCTGGAAAAGTTCTGATAGATTTTCTACGTGCAAGCATCCAGCGGGTTTGTGATTTCTCTTTTGCTACGTGTTTGTTTATAAATCTGATGCCTCACAGTGGTTTTAAATGTCTCACTTAAGTAAAATTTACCAATAAATATAAGATGACTAAAAGGGACCTTTTACAAAAAAGAGAAATCATAGATTTCTTAAGAGTCAAATGAAAACCAAAGCACAGCATACAAAACTTACGGAATGCAGCAAAGGCAGTACTCAGAGGGAAACTTATAGCAATAAATGTCTACATTAAAAAAAAAAAGATCTCAAATCAACTGCCTAACTCAACAACTCCAGAAACTACAAAGAACAAACCCAAAACCTTCTGGAAGGAAGGAACAAAAACCAGAGCAGAAGTAAATTAAAAAAAAAAAAAAGAAAAATGAAGAACGAACAAAACCAAAAGTTGGTCCTTTGAAAAGATCAATAAAATTGACAAAACTTTAAGCTAGACTGACAAAAGAGATGTCCCACGAAATCGAAAGCCTAAACCTCCAAACCAAGGAACCAAATTCCATAAGATTTTTGATTATACATAAGCAGTTTTCAGCAGCTTCCTTTTTTGTGTGTGATGGTTGTAAATAAAGAAGTCCAGGTAGCACAGTGGTTACACTGGTTGGCTGCTATCTGAAAGGTCAGCAGTTGGAACCCACCAGCCGCTCCACAGGACAAAGATGTGGCGTCTGCTTCCGGAAAGATTACAGCCTTGGAAACCCTATGGGAAAGTTCTACTCTGTCCTATAGAGCTGCTAGGAGCCGGAATAGACTCAAAAGGCAGTGGGCTGGGTTTGCTGTAAATATATCTATCATACAACTTCTGCAAATTCAACTTTTTACAGGTGTACAAATTACTGACATCAATAATTGGCTGTGCAACCCCACCCTTAATCAATATTATTTTCCCATCATGGTTAGCCTCTTCCTCTCCCCTTCTTCCCCGGCCCTGGTAACCACTAATAAACTTTGGTCTCCACCAAAAAAAAAAAAAATTAGGAGCATCACTGTTCTAAATAAAATTATATCTCTACCTCCCATGATACACAAAAGCTACATTCTAAAGACACAAAGTGTAGAGAAAGTAAGACTGACTACAGCTGATGACACTAACGTGTATTCCACGATGAACTAAGTGAGGCGAGCCGTGGCCACAGACACCTACCCACTGCCATGGAATTGATTCCAACTCAGCGACCCTATAGGACAGTGTAGAACTGCCCCATAGGGTTTCCAGGGCTGTAAATCTTTCACATCTTTCTCCTGAAGACCTGGGTGGTGGGTTAGAAGCCCCGACCTTTCAGTTAGCAGCTGAGTACTTAACCACTGCACCACCAGGGCCCCTTGCAACAGAAAGCACCCAGTATTTGTCCAGGCTGCCTACAAGTAGATTTAAAAAATCCTAGGAGAGATATAGGCCAAGGACCTGAGCAGGTAATTCAGGAGGAAACCCAAATGGCCAATAACCCCTTGCTGTTGGGATGGCCAATAAACATATGGAAAGACCTCACCTCACAGTAATCAGGGAAATGCCAAGTAAAACAGGGCCTTTTTTCTCTCATTAGATTGATGGCAAGGGGTGTGACGGGTGTGAGGAAATGTGGCTGGTGGGGGTGCAAGCTTTCAGAGGAACAAAGTGCCAGCAGGAGTTACTAACATTTCAAATGTGCTTCTCCAGTGTCCCAGCAAGTCCCTTGCTGGGGGGAGGGGGAAACCTCCCCTCCAGAAGCCAGCAACAGTGACACAAGTGTGTGCATTACTGGCCATGGCCAAATGTAAAGGCAATCCAAACAAAGGAACAGGTAAACGAATTCCGGAGTCTCTGGGCTGCTAACCGAAAGGGTCCAGTCAACCCAGGCGCCTTGGGAGAAAGGCCTGGGGATCTACTTCTGAGAAATCAGCCACTGAAAACCCTACAGAGGGCACACAGTTCTCATGACACACATGGAGGTCGCTGGGAGCGGAATCAACTAATGGCAACTGGTTTTAAATAAAATTCTACACCAAGAACACCAAGGGCAGAACAGTGAGGACCAACCAGTGAGTACAGGGTGACAACTCTTTCTATATGCATGTGTGTGTACACAGAGCCTTGGTGGCGTAGTGGTTAAGAGATCGGCTACTAAACCAAAAGGCTGGCAGTTCAATTCCACCAGGCGCTCCTTGGAAACCCTATGGGGCAGTTCTACTCTTTCCTATAGAGTCACTATGAGCTGGCAATGGGTTTGGTTTGGTGCATGTAAACAGTGCTTAAAGGGTTTGGGGAAAAAAAAAAAAAAACACCAAGCTCAGACCACCACATACTTTTTGGAAAAGAAGTGAGACTGGGGGCATGTTTAAAAACATTAAAATTTACATATAAACTAAAAAAAAAAAAATATGTATTCCTTATGTAATTAAAACAGAATACGGGTTAACTAGTCTAAATTACTTCCATCATGTAATACAGCAACTACAAACCAACTGAGCAAGGCGAAAGAAGGAAAGAAAAAAAATCAATATTCACATTTATTCTGAAAAATCACAACTCAGTATGACGTGAGGTCTAAACAAAATGCCAGTTTAAAAAAAACTACTGTTAAAAGCATCGAAATCTAAAATAGTGATAGCCCCTCCTCCACTTTTAACCCTGTTAAGGGTTCACAAATGTTCTACAGTTTTCATTAATTAAGCACTCATTCACTAAGGTTGGCGCTCTGGTGGCACAGTGGTTAAGAGCCTGGCTGCTAACCCAGAGGTGAGCAGTTCAAATCCACCAGCCACTCCTTTGGAAGCACTATGGGGGCAGTTCTACTCTGTCCTATAGGGTCGATATGAGTCGGATTCAACTGGATGGCAATGGATATTTTTTTTTTTTTTTTTACTAAAAACGAAAAAAGAAGAAGAAGAAGAAAAAAACCCAGTGCTGTCAAGTCGATTCTGACTTATAGCGACCCTATAGGACAGAGTAGAACTGCCCCATAGAGTTTCCAAGGAGCACCTGGCGGATTTGAACTGCCAACCCTTTGTTTAGCAGCTGTAGCACTTAACAACTACACCACTGGGGTTTCCCAGTTCCTCTTTTTGTTCACTGTGGGCAAACCTATCCACCTCTAGTATCAAAGAGGGGGAAGGGACCCTCATAGTGAGAACAGAAGTACAGGGATGGAAATGAAGTGCTTTTACCGGGGGAAGGGCCAGAGAAGGGCCAGGCAACCCCAGAATGTTCTATCCTGGACATTCCAGACTCCCCTTTTCCCTGACCCCACTCTCCCAGCAGCCCTCCTATCCTCATTTTACACAAGAAACTGTCTTGTATCCAGGTTAGGTGACAGTGACAAAGACCCCAGTGAGCCTGGAACCCAACCTCCTTTCCCAAGCCTGGTCCAAACATCACCTCCTCACCTTCATACTTTGATCGTATATGTGATTTTTTTATCTTATTCCTATTTATGTGTTGCTTTTTCTTTTTTCCTTTTTTTTTTTTTTTTTTGCAGTTGTTCGGGAGGCTGATTTTGCATCCTAACAAGCAAACAAAAAATCTGAAAATGAAGTCAGTGAGGCCTGGGGGTGGGGAGCGGTGGGGCGACATTGATGAACTAGTCAGAGTATCTGAAGCCCCGCCAAACTCTGTGCTCAGTTCTACAGCAGACCCTATACAATCAACAGAAAAAAACCCTCTACTACAATCCTCCAAACACCAAATGCAAACAGGCACTCCTGCTTTTACAAGGGAAGGTAATGTTTATTTTCAAACTTGAAAACTTGGCTGTATTTGAAGCAAAACTTCCACAGTCTGAAACAGCCAAACATATTTAGGGCCTTTATTTGCATGATTTGAATGTTATCAGTAGCAAAACAAAGATACTGCTGAAGATAGGCAATAACTTCAGTTCTTACCAAGGTCTGTATTTATTGGGCAACAGACATGGGGAGATTACGAAATTAGCAGCTGCTGTGGCAAGTCCCAAAAGTGTTCTAGAATTAACCACTATTCCTGCTGAAAAAGAAAGGATTCTACCATTAAACATTCATGAGTTGGTTTCCAGTTATTGCTGTAAACAAACCCTACACAATCACCTTTTCTCCCCCACCAACCTTCAGTTTTAGAAGTGCAGACACTAAGCCCCACTTCACCCTCACTACCTGGAAAAGGATCTTTCCAAGATTTCCCCTTGAAGCTCCAAATATTTATATCAGTCCATACCAGACAGTAAGCAACACCATGATAAACGGAGAAACGATTAAAGTTGCCAAAAATTTCATGTTACTTGGATCCACAATCAACAGCCATGGAAGCAGCAGTCAAGAAATCAAAGGACGCATCGCATCTGGGCAAATCTGCTACAAAAAACCTCTTTTAAAGTGTTCAAGAGCAAAGATGTCACTTTGAGGACTAAGGTGCACCTGACCCAAGCCGTGGTATTTTCAATCACCTCGTGTGCACGCGAAAGCTGGACAATGAATAAAGAAGACCGAAGAATTGATGCCTCTGGAGTATGGTGCTCGAGAATACTGAATATATCATGGACTGCCGGAAGAACGAACAAATCTGTCTTTGAAGAAGTGCGGCCAGAATGCTCATTAGAAGGATGGTCAGACTTCATCTCACATACTCTGGACATGTGATCACGAGGGACCAGTCCCTGGAGAAGGACATCATGCTTGGTCAAGTAGAGGGTCACCGAAAAAGAGGAAGACCTTCAACGAGATGGACTGCCACGGTGGCTGCAACAAAGGGCTCAAGCATGACAACGATTGTGACGATGGTGCAGGACTGGGCAGTGTTTCGTTCTGTTGTACACAGGGTGGCTATGAGTCAGAGCCAACTCAACGGCACCTGGCACCTAACAACAACAACATAGTAGACCAGAGCTGTGGTTTTTATTTCTTCTTATTTGTACACCCATGTAGCATTAAGTTCAATTAGATTGGTCAATTTTTCTCCTAAAATATTCCCCTAAGTCCCAGAAAATTCTGATAAAGCCAACAAGAAAAATAAAGACCAAAGGGAATTTGATAACCTGTTAACCTAGTTAAGATTACTGAAAATAAAGAGCAAAGCAGGTGTGACTAGCCAGGGCTAGTTCCTTTGCTTACATTTCTTACAGATATGGGGCACACTGGAAACCCTGGTGGCGTAGCGGTTAAGTGCTACGGCTGTTAACCAAAGGGTCGGCAGTTCAAATCCGCAAGGCACTCCTTGGAAACTCCATGGGGCAGTTATACTCTGTCCTATAGGGTCGCTATGAGTCAGAATGGACTTGACACCAGTGGGTTTGGTTTTTGGCTTTGGGGCACACTGCAGTTCCTCTCAAACAAAAGAAGTCATCCCAAGGTAGACTAGGATGCAAATGATAGAGATGAAGAAACCGAGGCTCAAAGTCAGACAAGTTTACAAACTTTGTTGGATTTTTTTGAGCATAAGGCAGCGACTAGCAATATTCAACGCGGCACTGCACATATTGCAGACATTAAAATAACACCCTGTGTGTGAATGTTTACAGCAGCTTTAGTCACAACTGCCAAGCAAAACAAGTAAAACACACAGGAAACACAACGTCCCAACTGATGAATGTGTAAAACGTGGTACACACCTACAGTGGAATATTACTAGGCCGTGAAAAAGAAGGAAGACCCAATGATATACTTTTTAAAAGAAAAAAACCCAAACCAGTCGAGTCACCTCTGACTCATGGCGACCCTACGTGTGTCATAGTAGAAGTGTGCTGCATAGGGTTTTCAAGGCTATGGCTTCTGGGGTGTAGATTGCCAGGCCTTTCTTCCAAGGCACCTCTGGCTGGACTCAAAGCTCCAACCTTTCAGTTAGTAGTCGAGCACTTAACCGCCTCTGCCCCCAGGGACTTCTGATTCACACTACAAGTGAATGGTAGACCAGATCAGTAGCTGCCTAGATCTGGGGGGGTGGGGTGACTACAAAAGGGCCCAGGGTTGTTGGGGGGTCTGTTCTGTGTCCTAACTGTGAGGGTCACTCAGTGTGCGTTTGTCAAAACATGAAGAAGTGCACTCTAAAAAGGGTGAGTATTTTTTTTTTAATTAGCAAGATCACAATAGGGCTAGCAGAGGTGAGGCCTTCCTGTTCAACCCGAGCTCTGCGGCGCACACCCAAGCGGACATGAAGGAGCCACCAGCTGCCTAAGGGGAGCCTCCCCATTTCTCTAATCTGCCTGGGCTGGTATATCTTACCTCATACCAGGCAGAGGCCACAGTCTTCCAAAGGCAAAAAAAAAACCCAAAAAACAGCCAACCTCCCCTTGCGGTGGAGTCGATTCTGACTCATAGCAACCCTATAGGACAGAGGAGAACTGCCCCCATAGGGTTTCCAAGGCTTAAATCTTTATGGAAGCAGGCTGTCACATCTTTCTCTGGAGAGCAGCCGGTGGGTTTGAACTGCCAACCTTTCAGTTGGCAGCCAAGCACTTTAACTGCTGCGCCACCAGGGCTTCTCCCTTCCAAAGGCGGCTGTCCACAAATGGCCACCCTGTGTAGCTGAAGCAGACTTTGCTCGGGGTGCAGAAGCAGATGGAGGCTGTGGGGAAGGCCGGGAGTCCGCTCATCCCTGACTGGTGGACTGGTGGTGCATAAACCTCCCAGGACAGGGACGTGGGGCCACTTTCCTCATGTTCTTCTCCACCGGCTTCTTTACGAAATCTTCCCGAGGGAGTCAGGTCAATTTTTATAGGAATTATATCTCTCTCTGTACTCCTGTTTCAACATCTTTACTTAAACTGTGTAATTATAAACAAAACTAGTACAGCTGACGTAAACCGTTGAGACCACCACCAGCAGTCTCTCCTGGGACGCCAATACAACAGGTGAATCCTGGAGAGCCGGGGGAGTGGATGGCAGTGCCCCCCGCCTCGCCCCCAGCAACCAAGCGCCACCTGCTAACAGGAGCCAGCTGCAAGGCCCAGGCTGCTGCAAGCTGGTTCAGCAGAGAGCAGCTGAGCGAGTCCACCACACTTCACTGGACCAGCACCACTCACCCTGGGCATGTTCCCATTCCTCGAGTGTGAGGTCGCCCCCAGGTTTTCACGAGAAGGTGGTGCTTCCGGGACCAACAGCCCAATGGGATGCCACCTTCCCAGCTATAGGGTTATTGAGTTATTCTCTCTCAGCCCCACCCACACCCCCTTCTGCCCTCTCCTGTGATGCTGGGGCTGGGCAAATCACATCTCTGCTTTGCCAGCTGGGTCCCATTAAGGGACGGTAGAGGAAAAAGAGCTCGTTCTTCAATGTCTGCTTCCCAGGTCACCCCATCAAGGAACTGCTCTCACCCCAGCAACATCCAACACCGGTCTGTTCCAGCAGCAGCACGGACTTCAGTTTGCGGTTCTTGAACACAGTGGGGGGAGGGGGGGAGCCTTGTTACCCCCAAACACACTCACATGAGCTGAGCAGCCTCTTCCTCAGGTCCCAGGCTCTAAGAATTAATAATTCCAACCTCTTTCCATTGGTCCCCTAGTCTTAGGGTAGTAGCTGCTTTCTGCAGTTACTGCTTCCCCGATACCTTTTTTCAGTGACCAAGTTAACGATTTACTATCAGTTAACAATTCTTTGCATTAACTGTTCAAGTAATTGAAGTATCTTCTGACAGTTACTTCTTCCACGTTACCAATGCCCTGCCTCAAAAAAACAAAAGTTGCTGTCAAGTCAATTCTGACTCATACCGACCTAGAAGACAGAACAGATCTGCCCCACAGTCTCCAAGGGGTGGCTGGTGGATTTGAACTGCCGACCTTTTGGTTAGCAGCTGAACGCTTAAGTACAGTGCCACCAGGGCTCCAAGGAGGGGTGAAAAAGGCAAGGACTCTAATTTAAATAATGCCTTCCTTACGGGTGTTGAAAGGATTAGCAAACATTAGTTAAACCGTCTGCATTATCACACACCATCCTGCAACTCCTACCTAAGTTCCATCATTCAAGATTCATCTTAAGCCCTTCTTTCCCTCCACGTGAACCTGTTTAGATGCCACGTCCATTAGCATTTGGGTGTCACCCAGTCATTTAAATAAGGCCACATATACAGGGCCCACACAGGTAAGCTGACACATAAGCCCCTCCCCAACACCTTTCCGTGTCCGGTGTTCCCAAACAGACGAACCATGAGGCTCAGGCAGGGAACAGAGGTTATACGTCTTCAGTACAGGGTACAATTCCCAGCAGCAAACAGGCGCTCAGACATTTAGACGATAAATCTTAACACATCAAGTCCCGTCAACGACGGGCAACCGCTCAAATTATTTCATGGTATCGGTTATCACTTGGCCATCAACCAGGAAATATCTTTAAGAAAGAAAAGCAGCCTACTTCATTTCACAAAAAGGTATTCTACCCATTTGGCTGCAACCTGCAGAAAAAACTGAAGCCAGTCTGGTTCAAAACCATTTATATACAATTATGCGCACATATGATAAAATGTAAAAATTTCCAGCTCCTTCCTCAAAGCACCTTCAGACAAAATATGTTGTTAGTTGTTGCTGTGTCTGACGCATGTCAACCCCACGTACAATAAAGGAAAAGCTGACTGGTTCTGCATCATCTCCACGATACCAAACAACGCTGCGGCCACTGTGTACACTTTCCATCGTACGGAGCTAACCACTGAGCGCCGTATCTGTTGTGATCCACAGGGTTTTCATTGGCTAATTTTCAGGAGATGGCCAGGCCTTTCTTCCAGGTCTAGCTTGCTCCAAAAATGCCACTAAAACCTGTCCGCCATGGGGCCCTGATGGTAGCTGAAATACTGGTGGTGCGGCTTCCAGCACCACAGCAACACATGAGCTCCCCAGAAACAGGTCTCTAGGAGGTAAATGCTCCTATCCCTTCCATCTTAAAAGTCTAGACACTGAAGCTTAGAAGTGACTTGCCCAAGGAAATACAGCTACCGCAGCAAGCCAAAAACCCCACTACTACTCACAAAGACCCTACAGAACAGAGTAGAACTGCCCCATGCTGTTTCCAAGGCTGTAATCTTTACGGAAGCAGTCCGCTAGGTTTTCTTACTCTATAAAGCTCATGCTCTTGTCTGTATCAACAAGCTGTACTCATCTTCCTCCAAGCTATTGCCCCCCTTGGTCCCCTTAATTTCCCCCTTGCTATACATAATGGGGGCAAAAAAATCCATTAAAAACCTAACTTTGGGGGTGCACCGTTTGACTTGAAAACTACAAAGTCCCCTGTGTTCCTACAAAGGTTTTATGAGCATCTTCTGATGGTCAAAGGCAATCTGGGTCACCCAGTGAGAGCTGACCATCAGGAAAATCCTTCTAGAACTGTCCTTAAACCCACTAACACCAACAGAGGGCAGAGGTGTCTAAGAGTGCCTCCCCCCACCACCCCACTAATGCCAAAACAACTGCTGTGGAACTTTGGGGCCTGGGTGGGTTCCATACCCAGATATTCCAACAGAATGTACTTATGTCACAAGTTCACTGGCTGAGAAAGCATCACTTGTTCCTTAATACTGTAGGTTCTCTGAGACTTCGCTACCATTTCAAAAACTTAACTGAAACTCAAGATTTCTGCCCTAATATGATAAATGGCTACTCCAGTATTCCCATTTGGCCAAGACAATATGGGTCCATGTATGCTCTTTTAATTTTCTCCCTGAACAACTCAGAAAAACCAAAAACAAAAGGGTAAAACACAAGACACTAAAATCCAGAAGGGAAAAAAAAAACTTCTGAGACACCAGATTTTTTTTTTAATATTTTTATTATTATTATTATTATTTTTAATAACTTTTATTAAGCTTCAAGTGAACGTTTACAAATCCAATCAGTCTGTCACATGTAAGTTTACGTACATCTCACTCCCTACTCCCACCTGCTCTCCTCCCCCTCTTGAGTCAGCCCTTTCAGTCTCTCCTTTCTTGACAATTTTGCCGAGACACCAGATTTTTAAGGACTAGTTTCAACTGCTTGCAAGAAATCACCTGCCAGAAACCAAATGTTATATAAGAAAAGTGCTCAGAATCTGCTTAAATTCCTGAGGGATGAAAACTTCCTCGTTCAACAATCACAATTATCACGTGTCAGATATTGTTTGTACATAAAGAGCAATGTGAAGAAGGCGCTGGGCTAAGTGTCAGGACAGCTTCTGATCAACAAGCCATCTCACCTCCCCATTTGCAAAGTAATGGGCTTTCTGGTGATGATTTCGGTGTATTCCTCAGACACCCCAACAGGCACACAGGCGCACGCGCGCACGCACACACACCCCCCCTTGCAATACCATGAAATTAAAGTTTATAAGTATTCCACAGTCCCTAAAATCAGACTGCCCCTTGAGTAAGCTGGTCCACTTCCCTAAAATGCCGCAGTTCCAAAAGGAATCTTGGCTTCAAAGACTGTTGTTGCTTGGTGCTGTCAAGTCGATTCTGAGTCATAGGGACCCAACGTGACAGAAGTAGAACTGCCCTGTAAGATTCCCAAGGCTGCAATCTTTCTGGGGCAGATCACCAGGTCTTTTCTCCCACAGAGCCACTGGTGGGCTTGAACCGCCAACCACTCGGCTAGCAGCTAAGCACTTGACCAGTGCGCCACCTGGGCTTCTTCTTTAGTGAATCCCTAAACAGGAAAACTGACATTATACTTTAAAACAAACAAAAAAGCTAAGGGTATTTACACGTTACGTAGCCTCTAAACATACCTGCAGACCGCTGGTCTGTCAGTTTGCCATATAGTGGTGGCTTGCGTGTTGCTATGACGTTAGAAGCTGTGCCACCAGCATTTAAAATACCAGCAGGGTCACCCATGGTGGACAGGTTTCAGTGGCGCTTCCAGACAAAGACTAGGAAGAAAGACCTGGCAACCTACTTCCGAAAGTTAGACAATGAAAATCTTATAGATCACAACAGAACACTGTCCAACTTACTTGTTTTGAACAAGAGCTCAACTGCTAAGAGGATATCATGTTTGGTGAGGTAGGGTGTCAGTGAGGGCGTGGGAGACCCTTGTTGAGACAGATCAGCGCAACAGCCACAAGGACGGACTCAAACATGTTGGTGACTGTGTCTCTGACGCAGGATGGAGGGGAGGGCGGCAAGGTTTTACTCTGTTGTACATAAAGTCACTACTTGTTGGAGCTGACAGCAGCAAACAACATAAATATTTGTACCTGTCTTCTCACCAAGGCATGCCCAGGGGGTTTTACGGCCCTAAAATTGTCTAGATCAAAAGTTGTGCGATCCAGTTTTTGTGAACGTCACCTGAAGGCATCACTGCACCTTTCCAATTCAGATAATGATGAACGGGTAAGAGCCGAGTTCAGCCACAATTCCCAGAACTGAAAATTCATGTTCTTCTACCAATCCCCTTTGTGGAGCAGGGGAGGGAGTGAAAGGTCTTTAATTTCCCAATAACTTATTAATAAAAGGTATCATGAATGCTTACAATTGTTACAATTGCCTTAATTATGGGACACTTTACTATGACTCTTTATATACATTAGCTCTAATCCTTACAACAGTGAAGTAGCACTATACCCATTTTATAGACGAGAAAACCAAGGCAAAACAAGAATCTGAACTTAGAACCACAATTTCAAAGAATGCTCAACTAAAGCTGATTAAGTAAACAGACAACTTTAATAAGAAACATCACATTTTTACATTTTTTCCGACTATTACTGAAACTTTCTTTCCCTTATCCACTTTTCTGCTCAGTACTTACACACACACACACACACATATATATATAACACTTTTCCTGTGGTATTTTCAGTACAAGCCTATAGATGATCCTAAGTAAGAAAAACACCTCCCCTGCCCGCTTTAACACTGATCCCAAAAGAGGCAGAGGATACACAATAAAATTGGCAAATGTGGTCCAGATTTAAGGAGCCCTGGTGGCGCAGTGGTTAAGCACTTGGCTGCTAACCGAAAGGTCGGCGGTTTGAACCCATCAGCCGCTCTGCAGGAGAAAGATGCGGCAGTCTGCTTCCATAAAGATTTACAGCCTTGGAAACCCTATGGGGCAGCTCTACCCTGTCCTATAGGGTCCCTATCAGTCGGATTCAACTCAGCAGCAAAGGGCTTGCTTTTTTTTTGTTTGGTCTAGATTCCACACCCAAATAAAAACTGCTGGTGCCACCTGACTCCCAATTCTCATGTTTAAAACCCCTTAAGTAATCACGTCAGACACGTATTTAACAGAAAATCTAATAACACAGAGTTTTATACAATCGCATTTTTAGAGTTATTCTAATTAGACAAAGAGTTTGAAAGAAGTTCCTGAAATTGGCTGGCATTTCAAGAAAAATATTTTTTTAACTGCAAAAGGTTAAAGCTAGAAGGAAACAGATGGCCAAACTTTCCAGAAGTCACAACTAAAGGATACAGCTGTTGACAGACACTGGCAAAGGCATAGGGCTCTCATTCCCAGGGGTTCCTCAGAAATGCAGGGTGTCAAAGCCGGGAGGGGATGAACAGCCTCAGTCTACACGGACGGCCTGGACCCACTTCGCTCTCCTCCGCGTGCACTGCTCTCATTCACACAAACCAGGGTCCCACGAATACTGACAGAATTCGCTATCCTGGAGAAGCTCTAGGGCCCCGCGTTCAAGGATCAGATCTCCTTCCCAATAATTACACTGCTAACATATAATTACTACAGGCTACAACTTATCAATAAAGACTACCGCTTCCTTAGGGCATTTATGTAGAAAACGGTTTCTGAACAATTTACAACCGGCTGCCATTTTTTGTGCCTATTGATTGATGACTAAACTGGGATCATTACACAGATTTAAAAGAAGTCACTTGGTGGAAATTGATGACCAGGCTAGGAACGATCCAGGGTTAGTAGAAAAATCTACGTTAAGGAGGACAAAACCAAATACTGGACAAACTTGTTGGACTAAATATGTATCTTCCGGAAACTCAGTTGGCTTTGAGTAGGAAAGGAAACCCTGGAACTGGGTGTCCCCATTTTGCTCTATCCCAGACCCGACACACCGCTGTGAGCAAACATGTATACATCTTAAAACATGGGGGGAACAGGAGATGCCATCTGAATGGAAGAGGGGGTAAAATCATCCTGGAATATGGTTTACAGAAAACTATTTCAGATGAAAATAGCCAGTACCACACTCCTCAACCCCTCCCAGTTTTTCTGTTAACAAGCCAGGGTCTTGTCAGTCAAAACAAGTCAATCTGGTTTCAGTCAACTTGGTTTGTGGGTATAGACAAGATCTCAAAGGGAGAGGGATAATTTAGTATCGAACACGCAGGAGGTCACATTGGCTGAAGAGGAAAACTGGATCAAGCTTCCTTTTCCAAGTCATGACGCTTAAAAGGTCCAGAAGAGGTACAGGAACAGTGTGGGGCCGTGGGTGACATCTGGTCCCTGTGGGCAACTAATGCTTTTATCAGTGTCTTTCTCTTGCTCTCTTCCAAAAGAAGAGACGAATGGCAGAACTCAGCCTTCCTGAGCAAAGCCTTTAATTCCCTGCTAGTGTCATGGGAGGCTGGGGGAGGGAACGCTACACCTTGAAACTGCACGTGTGATAGGATTCCTCTCAACCTTATTGCCAAGAGTCAGGAAAGAATGACACCAAAAAGTGGTCCTTTATTCCCTAAGAATGAATACAGCTAAAACAAACCTTGCCCTGTGTGGAGAGGTGGATGGATAAATGGCAAGATTAAGCCAATCGTGTGACTTTTCAGTTAGCACCAAAGGAAACAAAAATCAGAGGAGGTGGGCTAAACTCATGCTAGAGAAAAACCAACAAATCGCTGAAATTTTCTCCTGAATTAGAGGACTGGAAACCCTTTCTTACCCTGGGAAATAAAACACAACAAAAGCATCTTAACTGTTATATCTCCTCCTTTTCTCCTTTACAACTTCCCGGCTGAGCTAACTCTTACTCTATATACGCACAATTAAGAGATTTTGAAAGGAAAACACACACCAAAAAAAGGCCTACGCTCTGAATTTTATGTATGAGGAGAAAGGTGCCTCCCTTTTACACGGCGCTTTAGGAAACTAGTCAATTTTAAAGCTGAGTTTTAGCCTGCTGGAATCCAAAAAGAACTTTCTGAAAAATACTTTTAGTAGCTAGAAAGGTAAGCAGAACTGGGATGGAAAAAAGGCAGTATTACTCTATCTGCAAGACCTTCAAGATTCCTCTGATTCAAACACAACTATTTAACTTAGACATGGGAGCAATAAATACAAAGTCAAATGAAGAACCCAAAGCTAGAAGAACGTGTGCATTTTCTTCCCTCGAAATCCTCAGTTTTCCAAAATTCATATTCCTGGCCTTGGAAACCATCTTGTAGACAAAAAGTCAAGTCTCTGCCACCCAAAATCAGTTTACTTTTCTTTAGGAAGAAAATTTCAACTAGTCACAAAAGGTTCCCTGGACATGCTAATACCACAACAGCTTCTGATGGTAGAAGAGTTCATAACTCGGGGCTATGCCTGCGAGGCAACCCTCATCAGCGGTCTTGCCCAACTAATGGCCCGGCTACCCCAGGGTCCACGAAGATGAAGTCCATTCCTGTACACTTTAATGAAAAGTCAGGTACATTCCTCAGCTCAAACGTGGCTTTTTAAAAGCCCACAGATTACATTCAAAGGCTAAGGAATTAAGACACCAGTAATGCATACTTCTCCCCCATATTTTTATCAAGGATTTTCTTAATTCAACAGACTTCCATCTACAAATATCTACCTACTGAACTAGATTCAAAGCAGCAACCTTTGTAGTTATTTCCAAGGTTTGGGAAGTGTGTTTGCTGGCCAAAAGGGGTGTGAGAGGTACATACTGAAGACACATTACCACCTCAGCCTGTAGTGTGCAGAAATACTAGAACGCCCTTTTCCTTCCATTTTTTGCCTTGTCCTTATAAAATGATTTTTGGTGTAGGTTTTATATTATCGTTTACCCAAGTACATGCATATAAGTGAAAAGTACGCATGGTTTGGGTGTGCATGCCTGAAAAGCTTCAGCTCTGAAACCTAGAAAAAAAAATTATCAGTGCTGAATGCAAATACAACCCCAATGGTCGAAAGGTTGGCAGTTCCATCGCATCCAGAGGGTCCTCAGAAGACAGACCCTGGGATTTATCTCCGAAAGTTTACAGCCCTGAAAGCCCTATGGAGCAGTTCTACTCTGCACACGTGAGGTCACCATGGATCGGAATGGACTTGACGGCCACCACTCATAAAAACTTTAGGATACAAGACAGGAGTTCATTCCACAACCAATTTTAGGCAGCAAACTGCTCAACATGGTGGGGGGAAGCAGTCCCGGGGAGGTGATTGTGCTAACCCCAGAAGCCCAGGAGAGCTCAAAATTCAAGGTCAGAATCCTAGAATTCATCTTTCCAGACTTTTTTTTTCTTTACCTGATTCAGGACCTGTATATAAACTGTATCAGCACCTGCACTCCATTTTGCATCTGAGAAATAGGAAAATCTCACTCCCTGGCCTGCCTAACTGGGAACAACATTGCCACCCTGGGCTGGGACGGGCTACAGTGTTTCCTTCGGCTCAAAATGGCAACCCCCGGGCTGGCTCCCCACCGGTGGCCACCACTAGTGACAAGGCCTTTCCTGGGGACAGGGACGGCTCAGATCCCCCTGGGCTCCCCGCCATTTACAGAACACCGACGCCCTGTATTAAGACACTGAACACAGAACCGGACACCAAAGGACAGACATGTGATGCACCAATAAAACAAACATTTAAGGGTAACTTGTGAGCAGCTACCGCAGCTCACTCAAGCCACTGGCAGCACTTCCTAGCCTCTAACAGCAAACTGCGAAGTGAAAACCCGAAGGGCTGTGAGGACCCGGCTGGGGAGCCCCTCGGGAGAGCCTCGGCAGTCTGGGCCAGCTAGGCACCCCGGGCCCGCAGCGCTGTTCTGCCCTTCTCCCCCGGCCCCGGGGGTGCAGATCCGACGCACACAGGGCCCAGGATTCCCGGCCCGCTGCCACCAAGCCAAAGTGGCTCCAGGGCTCTCTGACTGACCACTGAAACAAATCTACGGAGAATCTCAGCCTTTTTGAATGAAGCAAATCCAAAATGAGAGCCTTGGAGCAAACAAATCTTTTCATCATCTCGTTGGAAAACCCAACTCCCGACTTACAAATTTCAAAACTATTGTGTTTTAAACCAAGGACTCAGGCACCATCTCAAATGCTAATACCGAGAAGCCATTTCCAGAGGGAACTTGGTGTCCGCCGGCGACAGCCCACAGGCCGCCACCGCACCCCTGGCTGGCCAACGGCTGTAGGCACCTTCTCTAAAATGACAGAAGAAAATCGGGCACCCCGGGCCTCCTTCCCAAGGTCAGGTGGCATGGGTCCCCGTAAACCAAGGGCGCCCTGAATTATTTAATGGGGAGGCAACTCAGCGAAGCAGCACGGTTTTTAAATCGAGATAGATCCTATACAGAGCAAAAAGCATCTTTGTCCACCGACCAGAGTGCCAATCAAGGCAGAGGGCATTCTACACCTCCCAAAGTGCCCCTTCCAGTCAGAGGCATGGCTTTTTAAAATAGTACTCTGAAGCTGTAACGGTCACTTCCTCCGAAGGAAAAGAAGAATTTAGGCCAAGGATGGGAACTCCAAATGAACCTCATTACCTAGCACTTTCCCGCCTAAGGCTTTAGCCCTCTGTTCACAACGTTGGAGTTTGTTACCTCTAAATTCAAATGTTCCAGCACTGTACGTGCAAGAACGAAGAAAGAGGTCTAAAACTTCATTTCCAAATTCTCCTTTTTTAATGAGAAATCTACGGGTAAGAGAATTTTCCTCGAAACCGGGCAGATTTGATGTTTTCAAAGGATATTTAGTTTAGTAATGCACTACACCTCAACACTTTGGCCAACAACTTCAACTTTGTACGGCAGGGGTGTGAAAATCGGGATTCTCAGAGCAGCCGGGTCCCCTCCAGCGTGGCACCCCTCACTTCATGTTCTCCTCCCATATGATTTGCACAGCTTTAGAATTTTATAAAAAGCGAATAAACCTTTTTCAAGTCTGGCAACACCGGGCATCTACTAGGTTTTAGGCAAATATAAAACAGAAGTGGATCTTTAACTGCAAATACAGATAATAACTGAGTGCTGGGGAAGAGTTTCACCAACGCCCCTCCCAGGAGGGAAATTCTCGCGGATTCTGGGCACCCTCTTCCCCTCCCCCGCCCCCATTTCAACCTAATCCGCAAGTAAATGGGCTCGTTTTTTTCGTTCCTAGGATTTGGGTCAGTATCCAGCTCATTTGTTTTTCTGAGATGAAAGAACAAGCGAGAAACACTCACCTATAAATATGAAAAAAATGTAAAATAAGCCTATTCAAAGCTTAAAAAACGAAGGAAGGGCATGACGGCCCCCAGCTTCATACCTAGGGGTTTAAAAAGGAGGTGCCCCAAAATAAATAAATAAAAAGCAGGCGCCCACAAGTAGGTTAGAATTTCAACTTTTTCCCAGTAGGAAAAGCTGGCTTAAGGCCATCAGGCAACAGCTCCGCCCGTCACCGCAAATAACAGGTTATGCGTGGAAAAGGCCGCAGCGCTGTATAGGGCTGTTCCCTCCCGGCGCGCCCACTCACACCGGCAGCAGCTCCCAGTAGGGTTTTTAAAGCCGTTGCCGTCCCCTTCTCCAAGGCAAGACTAAAGCGACTGCACACCCGCGTCTACAGGTAGAAGCTACCGAAGTTACCGACACCCCTCCGCAAAATGCTTGACCCCCTTACTCCCCAGAGTTCGAGTGAGCGGAAGACGCTCGCCCCACAGCAACTCCCAAGTCGAGAAGGGGTCACGTGGTGTGTAGAAAACAAGCAAGAAAGGTTTATTCGACAGCCAAAAGAGCTCAATCAAGCCCCAAAGTGGCTGTGGTGCAGCCCTCAAACCCTGCTCCCCACCGAGTTGGAGCCGCGTGCGCTGATGGGTGAGCCGGGTGGGGACACCTCCCAACCAGGGAAACCGGTTCCCGCAGGGATCCAAGCCGGGACAGGCGGGCGCGTCCGAGGGGCTCCCAGCCGGGAGAGGGCAATGGACAAGGTTCCCGAGGCCGTTTCCATCTTGGCGCTGAGCCGTGGGGCGGCGAGGCCGAACAGCGATCCCACCTAAGGGGTCTCAGGAGCCAGAAGACGCTTTTTATACACAGTGCGGGAAACGGAGACTACCACGGAGCAGAGAAGAGCTGAAGACCCGATGGGGGCCCCGTGGCCCGGGTTAGAGCCCGTGAAAGATGCACATGTGTGCACTGGGAGCAGCGGTGATGGCTGCAGGTCTTGGTGAACGTAATTAACATCACCGAGTTGTCCAAGGGAAAATGGTTGAAGCGGGAAATGTTTTGTTACATATTTTACCCCAATTAAAAATAATTTAAAAATCCACATAAGCCCTCTCTTCCAACCCAAGAAAGCTATCCAAAACAAAAAAACACAGCCTCCTCGCCGTTCAGAAACCCCTCCGAGGGGCCCCCCCACAAACGCGCACGTGGAAACCAGGTCCCCACAGGCACACGCACCACCGTCCCTCCCTTCCCAGCTCGTGCCTTATTAAAAAGCAAACAAACAAGAACATTTTCTGGCGGGCACACACTCGGAGACCACGGCTACTCAGACACACAATTCCCACCTCATGTCCTACCTAAGACAACAATCTACACACTTTCTCCAACAGAAATGACCAAATCCGGAAAGGTGCCCACGGTTCGGGAACAGCGCGGGGGAGGGGGGCTCCCACATGCAGAGAGGCCAGGTCTACACACACGCACCTCTTCACAGCTCATGCCTAACTGGAGACAATGGTTGCCACATTTTCCCAGATGCAAAAAAGTTAGTACCGAAGAGGGGGGCCCCCGGGCTTTGGAACCCATCGGGGGCCTCTAGCGGGAATGGACGGAGCAGCCGGGTCTGAACACACACATTTCCCAAGTCAGGACTCACTACCTACTTGGAAACGACTGCCGTATTTAACCATAGAGAAATAAAATAAATCCGGAGGAAGGGGGTCCCCTCCTCTCGCTTTGGGACCCGTTGCGAGGCCCTCCAGGTGTACCCACGCACTCCCCCACCCCGCCAGGGCGCAGTTCCCCGAAGCCGCCCCACGCACTCACCTCGTCGTCGTGGTGCTGGCAGAAGCCGAGGCGCTCGGGAAACACCGAGAGGATGGAAAAGGGCGAGCTGGGGAAAGGCGGCCCGAGCCCGAGCTGCTGCGCCGCGGCCGCAGCGGCGGCAGGACCCGGCGGGCCGCGCTCAATGTAGTGGTCCTTGGTGAGGCGCACGCGCTGATGCGCGCGGACGCAGTTGTCACACAGGTGCTCCTGGCAGTCGAGGCAGCGCGACGAGGCTGCGTTGCCCTCATCGCACGAGCTACAGCCGTGAGGCCGGCGCAGCAACAGCGCCGACGGTGAGGCAGCCGAGCCGCCCGGGGCGGCGCGGGACGGCGCGGGTGGCGGCGGCGCCTGCGGGAGTGGCGGCGCCGACGCGGGCGCGCGCGGATGCGCGTGGTGCCGGTGGTTGCTGTGGCCGCCCGCGCCCGCCGGTGCGCCGGCGCGCCCGTTGTTCTTGGGCGGCGGCTCGTCGGCCGTGGCCACGACGGCGTCCAGCAGGTTACTGAGTAGAAAGGCGGACGAAGGCAGCGCGTCCATGCCGGCCGCCTCGGCCAGCACGACTTTCTGGTCGCAAACAGGGCAGCGCAGCTTGAGCGGCTCTCCCGGCGCGCCGCCGCCCGCCGCCGGCAGCCGGTGCGCCTCGAGGCACGGGCGGCAGAAGGCGTGCAAGCAGGGCAGGACGTGCAGGCGGCGCGCCGCGGCCCCCGGGCCCCCGCAGTTCCCCGACGACGTGGATGTCTGCGAGGACGACGACGACGCAGAGGAGCTGGAGGAGAGCGGCGCTGGCGAGCCGCACGTTTCCTTGCACAGCAGGCAGAACTGGAAGTCGGTCTCGGGGAACGAAGCCATTTGCAACCCGGCCCGGAGGAGGGAGGAGACCAGAGAGGAAGAGGAGGAGGAGGAGGCGAGAGCGGACGAGGTGGGTGGGGGAGCCGCCGACTCACTCAGAAAAATGCATCGATTAGGCCTGCAATCCCGGGCCGGCACCAGGGCGGCCCGGCCCGCGCGTGGCCACCCCCGACGCTGCGGGCATTAAATGCCACTATCCAGAGGCGACACAGATTCCTCCCGGAGGACTTGGGGCCCGCGTGCCTTCCGAAGCGATAGCGCCAGAGCAAGTCCCGACACGCGGGGGGCGAGCGGGGGCGGGGAGGTCAGAGGACTCCCTGGAGCAGCTGGGCTTCGCTTCGCGCTCGCTCGCTGAGGGGAGTCCCCAGAACGAGAGTCTGCTGTGCAATTCCCGTCCCGGCGGGAGGAGCAGAATTTGGTTCGGCAAGTTATTTGGTGTGTTTTGTTTTTTGTTTCCTTTAAACGGAATTAGTTTCTTCTAGAGAGGCTAAGGTGCCCCAAACTAGCAAAGGCGGGAGCGGCGCGTCGCCAATCTGGTGTCCCCCCGCGCGGCGCCGGCCGCCCCGCCGCATGACGCGGCGGCTAGGGGCTCCTGGGTGGCCCGGCGTCCTGCGCCCGGGGCTTGCGCACCGCCGGGCGCGGCCTCCCCTGAAGGCGGGCGGCCTGGCCCGCGGCAGCTGCAGCTCGTGGGGCCCGGCGGTGTCCGCACGCGTGCACTACGCACGCGCGTCCCACGCGCCTCGAGTCTCCCGCGCGCCCGCCCAGCTCGGCCGCCGCGCTTAACACGCACGCGCGCCCCACGCGGCCGGGGCCCTGCGCCCCCGCCTCACCCGGCCGGGCGCCTCCCGCGCGCTCCTTCCCTCCGGCTTAGCCGCGCCGTAGCGCGGGGCCGCAGGTCCCCTCGGGCCGCCTTGAATTATTCATCGGCAGGAAGATATTAGATGTACCCGCTCCGCGCGGGCCGTCGTGCAATGCTATCCGAGCTCCGCGCGCGCCGCGCGCCCCTCCTCCCCAAGTCCGTCCTCTCTGAAACCTTGGCAGCGAAGAGGGATCACATTTCCTTTGTCATCGGGCCATTTCGCCCTCGCCTTGGTCCCCCCTCCGATCCCGAGCCGCGGGGACGGAGCCTCCTCCCGGGCGCGCCGGAATCAGTGGAATCAGCGGAATCAGCAACGGCCCCGCGCGCCGAGCTCGGGAGCCGCGTGGCCAACGCTGCCAGCCAGCGCCCGCAGCATCTCCCTTCTTGAACGAGTCGCGGAGTGGGACTCGGGTGGCCCCGACCGCGCTGCGCCTACCGGCCTTGGCTCACGCGGTGCCCGGGTCTCCTGGGACTTTCACAACACCCCCCAATTCGGGCCGCGTGCGCGCGCGCGCGTACCCCCTCTTTCTCTGCTTTGCCGCCTCTTCCTCGTTCACCTCCTCCTCCTCCTCCTCTTCTCAGTACGCCGGTTATTGGGACTGATCGGAATTCGGAATCCTTTTAATCTCCAAAGGAGCAAACTCACTTCCGCCGGAGTGCTGGGAGGGGGCTCGAGGGAGGGGAGGCGGGGGAGGGGGCGCCAGGCAAACAGGAAACATTAGCCCTCTCAGCACTGCTCGCTTTTGTGTGCTCCCTCCCTCCTCCCTCCAACCTCCTCCCTTCTCCTGGCCGCTAGGGAGATGACCGCCCCCGGGCTTCAGTGTGACGACCTTTGAAACCTTTCGAGCGAGGAGTGGAGAGTGACTCTTCCGTTTATTTAAAATAGAAAAGAAAAGATTTCATTCTGAATCCTGGCTCAACGGAGGCTTCTGTCCCCTGCCTGTGAGATCCTGGGTTTTCTTCCCACCTTTTTCTCTTTTACGTTTTCTTAAAGACTCTGGATGTCTGTGATCAACACAAACAGCACGCAGTTGTGTGCAGAATTAAGCGAATCTACATTCTGGGTCGGCGAAGGGGCCAGTTTTGGCGTTTTAATGGGGAGGCGGGCAGCTGGTCAGGGCGCGGGGACCGAGGTGACGGCCCCTCGGCCATCTGGGTGGTGCCAGAGGCTGCTGGCTGCTCTGGGAGAGGAGCCTGCAGGCTCCGTGGAAGGAGGCTGCCTTGGAAGGGCAGAAGGGGCCACTTACTAGGATTGTGTCTGGCCTGGAGGCGAACAGGCAGAACAATTTTCTCTGTCTTAACACTGTCATGCAATTAGTGACATCGTGGGGCCTATTTTAACTCACATAACCCACCTCTACATGCAACTAAATGAATCTCAAGAACATCACGTTGGGAGAGAGAAGCCAGACACAAAGAGCTCACGCTGTGGTTCCATTTACAGGGAAGTCTAGAACTGGCAGAACTCCGCTTTGGGAATAGAAAAAGTCCCTTTAGGGGTGATGGGGTACTGGCTGAGGAGGGGCACAAAGGAACCCCCTGGGGTGATGGAATACAGATATATAGGTATGTGCATTTGTCAAACAAAATCTAGTTAAGACCTGTGCAAAATTCCACTTTGTAAATTATACTTAAAAAGGGGGAGAAAAAAAAAAAATCAGTGTCCAACCCCAGTAACCATGCCTGGATCCTAGAGATGGATGAGAAAACGAAAATCAGCATCTACAGTGTAAACATCCCTAGCTACTCCTCTGATTTTACTCACCGGAATTCAATGGGTTTTCCAGGGGACAATCAACCTGGAAACAGCCCTTAAATCAACCCAGCTGGACAAACGTGTTGAAGGCCCCAGGAAGCTTCTGAATAACCTCCCTGCCAGGGATAAAGCCATCTGGGGAAGGGAAGGGGGCAGAATGTGGGAAGTGCTCCCCAGTCCTAGGAAGAGCCTGGCAATCTGCTGTTGGGTGCCAAGGAGTAGATTTTCCACTCATGGTGACCCCCTATGACAGAGTAGAACTGCCCCATAGCGTTTTCTAGGCTGTGATCTTTACGGAAGCAAATGCCCAGGTCTTTCTTTCGTAGAGATGCTGGGTGGGTTTGAACAGCCAACCTTTGGGTTAGCAGTGATCATGTCTAACCGTTGTGCTTAACTGTTGTGCTTAACCATTGTACAACCAGGGCTCCTTGGCAATCCCTTCCCATTGCCATGGAGTAAATTCTGGCTCATAGTGACTCTGTAGGACAGAATAGAACTGGCCCCTAGGGTTTCCCAGGAGCAGCTGGTAGAGTCCAGCTACTGATCTTTTGGTTAGCAGGTAAACGCCTGGATTCCAACTCACGGCAACCCTATAGGACGGAAGAGAACTACCGCGTAGGGTTCCCAAGGAGCGACTGGTAGATTCGAACTGCTGAGGTTTTGGTTAGCAGCCAAGCTCTTAACCACTGCATCACCAAAACCCGTTGCCCTCGAGTCAGTTATGGGTCAAGTATGAGACTTTGTCACCAGGGCTCCCTAAATCCTCAGCTGCCCTCAGGAGCTCTCATCTCAGCAAGAAACAGTTCAACGAATATTGGCTCAAATGTGAGAGGGATGGAGAAATTACTGACCAGATGAAACCAAAACAGGGCTCCTCCTTCACCAAATGAATGAGCAGAGGAAACCCTTTATCCTTTAGAGAGGTGCTTCCCAGGCCACCATCTATTGCCCACACAAGCCTGCTTCTTCCATAATAATTTCTGAGTTCTGCTCGTCAACATGTACACACACACACACACACACACACACATACACATATTCACACACATGAATTTTCTACCACACCAGCCTTGCTGCAGACCTGCAAGGTGTATTTTTTGCTTTTGTTTCTTTTCCTTTCTTTGATTGTTTTTCTTTTTCTTTTCTTTTTTTACTCCTTTAAACAAAAACAAGAGGAAAACAGATGGGGAAAGAGAATTGCCAGAAGGAAGATGGCCCCAGAGGGTCAGAGCAGGGATGGGCCAGACCTGCTGTCTCCTAGGCTTGACCCCACCCACCAGCATCTAAAAACGTTTAAAAAAAAAAAAAAATCGCAGGAGAAGAAAAGAGGAAGAAAAGGAAAACCCTCCACAATCCTCCTGGTCTTAAGACTCTGAAACACATTGAAAGTAGATGATAGTAGAGCTGAAAAGTCAGCCAAGCCATAATGAAGGGGTAGAAAGGCCAAAACTCCAGAAAGAGGACTCAGACCTGAGCTCCTGGGTTGGTTTCCTGGGGACAATTGCTCAGAATAAGAAAAAGAGGCGGGAAAAGGTTTTGATTTCTCTTTAGAAAAAAGCTTCCCTTTCTTTTCTTGACTAGACAGGACCCTGGCAGGAAGCAGGACTGCGGTGTAAGTGGTAAAATTAGCACATTGCTAATTTCTGTTAAGACTTCATTAGCCTTTGGTGGGTAATAAGGAAATGTTACCAACTACTTTAACCCTAATTATTTAGAAATATAGTTATGATTTTTTAAATATGTGGTATAAAACCCAAACCCACTGCCTAAATGAGTCGATTCTGCTTCATAGCAACCCTATAGGACAGAGTAGAACCACACCCCATAGAGTTTCCAAGGAGCACCTGGCAGATTCGAACTGCCGACCCTTTGGGTAGCAGCCGTAGCACTTAACCACTACGCCACCAGGGTTTCCTTATGTGATAGCGATAGATAATAAATTAGGATTAGACTCTAAGAAAACCATAGGTTATCCACGAGAGGAGCCAGAATTATGTACCCAGATAAAAGGCAGAAGACATGACGCCTTTATCATAAACTACATTGTATTAAATTTTTCATTGCTGTCCTAGTTAATAAACAACACCCTTTGTAGGCACGCAGCCTTGGTGTTTTTCCTCTGCTAGTTTAACATTGGAGCCCTGGTGGTGCAGTGGTTAAGAGCTCAGCTGCTAACCAAAAGGTTGGCAGTTGGAATCTACCAGCCACTGCTTGGAAACCCCACGAGGCAGTTCTCCTCCGTCTTACAGGGTCACTATGAGTCAGAATTGACTCGACGGCAATGGGCTCAGTTTTGGATTAGTTTAACGTTAGAAAGTGAGTGTATATATGCCTTCCCAAATCCTGAAAATAAATCACCTTTATATTTTAATAAGTAACCATTTATTAAAAAAAGAAAACCACTTTGAAATTGTAAACAAACCAAACCCTTTGCCCTGGAGTCAATTCTGACTCATAGTGACCCTGTAGGACAGGGTAGAACCGCCCCACAGAGTTTCCAAGGAGTACCTGGTGGATTCAAACTGCCAACACTTTGGTTAGCAGCCATAGCACTTAACCACTGGGCCACCAGGGTTTCCGTTGAAATTAATAGAGGCGGTAAATTGCCATTCTCTCTCGAATTAGTCTTTAACCACATTTGGTTTTCAAAACAGGACACTAGGCCCTGCCACTCTCTCCGACCTCAGGTCGGGGCTTAGAGCACATTTTCATCAGAGCAACTTTGTACCTGCTATTTTCATCTGCTCCTTTAATTAAATATTCGATGCACCTGTTAGTTTTGATACCAGAATTGGCACCTTTCATCACCAGCCTCAAGGTGCATTCACATAATACATAAATATATAAATCACCAGAGTATTTTTTAAAACATTAAACAAGCAAAAAAAAAAAAAAAAAAAACAAACCCATTGCCGTCGAGTCAATTCCGACTCAGAGCAACCCTATAGCATTGCGTTGTAATTACGATTTTGAACTGTTAGAAGGTGAGGCAGGTGGGTACCAGCCTAACAGACAACGTCGGATTGTTGCTTGCATCCTGCTAGTTGAGGATCGAGTTCTATATACTATACCACCTCTTGACTCCACCCTGACTCTGGCCTTGGAGTCCTTAAAAGAAGTGTGTCAGCAGCTTTTGACAACCCAGAGCTCAGACAGCAACAAGCCATGTGATACAACTTAACCTCTAGCCACCTAGAACTTTATAGACTGCAGTGGGAAAACTCAAACAGTGCTCAAGAGCAAATGGTGTTGTTGTTTGGTGCCGTTGAGTCAGCTCTGACTCATAACAACCCTATAGGACAGAGTAGAACTACCCCATAGGGTTTCCAAGGAGCAACTGATGGATTCGAACTGCTGACCTTATGGTAGCAGCCAAATGCTTAACCATCGTGCCACCAGGGCGCCTCAGGAGCACACAGACATATAAAAAGTAAATAGCCAACATGAGAAGGCAGAAACGGACAGCAACTGGTTGAATGGACACAGGGGAACCGCAGAGTGGAAACGGGGAGCGTGCTGTCACATTGTGGGGATTGCAACCAATGTCACAAAATAATATGTGTATAAACTGTAGAATGAGAAATTAACTTGAACTGTAAACTTTCATCTAAAGCACAAAAAAATTAAATAGCCACCTTTGCATAAAGTAGTTTTAGATCTGGGCTAGATTACATCCCAGCTTTGCCACTTGCTAACTGTGTGACCTTGGGTAGGTTACTTAACCTCTCTGTGCCTGAGATTTCTCATCCATACAACAGGAATGATACAAGTACCAAACCCATCAGGGTTAAATGAGTTGCTTTGTATAGTGCCAAGCACACGCAGGTGCTCAATAAATACTAACTTTTAGAGTTTTATTGGAGCCCTGGTGGCACAGTGGTTAAGCACTCAGCTGCTAACCAAAAGGTCGGCACTTCAGATTCATCGGTGGCTCCTTGGAAACCCCATGGGGCAGTTCTACTCCGTGCTGTAGAGTCGCTATGAGTCAGAATCCACTCGACCAACGGCAGCGGCTTCGGTTTTGGTTTTACTTTTATTATTGTCATTCAGCAGAGTGGTTTGCACGGTCTGCCCACACCCAGGATTTTCATGGCCAATTCAGTACTCCCCACTGGGCTCAGAAGCAGACATCTCCTCCTCCCACCCCGATAACAGGAAGTGCATCTCACCTCTGTCACTCCTGGCTCAACGCTGCACAGTGGCTGCCCGCGGCGGAGCCCTCAGCCTGGGTTTTCTAGAATGAACATATGAACATCTGTGACTTTCATAATAAGGAGGGAAGGGCTATAAACGCTGTTTTTAAAATAAATACAGCAAAAAAAATCAAAAGGTAGATAAATCAACACGTATTGTTAAACCTAGTCAGCTTCTTATTCCAAGTGTTGTCTGATTTTGTGACTGAAAAACTATGCCATCGGGGCCATCCCTGTTTCAGCCTATAGCTCTGTCCTTCACCCATTCCTCCTGCTCCAGACCTCAGGGCCTCTCCTTGTCTAAAAAATTTAGCTCAGACTACTAAATCTGACAGCCCAGGACCTCTCTGTCCTGTCGCGACTCTCCCTGCGTGACTTCCCAGCACTGTTCCTACAAGCCCTCCTCACCACCAGCATACACCCAAACTCAACCGCTGACGATCTACTGTGTCTTCTGCCTGGCAATTCCAAGGCAGCCTCTTCCCGCCATCCAGGGCTCTCATTGAGAGGTGGGGGCTAGCGTCCCACCCCTAGAGTCTGGGCAGGCCTGTGAGTACCTTGACCAATAGAGTATGGCAGAAGTGCTGCTGGGCCAGTTCTGGGCCTTTAAGAAAACTGGCAGCTTCCACCTTGGTCTCTAAGAGCCTGAACCACAACATAAGATATCTGACATCCCTTCTGGAGAGACCACACGAAGAGGCCCTGAGTCTGTATGGAGAGACAGAAGGGCTCATTTGAGCCCAGCCTTCCAGCTGTTTCCACCAAGGTGCCAAGTATATGAGCAATGCCATCTTGGAAACTTCATAACATCCAATTTGAATACCACTGAGCAGGGCTGAATTCCTGATCTACAAAATCCGTGAGCTGTAATGCACTGGTTGTTGGTTTAAGCTGCTAAGTTTTGGGGTCCCCCACGCATCTTCAGTTTGTCTCATGTGGGGGCTTGCATGTTGCTGTGATGCTGGAAGCTATGGCACGGTATTCAAATATCAGCAGGGTCACCCGCGGCAGACAGGTTTCCATTGAGCTTCCAGACTTAAACTAGGAAGAAGGACCTGGCAGTCTACTTCTGAAAAGAATTAGCCAGTGAGAACTTTATGGATAGCACTGGATCATTGTCTAATATAGTGCCGGAAGATGAGCCCCTCAGGTTGGAAGGCCCTCGAAAGACAACAGGGGAAGAGCGGCCTCCTCCAAGTGGAGTCCACCGTAATAACGTGAATGGAATCAAGCTCTTGGGACCTTCATTTGCTGATATGGCACGACTCAAAATGAGAAGAAACAGCTGCAAACATACATTAATAATCGGAACATGAACATGGAATGTACAAAATATGAATATGGGAAAATTCGGAATTGTCAAAAACGAAACGGAACGCATAATTTGATATCCTAGGTATGCTTGGTAGAGTAGAGGGTCAGCGAAAAAGAGGAAGACCCACAATGAGATGGATTGACACAGTGGCTGCAACAATGGGCTCCAGCATGACAACGGTTGTGAGGATGGTGCAGGACCAGGCAGTGTCTCATCCTGTTGTATGTAGGGTTGCTATGAGTTAGAGCTGACTGGACAGCAACTAAGAACAACAATGACAAGTTTTGGGGTAGTTCATTCCCACTCCTCTGCCAGATGAATGGCCTTAGTTCTTCTTCCTTTAAAAAACAAAAACAAAGAACAACTTTATTGAGGCATGACATAAGATAAATGGACCTCACGTATATAAAGTATATAATTTGTTAAGGTTTGATTCACAGATATACCCATAAAGCCATCACTACGATCGAGAAAATGAACGTATCCATTGCCCCCAAAATTTCTTCCAACCACTTGCTAATCCCTTCATCCCACCCGTCCCCAGCCAGCCCCTGATCTGCTTTCTGTCACCACAGATTAGATTGCATTTTCTGGAGTAACCTTTTGGCAAGGAGAGGAGGTTCTGACCTCTTTCACTCAGCATGATTATTTTGAGATTGATCCATATCGTCGAGTAGCTCAATAGTTTGTTTCTTTTTATTGCTGAGTAGTATTCCATTGTAGGGATGCACCACAATTCATTTTCAGGTTCGGATTTCATAAAGTTGCTATGAACGTTCACACTCAAGTCCTGGTATGGACATGTGTATCCTTTTCTCAGGAAAATACCTGGGAGTGGAATGGCTGGATCGTGTGATAGGTGCATATTAACTTCTCAAGAAGCTGACGGATGGCTTTCTGAAGTGGTTGACCGTTCTACATTTCCACCAGCAGTGTTTGAGGGTTCCGCTTTGTCCACATCCCCACCCAGACTGTGATCCGTTTTGTTTTTGTTTGTTTTTAATTTTAGCCATTCTAAATATAATAAGCATGTAGTAGTATCTCAGTGTGGCTTTTATTTTCATTTCCCTAATACCTAGTGATGTTGAGCTTTTTCACAGGTTTGTCGTCCATACATCTTCTTTGGTGAAGGGTCTATTCAAAGTTTTTGCCTTTTTTTTTTTTTTAATTAGAGTGTTTGTTTCATTACTGTTGAGTTTGGAAGTTCTTTATGTATTAAGTTTTGGGAGTTGTTTGTATATTTTAGACACAAGTCCTATATCAGATACGTGCTTTGTAAAGATTTTTTTTCTAGTCTATAGCTTGTCTTTTCATTCTCTTTTGAATGATGACAAGTTTTAAATTTTGATGAAGCCCAGTTTAATCAATTTGTCCTTTTATGGATTGCGCTTTTTGAGTTATATCTAAAAACATTTGCTAAGCCTTGGTTTCCTTTTCTATAAAATGGGGATAATAATAGAGCCTGTGTCTTTGGGTGGTTAGGAGGATTCAGTGAGATAATGCTTTTAAGGCATTTTGCTCAGGGTCTGGTACACAGCAAGAGCTTAGAAAATGGTAGCGGTAGTCTCCCTCTATATCACTGCAAAAGTGGCTTGGGGGCAGTGTCTGACCTCCTCCAACCCCACAAGGGGAAGGAGAACCAAGATCAACAGTGCAAGGCTGATTCCCACGAGGTGGAGGCCAGACAAGCCTTCTCTCTCCGCCATCTTTACTAATTCTGACACCAGCTGTCCCTCCCACAGCACTCTCTACTGGGTTCAATAATTCAGTGCAGTGGCCGCACAGAACCCACAGACCATACTCACGATTATGGGGTTTATTATAAGGGAAGTCACAGTTACAATTCAAGCTCAACAACGCACAGGATACAGTTCTTTCATCGGGATAGCCTCTTCCCAGCCATGATCCCAGGCACACCTCTCCGTGGCCCTCAGTCTTTGCCCAAAAGCACTCAGCTTTTTCTCTCCACAGGCCAGGAAGCCCACCGCACTGTCTCCTACTGGTCTCTCCTTCCTTGGTGGTAGTGGGCTCTCCTCTTTGCTCTGGAACTGGCTCTCTTTTAAGGTAAAACTGACCAATCCCCTTGTTAAGCCACAATTACCCTATCACACAGTCACCTGGGTGGGGGTTACAAGACCGTGGCTAGAAAGGCCACACACAAAAGTAATTAATCCACCGCGATCGCATACATTTCTGAAATGTCCTTACCTTCAACTTTCATCCATCTAAATCCCCACCTATCCTTTAAAGACTAACTCAGTGTCCCCTGCTTTTTCCAGAACATGGGTCAGAAGGCATTTATCCTCCTTGCCACCTCCCATCCCCATTGCACTTAAGCCCTTACTCTCTTCTGAAATGGAATGTTTCCACCTACTGGGGTAGATTGCTGCAGTAATGGCCCCAATTTGTTCATGCCTCCCTATCTCTGTGCCCTCTGACACATCCCACAAGGACTCTGGGCTGGGTCATATGATTGCTGTGGCCAATGAGACAGTAGCATCCGGGATACAAGCAGAAATCTGAAAAGTGGTGGACCATTTGGAGCTTGCTGCGTTCCTGCTTCTGGACCCCTGTGACCCTTGGGCCAATCTGCTGGAGGTTGAGACATGTGGCCCAGTTACCCCTGTCATCCCCCTGACAGCCGCCCAACTGCTAGGCATGTAAGTGAGGCCAGGGAGGACCAGCCAGCCACCTGCTGACCTGCCAACTGACCAGAGAAGAGAAGCGATTTTCCCAAGGTAACACGGTGAGGGAATGAGGCAATAGGTGAGCTCACTCGATGAATATTTTTTGAGCACTTGCTGTGTGCCAGGCTTTGGGAATGCAGCAGTGAACAAAACAGAGTCCTTCCCTTGACTGGGGAGATAGACAGTGCACAGCTGATGGATGCGGAGCGTGTCGGTTTCCAGTGATCCATGCTGTAAAGCAAAGCAAAGCTGGGTGAGGGGGCAGAGAGTGACGGAGTGGGGTTGCTGCTTGAGATAGAGAGGGCAAGGAAGGCTTCTCTAGGAGCTCACATCGGAGAAGAGACCAGAACAAGGTGAGGGAACTAGCCATGTAGGTCTCTAGAGGAGAGAGTAACAGGCAGGGGGAACCACAGATGGAAAGACTCTGAGATGGGAATAGGACAGACTTGAGAAGCAGCAGTGTGGCCAGTGAAAGTAGACTGCAATGAACAGTGGGAAATGAGGTCAGAAATGAAACCAGGGGCCTTCTAAATCAGGTAGAACTTGGGAATTTATTCTGTGTGATGAGACGTCAATAGAGTGTTACAGTCAAGGGAGTCCCATGTTCTGATTTCTGTTTTAGAAGGATCACTCTGGCTTCCGTGTAGACAGGAGACGATAGGGTACAGGAGTGGGATCATAGATAGGAGCTGATGATGGCTTGGACCAGCGTGGTAGCAGTGGAGGTGGTGAGGGGTAGTCAAATCAAGATACTGTACTTTATGGACTCAAAGACCTCATTAGGTGTAAGATACACTGTGTAGTTTTAAAACATGGCCTCAAATTCTTTGACACTCCTCTTGTGGAGAAGTGGAGTTCCGCGTGCCTTCCCTTTGAATCTGGGTGGGGTTTTGTCTGCTTCAACCAATAAAATACAGCAGAAGTGATGCTATGTAGCTTCTGGGACTAGGTCATAAAAGTCCATGCAGCTTCCAAGTTGCTCGGTGGAGCACTCACTCTTGGAACCCTGAGCTGCCATGATGGAGAGATCAGATGGAGAGTCCACTTGGAGAAGCCCTGAGAATATATGTTTCTATGTTTATTAACATGTCATCAGGAGGGATCAGTCTCTAGGGAAGGACATCATGCTTGGTGAAGTAAAGGGTCAACGAAAAAGAGGAAGACCTCAATAAGGTGGATTGACACAGTGCAGTGACTTCAACAGTGAGCTCAAGCATAGCAATGATTGTGAGGATGGTGCAGGACCGGGCAGTGTTTTGTTCTGCTGTGCGTAGGGTTGCTATGAGTCGGAAGTGACTCGATGGCACCTAACAACAACACAACAACATGTTTATTAATTTCCCAGGGCTGTTGGAACAAAATCACGAACTAGGAGACATCTAAGAATGGAAATGTATCATCTCACTGTTCTGGAGGCTAGGAGTCTGCATTCAGAGCCTTGGCAGAGCCGTGTTCTCTCTTGCAGCTCTAGGGAACGATCTTTGTTTGTCTCTTCAGTTTCAGGTAGCCCCAGGTGTTTTCTGGAGCTCACTTAGCCATCTTGTCCTTGTGTCTCTGTCCTCCTTTTAGAAGGACTGCACTCTACTTTGGATTAGATTGTATTAGAAGCCACCCAACTGAGGTATGACCTCATGTGAATTTAAGTGATACCATCTTCAAAAACCCTATTTTCAAACAAGTTCACATTCACAGGTACTGGAGGTTAAGACTTCAGCATATCCTTTGGGGGGATACCATTCTATCCGTAACACTATGGATGGATGGATGGATGGACGGACGGACGGACAGATGTAAACTGATGTCCAATGACCCCCCAACTATTCATGTCATCCTAGCCCAGGGGCCAGACATGTGAGTAAAGATGCCTCCAGGTGATTCTAGCCTCCAACCTTTGGAGTCACCCCAGTGAATCAAGTCTTCCCAGCTGAGATTTCAGACATTGTGAAACGGAGACAAGCAATCCTTGTTGTGCCTTATCTGAATTCCAGACCCCCATAATCTGTGCACGTAGTAAAATGCTGGTTGTTTTATGCAACTAAGTTTTGGAATGGTTTGTTATGCAGTAATAAATAACTAGACCATACACCATCATTAGCCACTACTAAGAATTAAAAAAAAAATATTGTACTTTATCAATTTTAAGAACCTTCCCAATTTCAGAAACAATACCAAATTGATGAAAGAAGAACCAGTAGGATTTGCTGATGTCTTGGAAGAGAGAAAGACAAGAGTCAAGAGGTGGGGGTGATGCCAAGGTTTTGGGCCCAAGCAGCTGGATGGATGGTGACACCATTTCCGGAGCTGTAGAACACTGGGGATCGAATGAGTGCGTGCTGTTTGGGGGTCAGTACCGACAGGACTGCCTGGCTCAGGTGTGGGACAGAAAACAATTCCTGGAGAATACCTGGCAGAGTTGCTTCCACGTCTGTGTTCCCGCAAACCCAGTTCTCTCCTCTGTGCTGTACCACGGGAGGGCTGATCCTTGCAGGCTGCACTCCCCAGGTTCCTGAGTCAGCTGGTTTCTGGCTTGGTTTGGCTAGTAGAAGGTTGGCGGTTGACTGGAGGGCAAGAGGAACGGAAAAGCCAGGGTATTTCTCCCCTTCTCTCTCTGCTGTAGGTAACAACTCCAGTCTCCAGCAGTGTCTGCATCTCTCCCATGACTCCAGCTTCTGCTAACCATGCCCACCATGGCTTCAGCTTCCAGCTGCTGACCTCAGTCCCTGAGTTCTGGTAACCTCACTTCTTCCGTTGACCCTCCACTTAGGGGTGGCAGCAGCTTCCTGTTCTAGCAGATTTCTGGGTCCCATCACCTGTCTAACCAACCTCTCCACCAGTTCCTTTTGTTGTAAATAGGTAGTCATTTCTGTTTTCCTGGGTGGATCCTGACCATGGGACCACAGGCTGGGGACTTAAGTGAAACCTTGTAGCCTCAGGTGAGAGGCAGAGGCCTTGCACAGTCCCACCTTGCGCAGACTCCCGGGCTCCAGGGTGTTTACCAACCTCTCACCTCAGGGTTTGCTCACTCCTAACCTCTGTGCTTTTGTACCAGGCATTCCCTCTGTCGGTAATACTTGGTTTGCACGAATCCTTGGCAACCTCCTTTCTCAAATCCCAGGGCAGAAGCCCTTGCCTTCTCTAAGTCTTTTTGCTGTGCCTCAGCCGTCTCACCTCCTGCCTGTTGCTTGTCAGCGCCCACTTTGCTCAGTGTGCATGTGCTGAAATGCTGCTTGGTAAAACTTTATGCCGTTTCCTACCTCCGTACTTTTGCAGATTGTCTCCTTGCACCTAGAGCGCCCTCTCCATGGCTCACAGCTCCCCTCTGTGACTGGAAAGCTCCTACTCAGCCTTCAAAACCCCATTCAAGTCTCGCATCTTCTGGGAAGTAAGTCACTTCTGGCACCCCACCTCCGACCGAGAGGCAAACTCCCACATTCACGCTGCTGTCAACAGTTCCTATCATACTACGCTGTAGCAACTTCACACGTACAAAATCTCCAGCTCCTTGGAGGCAGGGGCCAAGTCACAGACTTTGATCCAAGCACCAGAAACCCTGAATAACTCTTTGTTGAATGCCTACCTGCTAGATGCCTGGTTAACCAGAGGTTTTCAGTTGTTGAAAGCAAGTGCCTTAGGGCTTCCTAGTTGAGTTATAAGACTCCCTTCTGAACCTTCGTGCAGCCCATTAGCCTCTATCCTGGGACAATATTTAAAAAAAAAAACCCAAACCCGTTGCCATCAAGTTGATTCTGACTCATAGTGACTCTATAGGACAGAGTACAACTGCCCCATAGGGTTCCCAGGGAGGGCCTAGTGGATTCAAACTGCTGACTCTTGGTTAGTAGCCGTAGCTCCTAACCACTATGGCACCAGGGCTCCCAGGGCAATGTTAGGCAGGAGGAAGTCAATAAATGCCAGCTGACATGACCATTTTGTTTCTTTCTCTTCCTAACCCCCCACCTTTTCTTTCTTTTTTTAAAGCTTTTGGCTCTTGTTAATTTTATGTAGTTGTTTTACTTATTTTTATTTTTTCCTTTATATTTTGAAATAATTTCAAGTGTAGAGGAAAATGGCAATAATAGTACTAACAGCTCCCATAATACCCTTCACCCAGAGTCCCCAAATATTAACATTTTACCTAATTTTGCGTTATCACGCCTTCTCTCTCTCCCTCTATATAGTTAAAAAAAAAACCAAAAAACCCTTTGCCTTTGAGTCAATTCTGACTCTAGTGACCCTACATATGATTACATAGTCACATGTGATATGTATATGTTACACGTTGTTGTTATTTGCTCTCGAGTATTACATGGACCTAATCTGTAGTTTACATATTATTGTTTTCTCAGGAGTCCTGGTTGCACAGTGGTTAAGCACTTGGCTGCTAATCAAAAGGTCGGAGGTTCGAACCCACCAGCTGCTTCGCAGGAAAAAGATGTGGCATTTGGCTTCCATAAATATTACAGCCTTGGAAATCCTATGGGGCAGTTCTACCCTGTCCTATAGTGTCCCTATGAGTCGGAATTGACTCACCCGCAGTGGGTTTTGGGTTACTGTTTTCTCAGAACCATTTGGGGGAAAAGTTGCAGACATGATGCCCCTCTATGCCTAATTATTTCCTTGTGCATTTTCTTTCTTTTTATTGTGCTTTAAATGAAGGTTTACAAAACAAACTAGTTTCTCAAACAATACACATGTTGTGTCGTGACATTATCTGCCAGCTCTGCGAAGTGTCCACAGTCTCCCTTTCCTAACATCAGGTTCCCCATTTCCATTCATCCAGCTTTCCTGTCCCCTCCTGCCTTCTCATCCTTGCCCCTGGGCTGGTGTGCCCCTTTAGTCTCGTATCCACGGTTGAGCTACGTGTATTATTGTTTTATGGGCCCGTCTAATCTTTGGCTGAAGGGTGAACCTCAGTGTGACTTCAGTACTAGTTAAAAGGGTGTCTGGGGGGCCATACTCTCAGGGTTTCTCCAAACTCTGTCAGGCCAGTAAGTCTGGTCTTTTGTGAGTTAGAATTTTGTTCTACATTTTTCTCCTGCTCTGTCTGGGGCCCTGTATGTGGCCCCTGTCAGAGGGGGCGGTGGTGGTAGTTGGACACCATCTAATGTGCTTCCTTGTGCATTTTCTAAGAACACGGACATTATCTTATGGAACCAAAGTCCAGTTATCAAAATCAGGAAATTTAACACTGATACAATTCTGCTATCTAATCCACAAACCTCATTCAAATTTCACCAGTTGTCCCAATGGTGTCTTGAATGGACAAATCTGTGTTTCCTTTTCCCAGGGTCCAGTCGAGGATTGCACATGGCGTGAATCTGGGAGAGCTCCCAGACCTCCTTTGTCCTTCAGGACCTGACATTTTTGAAGAGTCCAGGCAGGCGGTTTTATTTCCTCACGGGTTTAAAATCCTAAGATTTCACCTCTCATCCTGTTGTTACCAAACTCTTTTTTTTTCAGACTTGGGGAAGGGACTCTTGGCAGGGCCCTTGTAAAATCTTAAATAAACTATGTGAACAAATTCCACTTTGACCACTCTCTTGTTAAAATTCCTTAAAAAAATTTCACTCGTTGGGCCCAAAGGACTTGAACAAAAGCCGGGCTTCTCCTAGTAGTCGCTGTTCCTCAGAAGATTTTATATGCCGTTTAATGATTTTTCACCAAGAGTTTTTTTTGCTCTTAAAGTTGAATTAATTGAATTTTAATTCAGCAGGATTGCCCTCTAAAAGGGGAGCCCTGGCTCAGCAGGTTGAGTTGAGGCCTTTACACTTCACGAAGGCCTTTTTCAAGGCCGGTAGAATTCTGAGGGGTAGAAACTCAGCCCTGCAGCACCTGAAACTCTGTTCTGGAATGATTTCCTCACCTCTGTTTTGGACCAGGAAACCTGGCGGTGTAGCGGTTAAGAGCTATGGGTACTAACCAAAAGACTGGCAGTTCAAATCTACCAGGGGCTCCTTGGAAACCCTATGGGGCAGTTCTTCCCTGTCCTATAGAGACGCAATGAGTTGGAACCCACTTGATGGCAATGGATTTGGTTTTGGTTTGGTTCTTTTGGACCATAATGAAAAAATCCCCCCCACCCCTTTTTCTTTCCCAGCAGAAGAAAACAATGAAATGGCCCAAGGACCTCTGACTTGATCTCCTCAGCCTCTCAGATTTGATTCTCCCAACTTTGATATGGGAAGTTTAAGAGCCTTCACCTACTGCCCAAGTGACCCTCCTGTTAGCTTCAACCCGGTAACAATGCCATTTTCCTTCTGATTCTTTCAGAAGGTCACTCTCTCTTTAAAAACAAAACAAATAACTTTTAACTTTTTTTTTTTTTAATTTTTCATTGTGCTTTAAGTTTACAAGTCAATCTCTCATACTAAAATTTATATACACCTTGTTATGTACTCCTAATTGTTCTCCCCCTAGTGAGACAGCTCCCTCTTTCCCTCCACTCTGTCTTTTCCTGTCCATTCTGCCAGCTCCTGACCCCCTCTGCCCTCTCATCTCCCCTCCAGACAGGAGCTGCCCCCATAGTCTCTTGTATCTACTTGATCTAAGAAGCTTATTCTTTACCAGCATCATTTTCTATCCCATTGTCCAGTATAGTCCCTGTCTAAAGAGTTGGCTTTGGGAATGGTTCCTGTCCTGTGCTAACAGAAGGTCTGGGGACCGTGACCACTGGGGTCCTTCTAGTCTCAGGCAGACCAGTAAGTCTGGTCTTTTTACAAGAATTTGGGGTCTGCCTTCCACTGCTCTCCTCCCTCAGGGGTTCTCTGTTGTGTTCCCTGTTAGGGCAGTCATCGGTTGTAGCCGGGCACCATCTAGTTCTTCTGGTCTCAGGCCGATGGAGTCTCTGGTTTATGTGGCCCTTTCTGTCTCTTGGGCTCGTAATTACCTTGTATCTTTGGTGTTCTTCATTCTCCTTTGCTCCAGGTGGTTTGAGACCAATTGATGCATCTTAGATGGCCACTTGCTAGCGTTTAAGACCCCAGACACCATTCTCCAAAGTGGGAAAACTTTTAATTTTTATTTAAAAAAAAATTTGAACAGCTAAACTTGGTTAAAATTCAAAAAATATAAAAGACTTGTACCAAGAAAATTCTAGGCCTTCTCTCCTGACCCTTAGCTCCACTGCACCGTCCTGCTGGCTCAGGTTTCGCAGGATCCTAGAATCCTTTCATCCTATGAATTTTGTTGAATAAGTCAGCAACTGAGGGGCCAAACCGTGCCATTTCCTCCCAGAATACTCCCCTCTCTCTATTTTCATGATCAGCCTAGCCTGGGTTTCAGTAAATGAATGAATAAAAACCCGTTCTCAGAATTTTATAAAACATTCTGCCTTTAAATGGACTTTGTCACAGTGGTTAAGAGCTCAGCTGCTGACCAAAAGGCCGGCAGTTCGAATCCACCAGCCGCTCCTTGGAAACCCTATGGGGCAGTTCTGCTCTGCCCTATAGGGTCGCTAGGAGTCAGAATCGACTTGGTGGCAATGGCAACAAGGGCAGAGACACACTGGGCTCAGAGAGCCGCCACCCCACTTCTGCAGCCTGCAGGGAGCTGGCAGAGGCCAAATGAAGGGCTGCCTGTGACCTCAGATGCCTGAGCCATGAAGCCACGGCTGGGTTTTTCAGGTTTTTTCATACTGCTCTTGTGAACAACCAGAAAGGAAGAAAAAGCCTATTTCCTCTCTGGGAAAGATGGCTTGAAAAAGTCAGGGGCTCCAGGCAGGGCCAGGCAAGGGGAGGCCCCTCCCCACCCACTCCTTCCACCTGTAGCAGCTGCCACCCCCGCTGGCTTCATTTGAGCAGACAGAAACCGGAAACTCAGAAACTTATTTCTCCAAAGGGGGCATTTACTGCGCAAAGTTCTAAGGAAGCACTGTCCGTAGGTTCTCCCTCCTCTGACCACTGTCTGCAATGTGAGCATTACCCTCATTTTATGGACGCAGGAACTGAGGTTCAGAGAGGTCAAGCAACCTGCGCGCAGTCACACAGCCAGGAAGTGGCAGAGCTGGGATTTGAATCCAGGAGTGTCGTAACACCCAAGACTTCCCCATGACCCCATCCTCCTGCCTCCCTCCCAGAACTGGGGGAGAGGGCCGGGCTCAGGATCTCCTCACAGCATTGACAGTGGCCTGTGCATTGACTTAACTGATGTAAGCTTTAATGACCTGGTTACTGTCTAGGTACCAGGCACTGCTCCTAGCGCTTTAGGAACATTACCTCATTTAAAGTTCCTAAAGGCCTGCGGGGTATGTATTGTTACCATCCCATTTCACAGATGGGAAAATGTGGCCCGGAGGTGAAGGAACTTGAGCAAGGTCACACAGGAAATCGTGGAACTGGGGTTTGGGTGGTTTGGTGGTAGAATTCTCACCTTCTGTGAAGGAAATTAGAGCCCTGGTGGCACCATGGTTAAGTGCTACCGCTGCTAACCAAAAGGTCGGCAGTTCAAATCCAGCAGCTGCTCCTCGGAAATCCTATACAGCAGTTCTACTCTATAGGGTCGCTATAAGTCGGAATTGACTTGATGGCAACAGGTTTGGTTTTTGCTGGTTATGAAGGAAATAGATTCCTGCCCAGTGTGCGTCATAGCTACCACTTGTCTATCAGTGGAAGTTTACATGTTGCCATGATGCTTGTAGGGGCCCTGGTGGTGCAATGGTTACGTTCAAGGCTGCTAACCCAAAGGTCAGTGGCTAGAACCCATTGGCTCCGTGGCAATCTGTTCCCATAAGGATTACAGCCTGGGAAGCCCTATGGGGCAGTTCTACTCTGTCCTACAGGGTCACTATGAGTCGGAGTTGGCTGGATGGCACATACGACAACATGATGCTTGTACAGGTTTCAGTAGAGCTTCTAGACTAAGGTGGACTAGGAAGAAAGGCCCGGCAATCTACTTCCAAAAATCAGCCAATTAAAACCCTGTGGAGCGCAACGGTCCAATTCACAACAGATCACAGGGATGGCTCAGGATTGGACAATGTTTCCTTCCGCTGTGGGGTGGCCATGAGTTGGAGGGAGACTCTGCGGCAGCTAACAACAAGAATCTGGTTCCAGAGTCTGTGTTTCGCACCTTCCCTGAAGTCAGAGGCAAGAGAAGCAGGGGGCATACAAGTGGACAGATTGCAAACAAACTAGAAAGAAGGCAAGCAGGGCACCTCCCAAAATCTGTGGAAAGGAAACGCACCCCTGCCCGACTGCAGTGGTGGAGCCAGCAACGGGCGTCTTCCCGAACAGCGTCATCGCTGGCCTGCCGCCAGCCCTGCCCTTCTGGGGAGCCCTTTGGTGGGAAGAGTCTTGCCCAGGCAGGCTCCGTGGCCTGACTATGGGAACGTAAGTCCCGGGGTCCAAGGAGCGGAGGAAGAGGAAGCCTTCTTTCTTTATAGCCCCCTCACTCAAGGCCCTCTCCAGACTCTCAAAGCCCTATCTGAGCTAGAGCTCCTCAAAGATCTGCCCCCACCTGTTGTTGTTGTTGTTGTTAGGTGCCATCAAGTCGGTTCCGACTCATAGTGACTTTATGTACCACACAACAAAACACTGCCAGATCCTGTGCCATCCTCACAATCGTTATGCTGGAGCCCATTGTTGCAGCCACTGTATTAGTTCATCTCATTGAGGGTCTTCCTCTTTTCCGATGACCCTCTACCAAGCATGACGTCCTTCTTCAGGGACTGATCCCTCCTGACAACATGTCCAAAATATGTAAGACACAGTTTTACCATCCTTCCTTTTAAGGAGCATTCTGGTTGTACTTCTTCCAAGACAGATCTGTTCCTTCTTTTAGCAGTCGATGGTGTAAGCAATATTCTTCGCCAACACCGCAATTCAAAGGCATCAATTCTCCGGTCTTCCTTATTCATTGTCCAGCTTTCACATGCATATGAGGCGACTGAAAACACCATGGCTTGGGTCAGGCGCACCTTAGTCTTCAAGGTGACATCTTTGCTTTTCAACACTTTAAAGAGGTCCCTTGCAGCAGATTTGCCCAATGCTTTTGATTTCTTGACTGCTGCTTCCCTGGTGGTTGATTGTGGATCCAGGTAAAACGGACGTGGGTTAATCCCCAACTCAGGACTGCTGTCCACCTTGCATTTCAGCAGGTGTGGCCCCAGCATGACTGCGTTATCTCCTGTGTTCTCCCTCCTGGACACTACAGCTAACTCCTTCTCCCACTGTGTCACTGCTGATCCCACACAGGCTTCCTCCAGCTAGCATTTGGTTATTGCCCGGATCTTTACCCACCTCCCAGATCCCCCAGGTTGCTCCTTTCCACTGTGCAGTAATAATGAGGGCCACAGTAACTAAGTGGGAGTGGAGAGTTGAATTTCTCAACCTGGAACACATGCCATTTTTAGAAAGGGAAATTTGGGCGCTTTGGTGTTTTACTTATTGGGCTGTTTTGGAGGGTGGGGTAGGGATAGCGAAAAAGAAGACCCTCAAGGAGATGAACTGACACAGTGGCTGCAACAATGGGCTCAAGCATAATAACGATTGTGAGGATGGCGCAGGACCAGGCAGTGTTTCATTCTGTGGTACATAGGGTCGCTATGAGTTGGAACTGACTTGATGGCACCAAACAACAACAACAAAGATTTCTGGCAAACAAATGCAAAGTGAGATCTTGAACTGGATTCTGGACCCAGGGACAGGGGAACCTCAATGATGGGCATTCGGGGGCCAATTGAGGATGTTTGAACATAGACTGTGTATTTAAAAAAAAAAAAAACCAGTTGCCATCGAGTCAATTCCGACTCCTAGTGACCCTAAAGGACAGAGTAGAACTGCCCCATAGGGTTTCCAAGGAGCACCGCCGACCTTTTGGTTAGTAGCTGTAGCTCTTAACCATTATGCCACCAGGGTTTCCGACTGTGTATTAGGTAATATTTTATTATCAATCTTAACTTTCTTGGGACTGATAATTATTTTATGACTGTGTGGAGAATGGCCTTGTTCTTAGAAATACAGGCTGAAGCACTTAAGGGTGAGTTATCATGGTGTCTGCAATTTACTTTCAAAAGTTCATTAAAAAAAAATTATATCCACTAAAGTAAATGTTGGCAAGCATTAATTGGTGAATCTAGGGCATAAACCAGTTTTCACCTTTTTTATATCTTTATTATTTTTCAGAATAAAAACTTGTACTTGCAACTCAACAATAAACAGGCAAAACCCAATTAAAAAATGAGCAAGGGCTTAAATAGACATTTCTCCAAAGAAGATAGACAAAAGGCCAGTGAACACCTGAAAAAATGCTCAATATCATTAGTCATTAAAAACCCAAACCCATTGCCATCAAATCAATTCCAACTCATAGCAACCCTATAGGACAGAGTAGAACTACCCCATTTCCAAGGAGTAGCTGGTAGATTCAAACTGCCAACCTTTTGGTTAGCAGCCAAGCTCTTAACCACTGTGCCATCAGGGCTCCTCATTAGTCATTAGGGAAATGCAAATCAAAACCACAATGAGATACCACTTTGCAACCCTTAGAATGGTTATAACAAAACACACACACACACAAAAGCAAACAAACCAATAGGGAGAGAATGCAGAGAAACCAGAACCCTCACGTATTGCTGAGGGGAACGTAAAACAGCGCAACCGCTTTGGAAAACAACCTGGCAGTTCTGCAAAAAGTTAAATATAGAGTTACCATTGGACCCAGCAATTCCACTCCTAGGTAAGTATGTACCCAAAATAACTGAAAAATACCTGTTTCACAGGAATGTTCATAGCAGCATTATTTATAGTATCTAAAAGTGGAAACAACTCAAATGTTCATTAACTGATAAATGAATAACAAAATGTGGTGTATCCATACCAAAAAAGAAAAAAAAAAAAAAAAAAGATTGCTTTTGAGTTGCCACAGTGTTGCCAAGGCTGTAAATCTTTATGGAAGCAGACTGCCACATCTTTCTCCCTTGGAGCAGCGGATGGATTTGAACTGCCAACCTTATGGTTAGCAGCCAAGCGCTTTAATCACTGCACCACCAGGGCTCCTTGGTGTATCCATACAGTGAGAATATTATTCAGCCATAAGGAGGAATGAAACGCGATACATGCTACAACATGGAGAAACATCAAATATGTAATGCTGAGTGAGAGAAGCTAGGTGTGCAAGATCATTTGATTCCATTTATACAAAATTTCCAGAACAGGTAAGTCCATAGAGGCAGAAAGCAGAAGAGGGGAGAGGAAAATAGGACATCATTGCTGAATGGGTTTGCGGCTTCCTTCTGGGGTGAGGAAAATGTCCTGGGGCTAGACAGAGACGGTGGTTGGACACCATCGTGAATGTATTAAATGCCACTGAGTTGTGCACTTTAAAGACAGTTAATTGTTAATCTATGTTATATGACTTTTGTCTCCATAAAAACTTTTTTTTTTAATTAAATATTTTTGGGAAAAAAGGTCACCATTCAGAAATGCAATTCGTAGTGCTTTCTAGAGAATCGATGGCAAATTAATAGTGAATCACACCTTTCTCTTCAAAAATAAGTCATAACATAGATCAAATTATACATGGTTATTCAGGGGGAGTCACAACCCAAGGCCCACCCATGGAACCCAAAGAACCATCGGTCTGAGAATTGAGTCTTTGCTACCTCAGATAAAAGCCGGCACTCTTCAGGACTCAGGATCTCTGCAGTGTGACCAGACCTTTCTTCCTCGTTTTATTTCCCTTGGGCAGGTCCATGTAGCCCCCTCACAGCAGCAGCCTCCTGCCCTTCTCTCTGCCCCCTGGAAATGACGCCTCCTCCTTGAAGCCTTATCCAATCCTTGGGTCCTTGTCTTTGTTCTTTGATGTGGAGGCTAGGACTATGTAGTCTCACCTTGACTTCTGTCCTATAAACCTGTGCCTTTCCCAGAGCAGGTGCCTTGATGGAGTTTAAAAATCTGACCGACCTGAGTTACAATGAGTTTCTTACACTGTGGCGACTGGAGAAATATTTATTAATGATTTTGAGTCAACTAACAGTTCCCTGGGCCAAATGACAAAACCTTGTCCCTGATTTTAAGGCGCCCCTAATTTACTTACGGGGATGACACAAACACCCTGAGTAATTAGCTGAGATGGTGTCTATTGTTCGTATCTAGTTCTAAAACTCAGAGGCAAGAAAGAAAATATAGACAAGCCCAAGAATAGGATGAAAACGGTATCCACCCTTTTCCTTTACCCACAAATAAAATAATGAAACAAATAAGACAAAATGAATCCAACAAAATTTAAAAAGTAAATGATTAAGATGAAAATAAATGAAATAAAATTAGTAAAAGGACAGCAAGTACCACAGGAAGGGAGACAATAAAAAATAATGAAGTGAGATAAATGAAACTAAAATAAGGTGAAATAACTAAAATAAATAAAAGGAAACAAACATAAGACAGTAAATGCAATTAATAAAATCCACGCCTCAGTCACTGGGGGAAACGGCGTGTGTATTCGTTGGGCACCAGGGTCCACGTTCCTGCGGGCTTCTGTGCACCCCACAAGCCGGTCCCCTCGTCTTTGGGACCCCGGGTGTGGGCCACGAACAGCTAAAGCTCAGCTCCAAGAAGTGACAGGCCCCCCTCCGCGCTGCGCCCCAGGGCGAGATGGGTGTCCAAGTCCGGTGCGCCGGCAGGTGGCGCTCTGGGTCCCGGGGTCGACGCGCGCAGCCTCTGCGCACTGGGGCTGCCAGCACCCCCTCCGGTTTGCACGCGCATTTGCACGTTTGCTCCGTGTCCCCTGGAGCCCTCTTGGCCCTTTAGGCCGAAGCGTCCCCCCTTGGTAAAAATGTGCATAAAACACCCCTACCCTGCTCCCCACCACCTGCGGTCTCGCCGGTGCCCACCCTGGTTAGTTTGGACCCTATGGAAAGCGTCACGTCAAACGCAGGGTGCCTGCCACCAGAATACACGTGTGAAAGGGGTCTGCCTTGATCTCCATGGAAGGAATACTGTAACAAGTGGTTTCATAGAAAACAGTTGAAAGTGCCAGATAACATCTTGATACTGGAATACAGAAACCACCTGCCTGGTGCCTCAGGGAAAGGATATTCGTTCTGGAAGACCCAGAATGGCTACCTGTGGCTTTAGCCGGGACTGCACGCAGGCCGAGGACATCTGCAGGCTGCGTTTCCACGAGCCCCAGAAGCCCCCAGCAAAAAGCCGTGCTGGGGGAGGGGGAGCTGGGGGTGGGGATGAGGACAAGGGGCCGCTCACATGCAAATGCCGCGGTGACAATCCGGCCGGGCGCCTCCGCGCCTCCGGGAGGCCGGGGCAGGAACAAAGCCTTAGCATTTTCTGCATGTGAAAAGCGCGCATTCCTGGGCGGGGAGGCCAGGAGGGCGCCGCCCCCCTCTCCCCATTCACACTCCAGACCACACAGCGCGCCTCTCGCGCCAAATGCTCCAAGGTTCGTTTCAGCTTTTCTTTTGACCCGGGCGATGCATGCGAAATGTAGATATTTCCCTAAACGTCGGCTTTGACATTTAATGCGATCCTAAGTAGTCTGAAATGTGGACGGGATTAGGAGGAGGCTTGGGGCCCACAGGGACACTTGGCCAAATCCCCTAAATCCTCCAGGACAATTGTTTGTCACCACACGGATTCCCTTTGCCCCAAATGAGGGGGCTAATGAACTCCGCTGCCTCCTCTCCTGGCACCTCGGCTCCCACCCCTGCCCCCGTGCCTGCATTTCTGCCCCTTCCCGGGGAACGACGAGTAAATTGATTGCTCTGTGCGTGGGTCTGGTTACTTTGGGCTGGGTCAACTGACTTGGAGACCAAGTTTGACCAGTAACTATCCCACCCATCCTGAGCCACTATTTAACTCACTGATAAGGCTCAGAGGGTCAAGGATGCCGGGGCCCTGTGAACCCTGGGGTTATGTTAATAGTCCATCTCTATCTTGAAAGAAGTAGGCCCTGTGACATTGCCAGGCCTAGAAAGGGAACTTCACCAAAAATTCTGTTCCCGAGACGTTTACAGTGCACCCCTAACAATCCACGTACTGGACAACGTGCAGCCCTGTCTCCAGAGATGCTCACAATCCAGGAAGGGGAAGAAAATGGCGGAGAAACCGTCATGCCAGACAAAGTGGGCGTGCTTGTAAATCCGCCAAATTGGTGTGGGGCTCAATAGCCTGGAAGCCTGGCCTCAGTAAGCATGCATGAGGTGAATCAAGAGTTGGGGCAGAAGAAGAATCTCCTTGGAGGTTAGGGCCACGGAAAGCCAGCGTGAGATGGCTAGGATATTGACAGGTTGGAAACTTGGAGAACATTTCAGGTGGGGGAGGAGACGGAAGCAAAACCTGGGGGTGGGAAATGGTGACTCCTTTTGGGAGATGGCAAAGAATCCAGTTTGAGGAACATAATGGGATGTGAGGGAGGGATTAAGAGAAGCTAAATAGGGAGCAGGGAGCAGTTACCATGCCTGACCTTGAAGGCCCCCTGAGCTGGGGGACCCCTGGGCTGGGCAGGAGTCAGAGCTGCCTTAGGAAGAAAGGTGTGAGAAGGGACCTGAGGCAGGGAGACCTGGAATCCTCTTGTTATCACAGGATGAGGCCCTGGGCAAGGCAGGTGAGAAAACATAGGATGCCAGCATTTACTGAGCAACTATTATGCACCACGTACTGGAGATACCAAAAATGAAGAAGCTGAAAAAAGGCCAGACTTACTGGACCATTAGAGACCATTAGAGACTGGATGAGCCTCCAAGACTATCGCCCTGAGATGCTCTTTAAACTGAGAGCTCAAACGACTCCCAGAGGTCACTCTTCAGCCAAATGACAGACTACCCCATAAAATTAATACCACCTGTGAGGACTGTGCTCCCCAAAATGATCATCTAGAGGAAACCAAATAGTTAACATTTACCTGCACCAAAGATAAGAAGGCAAGGGGGGACAGGGAAACTAGATTAACAGAAACAACCAAAATGGAAATAATGAGAATGCTGGGACATCGTGAAGAATGTAACCAATGTCACTGAATGATATATGTGGAAATTGTTAAATGAGAGCCTAATTTCCTGTGTAAACTTTCACCAAAAACACAATATTTTTAAAAAATGAAGGAGGCAATAATTTGCCTCAAGGAGCCCCCTCTCCCCCTCCCCATTGCCCAACCCGTGCTATCTCCATGATGTCAGTGGTTCAGAAACTCTTTTGATATGCCTTTTACGAAGTAACAATCCTAGAGTTCCCTCTTGGACATTTGGAGTTCAGCAATAGTAACAATGGCCAGGCCCTTAAACCTCATTCCAACCCTGTAAGATAGTTACTATCAATATCCCCACCTTACAGATGAAGAAACTGAGGCACAAGGCAGCAAAGTAACTTGTCCCACGAACCCAGAGAACCAAGACTTGAAGCTAGAGTCTGCTTCCAGGATCCAGGAGGTCATCAGACGTATTTCTCCCCGTGACTTCCAAGATGGGGATAGAAGAGACTCACAGGTAACACTGAGATAAAGGAACATGTGGAGGGTGACTGGGCCCTTAATGCAACAGGAGGAACAAGTGAACTCACCTGTCCACCAGGTGTACTTTGCATTCATCATCCCACTTTAATCCTTCCCTGGGGCAAGTAATCCTCATTTTACAAACCAGCTGTCATCTGCTCAAACTCCTTTGGGCTGAGTCGGGGGCAGAGCTCCAGACAACTATGCAGAAAACAGACCACGGATGGTGGAAATGCCAGGGCACGTTTCGTTATGAAACGGTGGTACTTTGAGATGGTAGAGGGTAAGCGGTGTTCACGTGTAGGCAGCTGGAAATGGATCAGGAACGGCCACGGGAGGTTGCTAGACCGAGATGTCAGTTAAGGGCACAGGCTGAGTAGAGCTCGGCTTGGGGCCATCCTACGGGGTCAGGGCCAGGAGGCATAAAGGATGACTACTCCAGCTGTCCTGAGGGTTCATGCCTTACAGCTTTGGGGACACGTGCAATAATATTCTCATTGGGACTTTGCAAGGTCCATGAAGTGACTCTTGCCCCCTTTTGCAGATGGTGCAGCTGAATGGGTCGTAGAGCTTGAACAGAAGCTAGTGGGTCTCTTCCCAGAATCCAAAACCCCAGCAAATAAGACACCACCTTTGAGGATCTTGATGCATACACCTACACCTGCTAAACTCCATAAAACCATAGACCGCAGAGGAATGGGTATGTACCAGGAGACATAAAGTGTCAAGACATCGGGGGCAGCCAGGAAGTTTAAGGAAAGTGGCATTTAAAACTTTTTACATTAAGTTAGATTACCTCAGCAGAAGTGGCTTTAATAAATTGTTGTAGGAAAATAGGTGGGATGCCTGCTGAGTTAAACCATAGTGGGGGAAGAGTTTACATCTAACTTTGGGATCTGCAGAGGGCACCTGCCCTTCACAGCTATTTCTGCTTTCCCATAAACTAGCAAGCAGGGAAAGTTCTAATTTCTTGAGATTCTTCCAAAGATGATGTTATGCATTGAATCGTGTCCCCCCAAAAAATGCGTGTTGTAAATCCTCACCTTTGTGCCTATAGTGGAGCCCTGGTGGCACAGTAGTTAGTAGTTCAGATGTTAACCAAAAGGTCAGCAGTTCAAATCCACCAGCTGCTCCTTGGAAACCCTATAGGGCAGTTCTACTCTGTCCCATTGGGTCACTGTGTCTGAACTGACTCCATGGCAACTTTCTTTTTTTTTTTAATGCCTATGGTTTTAATACCATTTGGGTGTGGGTTTTCTTTGTCATGTTAATGGACAAGATTAGTGTAGGTTGTGTCTTGATTCAATCTCTCTTGAGATATAAGAGATTAAACAAGAGAGTAAGCACAAATGGGGGAAGAGAGATGCCAAGCCACAGGAAGAGCACTCAGGAGCAGAAGAGACAAGGACCCTTCTCCAGAGCTGACAGAGGAAGCCTTCCTCTGGAGCTGGCGCCCTGAGTTTGGACTTCAGGCCCCCTAAACTGTGAAAGAATAAATTTGTTTGTTAAAGCCATCACCACTTGTGGCATCTCTGTTGTAGTAGTGCTAGATAACTAAGACAAAATTTGGTACCAGGAGTGGGGTGCTGCTCTAATGGATACCTAAAATGTGGAAGTGGTTTTGAAATTGGGTTATGGGTAGAGGCTGGGAGAATTTTAAGGTGCCTTAAAAAAAAAAAAAAAAAAAATTTCTTTTTTTTAATAGGAAAAGCCTAGACGGACTGACACAGTGGCTGCAACAATGGGCTCAAATATACGATTGTGAGGATGGTGCAGGACCAGGCAGTGTTTCGTTCTGTTGTACCTAGGGTTACTATGAGTCCAAACTGACTCCATGGCACCAAACAACAATAGTAAAAGCCTAGATTGCCCTGAAGAGACTGCTGGTAGAAGAATTATGAACGTCAAAGACGATTCAGGTGAGGGCTCAGAAGGAAGTGAGGAGAGCTGCAGAGGAAGTCTCTACTGTCTTAGAGAATACATACGGTGCCAGCAACAGAATGCTGCTAGAAATCTGGACATTCAGTGTGGTTCTGGGGAGGCTTCAAAAGAAAACAATGAACATGGGATTGGACAGTGGAGGAAGGGTGATGTGTTTTATCCAGTGGCGAAGAACTTGTCTCAATTATGTTCAAATGTTTGGTGGAAGGCAGAACTTTTAAGTGATGAACTTGGATAGTCCGCTGAGGAGATTCCTGAAAGGTCTTCAAGGTCTCTCCTTGCTGCTTACAGTAAAATGTCAGAGGGAAGAGATGGACTTAAAAATAATCTGTGCAAAATGAAAACAAAACTTAAAAGATTTGGACAGTTGTACAAGCTAAGGAGGCCTGTTTTAGAATTTTCACAATGGACGTGGCTACAATCTTTTGTTAAAGAGATTATGCCTGTGACTGATGGATCTAACCAACTACCACAGCAGAAAACCCATCAGCTTAGACTGAGGAAGACAGAGTACGACCGTGTAAAAATGGCGGCATGGACACAGACCCCAAGATCAAGAGCCCAAGGTGGATTCCTATGAGGTGCAGGTCAAACATACCTCCAACCTTTTCACCAAGTTTGACACCAGCCAGCCCTCCCATGGAGCTTTCAACTTCTCTGCTGGGTTCGAGAATTGGCTGCAATGGCCACACAGAACTTACAGACCATACTCATGATTGTGGGACTTATTAGGGAAGTAACAGGCTGCAACTCAAGATCAGGAACGACTCAGGATACAGTTCTTCAGTCAGGACAGCTTCTTCTCAGTGTTGCCTCTCTGGCCCTTGGCCCTGCCCTGCTTGGGCAAGTCCAACAAAGCTCTTTAGCTCCATCAGTAAGTGCCCCCAGAAGCACCCAACTCCACCTGTAAGCCTCGGCCTGAAGGCTATCAACTCCTGCTCACTTCCTGGGCTGGGAAGCCCTTTGTACTTCTTGTGCTGGTCTCCTGATTCTGCCGCCGCCATTTCTCCTGTGTGGCAAGCTTTGATGAATCTACCAAATGGTCTTAACCAGGGGGTCGCCCAACTTTTCTAAATCAAGTATACACTGGGGATTTCCCCCTGAAGTTAGCATTTCCACTCTAGTGGCAGAATTTGGGCAATGTCAATCCCACACACATACCTGTCTCTTGGGAAGAAGCTTTGCGATACTTGTTTGCATTTGCAGAGGGTTAGCAATGAACCTTGAACTCCCTAACAGAGCCCAGAGCCAGTGCTTCTGCCTAAGGGAACGGGAGGGTGAACAAGCCCAGTGCACTGAACCTTGTTTGCCTTTATTTATAATTTTTAAGCAAACAATTCCTATCAGATCTGTCATTCCTTCTTAACTTGATTTTATTAGCCCTATGGGTCACTATGCGTTTTCTGGTCCTTTTAATTGTAACTAGGCATAAAACACACCAATACCCCTGCGCCCCCCAACCACCCCCATCAGCTTCTGGACTGGCTGTTTGTCTACTGTGGGTGATGTTCTCTCTCACAAATAATTCTGAAAACTTTTAACTCTAAATCTCAAAGGCAAAAAGACCCTAATAGTTGCCAGAAAGACATAATGCATTACACAAGACTCCTCTGACACGACCATGTTTTAATTGCCTATGACACATATGGATCACATAATAGCTTAAAATTAATAGTCTGGAAAAGGTTAAAGAAAAATGGCTGCAAGTGAGTTTATGAATCCTTAATTTTAAGTAAGTTTCCGGCGAAGAAGTCAGGGGTAGATGTGTCTCAAAATTATGTCTTCAGAGCTAGCACCCTTCACCATCTGTCTTTTATTCCTTTTACTGTGATGCGATTATAAAGGCCAGTAACTACCCCCCCTCCCCCGGGTCTCAGGTAACAGTTTTCCCGAGCCCATTATCATTTCCTCTGCACGGAGCTGAACGCCGGCACTTGGATGGGCTGGATTGGGTGGACAGGCTGGAACACTGGCTTCTTTCTCATCTCAGACAGCGTCTTCACCGTAGGGAGCAGCTGATTCCTTTTGATGATTTGTAAGGCCAGCTGGGTATTACCTGTAAAAATACCTCCCGTAAAAAGAAAAAAAAAGCACACGCAATACCACCCCACACAAATCTTAGCAGGAAAGGTAAAAGACCATCTAGAAGAGCCGCGGTCTGCAACCCTGGCGGTACACAGAACTCACATCATGCCAACGCCCCACCCCAGAAATTCTGTGATGTGGGCTATGGCCTGGGCAAATGGCGTCTGTAAAGCTCCCTAGTGATTTTAACACACAGCAAGTGCTGCGAACCTGTGTACAGGTAAGCTGGACAAAAGGAATCAGCAGAACACCATGGCAAGAGGCCAGGTGCTAACCCTGGGCATACCTTGCAGGAGGCCAAGATCTGCTGGGTGCCAGGCCTTAACGTCCTTCTTAAGCTGAACTCCCACGATCACCAAGGAGGTATGACTTAGAGCTCTTAAATACCGCTGTCCCTCCTAACCTCTCCCATCCACATCTCTGCCCTGCATCACACCGTCATTTCTTTACGGCCCACAGCCTTTCCATTAAGCCATGTCCTGGATGTCTAACATGCCCCACGGCCATGACCTGGATTTAGGTTTGGAGAAATAATTCTCAGCAAGAACTAGCTTACTATAAAACTCATTAACGTCATTTAAAAAAACGCTCCCATGCGCAACTCAAAGCAACTGGCATTCTGACTCATGTTCTCAATTAGGAGACATTTGGCCGCCTAAGAGAAAGGTTAATTAGTAGGGATTAATTGTAATTGTCAGAAGTTGTACGGCTCCATGTTTTCACAGATTAAAGGAAATATGCTTAACCTGCAAGAAGTAGGAGTTTGTAAGATAATAAGAACTCCCTAATTACATTTTGTTTAGAAGAGTCTTGGTAGGCAAGGCATCTTTAAGGAAGCAAGAGTCCATTTTGAAGAGAAGAGCAGACATCATTAGAAAGCTAGGTCTTTTCTCAGGGATACAACATTGACCTGGGCAGAGAGGAGACTCACTCACCATTCTGCAGCTCCAGGTACACGGCCAGCAAGATGGCCTCTGGGGGCACCTCTTTGGGATGGATCATTGAGGCCGCCTTTGTTCAGAACAGAAAGACACCCGTGAAGTCAACAGCTAAAGCTACAAGCTCCAAGTAATGCCAAAAAAAAAAGAACGTTAACTAACCAACGCCAAAATAACAAATTTATTCAAATTCATTCCTCAGATTACATACAGCTCTAGGAGCCCTGGTGGCGCAGCGGTTAAGTGCTTGGCTGCTAACAGAAAGTCGGCGGTTCAAATCCACCAGCCACTTCATGGGAGAACGATGTGGCAGTTCCTTCTGTAGAGATTACAGCCTTAGAAATCCTCTGGGCCAGTTTAGTCTGCCCTATGGGCTTGCTGGGAGCCCTGGTGGCGCACTGGTTAAGCTTTCAGCCGCTAACCAAAAGGATGACACTTCAAATCCACCAGGCGCTCCTCAGAAAGCCAGCTCTACTTGGTCCTATAAGGTCGCTGTGAGTCGGAATCGATTTGATGGCAATCGGTTTGTTTTTTTTTCTTTTTCGGTACAAGGTTGCTGAGTCAGAAGTGACTTGGTGGCACACAACAGCAACACATCTATCGTTATTTTTTTGCAAATAACGTGTCCACACAAATAATGCAGGCAGAAATGATGAAATTAAGCAAAACAGTTCTGGCATAGTGCGCCCACGCACATACCGCCCACGCCTTGTGACATTTTCAGAAACGAATTTTGGCCTCACTCCCCCGACCTCACGTATATCACAGGTAAATCGTATCATCCTGTTCATTTTCTATAATCTCCTGCTTATGTGCATAAAAAGAGTTGGAAAATGTTACTTTTGAGGACAAGAAGTCATGGATTGAGTTTGGTAGTCCCCTGGTAATTGGAAAATAAACAAACCGTGTTTGTTTCTATTGATTTAAGCTGGTAATACCCACCTTAAGTGAAGCTTCCATGTGATCAGAAACTGAGGTCAGTAACAGGTTTAAAAAAAAAAAAAATTGGCACAGCGTGCCTACAGGGGAGGGGCTCGCACGGATGGCAAAAAAATACAACGCTTGAGTTATTCGTGTAAGAAATGGTAGTTGTGCTCTGACGGTGCTCAGCTGCCTTTGTCTTGATTCCCACCAATGAAATTAGATGTGTAATCCACGGTTAAATGACTCAGCCTTTGTCTTCCCCTGCCTAGTCCACAACGAGTCCTTAGCAAGGAAATGTGTCCCTTCCCTTTTGGTTTGCACCTGCTTCAGGTTCTTACTCCATTTCTCTATTTGGTCTTGAAATGGGGTATGGGAGGGCCCTAATGCTACACTCCAGTCCTCTGTCCAGGTCTGCTGGTGGCCCTTTACCCTGGACAGTTATGCTGACATCCAAATTGGCATCTGTTTTCCGAAGTGACACCTCCGTACTGCAAGCTGCGACTTGCCAATGAGAATGGGAATTCAAACTGAAAAAGTCGGTGACAAAGATGAAACGTACCACTCGGCACATTCAGTGCCCTTATTCCTAAGGACATAATACACTTTAGTCAAATAAAATAACGTATTTGCTTAGGCGACACGCTGCCCTTCCGTTCCTGGGTCTGAGTAAGAGCCACAGCTTCAGCTGGCAGCTTCTCTCTGATCCAGTCCCGAGAAAGGAACTCTGGATGGTCTGGCCTAGGGTGCTGAGATCAACGGTTTGTTTCAGGACTTTGAACCGGTTCGCTCCAGTTAGAACCCCTGATGAAAAACTGCACTTCCACCTTATACATACTGAATCAGAATCTAAATTTTAATGAAATCCCCAGGTGACTCTTACGTATCACTTTCTGGGAACTTGTTAGAAATGCACATTTCTAACAGGAAGGAAACCATTTGGAAGCCCTGGTTTGTCTCCTCAATCTGGATCTCCTTGGCTGCAGCCTTTCGCCCAGCGTACTATCAACCCCTCACCGCCCGTTGAGTCTGAGGTGCCGAGTGCTTCCAGGCTGCTCTGTTGCTTCCCTTAACCTAGTCAGGAGGCAGCGCCTCAGTGTACGTCTACAGATGTTTATTGACCAAGGTGGATGTGGGGTAGGACAGGGACTTACCTGACGGTAAACAGTATGCCAACAGTGAACAATAACCCAAACAAATTCACCTAAATACCAGGGAAGAGACAAGTGAATATGCTGTGAATACCCAGAGGCAGGAAGAGACCTTTCTTTGAGATGGAGAGCTTTGGGGCAAGGAGGTCAGCCTTTGTCCTTGCAGGGCAGATAGGTGACAAGCAGAAAACAGGGAGAGGTGCCCTTGCAGGGAATGTAGGAATGTCCAGGGGCCAGACATGCAGAAAATGGGGAGAAGTGCCGCTGCAGGGGATGTGGGAATGTCCAGGGGCCAAAAACATGCACAAAGTCAGGTGCTTGGCAGCGTGAGAAAAAGCCCTCACTAGTGGGGACTTCGGAAAGCCTGGTGGCGTAGTAGTTAAGTGCTATGGCTGTTAACCAAAAAGGTCGGCAGTTCAAATCCACCAGGCGCTCCTTGGAAACTCTATAGGGCAGTTCTACTCTGTCCTATAGGGTCGCTATGAGTCGGAATCAACTCGACGGCAGTGGGTTTGGTTTTTTAGTGGGGACTTCGGGTCTAGGACACATGCTCCCAAGAAGTCCCTGTGAAGGGGGGGTTCATTCTTCAAACCACATCACTGAGGTGTAACAGCTCAGTTCAGAAGTGAGACTGCATACTTCTAGGGTAGCTTAAAGGAGCCCTGGTGGCGCAGTGTTAAAGCACTTGGCTGCTAACCAAAAGGCCGGCAGTTCAAACCTATCCGCTGTTCCGTGAGAGAAAGGTGTCGCTGTCTGCTTCTGTAAAGATTATAGCCTTGGAAATCCTATGGGGCAATTCTACTGTGTCCTATATGGTCGCTATGAGTCAGAATTGATGGGACAGCAGTAGGTTTTTAGACCTAGCTTTATACAGGAAGGAGCCCTGGTGGTGCAGTGGTTAAGAGATACAGTGAGCTATGGCTGCTAACCAAAAGGTCGGCAGTTTGCATCCACCAGCCACTCCCCGGAAACTCTGTGAGGCAGTTCTACTACTACTACTCTGTCCTGTAGGGTTGATATGAGTTGGAATCGACTTGATGGCAACACGGTTTATACAAGAAAGATGATCTTTACACCACCTTGTGGATATGAAAATCTCCATTTTACTCCACATGGCTAATAAACATAGGCTATTTACACTGTTCTTTGACAATACGGAGCCCTGGTGGCACAGTGGTTGAGAGCTCAGCTGCTAACCAAAAGGTCAGCAGTTCAAATTCACCAGCCGCTCCTTGGAAACCCTATGGGACAGTTCTACTCTGTCCTGTAGGGTCGGTATGAGTTGGAATTGACGGTGACGGATTTTTGGCTTCTGAAATAGAAGAATCCATGGCAACAACTTTATGAGACTCGATGGCATTCTGCTTCCTGGCTGTTCAGAATGGTTAGTGGGGTCAGGCGACCTTGGAAACATCCACCAGGGACCCTTCGCAACTCTTCACATCACTGTTCAGCCCTTCAGGCCGAGTGGGCCTCCCAATTAACAGAGGCCCAGCCATTGGATTAACCTAAAAACCAAGGGACCGAAACAAAACCCCCTTCCGACCCCGAGCCAGGCCTGACCCCGTCTGCCTCTCCCGCATGGCAGCTGCCACTGCCACCTGCTGTACGAGAACCTGAGCGGGACCCTACATGTCGTGGATTTAGATGGAAAGCCCGGGTTGCTGCGGTGACCGCGGTCTGCAGGCACTCTGAGAGGGGGGCCTGCTGCTGGGAACAGCGATCTTAACTCTCACCACTTTACCTGGGCTCTCAAGTCCTCCTGCCCTCATTCAAACACGCTGCCCTGGAGTCGGCCCATCACTTCACTTCTCTGTCTGATTTAGGATCAGAAATGCTGGCCAGATGCTGTGAAGCTGACAAAATATCACCCACTGTTACTTTCTACAGGGTGAACCTCATAATTTCTAGGAGCAATGAGGTCACCTTTATAGCTGAGAAATTTCTAGAAGCCACCATGTCGCCTGAGAGTAGGCTTACTTTCCATTCCACTTACACTGTTACACGGTATGTGGGTGTGGGCTCTCGGATATGCTGCTGGTGAATATACCATCTGGCACAAAATTTCTGTCAGGGCCTTAATGTCAAAATTCGGCATATCCTTTGGTCTTGCAATTTCTCTTTTAGAAATGCTTCCTCTGGTAAGGCCCACGGGGGCAGGACTGTACCAGGTCCGCTCAGGCATTTCTTATCTCCACACCTTAGCACAGAAGGAGGTACTCAACAGATAGCTGCTGAATGAATACCCTTTTGAGGAATTACCCTTTTCCAATTCTTTGAAATCCCACTGGGGCCGTCAATCGTGACACCTGGTCCCCTACTATAGGAACGGGCCTGCTGTGGACTGAACTGTGTCCCCACCAAAGGATGGAATCCTAACCCCTCAACCTGTGGAAGTAATCCTATCTGGGAATGGGGTTTTCCTCGTTACGTTAAGGAAGCCCCATCAGTGTCCGGTGTGTCTTAAACCAATGACTTTTGAGATACAAAAAGAGGAGATCAGGCACAGGAGCCAGCCAGCAAGAACAGGAAAAGACGGACCCATGCAGAAACCTCCAGGCAATGCCGAGAACCGTGGAGCAGCTGAGACAAGGCTTTTCTCCTAGACTGGACAGACAGCACCTTCCCCTAGAGCTAGTGCCCACAACTTGGACTTCTAGCCTCCTAAGCCGTGAGAAAGTAAATCTGTGCTTGCGCTAGGAGACGAAGGCAGGGCCTGTGCCCGTGACTCGTGCAGAGATGGGCAGTGGCCACAGAGACCCAATGAGGACCTTCCTTAAGACTTGATGAAGGGAGGCGGCTGGTTCTCCCTCTGGAATTCTGGCCTGAAAGAATCTCAACTTGAGGCTGCCAGCGGCCAAATGTTCTGCCAACGAAGCTCTCGCTTGGGTCGACCCTGAGACTTTACAGCTACATTAACTAGTAAATACCCTTTTGTGTTTAAGCTATTCCGAGCAAATTTTCTGCCATTTGCCATAAAAGCTCCACCTGACTCATACAGAGACAATCAGCAGGGCACACAAAGACATCTACAGGAGTGGCCACTGCAGCATTAAAAAAGGCAAACATTTAAAAAAAAAAAAAGAACACCCAACTTTTGCTAAGCTACACTTCATGCTCAGACGTGAGGGAACCATGGCAGCCGTCACGCACAACACGGGAAAATGTCAGCTAACTGCTAAGTCAAAAAGACAAGTTGCAAAAAAAAAAAAATAATAATTTTTTCCTGGGATAAGTTATCAACGTTAATCCACATGTATTTGGAAAAAAACTGGAAGAACACATAGCAAAGTGTAAACGGTGATTATCTTTTGGCGACAAGGTTTGTGTTAGCTCAGGGCTTTCTGTGTGGGTGGTGTGTGTACATGATCTAAGTTGTTGGCACAGAGCATGCATTACAAGTTAAGGGAAAGCCCTCCAATCAATGAAAGTCGGTGGGTACACACTGCACTGAAATGTGTCCAACTTTCCAAGTGTGTACACCGGTAGCCACACTGAGGTGTTACCTGGGAATGATCAGACCTCATGGCCGTGGTTAGGGCTGAGCGCCTGGTGGTCTCCAGCACTGAGCAGCCCCTGAGGGTAGTGTCTGAGCCTGCTGCTTCCCAAGCCTGGGCAGCCAGAGGTCAGCATTCTACTTCTCTGCTAATGGCATTACTAGAAGGTATACCATTTATTTCAGTGGTAGGATACAGAGGTCTATTTTAGTTCTGTATCACCAGCAGCTCTCGTCAACGTGCGTGGACTTTTCCCGGGACCGGCTTTCTGAACCCTGTCTTTCTGAAAGATAGAGTTTTAATTTAACTTTCTTAACAGATATGTTGCTATTGTTCACAGGTGCCGCCGAGTCGGTTCTGACTCACAGCGACCCCACAGGACAGAGCAGAACTGCCCCATAGGGTTTTCAAGGAGCAGCTGGTAGATTTGAACTGGTGACCTTTTGGTTGGCAGCCGAGCTCCTAACCAGTACGCTAGCAGGGCTCCTATGAACGGATACAGATTTACATGATTCAAAGTGAAAACGCCTAAGAGTACCCAGTGGGAAGTCTCCCACTCTGGATCCAGCCACACACTACTCATCCTGCCACCTGCAACCAGGTCCTCGTATATCCTTTCAGGGATCTTTCATGCACATACAGGATTATACAGAAATTGTTCTCCGCCTTGCTCTTTTCACTTGAAATGTCCTGGATATCTTTCCATTAGTACACAGAGTTTACAGCTGCGTTGTGTTCAACTGTATGGATGTACTATGATTTATTTAAGTGGTGCCTTGGAAACTCTGATGGCGCAGTGGTTAAGAGCTACAGCTGTTAACCAAAAGGTTGGCAGTTTGAATCCACCAGCTGCTCCTGGGAAGCCCTATGGAGCAGTTCTACTCTGTCCTATAGGTTTGCTATGAGCTGGAATCAATGGCAATGGGTTTGGTTTTTGTTATTTAGTTTCCGGTCTTTTGTTTAAATTGCTTAATTTATTAAAATCATCAGGAAAACTCTCCATTAAATGTCTAGGCTCATTTGCAACACTGGTCAGTTCTGTTTACCCTGCAGGTAGGCCCCTAAACTTGGAAGAGTAATACTCCAATGCTAAACAGCTTAGGCTGGCAATCTCTTGTTTACATTCTGGCGAATGCATGGACAACGCCCTCTGGGACCTTTAGGATTACCTTTAGATACTCACAGCACTGATGCTAGTAAATACTGGAAAACCAAAAAACCAAAACCCACCGCCGACGAATCAATTCTGACTCATAGCGACCCTACAGGACAGAGTAGAACTGCCCCACAGAGTTTCCAAGGAGTGTCTGGTGGATTCGAACCTCAGACCTTCTGGTTTGCAGCTGTAGCACTTAACCACTACACCACCAGGGTTTCCAAATACTGGAAAGGTAATGTTAATCTGTCACACATGGTAAAACCAGAGTCAGAAGAAAGCCCATTGGTCTAACACTCAGGGTGGAGCTGGTCGTTTCTACTAAGAGCTTTAATTCCTGCTTCTGGTACAGCTGAATTGGAGAAATCTTTCAGAAATGTGTCAGTCACTGTGGGACAAACAGCCTTTGCTGGCTGCTTTAGAAGAAGGTTCGCCCACCCTCCCGGCCTCACCTGGTGGAGACACTTGCGGGCTTTGTCATACTCGCTCCGCAGGCAGTAGGCGCTGCCAAGGTTGAACAGCATCACCGTCCTGGCGGAGTTGACGGAACTTGGGTAGCACTGGGGGGCCCGCTTCCCAGCTGGGGAAAAGGAGGAGACGCACTGTGGACAGGGCAGGGGCCAGGGAGGGGTGCGAGCCAGCCCCTCACCCTCCAGGGCCCACTCAGAACAAAGCATAGCACTACTCCTCAGGCTGACAAACGAAGCACACAGAAGCCTAAAGCTTTGGGATGCCGGCCAGGCTACTTCAATAGTTACTCTGAACTCAGAAACTGCTTACTTACAGGACTCCATTGCTTCATTTTCACCTTTGTCTGATCCTACAAAGACATGAAAAATAGGTCTGAGGGGGACAGGAAAACAGAGCCTATCTTCTGAAAACCTAATTTTCTTTATGAAATGAAAATCTAATATCAAAGCAACTTGTCATATTTACTTTTCATGTCGCAGAGGTTCTATTAAAAGCCATCCAAAGTGCTGCCCTAAGTCTGAGAAACAACCTTTAACAGAGTCAATGCCACACGGTTGTGCTCCCTCAAAAAATTTAACTATGACTTAAAACTGACTTCTGAATGCACTGTTTTTACTTCCCCCCGGAGTGTAAAATCACTCCAAAAAGAAAAACATATCATCAGAACCAAAACAAACCGCCTTAATGCTATCAGCTCCTCAAAAGTGAGAATTTAGACCACGTGAGAATTAATTCCCAGGTCTACTGAGCAATCACTACACTTTATCAGAGCAGTCCAAAGGCAGAAAGCCGGCCTCAACCCCCCTTCCCTTTACAGCAGGGCCCTTACAGCTCCACACATGCTGAATTACAGCCCAAAGGCAGTACAAACGCTGACCAGTTCCGATCTAATGTGTCCTTGCTAACCTTGGTCCTGCTCATTTGAAGAGATTCCTAAGGAGACATCAATGACATTCTCTGGGTTCAAGTGTGTGATGGCGTCAGATATCCTGTCCAGAGAGATGAGGGCTTCTGCAGCATATAAATGGCCCAGAAACCTAGAATAGACAGCACAGATTTCAGCCAGGAAAGCATGTCATCACAGAAATACCCAGTGTATAAAAACATACTTCATACTGACACCTCAAGTCTTTGAATTGAAATCTAAATTTATTTAGGTGAAATGGATCAATTAAGGGTCGTCATAAGTTTTACCTCTTGAGAAAACCTTAAAATATGTAATAATAGCTTTTATGTTAAAGAAAGCAAATTACACATATCAATTAAGAAAGCAGTCCCAAATCGGGAGTTTGCGCTCTTTTATTCAGGCAGAGGGTAATATTAACACAATAAAGGTAGCAGCAGGGTTCGAGAGTGAGAGACAGGTCGGCAGAGGGCTGTCCCCTGCGTGTACATCAGAATTCCATTCCTCCAGTCTCTGCCACTGAAGAGTCTGAAGGTGCCGGAGTGAGACCAGTTTTAGACTGGATCAACCTTCAGTCTATTCCAAAGGTCTCCTGCTGTTCACACCATCTGTTTTATGCCACTAACCTTGGGTGATGCACTGGTTAAGAGCTCAGGTACTAACCAAAGGTTGGCAATTCAAATTCACCAGCTGCTCCTTGGAAACCCTATGGGGCAGTTCTACTCTGTCTTATAGGGTTGCTATGAGTTGGAATGGACTCGATGGCAAGGTTTTTTTTTTTTTTTTCCCCGACCCTAAGCCTGACCTACATTCTCCTGGCTTACAACAGTCTGCTTCTTCCAGTCTCCTACTTGGAGCCCTTTTCCACAAGATCATCTAATTCTTCAAAATAAAAACTGTCTTACACATATTACTCCCCTGTCAAAATCTTAATCACTTTTCCTGCATAGGAAAAAAACAAAACAACATTTTCAGAGTTTTCACACTCTCCACAATTTGGCCCTACTTCCCCATATCCAGAGGCCCTGGTGGTGCAGTGGTTAACAGCTCGGCTGCTGACCAAAAGGCTGGTAGTTGGAATCCACCAGCTGCTCCTTGGAAACCCTACGGGGCAGTTCTATTCTGTCCTACAGGGTTGCTGTGAGTCAGAGTGACTTGATGGCAGTGGGCTTGGGGTTTGGTTTTCTGTCCTCATGTTACGTGGAACCCCTGTGACTCTGGATAGAATTCCCAGCATCGGCTTCACACGCGGACTCAAAGCGCCAACTGTATGGGAGAAAAGATGGAGCACTCGGGGGTATTTTCAAATGACAAGTATAGTAACATGGAGGAGGCACATGAAAAGCCTGAATAAAACTGTCTCATGAAGTGGTACAGTAGCAGTTTGGAAAAATATTTTTAAATTCCTTATTTGTCTATTTAAACTGCATCCCTCAAAGTATATTTATCATGTTGACCAAACTTTTTTTTTTTTTTTTGGCATGTGTGGGGTTTTTTCTTAAAGACTCGTCTTATTTTTGGGGATGAGTGGTAAGATGCTCCAGTCAGTTCTAGCAGTGGACACTAGCGAGTCCAAGGTTTCTGCCTCTTAACTCTGTATGCAAATGCCATTTCCACTAACCCTTGAGGTGCAACAAGTGATGAAAATGTCACTACCGGGACATGAGTTAAAATTTTTTTAATCAGTTGCTTTCCCTAGTAAATATATATTCCGCTGGGGGTGTATAAAAGAAGCAACGCATACCGCAAGCTAGCTGAAAACGTCCAAACAAAACAGCAAATCAGGGGCACGTAGGGCAAGTCACACTTACTTCAGAGACCCCGACAGCTTGGGCTGCTGAAGGAGTTTATCTGCGTGATTCAGAGCCATGAGGTTATCACCCAAAGCCAGAGCCACGTATGCACTGCAGGCCAGGATGGAGCACCTAGAACACAAGAAGGAAGGGGGCTGAAAACCTGGGTTACAAATTGACACTGGTTATATTTGTTAAATAGGAAAACCCCCTAATATGGCTGTGACCATCTGGACACCAGGGAAGGAGAGAGGAAGCTACAATACTGTCAGTGGGAGTCAGAATGGTGTATAAAAATACCATCTGAACCACAGCTTAGCTATTTACCTAAATAGCGACCCTACAGGACAGAGTAGAGCTGCCCCATAGGGTTTCCAAGGAGCGGCTAGTGGATTCGAACTGCAGACCTTTTGGTTAGCAGCCAAACGCTTAATTAACCACTGCACCAGCAGGGCTCCAAGTCCTCTTGAGCTTCCAGCAATTCACGCCCCTGCCCTGCTAGTGTCCAACAAAATGTTCTCTTGGAATTACAAAACATATTTAGCCTGTAAAAAAATAATGTAGTTAATGGCCTAGTGAACACTTACTGCCATAGCATATTTCGTTTAATATCCTGGAAATAAAGGTCTAGAAGCAGAGCTGATTCTTTCTACACATATTTATAGTTTTGTTAAGAAGTACAACGAACTTACTGAAAAGCTCAGCTCAGCTTACTGTTACGTGTTCCTCCTCTGATCTTATTAAGGGGTCTATCGTTTTCTAGGCAACAGTATCAAGAGTAAGTAAAAAACCTGCATTCACATAGCTACTATTACCCTGAATGAATATTCAAGGGAAGGGGGAACCAAGTTGAATAAACACATGTGAAGATAAAATTTAATTTACACAGGTTTTGCTAAGTTGGGCTGGAAACCTCAATTTCTGTTTGGTTTTCTACTTAAAAGGGTAGCTCACTTAAAACAGGCCTAGTAAATTGAAGACTTGACACTAACAGATCACCTGAACATTAAACGTGGGCTCCACAGAGCAGTCTTAAAAATAAGCCCTTGTCAGACAGAAATGGAGTCTGAATGGCTGACCACAAACAACCCAACTCTGATACCGGGCTCTGAGTTGTGTCTAGAGATGACAATACACACATAGGTCACTAAGTCCATCTAGGCTGTAATTCTGCTCTAAGGAGGAATGTAACCCCCACATCACCATAGAGGTTTCTAACGCTCTGAAATCCTGACTAGAAATGGCTCCTTTAGTAAAAGCACCACTGGGCAAATTCTAAAAAAAAAGCAGTCCGCTATTTCCTCGTCACTGGCCCACTCCTGGCTGCTGGAACCTGGGAAATCATCCACAAAAGGGAAAGGAGCAATGCAGAAAAGGAACGTGGTCCTGGAGGAGGCACAAGGAATTGAGGCTCGTGGCCTTAGGCTACAATACCGGTTGCTGTCAAGTTGATTCTGACAAAGAGAGACTCTACAGGACAAAGCAAAATTGCCCCGTAGGGAATCCAGCACAACCTGTAGAAGGCAAGGCCATGGAAGCTCCATAGACATATGCAAACTCCCTGAGGAGCCGAACTGCTGGGCTGTGGGGACCATGGTCTCGGGGAACATCTAGCTCAACTGGCATAACATAGTTTATAAAGGAAATGTTCTACATTCTACTTTGGTGAGTAGTATATGGGGCCTTAAAAGCCTGTGAGTGGCCATCTAAAATACAACACTGGTCTCACCACTTCAGGAGCGAGGGAGAATGAAGAAAACTAAAGATACAAAGGCAAGATTAGTCCAAAGGACTAACACACCACATCTACCACAGCCTCCACCAAACTGAGTCTAATACAACTAGATAGTGCCCAGCTACCACCACTGACTGCTCTGAAAGGGATCACAATAGAGGGTCTCAGACAGAGCTGGAGAAACCCTGAGAGTTTGGCCCCTTGAGAGTATGGCCCCCGGACACCCTTTTGGCTCAGTAACGAAGTTACTCCTGAGGTTCACTCTTCAGCCAAAGATTAGACAGGCCCATAAAACAAAATGAGACAAAAGGGGCACACCAGGCCAAGGGCAAGGACTAAAAGAGAAGGAACAGGAAAGCTGGTAAAAGTGAACCCAAGGTTGAGAAGGGAGAGTGCTGACATGTTGTGGGGTGTTAACCAATGTTATAAAACATTATGTGTACTGTTCAGTGAGAAACTAGTTTGTTCTGTAAACCTTCATCTAAAATACAAAAAACTGAAAAACAAACAAACAAAAGCTGTCCCATAGGGGTTACAAGGAGCAACCAGTGAATTTGAACTGCTGACCTTTTGGTTAGCAGCTGAGCTTTTAACCACTGCGCTGGCAGGGCTTCAAGGCTACAACAGTGAGGCGGAAAGGCTGAGCAATGCAATTCCTTGTTGTTTCAATGTAGAAACTGAGATCTGAAGTGATAACACACAACCTCCAGCTTAGTGTTTCTGATTCAAGTCAGAACTTGCATTCAACACTGTAGGCAGGCCTCTGTCCACTGCCCATCCCCATCTATCACACCGCTTCTCTACCATTCGCAAGACCTTCCCCAAAATCAAGTACATAGACAAGGTCACATTAGGGATTTTCTAAGTTCTGTGCATACAGAACATGGGCACTCTAACCTTTTTGAAACAGAAGAAAACAAAATTTAACCCAAACACTACGAATGGAAATTCTATTACAGAGTACAGTACATTATTTTAAATTTGAACTGTGTTCACAGAAGAGAGTCATTTGGGAGCAGGCAAGTCGTCCTGCTTCCAGAGGGATTTTCCTGACAAGCCTGCTGTCAACACTCCTAGGTCTCCTGGAGCTGACTTCACAAACAAGGTGGCTCTGTGGTCACAGCCCCTGATGGAAGAATCAGGGGACGAGCGGGAGGAGCTGGCTAGTTATCGCCTGTTTTCAGAAGATCCTTCAGTGGTTAGCTCTGTGTGGTGAGAGTCAGTTGACTTAGTTTCTTCTTTCTGTTTACCTGCAGTTTTTAATCTTAATAACAGCAACGGATATTCATTAATTCAAGAAATATATCAATACCACGTGCTAGGTATGTATTCCTTACAAAGAAAAAAATAAGACAGTTAAAGGCCTGGGTTTCCAGAGGCCCAAGAAGACCAGAAGTCCGGAGCCTGCATGGATGCCAGTCACAATCTTTAATATCCATTTTTATCTTTGACCTTCCCAAAGGTCAGGGCAAAACAGAAGCCCCTTAAAAGCCGGAGCCCACATCTCTTGCTATGTACACAAAGACCAGGAGAATTTCTCACCATGCACAAACCCAAAAACCAAACTCGCTGCCACTGAGTGGATTCTGACGCATAGCAACCCTACAGGACAGAGCAGAAGTGCCCCATAGGGTTTCTAAGGCTGTAATCTTTATGGAAGCAGACTGCCACATCTTCCTCCTCGGAGCCACTGGTGGGTTTGAACTGCTGACCCTTCGGTTCGCAGCCGAGTGCCTTAACCACTGCGCCACCAGGGCTGCTCACCATGTGCAGTAGATGTGTAACAGGTACTCACTGAAGATACAGCATCCAACATTTTAAATTTACTTCTCCAGGCACTCAGCTCCCCACTCTGCCTGCTGGAAGGCCACCCTGTGGAAGCAGCAGCCTCCTCCTGGGCTCCCACAGACAGCGACGTCTTCCTGCACGCTCCAGGTCCTGGAGTCTGGGACAAGCCCACCTCAGGCTGGCTCGCTGGGAAAAGCCCGCCCTGGCCTCTCCCGACAGTAGGTGGGCTGCTACTGCTCCAGCCCACTGTCAAGCCCACTTTGGGTCTAGAAATCAGTCATGTGATTTGCAGCAGGATTGTTTCCCAGGAAGCCTAAAGATAATTACGTATTTAAAAAAAAAAAAAACCATTGCTGATGAGTAGATTCTGACTCACAGAGACCCTACAGGCAGAGCAGAACTGCCCCTAGGGTTTCCAATGAGCTGGTGGTGGATTCGAATTGCCAACCTTTTGGTTATCAGCCGCGCTCTTAACCACTGAGCCATCAGGGCTCCATAATTCTGTATGAGAAGGTAAAAATTTGGCTTCCTCCACTTTTACCTCTTTTACCAGAAGATACCACATCTAACCACGATGGGATAAAAGATTCCAACGAAGTCATCTTTCTTTCTATTCAAGAAGACGTTAGAGGATCACAGTGGCTGGCATTCTGGTCCAGAGCCACAGCGGTTCATGAGCAAGTTCCACTGCCTGAAACATAAGCCAAGGTTTACGCTGCTCCCTCTCTTGGGTCTAACACCTACCCCAACTCACCTCTCACCACTCTCTCTCTCACCCTCCTTTTCCTCTCAGAAAACCACACACCGCACTGCGCTGCGTAGTCCCTGCAAGCTGGTAACGCTAGAAACACGCTCAGCAGCTCCATCCACCCAGAGAAATCACTTTACTTTCCATAGCTCCTCCATGAAGTACTGCCCCGCTCGTCCGCCGCCGCTTCCGCGAGTCACTGTCCAATCTGCTTTACCCGCCGCTCAGTGGATCTGACAGTTCACCAGACTGGAAGAGCTATACCTCAAGGGCAGAGGCTCGCTAGCTTGTACCCCCTGTGGAGGGTCTGACAAACCCTGCTGTCCCCTTCACACGCTGGAGGAGCTCCAGGCCCCCAGAATCCAGAAAGGGGGAGGGTGGAAGACAGAAAGAAAGGATGGAAGAAAATGAAAGGAGGAGAAAAATAACTCTCCTGAAAGCACTGAATTCCATCAACAAGCTATGCAAGACTGAACATTAAAATCTGTCCAACTCCATATCCTGTGAACTTATCTCAACAAAATATCCGAGAGTTCACCCCTTATTGTCAGCGGTTAAAATGGGGGTAAATCAAGTCAGTTACCATTTGTCAAAGAAAAATAAATTTATAAAACAATCTCATAGCAAACATTATTTGAAAGATCAGGTAAAAAAAAAAATCCAATAATATAATGTCTTCCAACAAACTGAACATGGTATATTCTATTTTAGAAGTTAAAAAAAAAAAAATCGAAGTGTTTACATTTATTCACTACAATCTAAGATCTAAGAAACATTAAACTTGTCGGTGTTCAACTGTTTAAGAAAATTTTTAAAGTTAAATCACACAGTTTTTCACTTTATGTCTTCCACATTTTGCTTTCTCTTAAAAGTTTCATGCAAACAGAATCGTACTGAAAAACACATTGCAAATCCAACAAAGATAAAAACCCAACATCAAGAAGCTGAAATAGTCTTCCTCTGCCAAATCTAGTACCCCAAAGAACTCAGTCATACCTGAGAGCAAATAAAGTGCATGGTCAGAGACTCAGCATTTTATACTGGACAGGACCTTTGAGATCACCCAATCCAATCCTCTTATTTGACAGCGGAGGTGAAGAAGGCCCAAAGAGGTCAACCTGCCGAAGGCCAGCAGTGGGTCCACGGGGTTCCCATGGGGTGGCAAAACCACTGAAGAATTCCTTTAACCTGGACTTGTACTCAATCTGATCAGCAGGTTCATCTCAACGGGGTCCTTGGAGCTAGACGCGAGTCACGCCAAGGTGAACGCGAACTGCTAACAATGCGCATGAAATGTCACTCAGAGAGGCTCCTTCTCTGGCAGAGTCTACAGAAGTACACGCTGCATTGGGACCACGCAGCTGCAAGGCTGAAATGGGGCCGCATCTCCACTAGCAGCAGCAACGTGAGAGTGAAAAGATTAGCCACGGTCCTGTTTTAGGTGTATCTCAAGAGCTACAGGTCACCACTGGGCTAAAATCAATACAATTCCTTCAATGAACTGAAACTGTAATATTTACATTATCAACAATTTGTTCTGATTCATCTTTTCTTATAAACACCGAACCAAAGGAGGCCACTTTTAATGGAGTGAGAAATAATTCACTGAGTTATATTAAGAGACTGAAAACTAATTATGCTTCTGTAATTTATACTTGTGGAATAACTTAATTGGGTTTAAACTTGGTGTGAAATTTTCCTTTATCTACTCTGGGGCCTCTCATTTAAAAAAAAAAAAAAGACAAATTAAAATTTCATTTTTTTCTTTAGTATGGTTTGGTTTTAACTTCTTCAGACATTCCTTGTGTCGGCCCCAACATCATTCCCTATTCTTTTCCAGTTCCGTTTCACTCCTTTCTAGACTCTAGGGCAGTCTCAACATCAGTGTTAGAAAACAAAGGGTCAACTAATATTCCAATTTCAGAATGAATAACAACGAGGCCCTCTAACAGCTCAGAGACTGACAACACCCCCGTGAGTTACTAAAGCACAAGACAACACTCTGTGCTAATATGACTGATCCTATGAATGTCTGTCTCTACCATTAATACGACACCAGCATGAGAAAGAATGAAGATGAACCCTTACTGTGCGCCATATACAAAGACTAATTAATAACGGATCAAAGACCTAAATGTAAGAGCTAGAACCATAAAACTCTTAGAAGAAAACATAAAGGTAAATCTTCATGACCCTGGATTTGGGAAGGGGTTCTTAGACAAGACACCGTAAGTATGAGAAAGGGAAAAAAAAAAGATTAATTGAACCTCATCAAAATTTAAAAACTTTTGGGTTTCAAAGATACCATCAAGAAAGTTGAAACGACAACTCACAGAATGGGAAAGAGAATATCTGCAAATCATATACCTGATAAGGCACTTATACCCAGAATATATAAAGAACTCATTACATAACTCAATAATAAAAACAAAATTACTCAATTAAAAAATGGGCAAAGGATATGAACAGACATTTCTCCAAGGAAGATATAGGAATGGCCAATAAGCATATGAAAAGATGTTCAACATCATTAGTCATTAGGGAAATGCAAATCAAAAGCACAATGAGATGCCACTTCCCACCTACTAGGATGGCCAGGATCAAAAAGTCAGACAAGTGTTGGAGAGGATGTGGAAAAATTCAGACCCTCATGTCTTAGCTATCTATTGCTGCCATAACAGAAATACCAAAAGTGGATGACTTTAAAAAACAGGAATTTACTCTCACAGTTTAGGAGGCTAGAAGTCTGAATTCAGGGTACCCATTCTAGGCGAAGGCTCTCTCTCTCTGTTGGCTCTAGGGAAAGGTCCTTGACTTCTTTCAACATCTGTGGGCCCAGTGTTCCTTGGAGATGTCCACGTGCCTTGACATCAATCTTCCCCTGGGTCTAGGAGGTTTTCAGTGCAGGGACACCAGTTCCAAAGGATTTCCTCTACTCCTGGCTCTTCTTTCTTGGTGATACTGAGGTCCCTCTCCTCTCTGCTCCCTTCTCTGTCCTTTTACTTTTGCAAGATAGAAGTTGTGACTCAAGAAAGGGTGTGACTTGAGTAAGGGTGTGGCCTAAGTAAGGGTGTATCTTGAGTAAGGCAGTGACCTCAGCCACGCTTTAGTAACAGTGTGACTCAGATACACCCCACACTAATCCTGTTTAGATTTACAACACAAAAAATGGAGGATAATTACACAATGTCACAAAATGGGGGACAATTACATTAAAAAAAATTAGATCACAAAAATGTAGTATTCCCAATATCACAAAATATTGGGAATCAAGGCCTAGCCAAGTTGACATATTTTTTGGGGATACGATTCAATCCATGACAACACCTATCTTCATTTATGTACATATGAAAGAAAATGAAAATACTCAAGAGGCTGTGAATCCATAACTTAAGAAGGGGCTATAATAACAGTCATGATAATCATGGTGTATTAATTATGCTAGAAATAGGAAATGGGGACCTTGCGTTGGTATCTAGGGTATTAAAATTCAAATACAATAGTCCACAGAAACTATATACTAGTCACACGCATTTGCAATCACATGAAAGAATTTGGGTCACGGACAGATGATACTTCTAAGAATTCCACAAAGTTAATAGCCAGCCAGTGCGCTCAGGCTCTGTCCATAGAAGACAGCTGGCTCCTGCCACAGAACTGCCCTTTAACACCAGCTACACTGTGAGCTTTCAGAACTTTGAATCTTTCAAGACTTCTTCCCTGCCCCAATTTGTCTCCACATTACCATTACGCCTGTTTTCAGCAGCAGCGATTTTTTATAATCCTACCCTAGGGCTCCTTACATTTTATTCCACTTCCTTTGCCCCATCTGCTCCGTGAGAAAAAAACGTTTATGGCAGTGAACCCATCTCTGCCTCACTTTATGATGATGGAATTCCCAATGGAGATTCTCTGGCCCTTTCCATAAAAATAGGGAAGTAATTTTATTTTCTCTGAAAATCATCAATCCTCCTACTAGGATGTACAGAAAGTAGAGACCTGTCGTGCCATGAGAGGAACTAAACTACCTGAGAAGTACCCCACCCTGCAGGCACCTTCAGGTTAATGCCATCCTCGGAAGGTACAGTTAAACCAGACAGTTCTGCAGCTGTTAAACCCTCATGGAACAGTATGCTTCTTGAACTGCATGCATAAATAAAGCCATCCTCAGACTAGGACTCATTCTAGGAGCTTTGTAAAAATTAAATGAAGTTTGAAAATTGTTTCAAATGCTTTCTTTGTTAAAGATGCCCCTTAAAAATACGTACAATAATGTGAAAGACGATGAACTGGCAAATGTTGTTATCCATTCTTTTACAACTTAAAGACTTAAAGACACAGTAAGGAACAGATGTTATTGGTAACCAGGGACTGCCTGTTTTTAAAATTGAGTAATAATGGAAATGCAACATACCAAAACTGTAGGAATCGAAACGAAAAGCTTTTACTCTGTGAAAGGGTCTGTTCAGAGGTTGAAAAGATAAGCCAGAGACTGGGAGAAAGTACCTGCAAACCATGTATCTGGCAAAGGACTCGTATCTAAAATATATAAAGAACTCACAAAACTCAATAGTCAAAAAGCAAACAAGGCAAAAGAACACGGACAACAGACATTTCACCAGGAAGATACACCCCATGAAAAGATGCTCAGTATCATTAACCAGCAGGGAAATGCGAACCAAAACCATATGAGGTATCACTTAGACACCTTACTTTGCTAGCGGAAAGGTTAAAATAAAAACTAGTGACAAGAGCAAATGTTGGCAAGGGTTTGGAGAAACTGGGTCACTTGTCTATTGCTGGCGGGAACGTGAAACAGTTCAGCTATTCCAGAAAAGTTTTCGGTTTCTTAACATATGAAATATGCGACTACCACACATCCTACCAACGCACTCTTGGGCATTTATCGCGGAGAAATGAAGATTTATGTTCACGCCAAGCTTGTACATGAGTATTTAGAGCAGCTTCATTGGTGACAGGCCAAAGCTGGGAGCAGGGTAATGTCCTTCAACGGGCGAATGGTTCAACTACGGTTTATCTGTATTACGGACTACTACCACCACTACTGCTAAAAAGGAACAATCTACTGATATATGCAACAAACCCAGTGAGTTTCTAGAGAATTATGCTGTGTGAAAAAAGATCCCAACAGGTTACATATTGTATGATTCCACTGACTGAACATTCTTGAAATAACAAAATTACACATACGGAGAACAGATAAAGAGTTGTCAAGAGTTAAAGAGAAGGAAGTGTGTTTGGCTATGTGACAGATCCTTGTGGTTGGTGATAGTTACGTTCTGTACCTTGTCTGTATCAATGTCAATATTCTGTATGTGATATTGCACTACAGTTTTGTAAGATGCTACCATTGGTGGAAGGTGGGTAAAGGGTACACGGGATCTCTCTTTTTCTTACAACTTACAAATGCATGTGAATTATTTCTTAGAACTGTATATGAGTCTACAATTATCTCAGAATAAAAAATTAAATTAAAAAACCCCAACGACACTGTGATGATTGATGTTTATATGCCAACCTAGCTAGGCTATGACTACTCAGTGGTTTGGCAGACACTACGTAATCATCCCCCATTTTGTGATCTGATGTGAAGAGCCAATCAGCTGGAAGTGGAGTTTCCTCGGGGGTGTGGTATCTGATATTTATGGATGTTCCGGCAAAGCTCTTTCTCTCTCTCTGGTTCCTGAATTCATCTTACCGTCTTCATCTGACCTTCAATTCCTGGGACTTCAGAAGCCTTAAGTCTGCAGCCTGACCTGCAGATTTTGGGTTCATCAGGTCCTACAATCACATGAGTCAGGAGAAGCCTTCAGCCTGACGTCTGACCCATGGATTTAAGACTTGCCAGCTTCCACAATGCCGTGAGCCATTTCCTTGAAACAAATCTCTAAATATTTTTATGTACACTTCACTGGTTTTGCTCCTCTAGAGAACCAAGCCTAAAACAAACACCATGCGAAGCAAATCAACAAAACAAAAATTTGTGGGATGAAGTTACAGCAGGGCTTAAAGGAAAATGTAGAGCTTTAAATGTCTATATTAGAAAAAAAGAAAGGTCTAATATCAGTGACCTAGGTTCCATTTTAAGAAGCTAAAAAAAGAGCAAACAAACCCAAAGTTGGTAGGAGGGAGAACAAAAAGAAAGAGCAGAAATCAATGAAATAGGAAACAGACAACAAAGAAAGTCAATATAGTAAGAGTTTGTTCTTTGAAAAGATCAACCCAGTTAATAAACCCCTAACTAGGCTGCTCAGGAAAATAAAAGAGAATTACCAATATCAGAAATGAGATTAGAGGTGTAACTACAGATCTTACAGACATTAATAAAGGAATATTATGCACTTATGCAAATAAATTTGACAATTTATATGAAAAGGAAAATTCCTTCATAAATATAACTTACACAAACTGACACAAAATGAAATAAAAAATATACAGAGCGCTACAACTACTGAAGAGTATGAACTCACCATCAAAAATTTCCTACAAAGAAAACCCTAAGCAAGAATGGTTTCACCAGTGAATTCTATCAAACATCTGAGGAAGAAATAATACATGTATTATACAAGCTCTTTCAGGAAACAGAGGAGGAGGAAACACTTCTCAACTCCTTGATATGGTCAGCATAATTTCTGAAACTAAAACCTGACAAAAACGTACACATAAAGAAAAGTATGGATCAACTTTCCCTGTGGACACAGATGCAAATATTCCTAATAAACATTAAAAAATTCAATCCAGCAATTTATAAAAAAGATAATATATTCTGACCAAGTAGGGTTTATCACAAAATTGCAAGGCTGGTTTAGCATTTGACATTCCATCGATATAATTCATGATATTATCAGAATAAAGGAGGAAAAAACCAACATGCTCATTTCAGTAGACGCAATGTTACTCTTGCTTAGGTAATACTTACTTTAAGTTTTCTAATTCCTGTTTTCTCAATGGAGAGGAAGGTGGAGCTGGAATAAATTTATCTCCATCATGGCTTTTACTGCTGAAATAAACAGACTCTTAATTATGAAGAGGAACAATGAAGCAATTAAATGCAAAATTTTGTTTCTCTATTCCCACTCCCATGCAATTTTTTTAATGACAAAAGTGTAGAAGAGTCCAAATAATGAAAATGCCTAGTAACTTGATATCATTAACATGCTAAAGCTATACTATATATTAGTTTCTTGTATCCAGTGTGCAAAACTGCTTTTAAAAATCTTTAACTGAAAACAGCATCTCTATCACCTGAACGAAACTACCCCATATTTTCACGTTTCTCATTCTTATTTTATCTACAGTAAAACATTAACTTCTTAATGGAGGAAAAAGATTACAATTTTGTCCTAAGTTTTCTATAATAAATATGTATTTCTGATGTAATCAAGAAAAAAAAATGCTGCTATTGAAGACTTAACTTCAAAGGCACCATGTGTAACAAGCAGAACTTCCTATATATAATGGTGTTTGTTTTGTTATTATTAAACTCTTCCAAATTCTATAGAATGGCATCATTTTAAAATTATACTAGAAAACTAGAAACATACATATTCTGGAGGTTAGTGGTGTACAGTGTGCTAAGAGAAAAGGCAAGGGATAATAAGAAATGAGAAGTTGCAAGACTTATTTATTTCAATTAAAAAAAAATTGCCTTCTCAGACAGCAAAAGTAAAAACCAAATGCCGTTGGATAGACTCCAGCTAGCTCATGGCGACCCATGTGTGTAAGAGTAGAACTGTGCTCCACAGGGTTTCAATGGCTGATTTATCAGAAGTAGACGACCCGGCCTTCCTTCCAAGGTGCCTCTGGGTGAACTCGAACCTCCAATCAGCCAGGGGCTCCAGTAACAAATAAATGCCACTCTTGACAATGAAAAGCTGTTACTTTCTGTTTTTTTCTTTCCAGGTTTTTTCCTCATTCAGCCTTCGCCTTATTTATCTCTTCCTGATATACTTAAACATTCACACTTTACTTTCTTGACATCAAAGCAGACAATTCTGGAAACTCTGGCTGAGGCTTTTAGAAATCCCTAAAGAGGTCTGCTAGTCAACTCCTGAAGGGGTTTTGCCAAGGAGGTCTCAGGGGTTAGAATACCTGCACGGTTCACTGCCTTCACTGCTCTCCGGGTTCCCACCTAATGGATTACTATTTTTAGACCCGTTTTCCTGCTTCGGATCTTGCTGTCCTTCAGGTAACAGCAACAAGGCGTTTCTGAGACAAATGGCTGCAAACTCCATACTCGCTACAGGAATGGCTGAAGACTGCCCATCACTTAAAAGAATAAGACCAAGCTAGTTAAGTATATAACATGAAGATAAGACTTTCCTATTATCAGGAATAAAAGCAGTATAACGGTAAATGGCAACTGTCCTTTGGCAGGTAGAAATTTTAATCCGACAGTTACAAGAGATTACTAAAGGATCCAAATCCTGAGTACAACCTACGGGATATGGAAAGCATTAACCGTGGACTGCAAATATACACAACATGCACTGTGCACTGTGTTTCTAGGAATGGGGCCCAGGATGGGAGACAAACCGAAGGACACATGCAATGTCAACGTTAATGAAAAAGGAACTGCAGCGGGGAAACTGGGATAAGGGCCAGGACAGGTGTGCTAAGAATGGGAAGGAAGGGGAGAAAACAGGCACTCACATCTGAGGCTTACTTTGGTTGACTCTTGCTTCCAAAAATGCCTTTGTAAGGTTTGAAACAGCACTGTTATCTCATTATTTTGTTGACATTTTATATTATTTTCTATTGGTTTGATACACCAAACGGAGCCAACTTTGTTAGGGAAAAAAAAAAAATTTTTTTTTTTTTTTTGAAAATAACAACTTTGAAATGGTAGGAAAATGACGCCTGATTATAAGAGTCTTTAAAAAAAGAAATTATTAAGACTAATATATCTCTGGACACCCTTTTAACTTACTACTGAAGTCACTCCTGAGGTTCACCCTTCAGTCAAAGACTAGGCAGCCCCATAAAACAAATGAGACTAAAGGGGCACACCAGCCCAGCAGCCAGGACTGAAAGGCAGGAGCAAACAGGAAAGTTGGTAATGGGGAACCCAAGGTTGAGGAGGGAGGGTGTTGACATGTCGTGGGGTTGGCAACCAATGTCACAAAACTATATGTGCATTAACTGTTTAAGGAGAAAATAACTTGCTCTGTAAAACCTTCATCTAAAGTACAATATAATAAATAAATAAAAAGAAAAAACAAAGACCATAATGCTGTGTGTCAGATACTACTGAAACCTTGGAAAAACTTTTCAATGACAGTGGACACTTTTCTCCCTTAAAAAAGAAAAAAAAGGGGGGGGGGGCAAATTCTTTGCAAAATCTCCTACTTGAGAAATAATAGCAACTCAAATTGGAGTCTTTATACAAGGTAAAGACGCTCACATTTAAGTTGTTTAGCTGAAGGGTCTATATGTGACAACTTCTGTATTATACTGGTTGCTTTATATTTTTTCCCCTCTAATACTAGGAATTAGCTTTAACACATTGCCGTTCCTAGGGACTAAGGGAAAATATCTAAATGAAAAGCAGTAAGGACAACCAAAAGTATATAAAAAAGAAACACCAAGATGCCCTCTTCTGGACATTGTGAATAACAGCATAGAATAGGCTAAAGTGGTTTCTCAAATAATAAACCAGTCACAAGCCAGATAACATTGACTGTGGGCGGACAGACCTACGTATGGGGGTCTGTCAGTTGAAGCAGCAATAAAACCTACTTATAAAGTAGTTCCTCCTACGAAGTGACACATCCCAAGCTTACTTTAAGAAACGTTACTGAAACAGCACGACACGTACACACAATTTCTCTTTGCCAGATACTCACTTATACACGGTGTTCTGTATCGACTGTGACGCCAGGACTATTTTACGATGATAGCCTTGACCAACAATAGACTGCACGATGCCTTTTTTGCTTGGAAGACCTTTCGTTTCTTGTTCCGAAGTCTATAAATTACAAATAATTTCCAATAAATTTGAGGGAATTTCAAGACGGGCTATGAAAAATGATGCAAGGCTTTTTACACTTATTCTAAACGTAATAAAGATCTTAGTATCCAGCGACATGGAATCTCCAGTGACAAAGAAGTATGTTTGGTGTCAGCGGAAAGAGTGCATGAGGCTGAGGGTATGTGGTATGTTACACTTTATTACAATGAGATCTGACAGAATTCTAAGGAAAAAAGCAATTCGAGAATGACTCAAACATTTATTTACAATGTTCTACATCCCGGGCCCCATGCACCGTGTTCCAGGCGCTTTGACACCAGAGTAAGGAAAATAAGAGAGCCACAAACACAAAGTGTAAAAGGAAGCAGCTCCACTTCCTGGACACAGGTCGTTTCCTGTGTCATCGGGAGTGTTAATTAAATTGCTAACATACAAACTCTAACAAGCTACGTATGTTAAGAATTACATGGACGCAGTTCTTGCCATCTAGGAAATTAAAACCCTGTCATCGTTAAACTGAAAACATTGGAAGCTATATACATACATACACACACACGCAAATAGCAGAAACTACTTACGTGTGATGTGTGTGTGTGTGTGTATATATATGATATTTCACTAAGATACGTTATCTCACTGCAGGAGGCTAATGATGACCATATTCCTGGTCTTCCCCTTTCACTCTCAGTCTCTGATTTACCTGCTGGTGGAAGGAATCCCAGATAAAGACCTTCATGTACAGGAACAAGCCAGAGATGATCAACTAGCCCTGCAGAGCTAAACTCGGGCTGGATTAAGTCTTTTCCTAAACACAAATGTCCCTGTACTGTTACTTAGTGCCCCCAATGTATCTTTTTGGAGCCCTGGTGGTGCAGTAGTTAAGAGCTCACCAAAAATGTCAGCAGTTTGAATACACCAGCCACTCCTTGAAAAACCTATGAGGCAGTTCTACTTTGTCCTATCGGGGCGCTATGAGTCAGAATCAACTCGACAGCAATGGTTTTTTTTTTTTTATTAATGTATCTTATTACAGTTGCACTTCCATATATGTTTTAATAAAACAAAGAGTCACTTGTGTATGCATTAAAATATATAATACATATACATACGTAAACATTGTGCCACGTGTACGTGTGTATGTATGCGTATATATGTGTACATATATATACAAACACACATACATACACATGACACAATCCTTAAAAATACAACAAAACTGCTCTGATGAGAACTAACTTTGTATCATAGAGGCAGCCAAGCAGTATTAATGAACAATACAAAGTGGACACTCTGACCCGTTACTGAGCACCTCCATTCCGAGCTCTTTTCCTAGTGGTTGTGATGAATTTATAATGACTTATCCCTAAGGCCATGCAAACCGATCCAGATGGCTATATCCAGAGATAGGACAGAGAAAAAGAAACCAGACCTGAGGAAATGAAACTAAAAAACCCACAGCAACACACCACACCTTCAATGATACACTAATAGCCACATCAGTTTTGATGTAAAAGGGTCATACATAATTAAAATAATCAATATTTCACAAGCCTTGGGGGAGTGTTGTTGTTAGGGGCCCTCGAGTCGGTTTTGATTCATGAAACCGTATGTACAACAGAACGAGCAACACTGCCTGGTCCTGCGCCATCCTCACCACTGTTGCTATGCTTGAGCATAACAAATCTGAAGTTTTTTCAGAAAAGCAAACGGTACATTTTATGTGCTTTAAAAAGCCTTTTCTTAAATTGGTTGCACACCATCCCTAAAACCGGGTCAACGTCTTTGTCCGGGAGACCGTTTCTCATTCGTTATACACCGCCCAGGTAAGTGGATGTCCTGCCTCTGCCATGTCTGAAACACAAACAGGAAAGCAGGACAAAATGACCTCCTGTTACGGACTGAACTGTGCTCCCCCAAAATTTGTGTTGTAAATCCTAAGCCCTATACTTGTGGAGATGCCTTGGTGGTGCAGTGGTTAAGGGCTCAGCTGCTAACCAAAAGGTCGGCAATTTCAATCCACCAGCTGCTCCTTGGAAACCGTATGAGGCAGTTTTACTCAGTCCTATAAGGTCGCTAGGAGTCAGAAGCCACTTACTGGCAATGGGTTTGGTTTTGTTTTTTTTAAATACTTGTGGATGTAATCCCATTTGGGAACAGGAGTTTCTTTGTTATGTTAATGAGGCCATCTCAGTGTAGGGTGTGTTTTAAGCCAATCACCTCTGAGGTATAAAGTGAGCAGATAAAGCACAGAGAAAAAAGTAGAGATGCGGGAAGACAGAGACCATGTCACATGAAGACCTCCAAGGAACCAAGAGGCAGAATCTGAGAAGAAACAAGGACCTTCCCCCAGAATGGAAACCCTGGTGGTGTAGTGGTTAAGAGCTATGGCTGCTAACCAAGGGGTCAGCAGTTCGAATCCACCAGGCACTCCTTGGAAACTCTATGGGGCAGTTTTACTCTGTCCTATAGGGTTGCTATGAGTCGGAATCGACTCGACAACAACGGGTTTGGTTTTTTTGGCTTAAAACCTTTTAATGAGAAAAAGCACAAACATAGATAATTACGTATGGCAAGTTTTCCAGCAACAGCACAGATGGTATATGTTCTGGTAATCAAAAGTCATCTCTATCCTTTTTGCAAATTTACAAATTAAGAGCTTTCTAGAAGAACAATGGGAAAAAACCCTTGTAAGTCTAATAAAATCCTCAGAACACAATCCTAGAAGTAATATTTCTAAAAATAAATAATTTTAAAAGAATACATCAAATCTTACTATTTATTTCTCTACTCCCGGTAAGAAGTAACTCTATGGTTTCCAATAACTGTCTAAAATAAAGGTCCTGAAGACTTAAGCTCATGAATAGGTTAAAGTGAATAAACTATTTCTAGAAATTTTTTTTTAAAGTACAATTCTGCCTAGAACTGCTGATCATCAGTTAATTAAAAAATTATTCAGTAAGAAATTCGTCTTTCAGAAAGCAAAGTACAATTAAATAAATTGTCAAGACTTTTAAAGACATAGCTCATCTCTTGCCCCTAGTGGGGTGCTCAGATTATAAACTACCTCAGTGCAATATGGGAAAACTGCTAGGCAGCCGCACTTCTTCAGTCCCCTTAGTGTTTGTGCACTGAGAGAGCCTGAACTCAGCAGAGCTGCCTTGCTTTTCTGGGTCTCAAAAGTCTGCCGCCTTTAACAGGGAAAGTCTTACCACACTTCTATCGCTATTAGCAGAAAACAGAGTACAACCTGTGACAGCCGAAACCTGTGTAGGGCAGAAACCCACCAGACAAAGAAAACTCGAGTATTTTTCACTAAAAGAGAGCAATAGAAAAGTGGTAAGACTGCACCCTGTCAAACGTGGAAAACTTGCAAGACGTGGAAAAACAAGGCAGTCCTGGCGAGTTCCGGCTCTCGCAAGTTTGCTGTATTTCTGTTTTCCTTCTCTGACAGGTTTCTGCCTTACAGGGGTTCCAGCGTTTGCCGTGGTCGCTACAGGTTTTGCTGCAGTTGCTTCTCAGGAAGTGGTGTTTAGCAGCAGCAGGAAGAGTCTCGGCATTTTAATCACCTACAGCAGGTATGCTAGGAGAAACCTCAGGACACCATGCCTCCCCAGTTCCCACACACCAGGGTCCAACAAAGGCTGGGTGGGTAGCAAACGGGGTGATAGGGACATCTGGTAATTCTGATGCAACCTGTCTTTCCCGTCCCTCCCACCGACTTCTCCACGTGGGATTCAAAAGGCACCCACCAACTGCCACTTGGAGCTAATAGACACGGGCACCACTGTAAGCTGGCCTGTTTCTCATAGTCACTGTGGACAGACGCATGCCAGACACACAGCCCGGTAATCCATAAACTCTAAATCATTCACTGGAAGCAAAGTAAAAGCCCCAGGCATGGGAGGCAACGCAGGTTAATGTTGTTGGCTCCATACTCACCAGGTTATCAGCAGTCCTTCTCTAACGGCCTGGTGCACACGCCATTCGCACACTAGCACATGGCGTGGTCCCTGCCCCAGGAGCTGGAAGACCACCGTTCCAAAAGACCCGACCTTCTCGTTGGCTTCAACTCTGTAACGTAACTGCTGATACATGCTCCATACTTACCAAGAACCTGGATGCTAACAAATGACTTTGGGAAGCTGAATTTTTTAGCCCAACGTTAAAGAACAGAAGGCTATCTTTATAAATTCACAAAGGGCCAAAAAGGGGCTGAGGTCCTCTATATTCCCAGGTATTGTTTGCCTTCCATGTAACAAGTGGTGTGGGGTGGGGGTTCAAAAAGATATTCACATGGCACTCACCCCCTTATTGGCGGCAATACAGCATTCAGCCAGGCGCAGCCAGAGGCGGGGATTTGCATGGTAAACCTGAACCGCTTCGATCAGACACTCGAAGGCCGCGAGGGGCCTTCCGATGTGAAGAAGCTGAATCCCACAGTTATACAGCAGCTCGTACCTCTTGTTTGTCAGTAGTGCACACATGGGTCTTCCCGAAAATTTTTTGGCTAGTGACAAAAATTAGATAAGTGAGAATATGTTCTTAGATTTACAATAAGTTAAAATGGAAACGTTTATCCCACTAAGAACTAAGAGTTCACCGTGTCCTCTACCAATAACCCTGATTTAAAAGTGTAATAGCTCTCCCCCTTGGTCTCCATCCCTGACCCCACAAAACATCTCCTGAGCACAGTCGTTGTCTGTGCTGGCAGGGAGAGAGATGTCTCTTTGTACCTGCCAGCTCCTCAGGCAACAACGCTCCAGAAAGGCAAAGCCAGGGGTGGGACCCGCTCTCACTCCTACCACCACTGTTTCCAGGTTTTTAGAGGCTGTAGGAATATTCTCCTCTGGCTACAGGATCGCTGTGAGTTGGAACTGACTTGACAGCAACGGGTTTCAACGGGTTTTGGAATGTTCCGTTTTTTTTTTTTTTAACTTTCGTGTTAGGGGACTTTACTGCGGAAATAAAAACTAATGTACCACAGCTATGATGACTATGGCCCACTCACTCATGCAAACGTCTCACAGTCTTAATAAAACAAGGCTGCTGGTGACTCTGGCTATGTTGTCCATCAATTAGTTTTTTTTTTTTTTTTTTTATTTTAAATAGCTAAATAATTAAGTATTCCAGACCAGGAATCCATATAAAATAAACATTAAAGGAGTAAACTTCAGGAATTTGCTTAAAGGTTGCCAGGTGCTCCCAACAATTACCACACATGAAACCCGGAAAGGGAGCTACAATAAAAACTAGTTGGGCACACTAGAGAAATCTTAATCTTGCCTGACACCTTGCTACTGAAAGCAGCAGCATCTAAAAATCCCTAGAGCCCACTCGCTGGCCAGGAGCGCTGTGAACTTTGCACACCTGGCATGCATTCTGACCAGGTGCTCGCTCTTTAAAATCACGCTTTCCACAGGCAGTGAACACAGGCCGTCCCCAGCGCTGCACTTGCCTGGATCCGTGCTGCTCGCGCTCAGCTGCGCACAGACGTTGTCATTCTCCTGCAGGGCTTTTTTAAAGTAGAAAATCCCCAAATTGTGCTTGCTCATGGCAAAGTGGATGCAGCCAAGATTGTTCCAGAACATGCACCTCAAACACTCACCTGAGGAAAACAAACACATCCGTCCAGAGAAAAATGTTACCGTTCAGGTACCTCGTACACGAGCCGCACTTAGCTGGCATGGGTTAAATCTACTTACTGTGCTGCTTAGTCCCTACAGAACAGTTCAACACACATGGAAATTCAGGAAATAACCCAAAGTTCCGTAAAGTCCCTTACTTTTTAAGTCAGTTTTATCACATACCCATATATACGTCAAAGCACAGAGGGGTCACAGTCACGGAGGCTTCCCAGACATACCCAAACATCTCGAGGGACAATTTAGTCAACTGGCATAACATAGTTCTTAAAGATAATGTTCTACGTCCCAGTCCAGTGACTAGTGTTTGGGTCTTAAAGTTTTCCAACAGCCATCTAAAATACAACTATCGGTCTCTACTTGTATGGAGCAAAGAGAATCAAGGAAATCTAAGGGTCAAAGAAGAAACTAGTCCATAGGATTAATAGCCTACACCAAGGCCTCTTCTAACCTGAGACCAGAAAAACTAAATGGTGCCCGGCTAAAGCTACCAATCGTTCTGAGCAGGGACACAAGAGGTGATTTACAGAATGAGAGAAAAATATAGAACAAAATTCAAACTCCTAAAAAAGACCAGACCTACTGGACTGATAGAGACTAGAACCACCCCTGAGGCTATCGCCCTAAGATACCCTGTGAAGCTGGCACTGAGGCCAGTAGAAACCAACAGCTGTATCTTAGATTGGCTTATAAAATGAACAATATCACCTGTGAGTAATGTACTTCCTTAAAAAATCAACTACATGAGACCAAACAGTCAACATTTACCAAAATGCAAAGATGAGAAGGCAAGGGGGGGCAGGGAAGCTAAATCAATGGAATCAGAACAAACAGAATGTAAATAATAAGAATGCTGACATACTGTGCAAACTGGAATCAATGTCATGGAACCATCTGTATAAAAATTGTTAAATGGGAACCTAATTAGCTGTGTAAACTTTCACCTAAAACACAGTAAAATATTATTTAAAAAAACGTTTTAGAAAAGGAGATAAAATTATTAAAAAAGTAAATAAAAAACATCTGCATACTGACTTTGTTGGCCTCTTCAATTCTTTCTGATTTAATTTTTAATCATTATAGGCAAGTGATATAAAAATGTAAGAGACAAAAAATACTTAATAACATAACATATATGCATGGCATTCACACAATGAAGTATTATGTAGAAACTGGAATGATACAAATATTCATGGAAACAGCCAAAACATACTGAATGAAGGATAGCAAGAATATATAGAACAAAACAGATGATATAAAATCCTGCTTTTGTTAAACCCTAGACTTCCACTATTCTTTTAATTCATATTTCTTTAAATATCACTTGCGGCTGAGTGTCTTCCCATGTTTGTTGGGCAGCTGTATTTCTTATCCTGTAAACTGTCTCTTCTAGTCCTTAACCTATTTTTCTATTTGGTTACAAATATACTCCTCCACCCCTACCCCTATGTTTGTCATCTGTCTTGTGACTTGGTTCAATGCATGTGTATATGTTTAATCATAAAAAGTTTTATATTTTTATGTGGTCAAATTTAGTACTCTTTTCTAATCTCCATGGATCTTGGATTTTAGGTTATGTTTAATCAGGCCTTCCCCTTCACAAAATTAAAATACTCATCCAAGTTTTCTTTCGCTGCTTTTGTGATTTTATTTCTACATTTGAATCCTTCATCTCTCTGGATTTTATATGGGTGTAATGAAAGCAACCCAAGCTTATTTTTCTTTTTCTAAATGGCTTCTCAAACATCCCAAAACAAGTGACTGAAAATCTATATTTTCCTCAATGATAAAAAATAGTCTGACTAGATAATTTTTTTTTAATTTTAGAATTTTTTTTTAATTGTACTTTAGATGAAGGTTTACAGAATAAACAAGCTTCTCATTAAACAGTACACATATTGTTTTGTGACATTGGTTAACAACCCCCTGAAATGTTAACACTCTCCCTTCTCATCCTTGGATTCCCTATTACCAGCTTTCCTGTCCCCTCCTGCCTTCTTGTCCTTGCCCCTAGGCTGGTGTGCCCCTTTAGTCTCGTTTCATTTTATGGGCCTGTGTAATCTTTGTCTAAAGGGTGAACCTTGGGAGTGACTTCAGTATTGAGCTAAAAGGGTGTTGTGCTGGACTCAGTCTGGTGGAGGTCATGGTAGTTGTGGTCTATTAGTCCTTTGGACTAATCTTTCCCCTTGTGTCTTTGGTTTTCTTCATTCTCCCTTGCTCCAGAGGGGATGAGACCAGTGGAATTAAATTGACAAAATAATCAGGATAAAAAAACCAAACCCAGTGCCATCGAGTTGACTCTGACTCAGAGAGACCTTGGAAACTCTATGGAGCAGTTCTACTCTGTCCTACAGGGTCGTTATGAGTTGGAATAATCAGGATATTTATTGCTTAATGCTGAAAAGTAAGGGTTGGCTTCTGACATATTTTTAAATTAAGCAACGATCATATTTAAAAAGGAGGAAAATTAGCCTTAGAAATACAGATGGCAGGAAATGCACTAAACGTTTAACAGAGGTCGCTTCCAGGTAGTGGCACTGTGGACAATTTTCCAAATTGTCTACAATAACCGTATTTTGTCATCAGCAAAAGCTGAAGTTTACATATGGGAAGGAAATTAAAGGTTGACATATTCATAACTATGAGGAAGATCAGTATATGAAATATACTACCATACTATAAACTTCCCTATGACGGCATCACTAACTGCTGACGGGTTAACTACACTCCTTGCTCCCGACTCCACTTCAGAGACTGACAATATCAGTTCTTAGATCTAAGTGAAGACAAGTCTTCAGCAAAAGTTCCTCGAAGCGTATACTGAGAGTCATTTCAGTGCTTGGTATTAGTGGGTCTCTGAGGAAAAACTGTTGACAGTAAAAACATCAAAAATGAAAATTCAACAGAATTAGATATGGGTACTTGGAACACAAGGATACCCACAAGAGAGTTCTAACGGAACAACACACTGCCCTTCTCCAGCCTCCATGATGTCACCGCATGAAAGGGGTACACGGGGGAAGGTGTGAGTAGGTTTGAGTGTGTGTGCTCTCTATTTACCTAAATAGAATCTAAAACAAAAACCGAAAAACTTATTAATCATTTCCATTTTAAACCTGGTGCAAAACAAACATTTTCAATAGCTTAACCTCATTTTTTTGAATGAAGAAAATATCCTTATAAAATACCAGTGATATAAACCCAAGTGACAGTCACAAATTTTACTGTTAACTGCAAGGGATTCATCAAGACTCTTAAAGAGAGGAAAAAACAGGTAAGAGTGGTCATCTTCCTAACTTTATTACAGAGGGAGTTTTGATATAGTTAATGGTCTAATAAAGTCATCATATTAAAAAAAAATTTTTTTTTTTCTTATTATTCACTGCTTTATACGGAAGAAAAGAGTAAAAATACCATCATCAGGTTCCCTAAAAAGATCTCACTTCACGAGGCAAAAGCCCAAGGACCTTATGCCCCAGACATAATTTCTAAGCTGGTATTAAAAAAAAGAGTGAGTTTTTTTCCTAAAATGAAAACAAGTCATAAATTAAAATTCCAGGAATTATCTGTAGCAGAAAGATTTAAATATTTCCATCAAAAATTAGCATAAATTGCTAAAATCAATCATCCTGAAGAACAGAGTAGGAAGAAAACCAAGCAACAAGGGGTAAAAGATCCAGGAAAGAAATGGGAAAATTTCACAATGTTCTTTTACCTGTTTTCATGAAACCTGGATGTTCAGCAATGTTTGAGCTATTTAGTAGCTTCACAGCTTTTCGGTAATTGCCTCTTAAGTACTCAAAATTGCTTTTAAGAAACAGAGAGGGTGCAGACTGTAAAGAAAATATAAGTTACTTATACTTTGTTTTCCTATGCCTAAGGCGAGATCACAATTGTACCACTGGAATGACAAGTGCTCAATGCATAAATCGATCAGTTAAGTCATGGTCACAAAAGGCTCAAATGCACAACACTCAATCTAACGGTTCTATTCTTCAGAGAGCATCTTATAAAGAGAGATAAGAGTCTACCTAAAAAAAAAATAATACACCATTTATATACCAACTGTCTGTGTTCATCTATTGCACTACTAACTGGAAGTCCATTTAACAGTACAAACTAGGCTCTTCATTTTAAAGGTTCTTCCCTATATTTAGGATACAAACGTACCTTCATTAGGACCCAAAGAGATACAAGTAATCAAATTATTTTCCAAGTAGGAAAGAAAGTGCCCGTCTAAGTATTTTTAACATGATGCCTTATTTGTGACAGCTACTTTTTTTTTTTAATTGTGCTTTAAGTGAAAGTTAACAATTTAAGTCAGTTTCTCATACAAAAAAAATCATACATGCGTTATTACGTGACCCTACTTGCTCTCCCTATATGTGACAGCACACGTCCCCTCTCCACCCTGTATTTCCAGTGTCCATTCAACCAGCTCCTGTCCCCCTCTGCCTTCTCATCTTGCCTCCGGACAGGAGCTGCCCACTTACCCTCATGTGTCTACTTGCGCTAAGAGGCACACTCCTCACCACCATCATTTTATGTCTTGCAGTCCAGTCTAATCTTTTTCTGAAGAGTTGGCTTTGGGAATGGTTTTAGTTTGGGGCTAAGAGAGAGTCTTGGGGCCATGACCTCTGGGGTCCCTCCAGTCTCAGTCTGACCACTCATCTCATAAAGGTCTGATAATGGCCAACTGTCTTTCTCCCTTAGCCTCCTCAGGTCTAGGCTATGATTGTTCTCCATAAAAAAATCACTTGAGTACTGACCCAGTGGCTACTCTGGCTCGATTTACCTGAATTATGCCTACTAAAAACCATATTTTCTCATGATTTCACACTTGTAATCGCAGTCTTCCTAAAAAGCATCAAGATAATTCACAATTCTGTTTTTTCCCTATCCAAATCCAAAAACCCATTCCATTGCCATTGAGTTGATTCTGACTCATAGCGACCCTACAGGACAGAGAAGAACCGCCCCATAGAGTTTCTAAGGCTGTCATCTTTATGGAAGCAGACAGCCACTTTTACCTCCCGTGGAGAGGCTGGCGGGTTCGAACCACCAACCTTTCGGTTAGCAGCCGAGCACCTAACCACTGTGCCAGCAGGGCTCTTTTTTTGTCCTATACTATCTTAAAGATTATTTATCAGTAGGAGTTGGGGTGGAGGGAGTGAAAGGAAGGGGTGATTATATCTCAAATACTCTAACACTAGTCAAACTGAAGGTACTGTCAAGCCAAAAATTATTTGGAAGGGGCAGGTTTTGGCTACAACCTGGTAGTTAAACTTTAATAAACGTTTTGAGTGTAAAATTAAAATAATTTAAATATCTAATAACAGCAAACGTTTAAGTGACTTGTGATAAACCACTTACATACTACAGGTCCCTATTAAAAATGCTGGCTTTATCAAAAAAAAAAAACCAAACCCAGTGCTGTCGAGTCGATTCCGACTTATAGCGACCCTATAGGACAGAGTAGAACTGGCCCCGTAGAGTTTCCAAGGAGTACCTGGCAGATTTGAACTGCCCACCCTTGGGTTAGCAGCTGTAGCACTTAACTACTATGCCACCAGGGTTTCCGCTGGCTTTATAGGCTATATAAAATCAAACCAAACCCACTGCCGTTGAGTCGATTCCAACTCATAGCAACCCCACAGGGTTTCCATGGCTGTAAACTCCTATGGAAGCAGACTGCCACATCTTCCTCCTGGGGGGTTGCTGGTGGTTTTGAACTGCTGATCTCTTGGTTAGCAGTCGACTGCTTTAACTACTACACCACCAGAGTTCCTTAACAGCTATATGCCAAGAGGTAATGTTTGTCAAAATTTTAAGTGAGAAATGTATTAAACTGTAGATGTATCATGTCCACTACTTCACGACTCTATGTAATATAAAAATTTATATCTGGTGGTGTACTACAATACCCACCCACTGCTGTTGAGTCAATTCCGACTCAGTGACCCCATAGGGTTTCCAAGGCTGTGTAAATCTCTGTGGAAGCAGACGGCTGCATTTTTCTCCTGTGAGGCCGCTGGTGGTTTCAAACCACTGACCTTTCGGTTAGCAGTCGGTCGCTTTAACTACTGTGCCACCAGGGCTCCTGTACTGTAATAGACTAATATAAATGATTTAAAACTCACAAGTACCCATGGTCCAAACCATAAAGTTTTAGGGCATAAAAACCGCAAATTGAAAAATAAGATACAAGTCCAAAAGAAACTTACATTTCCAGCTGTGTTCATCACTGACTTGATCTCCCTTTTGCAAGCTTTCAGGGACTTCATTTGGATATAAGCTCTTACTTTATACTGCCAAAGGAAAATGCTAGCATGTGAGAACTACCGTGAACTTACATTTGATGAAGTGGTTTACTTTCTAGTTAGGAAAATTAAACCCAGTCTGTTCACAATATATATATATAGTTACACCAGCTACTTGCAAAAACCAGTTTAAAATTATCTTAAATATCCCATTTTAACTGTCCTCTTAGAATGCACTTTAAAAAACTAAAAACATGCTAGAATAAAATTTATATTTATATCCCAAGCAAAAATTCTAACAATTCTTATCTATCAATGGCTAAATAACAGTGAATTTTTAAATTCCACAAATTGATTTTATTGCTCAATACATTCTCAGGCCTCTCCTCTCAACTTTCTATAATTAAAATAAATTATAGTACATTATCACCTTAAGCCAAATATATGTAGAAGGATAAATGTGCGGCTAAAGCACTCCATTTAGGAGCCGGTGAACACGCACACCTGCACTATTTACTGCTTCCCGTCACTGACACTGCCCCCTCATCCGTGACACAGGAGAAGACCCCCACACATCGTCTCCCTTGAACATTTCCCCACCTGATGTATCTTTGATTTTGCAGCTTCTATCAGAGCTCCGCTTTCAGCTTTATGATTCGATCCATCTTTGTTGGTGTTATTACCAGTCTGCAGGGTGAAGCAAAATTGACCAAATTTAAATATTTTAAATTATAGTGTACATCAGTAATTTCTAAAGGAGCCCATCACGATTGCCTAGTGCAAATTCTCACAATTCAGAAGCCCAGGTCCCACTTCCACAGAATCAGGCTCAGGAGTCTGGAGCGGTGACAGGAAACTCTCCTTAGGGGAAGCTCACACTTGGGCACAATGACGGGGCAGTGGACGCCAGGGACAGGGGTAGGAGGAACAGGAAGTGACTGCTGGCGGTACAGGGTTTCTTTTTGTGATGGTTACACAATTCTCTGGATACGCTCTGTGATGGTTAGACAACTCTCTGGATACACTAGAAGCCACTGATTGCACACTTCAAAATGGTAAATTTTACTGAACATGAATTAAATCTCAATAAAGCTATTAAACACAATACTTCATAAGCACAAATATTAATCACATTCTGAAATTTAGTCTGATCACCTTGGAACACTTACCTCGTTCTTCCCATTTTTGTTATTGTTTCCCTGTGAAATCATTTTTTCTAGGACGGCAAGAAGATGCAAAGCTTTCTCAGCCTGATAGGTTAATATATAGAGGTCTACAAGCAGAAAACACACGGCCTGGGCAAATTTTTCTTCTGGAAGAAAAAAATACACACACACACAGAGAAAAAGAAAGTCACAATCCAAAGTGAAGCAAACTTCTCAGATCAGCCCCTCAAAGGTGAATAAATGTTTTTCCTCAGAAGCACATCACCTAGCGCCACAAACGATGCCAACGATGCTGTTCTCTCAGGCGCCTCAGGCCTCTCATTTCAGGAAGTCCAGCATCTACCAAACGCCAGCACAGGTCACCAGGAGTACTACCGTACACGAAGGAGACTTGAATTCCAGCCCTTCCTACACCACTTACCAGATGTGAGGCCCTGCGCATCATTTAACTTTCCAGACCTCAGCTGTCTGGCCTATAAAACAGGAAGGGTACTTTGCCTGCCTGAAGGCAGGGGCTGAAACAGGTGTTCTACTGAGACCCCATCTAAGAAGATCTACGACTCTCTGAAATAGATTTCCTTTCTAGGTCCCAGGGATGGAAGAAAGAAACCATCTGATTACAGAGATTACACACCTGTACAAAGGAAGGAAGGTGTGCATTAGAGCAGATCAAGAAACTGAGACAGTCAAGGGGGAAATGTACAGAAGGGGCCATCAAGAGAAGAAGACTTAATGAAAACAGGATAGGTGACCTGGTGTGACATAAAAATAAGGCCTGAAAGGAGGCTGCCATGATCAAGAACAGGAAAGTTTCCAAAGTTCTAGGAGCCTCCAAACAAGTCTTCTGGTTTCCATTCTCGCTCCTACTCAGCAGCCAGACTGATCTGTTTAAAACCAAAATCAGTTGAGGTTCAAAGGTCACACATCTCCAAAGGCTTCCTTCCACACATAGAAAGTCCCTGCCCAGACTTCAAGGCTTTACCTGGTCTGTCCCACCTAGCTCCATCACGGTGTCCCCCTGGTGTTGCCCACTCTCACCTCAGGATCCCTGTGAGTCTACTCCACTGGCTGGAATGCTTTCCCCCTAAGGAGTAGCATGGCTCCCTTCACCCCTTTATTCAGGCCTGTTTTCAAAAGCTGCCTCATTAGAGGCCTTTCTTGACAACCTTCAGGAACCCTGGTGGCGCAGTGGTTAAGTGCTTGGCTGCTAACAGAAAGGCAGGCAGTTTGAACCCACCAACTGCTCCATGGGACAAACAGGTGCCTGTCTGCTTCACTAAAGACTACAGCCTTGGGAATCCTATGGGGCAGTTCTCTGCCCTATAGAGTCGCTATGAGTTGGAATCCACTCAACAGGCAACGGGTTTGGTTTTAGTTTTGATAACCTTATCTAAAGATAACATTCCCAGTCAATCTCTATCCTCTTACCCAATTTTAGCTTTACAGCATTTAACTACCTGATGTTATATGATGTATTTACTGGGTGTGTGCCTCCCTCTCCCCTTAAGGTACAAGCTTAATGAAGGTAAAGACTTTATCTTGTTCACTGTGTTATCCCCAGATCCCCTAATAGTGCCTGAACCATAGGAGGGGCTCAATAAATACGTGTTGTATCAAGAATCTAAGTAATAAAGTTCAAAAACAACACTAATTTCCAAAGAAGAAACAGATTTAGATACTGACTACATAGTTTGCTATGTATTGTTTAGCCATAGTACAGATTAACAGAACTTCATGAACTGTTCTGGGGCTCTAAAAACCGTCAATAGTGGTAAGTTTTATATAAAATACATCTGTGTTACCCCAGAGGTATAGTTCTGGTTTCCAGCTATACAGAAGAAAAAAACTGGTCACTAGTTACACGACCCCTTACCACTGACACCTCTCCTGCCCAGACGCAGAGCCCTCAGGATTGAGGGGAAGATAAGAAGCACCATGAATATGTCTCCCTGGAGCCAAAGCAATCCGCTGCTCAACTGGTGGTCACCAGAAGGGGAGCCTGTGGCTCAACACCCGCTGTCCACCACCCGAAGCACCAAAGAGGAGCCAACGCTCCACTAGCCGTCCTGTGGTGGCCAACCAGCCATCAGGCACTCGTACACCAGCAATTCCCATTTGTGTCTTTAATGAATAAAGAAGTAACTGTTCTCCAAGCATATTACTTGTTTAAGATCATGGGTGTGCAAATGTCTTTGGAACTTACAATAAACTAGACAAAAACACGAGTCACAGATGAAATCTGACTGCTTGTGGGCTGGAAACCAAGGGCCCCTCTAACAATCATTTCCCTGACCGCCTTCCCTCTGCTGCTTTATTCATTGGCGCCTTCTTTTTTTCTTTGCTCTTCCCTCTCTTATTACCCCCAGTTGAGGCTAGAAATAGTAAGCTAGTTAAGGTTTTAAAAAAGCTAACGTAGCTCTGTGCTACCTCCTCTATGATTGCCCACAAAAATTTCAGTTTGCCAACAGGCCAAATGAAATACTACGCTGTCCCTGACATGCTAGAATGTTCCGTCCTTCATTCACTACAAGGATAGGAAAGGATCAGGTGCACAAAGGTGGTGTTTAAACATAAAAGGAAAAAAAATCAGTGTCTTCAATACGAAATGGCATCTCTAGCATGTGATCTTGAAATTTTAGGGAGGAGCTTTAAAAAAATCTGGATTCATCTAAAAATTACAAATTAAAAAAACTGTTTTTTACTTTTCTAACCATTAAGAAAATGTAAGTTTTTTTTTCTTTCCTTAAATACTGATGGACAATTTTCTGACTTAGATTATCCACGCAGAAGTACACAAATATAAGAAAACAGGGAAATCTCTGACTTGACAATAACATACCAAAGGGTTCTATGAACTGGTAAAGTTTCTCGCCAACTGATATGGCCTCCGTATACTGGCGAAGATGGTAAAGAATGACTGCCTGGTTGTAATACAACATGCTATTTTCCACATCATCAAGTCCATCCATTTCTTCAACAGCTGAGTGGACCTATGACACAATAAACAGGAATTATGTTTTAACAAAAGAAAACAAAAAGCAAGTGTGAAAACCTACGTGAATAAACAGGAACACAGGGCAACATTTCTTAGGCTGCATTTTCCCCTACTTTCAACAGCATCTCTGTATTTTAACTACTTTCACGTACTAAAGATCATTTCATTCATGATAAAATTCTGTTAAAGAAAACACTTCAGGGGAACTTTATTAAGTACCTAGCATAAGGCAAGGTGATTCTCCTCCTTGCCACCGTGAAGATATATTCCTTGTTTTAACTGCCAATAAGGTTTCCTTCTTTTCAGCCTCATGAGTTGTAAGAGACTACACGGGAATAGACAAAACTTACAGTGAACTTTCCTATAAAAAAAATTTCATATGGAATGTATAGCTTACTTCCATTTTTGTAAAACCTTAAGTAAAATTTAAACAATAGCTAACTACTTACTATGTGCCAGGCCTGCTATGTTACACCTTTTATAGAGACCATCTCATTTAACCCTCAACATACCTCAAGGTGTTGGGAAAGTACTGAATATACCATGGACTGCCGGTAGAACAAACAAATCTATCTTTAAAGAGGTACAGCCAGAATGCTCATTAGAAGCAAGGATGGCGAGACTTTGTCTCAGGTACTTTGGACGTGTTACCAGGAGGGATCGGTCCCTTGCGAAGGACATCGTGCTTGGTAAAGTAGAGGGTCAAGAAAAAAAAGGAGGAATTTCAAGGAGAATGGACTGACACAGCGGTTGCAACAATGGGCTCACGCACAACAATGATCACAGGGATGGCATAGGACTGGGCAGTGTTTCATTCTGTTGTACACAGGGTCACTATGAGTTGGAACTGACTCGATGGCACCTAACAACAACACCTCAAGGACATAGATAGTATTATCATTTCCATTACATAAATAAGGAAACCAGCACAGAGAGCGTAAGTATCTTGCCCAAGACGATATGACTAAAACCCAAATCAAACCCAGTGCTGTTTAGTTGATTCTAACTCATAGCGACCCTATAGTTTCTTATGTTCATAGTTTGTTCCCATAATAAAAACAGTATCTTTTTTTAAGTAATAACAAAAATACATACATCACATATGGTGATTAGAGTGGGCTTTTATGAGCTTCAATAGCAACCTAACATGCACAACTGATACCAAAAGAAAAAAACTGGAATACTTCACATTTGAAAATTAATGACTATCTGTATGCCCCTTCTGTAAGCTGCAGCACGAGGCTTTTAAATTTTAACCAAGATACACAACCTTTTTGTAGCTCCATATAGCACATGAAAGTGGAATTTCATCTGTATTAAAACTGACTTTTCCTTGCCATACGAAGAGTGCAGTAAATTACTGTGCAATGTTAATTAATCCTAAGATGAATATTTCCCAAAATTAAGTAGTAGAACCATGACATACATAGATTTAACAACCTTGGTTTGGCTACTGGCAAGGAACCCAAAAGTTCATGGTATGTCATGATTTGTAATCTGGTTTCTGCCGACTTCAATCACCCATACGGCGGGCTGGACAGGAGGGTTCAAATGTTGGCAAGTGGCCCTAGCTGACAGACAGCATGTGGATCTCAATTAGTTTGGAGGCTTTTTATAATATTTACTTGTCACATCTTCAAGTGTGGGGCTGGCAACCAATGTCACAAAACAATATGTATTGTTCACTGAGAAACTAATTTGCTCTGTAAACCCTCATCCAACGTACAACAAAAATCTTCAAGTAATTAAAAATAGTTTCCTAAATGAAGAAAGAAGACTCCATTCCTAAAGAAAGGCAACTCTTCTTGATAGTTACATAATGGAGTGAGAATGACCTAAGAGAGGGTTAATTCTTAGCCAGAAAATAGAGGGTTTTGAATAAATTAAGGAGCTTTAGGTTGAACAATGGTTGAACTTATGACTTGAATAAGCTGACACTTCTGATTCACCAAAATAATTTAGTAACTGCTCCAGTCAGAACGAAAACTACTTATTAAATAAAATAAAATGTCAATTAAAGTGGAAATGTCCGAAAAGGTGTGTCACTGTGCCCTGGACATGTAACCCTGAACAGAAGTATGACTTAGAGAAAGCCAGGAGACACAAGTGTAAACACTTGTAGGAAACTCAAGAGTTGAAGACACTCGGGGAAAGGGGAGCTACTGAACCAGCCCTTAGGAAGAGGAAAGGCTAGTGAAAGGATTAAAAAAAATAAAAATAAAAAAACATTTTCTTGGCTTAACAGGAAGTTTTCAGGAACTTCTTATTCTGAAAAATGTTCTAAGGCTAAACTTGTGCTTAAAGACCAAACCAATCTGTCCTGGCAGAAAATGTCTATTGGGTCATAGGGCACAGATACTAGACATCAGCAAACGTTTTCTTTTGATTCTGGAGCTCCAGGTAGTCATGGCTAATAACGTTCGAGCAATGATGAACTGTCATGACGTATTAAGTGGTTACAAGCACAGGCTCAAGAGACAGAAGGCCTAATTCGAATTCTGCTCCTCTCCTTATTAGCTATATAAAATTATTAGACTTCTAAGCCCCAGTTTTAAAACGGAGACAACAGTAACCCTACTGTGAGGATTACATGAGATAAGGCACAAAAACACTTAAGTGATACATGGCATCAAGTAAGCACTTCAATGATGCTGCTTGCTGTTAAGCACTGTTGAGTCGCTTCTGACTCATAGCGACCCTACGTACAAAAGAACGAAGCACTCTCAGTCCTGTGCCATCCTCACAATCCTTGCTATGTGTAAGCCCATTGTTGCAGCCACTGTGTCAATCCATCTCCTTGAGGGTTGTCTTCTTTTTCACTGACCCTCTAACTTTACCAAGCATGATGTCCTTCTCCAGAGACTGGTTCCTCCTGATAACGTCCCAAGTACATGAGACAAAGTCTCGCCATCCTTGCTTCTAAGGAGCATTCTGGCTGTACTTCTTCCAAGACAGATTTGTTCGTTCTTCTGGCAGTCCATGGTATATTCAATATTCTTCACCAACAGCATAATTCAAAGGTGTCAATTCTTCTTCGATCTTCCTTACTCACTGTCCACCTTTTTCATGCATATGTGGTGACTGAAAATACCACGGCTTGGGTCACTCAATAAATGTTAGCTATTATTCTCATTTTCACTGAAGAATTTCATGGTTTTTAAACCACTTTATTCGTACACAGAATTACAAAGAGCCTGAAGAGGTCACTTATTTCTCAACTATATAAGGTTTTTGAGTGATCCTACAGTGGTACTCGTGAATGAAGGACAGGGGTTCCAAAAGGTCTCAAGATCCTTTATATCAAGAAGCAGTAATTAAAAGCACAGGACCCAGAGTCAACAGATCTGCGTCCACGCAGCTCTTACTACATAAAAGCTGTGTGTTTCTGGACAATGTATACGAGCTCCCTGTGCCTCAGCTTTCCCATCTGTAACATGAGAATTACAGCAGCCACTCCGTAGGGTTGCTGGGAAGAGTAAGTGAGATACTGCATACGATGTGCTTGGCACCAACTCCTGTCACACAGTAAGCACTACATGACTGCTAGCTGATCCTATCGTCAACATCACTGTTATCAGCCTTCTGGAACATCGAAAGTCTAGCACCGGGCAGGAGAAACATTGTGGCTATCAACAGAACACTGACAAATGTACGCCCCAAACCGTACAGAAATCAGACTACCTTCTATTTAATTATCCCTTGACCCAAAGTACTAAAACAACTTGACGCTGTTACTAATAATGAGATCTCCGCAGCTACAGGTAAGGTTATTTCTCAGCAGCTAAACGTCTTTATTCGTTTCTACTTTAATTCTTCCTCAATACTCTGAAGCTCACCCAAATTTGGCATGTTAGTCTGTTATGTTCAAATTAATAAAACCTGACAGAAAATAAAATCATACGACATACAACTTTCATTCCCTGGAATAATAATTTTATACAAATAAAATTAATACCAACAAATGTTTCAGATATATTACAAATTGTACTATCAGAATGTCAGATACGAAGTGACGTTTATTTTCCTTAACCATTTTCATTTCACAAATAAAGAGTAACACATCATTTTTATAACAGAATTCATTTCTATCACCTGATTCTTCAGCTGGTTAAGTGTTTGTCTCAAATTATCTGTTGTTGTTTGGTTACTTTTAAAAAACTCAGCTACTGCTGTATTCAAACTTATTTTATAATCATCTTTGTTTATATCCTGCAGGCAGGCAAGGTGTCGCAGACAGGCATCATAATTCCCAGCCTAAAAAAAAAAAAAAAACCACACAGACTAAGTTACATACCAGCTTTAAAAACAAACCCACTTATTTCCAAACATATTTCATTTACCTTTATTTTAAAAACTCTTAAAAAAAAGATATAGTTGCCCTGTATTAACTGAAGCCACTATATGAAGCAATATTCAGAGCCACAAAGAAATTAAGGGTATTTAGTTCCTAAGAAGCGGGCTCTGACACCGCTGTGCAAATCTAGTGAGGTAGAACAGCCGACGCCAGACAAGGCTATAATGCTATTCCTGATGGGAACTTCTAGTCAATCTACTCTGAATACCCAACTACCAATTCTTCCGTTTACGTGTGTGTAATCTGATCATCAAATAAGGTCTTCTTCTATATCCCATCATGTCAGAAAACAAGTTTTCACAAACTTTTGGGGTCCCATTTTAAAGTACATTCAAGAAGAAAAAACTGAACGGAGCAGTGAAGGCTGAACCCTGTATTTAGAAACCAAAATTTAAGAGACTTAAAAAAAAAAAAAAGTTAAAACATGTTTATGAAAACACAAAAAAAATGCAAATGGCTCAAATTACTCCCACTCTTTTCACCATAGTTAAAAGTCTAAGATGGTTTTTATTTTCAAACTAAACCTACTTCTCCCGAAATTCAACTCCTAAATTATTACAGAACAAAAATTATACATTTAACAATTCATTGTGAACAGACTCATCCCTGACAGACTCCTAAAACCCAAGCAGGTGACAAGAAGCCCTTGACTTACCGTGAAAGCCTGAAAAGCACTGCCTGACAACTCCTTCTCTTGATCCGTGATCCCAGAGGGCTGACCTGTCCCTTCATGTTTCTCTGCTCCCTGCTCTGTAAACACACAAGTTTTACAGTTTTGTAGAAGTACAAGTTGTCAGGCGAATCTGTCCCTAGTTCTCTTAACTGCATACTTCCTAATGAAGCTGCCTGTGTTCTCTCTCTCAGCACCATGGCTCGTGAGTGAGTATGAAGCTGGTCTTCAGAAGATGCCAAGAAGAAATGCTTCCCCTGGCCGTGGTCAAGCGCAAAGAAAACCCACCCTCGTTTACATTAAGGACTACAGCTTTGGTGATCAGGACATTTGGGCCGAGAATACTCTCATCTCCTAAAAATATTGTATCTGCCACCCAGCCATATTCAAGGAACCAGGCCAGGCCCCACAGACACGAGATTATAAATCACCTACTACGTCTTCAAGAAATTTATAATCTAGCTGGAATAGAATAATCCATTGCCATCAAGTCGATTCACAGTTACGGAAGCTGACTGCCCCATCTTTCTCCCTCGGAGCAGCTGGTGGGTTAGAATCGCCGACCTGTGGGTCAGCAGCCAAGCACTTAACCACTGTCGCACCAGTGCTCCTTAGGACTATAGTAACATCTAACAATTAAAAAACAACACTGATACGGGCTCATTGGTAATTCCCAGGGCAAGAACAAATGCCTGCATAGGCTTTGAGATCCAAAAGCCAAAGATTAACACGTTTGAAAAACGTGCTTCAAATGTACAGAAACAAATGTTTATTAGTGGTTATCAGGGGTTGGGGGGGAATGGGGAGTTACCACTTAAGGGGTACTGAGCTTCTACTTTTGGGGGCCATGAAAACCTTCTGGGAATAGATAGTGGTTATGGCTACATGCCTCTCCTAAGATTAGGGACGCTTTACTACATAATCAGAACGATCACAATAAAAAATCAACAACAAAAGGAACTAACAAATAACCCATATTCAAACTGTCCTCACTGTTCTAAGAAACGTCTTAGGGGGCAGCTTTATTTCCCTTTCCCAATCCAGGAAGCAATTGAGATGCACGCATTTCCCTTGGTTGGTGTCCTGCTTTAGTTTCTTTTACTCCAGAACAGTTACCCATTCTTCTTTGTTTATCAAGTCCCTAACTGTTTTTTAAAGAGTCTAAGCTGGTTATCTTGTAGAATACCCCACATTCTGGGTTTTTCTCATTGTTTCCTCATGACCACACTCAGTTCGGCATTTTTGGAAAGAATACTACATAGGTGATGTGAACGTGGGAATGTTTGTAATTTTTAATGTTAATATTTTTCTTTTTCTGTTAAAAACCTGTGTTTTGTTTTCAAAAAGGTGTTTTTTATATTTCAACATCTCCCACAGAATATTCTGTTTCTCAATTCTACTCACCAGTAGATATTTCATGCATTAACTAAAAGACCAGTGACAGTGACCACTGCAAAAATGTGATTCCGACATGTAAGAGTAAAGTCATCAGAGACTATCGCCCTGGGATGCTCTTTAAACTTGGAACTCAAACCACTCCCAGAGGTCACCTTTCAGCCAAATGATAGACTGTCCCATAAAATAAATAATATCACCTGTGAGGACTGTGCTCCCCAAAATAATTATCCAGGTGAAATCAAAGGCTTAACATTTACCCTAGACAAAAGATGAGAAGGCTAGGGGGGACAGGAAAACTGGATTAACGGAAACAGAACAACTAAAATAGAAATAATAAGAACGCAGAAATATTGTGAAGAATGTGACCAATGTCACTAGACAATATGTACAAAATTTGTTAAATGAGAACTTAATTTCCTATGTAAACTTTCACCAAAGACACAATATATAAGAGTAATGTCATCATTTGTGACTTAAAGAACAACTTCGAAGTCTCATGATATTTGGATTTCTTATTTACATGTTCACTTTTTATTACAAAACTAATAAATACATATAAAGTACAAAGCGGCTCTACAATCTCTACCCCGAATAACTGTCAACAGTCTGACTGCACTTCTATCCCACTTTCCAGGATTTTTGCTCTGACCCCTCTTTCACATTTGCAAACAATCAGGTACTTAGTAACAGTAATGATCAATTACTTTAATAATGTGTTGAAGTGGGACGCAGGATTACAGGACCCCAGAAAGCACAGGAGGGGGTTAGGTTGAAGCTCAACCCTCAACTTATCACATTATATTGATGATAAAATTTTAACAATGAATATAAATACTTTTTACATGTTTCTCTTTCCATTTAAGAGTTTAGGAAACGCAAGTTCTTAAAAAATTATCTTTCCCCTATAAGTAAGTATGGAAACCCTGCTGGCATAGTGGTTAAGAATTCGGCTGCTAACCAAAAGGTCAGCAGTTCCAATCTACCAGGTGCTCCTTGGAAACCCTATGGGACAGTTCTACTCTGCCCTATAGAGTCGCTATGAGTTGGAATCGACTTGATGGCAACAGGTTTGGTTTTTTTGGTTTATAAGTATGGAGCCTTCGTGGCATAGTAGTTAAGGGCTCGGCTGCTAACCAAAAGGTCGGCAGTTCGAGTCCACCAGCCGCTCCTTGGAAATCCTATGGCGTAGGTCTACTCTGTCCTACGAGTCGGAATCGACTCGATGGCAATGGGTTTGGTTTTTATGGTGTATATTTAAACCAAATGCCAAAAATTCTTAGCTTGCCATCAAGTTATCTTTATAGCTTGTTCCAAAATATGCCCCTTCTAGACCAGATGACATTCTTTAACAGGTCTTCTGGGCCTAACTGTCAGAGACTGACCATTAACTATAGGGCACAAGGATGCACTCAACAATTCACCAAGGAGTCAAGGAGTTTAAGCTTCTATTCTCCGTGAAAAGCAGAGTGGTGCATGTGGCCACTGCTGTCGTCATCCCCTAGGGACTGCAAGTCTCCTCAAATTCTCCAGGAAAGGAAAGAAGCCAGGTTTTAAATAAATAAGCTGGACTTTAAGCCTGACAAGAAAATCTGTGATTCTTGTATCTACACCTGTTTCAAAGAACTGAGCTCAATAAATAACCTTTTACATGTTAACCAACTGTTATTTTACCTAAATTCTTTCACTTTAGCATGAAAATTTACTGTTTTTTTAAAAATACACTATAGTGAGAATGCTCATTTTCTTTTTATCTTTTTGCACTTTTCAAACGTTCTATGATAAATACATATTTCTCCTATAATTGTTTTTTAAATTTTTTTTAAATCATTATTTGTAACTGCTAATTTCTTACCAGTTAGAGCCTGCACATAATTCCACAACATTTCTTTATTTGTCCAGAAGTAGTCCCCATTGCCAATTGAAAGAGAATACGATGATGGGTCTTTCAAAGGCTTGACTTTCCTTTTACTCTGACCTAACGAACATGGCTGACCTAGGCAACCCGAGCTCTTTGCCTCACAAATCTTGACAGTCTTCAAGCCGACAGGCTTCATTTCTAACCAAACGAATGCCTTTAGGTATGAACTAAGTGGAAAAGGAACACGCTGCTTTTTCAAAACTGAAAGCCAGTTAACTGAAAGCAGAGACGCATTCCAATACAGAACACTAACAATTCAAATCTGATTGGAGCATGAGCTTCCGCGCAACCTACACTTGTCAATACGTAGCTCCAGTGATGTTCAAGAAAAGATAATTTTTCAAAGAAAAAAGGAATGCATTAAGATTGACAGAAATCTGCAATGTTTGCAAAATACTGACATGCCTTTGTGAAGAAAAGTTTTAACAAGGATGCCATTTCAAAGAAAAGTAATCCAGGCTCACCAAAGTCACCATATAGCTGAGGCTCACATACCTCACATGTGTTCCTTCTAGCACCTAAACAACAAGTATACCTGAGGTATGAAAACTCCACACACAGATACCTGACCTCTACATAACTCAGAGAAGTAACAAGGGACCAGTGCAGCTACCTTCCAGAAAGCAAGAAGTACTGCACAAGCCACGTTTCCTTTTCACTGTAGGCTGGACGTGAGGAGCTGCAAAAATGGAGATCAGACATTGCAGGGCCCAAAGGATACGCCATTCATAACCAGCAATGCTACAGAGGTGGACACCTTGCCTAGTGCTTCAGAAAGAAAGGAAGTGAAATCCAAATCAAGAATATCAGCATGCTCTGGGGATAACCAGCAAAGCATACACACTCCCACTGCCAGTGAGTATTTTTATTTTCATATCTGAGAGCAGTTTTTATGCATAAAAAAGACTGAGATTGACTCTAGGTTTAAACATTAATATTAGATTTGTTGAAGTTATAAATTAATAAAGCCTAGATTTTCCTCAAGCTTTTACATTCAACTTAGACATCTTATTACCCTATTTAAAGGTCTAGGAAACCTGCATCGATTTTAAGCGGCTGTAATGAATATTTGATCTCATTTACAGAGTTAAGCTCTTTCAAACAAAATTTTCCCTACTTTAAAATCTTTAATATGTTCAATTTTAGGTACAATTGCTTGACTTAAAACATTTTCTGAGAACTTAAATACATTAATTTATAAATCTAAGAAATGAGATGGATAAATACAGTAACTCTTAGGTACTCTTTGATGTTCCATGCAATAATACAAATATAGTAAGGACTTGACTTAAATTCACAACTATAATCAATTACTCACTCAATTATACATTTTTAATCACAATAACAAGATTAATACACTGCTCCAAATTCTTAAACATTAAACATACATAAAATATCAAACATAAGCAAGATAGTGGCATCAGCAAAATGTAACATCTTAATGGCAGGTAAACTTTCATTTTCTAGTCACCTGCACTCAATCCCCTCCCTAGTTTGGCACGGCCACCTTAAAGCCACAATGGGCCACATTCCCAGAAAGAGAGCCTGGTCTCTGCCTTTAGATACGGCAGAGCAGACTTTGTTGTATCTGATCTAACCTGTCCGAGGACTGCCTGAAGGACTAAAGCAAGGTGCTCATCTTGGTTTGACACCTCTGGGCTGAGGGGCAGTAGGGAACTCTGAAAAGCTGTAGCTGCCTGTAGCTAAAGAATGCAATTAAGGCACACAATAGGCACCTAAAGACTGGAAAGAAAAGCCAAGAAAGATTACTTTTGGAAAAGAAGACTTTCAAAAGCACCTTGTATATGGAGGAATTAGCAAGGCACATGCTCAGAAATTACCTTCGAAAACCATACACTTTCACGCTGGGCTGTCCTATAGGCTTAACACAAACCTGGCGAAGTGCTGAAGGAGGGCCCTAGCACAGAACCAATTTGCAAAGACAAACAGACATTACTCCACTACCCCCACCCCGGGCACTCAAGGAAATCTGTCAAAAAACTAGCTGAACACAGTTAAGGAACACAGACTTCAGGGTCTACATATGTAGAGAAACGCAGTCTTTGCAAAAACAGTTAGGGGAAGTCTCTAAATAAATGGATTACTACAGTTCTAATGATTTAAAACAAACAATAAAACCCCCAACAGCCCCAGGGAAGGGGAAGAATCTGATTTCCAGAATTACCATATTATAACAGTCAGATGACCTGGTTTCAACAGAAAATCACAAGGCATTCAACAAAACAGGAAAGGATGACTTGTTCAGAAGAATAAAGTAACAAAAACTGTCCATGGAAAGAAGCCTCGGATAAGCAAAGCATTACTGAAAAAGAAGAAAGTGGGAGGCCTCACTCTACCTGATTTCAGAACCTATTATACAGCCACAGTAGTCAAAACAGCCTGGTACTGGTACAACAACAGACACGCAGACCAACGGAACAGAATGGAGAACCCAGATAAAAATCCATCCATGTATGAGCAGCTGGTATTTGACAAAGGCCCAGTGTCAGTTAATTGGGGAAAAGATAGTCTTTTTAACAAATGGTGCTGGCATAACTGGATATCCATTTGCAAAAAAAATGAAACAGGACCCATATCTCACACCACGCGCAAAAACTAACTCCAAGTGGATCAAAGACCTAAACATAAAGACTAAAACGATAAAGATCATGGAAGAAAAAATAGGGACAATGTTAGGAGCCCTAATACAAGGCATAAACAGAAAACAAAACATTACCAAAAATGACAAAGAGAAACCAGATAACTGGGAGCTCCTAAAAATCAAACACCTATGCTCATCTAAAGACTTCACCAAAAGAGTAAAAAGACCACCTACAGACTGGGAAAGAATTTTCAGCTATGACATCTCCGACCAGTGCCTGATCTCTAAAATCTATATGATTCTGTTAAAACTCAACCACAAAAAGACAAACAACCCAATCAAGAAGTGGGCAAAGGATATGAACACCCACTTAACTAAAGAAGATATTCAGGCAGCTAACAGATACATGAGAAAATGCTCTCGATCATTAGCCATTAGAGAAATGCAAACTAAAACTACGATGAGATTCCATCTCACTCCAACAAGGCTGGCATTAATCCAAAAAACACAAAATAATAAATGTTGGAGAGGCTGCGGAGAGCTTGGAACTCTTATACACTGCTGGTGGGAATGTAAAAGGGTACAACCACTTTGGAAATCTATCTGGCATTATCTTAAACAGTTAGAAATAGAACTACCATACAACCCAGAAATCCCACTCCTCGGAATATATCCTAGAGAAATAAGAGCCTTCACATGAACAGATATATGCACACCCATGTTTATTGCAGCTCTGTTTACAACAGCAAAAAGCTGGAAGCAACCAAGGTGTCCATCAACGGATGAATGGGTAAATAAATTGTGGTATATTCACACAATGGAATACTACGCATCGATAAAGAACAGTGACGAATCTGTGAAACATTTCATAACATGGAGGAACCTAGAAGGCATTATGCTGAGCGAAATTAGTCAGAGGCAAGAGGACAAATATTGTATAAGACCACTATTATAAGATCTTGAGAAATAGTATAAATTGAGAAGAACACATACTTTTGTGGTTACGAGGTGGGGAGGGAGGGAGGGTGGAAGAGGGTTATTTACTGATTAGTTAGTAGATAAGAACTACGTTAGGTGAAAGGGAAGGACAATACTCAATACACAGAAGGTCAGCTCAACTGGACTGGACCAAAAGCAAAGAAGTTTCCAGGATAAACTGAATGCTTCAAAGGTCAGCGGAGCAAGGGTGGATGTTTGGGGACTATGGCTTAAGGGGACTTCTAAGTCAATTGGCAAAATTATTCTATTATGAAAACATTCTGCATCCCACTTTGAAATGTGGTGCCTGGGGTCTTAAATGCTAACAAGCGGCCATCTAAGATGCATCAATTGGTCTCAACCCACCTGGATCAAAGGAAAATGAAGAACACCAAGGTCACACAATAACTATGAGCCCAAGAGACAGAAAGGGCCACAGGAACCAGAGACTTACATCATTCTGAGACCAGAAGAACTAGATGGTACCCGGCCACAACTGATGACTGCCCTGACAGGGAGCACAACAGAGAACCCCTGAGGGAGCAGGAGATCAGTGGGATGCAGACCCAAACTTCTCATAAAAAGACCAGACTTAATGGTCTGACTGAGACTAGAGGAATTCCGGCGGTCACGGTCCCCAAACCTTCTGTCGGCCCAGGACAGGAACCATTCCCGAAGACAACTCATCAGACATGGAAGGGACTGGACAATGGGTAGAAGAGAGATGCTGATGAAGAGTGAGCTACTTGTATCAGGTGGACGCTTGAGACTGTGTTGGCATCTCCTGTTTAGAGGGGAGATAGGAGGGTAAAGAGGGTTAGAAACTGGCAAAATTGTCACGAAAGGAGAGACTGGAAGGGCTGACTCATTAGGGGGAGAGTAAGTGCGAGTACGGAATAAGGTGTATATAAGCTTATATATGACAGACTGACTTGATTTGTAAACGTTCACTTAAAGCTCAATAAAAATTATTAAAAAAAAAAAAAACTGTCTGTGGGAAAGCCCAGATGACGGACTTTAAAACAACAGTATTAAACATACTCAAAAGGTTAAAAAAAAAAAAAAAAGGAAATCAGGAAAATGATATATGAATAAAACGAGAATAGAGACTATCAAGAAAAAGACAGACATTATTTTAAAAAAAGAATGAAAAATACCAGAGCTGAAAAGAATAACTGGAATGAAAAATCCACTGTAGGGGTTCAACAGCAGATTTGATCTGGCAGAAAAAAGAACCAGTGAACACAAATATAGGACAATTACTATCAAGTCTGAGGAGCAAAAAGAAAAGAGAGTGAACAAAAAGACATCCCAATTAGAAAATGGGCAAAGGACTTGGATATGTCACCAAAGAAGATATAGGAATGGCCCACAAGCACACAAAAAGATGTTCAACATCATTAGTCATTAAAACCAAACCAAACTCATTGCCACTGAGTTGATTCCGACTCATCGTGACCCTACAGGACAGAGTAGAACTGCCCCACAGGGTTTCCAAGGAGTGGCTGGTGGATTTCAACTGCTGACCTTTTGGTAATAGCCAAGCTCTTAACCATTGTGGTTATGTGGGTGAATGTCCTTACTTCTAGGAAATGCGTGTTGATGCATTTAGAAATGAAGTGCCAAGTTGCCAATAACTTATTTCCTAGTGATTCAACATTAAAAGTTGTGGCCAAAGATAGAGGAAACACGTATGGCAAAATGTGACAACTGTTGAACTAGTTGGTGGGTATATGGACGTTCATCTTACTTTTAATTTATTGGCTGTTTAAAACCTTTTCTAATAAAAAAGTTTTTAAAAAATACCAAATACGAACAACTTTATAGTTACCGAATCAATGTCCTTCAATTGGTGTAGGCTCTCACAGCCCAGAATCCTAGGTGGGTGTTCAAGTCCTTACCTACAAACCCTGCCTACAAAGCCTTCACTTGCCTGAATTTTGCATTTGTTTGGCATAAATGTACTTCTCCAGATCTGAAAAATTTGAATTTGAGAGAAAATATAGGAGAAAAACCACAGAATTAAATATCTAGTAGGACCATTCAATTCTTCCAGCTATTAAAATTATACTCAACTACTAGGGCTCCTTGGAAAAATGGCTAATTCTAGTGCTGGGGTATAGCAGACAAAACATAAGTCAGGAATATTTTGTTAAGGTGGGGAAAAAAAATCTGTCAACAGCTTGACCAGGTGATTAAATTATCATGATAGTCAATGGCAGACGGACATATATGCCTCTACATGTGACGCCCTGATTGCCACAACACCCCTTATGTAGTAGTCTACCTGGAAATACATAAATTCATCCCTTTGTTCATGGTAGTAAAAATACATGCCACAAAACATTCACCAGTTCGACAATCTGTATGTGTACACGTCAATTTCAGTAACACTGATTATACCCTTCATGTTGTGCAACCATTATCATTACCCTTTTTCAAAGTATTTTACCATCATTTAACATAAACTCAATGCCTCCTAAGCAAACCCTTGGTGGTTTCCGGGGGTCAGAGGGAGGGGGGAAGAGGAGTCACGTTTAGGGGTGCTGAGTTTCTGTTAAGGGTGATGGAAAATACTGGAAACGGACAGCGCTGATAGAACAGAATTAACATCAACGAACTGCGCATGCAAAAAATGGTGAAATGGCAGATGTTTTGTCAACCATAGAATTATACAACACAAAGCGTGAACCCTGATGCAAACTATTGACCTTAATTAATAATAACGTATCAATATTGGTTCACCAAGTCTAACTAATGTATCACACTAACGAAAGCTGTTAATAATAAGAGAAGCTGTGTGCACAGGGAAAGAGGGCATATGGGAGTTCTCCATACTCTCTGCTCAATTTTTCCGTAAACCTGAAACTGCTCTAAAGAATAAGTGATTAGGACAAACAAAAAACAAATCAATATCTAGATTACTGACCTGGGAATATGTCCACAATACTACATATTAACCAAAAAAAGCAAATGGCAAGACAGTATTGCTTAGCATGTTTCCTCACCTGTGTATATATATTGTTAAGTCGATGTGCGTTTGGGTAGCCAGAGACAAAGCGCGAAGGGCACACGAGCTCAGTACTGGCTACCTGGAGAGGGGGACTGGGAAGGGGCAATCAAGGACTTGTACTTTTCACCTTATATGTTTAATAGTAATGGGTACTTTAAATAAAATAAAAATAGCCTTGGCTCAAAATCTTCCCATTTGTTTGTTCTTCCTACCATTTTTCTGGACATTCTGGCCAAAATTTCAAAGCCAACTTTAAGTACTCCTCACTCGATTTCACATTAGTCACATGCCCCCGCCTTTCCTTCTTTTATAATGCCATCAATCTTTTCCTATTAAACCTACCACCATCATCTCCACGGTCTAAATCCTCAGATAATTTCAAGCCTAGATTTTTACTGTCTTAACTCCAGCCTCTTCCTCCTTTCACATAACTCTAAAAGTAAAGTCAAATAAATCACCCTAAAACACTGCTGGTACTTTCTTAGTCAAAAAATGGCACTGGTTTCATATAAGGTCACAAACTTTGTAAACTTTTCACTGCCCCTTGCAACCTTTGTCTTTGGTTGGTGCCCCGCCCCAGACTGGGACACTTCTCCCTTTAGGATTTGGGTGAAATACTACAACTCAGGGTGTTGGATTGGCTGGCTTATCAGTCACTGAGAAGCCTTGCACCTCAGCAGCACAGTAAAGCAGCTCCCCATGGGGTGAGCCTTGACCAACTGGAAACAGGAAATGCAAAGAAGCTGGGCAGACAAATCACCCCTCCTTTCCCTCTGCTATGGACTATCCTGAAGTAGTTTCTCCTCGCCACCCTTCCAGAAAAGCCCCACACGTGTAATCTGCTGTGTCTCTTCGCAGCTCAAGGTAAAGCCATGAAGTACCTGGGCTGAGACATACACCCTACCTCAGCTGCTCCTCAGCAGCTACAACTTTGTGAGGTAAATAAATTAAAAAGCTATCAGAAGTTGCTGTATTGGCGAATGGTTTGGTGTGTACATTTTCATAACAAATAAAAAAACTATTAGGAAGAAATTTGAAAAGATAAACTCTTAACCACTGCACCACTGGAGCTAAGATGAGCCCTGGTGGTGCAGTGGTTAAGCACTCGGCTGCTAACCAAAGGTCAGTGGTTGGAACCCACCAGCTGCTCTACTGGAGAAAGATGTGGCAGTCTCCTTCCCTAAAGATTTACAGCCTTGGAAACCCTCTGGGACAGTTCTACTCTGTCCTACAGAGTTGTTACAAATCAAAATCGACTCAACTGCAACAGGTTAGAGTTAGGATGAACCCAAGCTGTCTGACTTCAAAGCCCATGCTCCTAATTCTTCACCACAGTAGATAAAGCAATTGACTGCTAACTGAAGGGGCTGCAGTTCAAAACCCCTAGCGGCTCCGCGGGAGAAAGATCCGTGGGAGAAAGACGTAGCAGTTACTTCCATAGAGATTTACCGCCTTGGAAACCCTGTGGGGCAGTACTATTCTGCCCAGTAGGGTTGCTATGAGCCGGAACTGACTCCACAGCAGTGGGTGGGTACAAATGTCACCTCTAAGAGAGGTCTTCTCTGACCAACTTATCTAAAACAGGGCCCTTCTCTTGGTTATCCTCTTACTCGTCATTCTTAGTACTCATCACAACTGAAATCATATTTTTTATTCTGTTTGCATCTCTACCTGTCTTTCATGCTACATTACAGACTCCATGAGGACAGAGACTTTGTCATCTTGTTCCCTGTCCAGTGTCTAAAGCACTGTCTGGCAGAGCAGACCACGGACATATATTTACTGCATAAATTAATCCTGCAACAAGCTCTTGGCTGGTCTCTGGGCTTCCAGTCTTGTTTCACCTAAACCCACCTTCTACCACCGCCAGGGTGATCAGGTAACTTACCTACTTACATCTTCTCAATGGTCCCCTTTTCTCACCTAATGAGGAAAAGCACACAAGACCCTGTAGGACAAGGCTCTGGACCTCAGGAGCTCAGGGAGGGAGGAGCATGTAAAAAAGACTTTGAATGAGAAGCGCTCACCACGCGGAGAAGAGCAAGAAGGCCATTACAGCAGCACAGGGCACTGAAGGGTCATTTCTGGTCTCGATACGTAAACATAAGCTGGAAACACGCTGAGAAGAGCCTCACAGACCACATTAAGGAATGAAGGCTTGATGCCCAGTTGACCATACAGCCTTAGAAACCTCCTAAGCAAGGGAATGGCATGATCCAATGTGTTTTAGAAATAAAATGAGAGGGCTGCAGTGAGGAGGATGGGCTGCACCAGAAGGGACAAACAATGAAGACAGGGAAGTGAGAAGGCCACCTAAGGTGAAATGAACCTATTCAGAGCTAAGGCCAGAGCCACAGCAGCTGGGGCGGGGGGACCCCAAAGGAGCCACATCAACACTCATCACTTCATACGAACCCAACCTTACTATCTCAGTAGGAAAAGCGTTTCCGTAACACGGCCTATAACCGTGAGCCAACCATAGAAACAGCAGGCGCACCTCTGCGGGCCTTACGCTTCCACTCTACGTATGCTATCCGTGCTGCATTCCTCTTACCAAGTGCGACTGTGTTAGTCTGCAACTTGTTAGGCCTGTCTGCTCTAACGGACTGAACAGCAGGGCCACTAAGGCAGGCAATGTACTGTATCAATTCTCCTAATATCCACAGCAGCGCCCCTCACTTGTCTGTCAGCGTGTTCTACGCTGTATGCTGAGCGAGTAATCTGAGAAGCTGGACTGTATGAAGAAAAACGTGGCATCAGGATTGGCCAAGACTCATTAGCAACCTTCAATATGCTGATGACACAACCTCGCTTGCTTCAAGTACAGAGGATTTGAAGCACTTACTGATGAAGACCAAAGACTACAGCTTTCAGCATAGATTACACTGTAACATAAAGAAAACAAAAATCCTTAAACTGGACTAATAAGCAACATGATAAATGGAAAAAATATTGAAGTTGTCAACAATTTCTTTTTATTTGGATCCACAATCAATGCCCACGGAAGCAGCAGTCAAGAAATCAAAGGATGCACTGCACTGGGAAAATCTGCTGCAAGGGGCCTCTTTAAAGTGTTAAAAAGCTAGTATTTCACTTAAAGGACTAAGATGCACCTGACCCAAACCATGCATGGTATTTTCAATTGCCTCATATGCATGTGAAAGCTGGACAACGGATAAGGAAGACCGAAAAAGAATTGATACCTTTGAATTATGGTGTTGGCAAAGAATACTGAATATACTAGAAGAACAAATATGTCCTGGAAGAAGTACGGTCTGAATGCTCCTTTAGAGCGAGAATGACAAGACTTTGTCTCCCGTACTTTGGACATGTTATCAGGAGGAACCACCCCCTGGAGAAGGACCCCATGGTTGGTATATTAGAGGGTCAGCAAAAAACCGAGGACCCTCAACAAAATGGTCTGACAGAGTGACTGCAACAACAGGCTCAAACAGCAACGATTGCGAGGATGGTGCAGGACCGGGCAGCGTTCTGTTGAGTTGAAACCAAATAGACAGCACCTGGTAACAACACGGCAGTGCCCAACACTCATTATTTGTGAATAATGAACGAACCAGAAGTAGAGGAAAGGAGAAAGCTTACTGAGGAAGAACTTGAAAACTGGATGGGACTTAGGCTTAAGAAGGTCATTCCAGGCAGGTGCAATGGTATGGGCAAACAGAAATGGTAAACTTGGGGAACAGAGCCACTGCCCCGAATGAAGAAGGAAGATGTTGGCCTCCTTGGCCAGCTTTGGACAGGCTGTGCTTGATTCCTACCTTGGACACTCTCCCCATCCATGACTTGCCTGTTCCATACGGCTCACTCCTTCACGTCATTCAGGTCTCTGTGAAAATGTCATCTCACCAGAGCGTTCCCTGACCAGCCTATCTAAAATTCTATGTAACACTCTCTTACCCTCACTTTCTAAGTCCTCCTCTGTTGTTTTTCCTCTTAGCAGTAGAGATGCCCTAAGGATCTCATCCGTCTGTAACTGCATTAGGGTCGGTATCCTTTAGTTTTGAATCAAAGTTCATTTGTCAGTTATTAAGATCAGGACTTACGAAACTCTACACCATACTGAGATTTTACTTTTCATCTTTTTAAATTAATGTCACCGTAGAAAGTCTAAGTGTCTTGTACACCAATGTTCATGGCAGCACCATTCACAACAGCTAAAATGTGTAAAGAACCTAAATGCCCATCAGCAGATGAATGGATAAACGAAACGTGGTTCATACACACAACGGGAAATACTCAGCCAGGAGAAACGAGGCCTTGATACATGCTACAGTATGGATGGAGCTTGGAGACATTACGCTGAGCAAAATAAGCCAATCACAAAAAGACAAATATTGTACGACCTCTCTTACATAAAAAGACAAGAAAAGGCAAATGCACAGAGACCAAAGTTTATCAGTGGCTACCAGGGGTATGAGGGAGGGGAGGAAGGGTGTTAACAGTGATGGAAAATCACACTGATTAAGGATAGGGCTGCAGAGCCGATACCTGTAATTGCTGTCGAAAAGTTGTACACTTGTAAAAAGTTGAAATGGCCGAAGCTGTGTGATAGGTATATTTAAAACAATGACCAAAGGAAAAAAAAAAAAGAGTAGCTGCTGAGGCTGCTTATGTACGACCAAACACTTTATGGGATTTGGTTCCTTGGTTTGGAGGTTTAGGATCATGGTCTCATGGGACATTCCAGTTAGTTGGCCAAATAACGTGTTTAGCGCTTCTGTTCAACCTCCTAGTTCCTCGTGTAGTACAAGCAGTCATCCAACGCATAACAATTGGTCTCTATCCACTGGTGCAAGAGAGGAAGAAGGAGTCAGGAACAGGAGGAGAATATAGAATGTGCAGCTAATTACCTCTATGAAAAATTGCCTCCTTTGCCATGAGATCAGAAGAACTGGATGGTGTCCAGCTACCATTACTGAACATTTTGATCAAAGATTCCATAGAAGAATCCTGATCAAACGGGGGAAAATGCATAACAGATTTTCAAATTCTCATGGACTCTAGACTTTCTGGAGCCATGGAAGGTGGATGATATACCCCTGAAACTACTGCCCTGAGATAAACTTTAAACCAAAAATATCCCCTGAAGTCATCTTAAAACCAAAGAATAGTTTAGCTTAACTAGTTAAAAAAAAAAAAAAAGGGCTGCTTTAAGCATTGTTCCTCTAGAACTATCTACATGGGATCAAAGTGACAAGAGCAACTTGAAAGATTAGATAGGAACCTCGGGGGAGGGGGCGGTGAGTTTATGTTAATGCGGGAGGAACAACTCAGAAAAGGAGGGTGAGAACGGTTGCACACCTGTAAGAATGTACCAGTGTCACTAAACTGTACACGTAGAAGCCACTGAATTGGTGTATGTTTCCAAAACAACAACAAAATAAACAAAATTTAAGCAGGAGAAAGAAAAGTCTAAGTGTTGACCAATTCTAAATCCTACCACTTAAGTTCCTTCCCATAAAACCTGGATGCCACACAGAGGACATTAAATTCTTGCAGGAACCGTTATCAGCCACATCCTCCCAGAGGTAGGCAGGAAAGAATTTTCTTTTCCTTAACGGGGAAGATTCCAGGAATGGGGACTGTAATCCGTAAAGAAAATCATCGAGGTTAACTAGTTAAATCCTTAGGACTTTGAGGAATCTCTCGGTCCTAAACGCAAGGTATCAGCGAGAGATCGCACTGTGAGTTTGTCATTTCAAACCTATTGAAATAAACAGATTGCAGAAAGTTAATTTCATAGCACTTCGCTGACCAGGGGCAGCCTGATGCGGCTCAAACAGCCCAGCTAAGCCCCAGCATGAAGTGACGGGGCACGAAGGCAGCTGTGTGCTCCGCTGCGAATCTCCCCTGGTCTGCCTTTTCCCTAGGGAGGTGGAGAAGTCTGTGACGCTGTAAAAACAAACGGGAGCTTTGGAGGCCCAGGGACACCCGGAGAGAGGGAAAGAGACGGTCGGGGCGGCTTCATGCAGCACTTCAGTCAAAGCCAGCAGCCCGGGACCCCAGAGCCTCGCGCTGGCGACGGCCAAGGGAGGGAAGCGCATGGTCCCCCGTTCCCGCCCCCGAGGCCCCAGCCCGGGACCCGCGCGCCCGCCGCCTCGCCCCGCGGGACGGGGAACCTCACCCGCAACCTTGTCCGCAGCCATCTTCCCGTTCCGGCTCGGGTTCCTCCCGCAGGTGACGTAGCCCGACTCCCGCCGCGGGGCTGGCCGCTGTCCTGGACCTCCGAGGACCACTGCGCGCCCAGCCGCCTGCGGGCCCCGGGTTCCGGCCTGCGGAGTGAGCAGACGGCGGGCTGAGGAAGTGACGAGGCTGCTTCGCGTTCGCGTCGTCTAGCAACATCACCAGCGACTCCGGCCGCACTCAACTTCCGCCCTGCGGCGGCCTGGGACACACCACTTCCGGGGGCGGGCCAGCCGCGTGGAGGCGTGGGAACCGACGGCGGCCTTGGCCCCGCCCCACGCCGGCGTCCCTCCGCGCCCCGCCCCCGGCAGCGCACGCATGCGCGCCCGGCCTGACACGTGGTCAGTGGCGCCTGGGGGGGCCCGGCCGAGTGGGCGAGTGCTGAGTGGGGGGGGCCGTCCTGCTGGGGCTCCACTTGGCTTATCCTGATTGAAATACCTCAGTGTCACGGCGCTCGGCCCTCAGTTTACCTAAAAGCACAGTAACTATACGTTAGGCGTCTATGTGCTAAGCACTGAGTCTTGCACCCGACCTGCACTGTATCTCATTTGGGAACCCTGGTGGCCCAGTGGTTAAGAGCTGCGGCTGCTAACGTGAGGGTCGGTGGCTCCAATGCACCAGGCGCTCCTTGGGAACTCTAGGGGTCAGTTTTACTCCGGGTCTCTAGGGTCGCTATGAGTCAGAATCTACTCGATGACACTGGGTTGGGTTTGGTTTTTTGGTATAGAGTCACTATGAGTCAGAATCGACTTGACCACAGCGGGGTTTTTTTTTTCCCCCTTATCTCACTTATTTCTCACAACCACCCTGTAAAGGAGCCACTGTTGTGATTCCCCGTTTAGAAACAAAATACCACTTTGATTTTCCACTCATAGCGACCCTATGTGACGAAGTAAAACTACCCCATAGGGTTAATCTTTAGGAGATTTACAGAAAAGCTGTAAAGAGAATACATTGAGTTCCTGTCATCTTAAATTACTGTTAAATAACAACAACAAAAACAAAGAAACCCACTGCCGAGAAGTGGATTCTGACTGACAGCAAGGCCCTACAGGACGGAGTAGAACTGCCCCGCAGGGTTTCCAAGGCTGTAAACATTTACACAATCAGATTGCCAGGTCGTCACTGCCCTGCGGAGTGCTGGTGGGTGGTGACCTTTTAGCCAGCCAGCGCTTTAACCACTAGGCCACCAGGACTCCTGCTATTAAATGACTTTGGTACGTTTGTCACATCTGAGAAACCAACATTGACTGGCAGGTTACTATTAACTAAGTTCTACACGTTATTCACGTTTCACCAGTTTTCCCTCACGTGTCCTTTTTCCGTTGCAGGATCCCATCCAGGAAACTACATCGCATTTATTCTTCACGTCTCTCTTTGGCTTTTCTTGGCTGATTTTCCTTGTCTTGTCCTTCATGTCCTTGACAGTTTTGAAGAGCACGAATGAGGCGTTTTGAACAATATCCCTTTTTGGGTGGCTCCCTTGTTTTTCTCATGGTTAGACTGAGGTTATGGGTTTTTAGGAGTTAGACTAGACAGGTGATGTGCTACTCTCGTCACACCCTATCGAGGGTTCTTGTTAGTTGCTACTGAGTCAGCTCTGCCCCATGGTGACCCCACATACAACAGAGCGAAACGTTGACGGGTCCTGTGCCATCTTCATAGATTGTTGCTGTGTTCGGGCCCATTGTTGCAGCTGTTGCGGCAGTCCATCTCATTGAGGGTTTCCCTCATTTTCACTGACCCTGTATTTTACCGATCATCTTTTTGGTTTGTTGTACTGTGGTGGCTTGCATGATGCTATGATCCTGTAAGCTATGTTACTGGTATTTCAAATACCAGGAGGGTTACCCATGGTGGACAGGTTCCAGCAGAGCTTCCAGACTAAGACCAACTAGAAAGAAAGGCCTAGGGATCTACTGCTGAAAATCCTATGGCTCCTAAGAGTGCATGCTATCAAAATGACTTATCACTGGTGGCGTTAACCTTGTTCTAAAGTGGTGTTTGCCCAGTTTCCTCCCTCCCCTTCAATGCACTTGTCTAAGCAAGTCACTAAGTGCAGCCCACACTCGGGGTGTGTTTGTGTGTGTTTAAGCTCTATATGCGGGAGCGCGGAGTATATACATAAATTATCTTCCGTAAGGGAGATTTGTCTCTTCTCCCTTCAGTTATTTAATTATATGTTTATATTAGTGTGAACTCTTGGATATCCATGTGGTTGTTTTAAACCACTGAGTTATGAGATGCTTGGCAACCTCCCAACTCTTCATTCCCATCTGGCCCAACCAAGCCACCAAGGTGTACCTATTTAATATCGTGGATCCTTCTTCTTTAATATCTGCCTCCTTAATATCATGGATCCTTCCATTCCCATTGCCACTCCATTCACACGCCCCTATCATTCCTCACAGAGAACAGTGCCACAGCAACCTTATTGTTTGGTCTCTCTCCTTCCAGAACGTCTTCATTTAGCCAGAGATATTTTTTGAATGCTAATTTTTTTTTAATCTAGCATGTCTACACCCACCCAAAACCACCCATTGCTCTCCACAGCAAGTCCAAACTCCCTAAATACCTTTTAAGACTCTTGATAATCTATCTGGCTCTGACCATCAGTATCATCTTTCCACACTTCTCACTTTAGCCGTATGCTGTGGACTTGCTTATAATCCCTTTTCAACCTCCTCCCCACATCCACCCTCTTTTGTGGCCAATGCCATCTCCTTCCAAAGGAACTTAAACATCACTTTTGCAAGAAGCCTTTCCTGACCTACTGTGGGAACCATCTGTAAGCATGAATCCCTCTCCACACCACAGTTGTAATCTCCAAACACTGTCTGAGTATTGTAATTATTGTATTTCCAATTTCTTACACAGCATATGTGATGCTTAGTAAGTACTACAGTATCTATGTTGTTGTTAGGTGCTGTGGGGTCGATTCCGACTCATAGCAACCCTATGTACAAGTGAACGAATCATTGCCTGATCCTGTGCCATCCTCACAATCGCTGCTATGTTTGAGCCCATTGTTGCAGCCACTGTGTCAGTCCATCTCGTTGAGGGTCTTCCTCTTTATCGCTGACCTTCTACCTTACTAAGCATGATGTCCTTCTCCAGGGACCGGTCCTTCCTGATAACATGTCCAAAGTACATGAGATGAAGTCTCGCCATTCTTGCTTCCAAAGAGTACTCTGGCTGTACTTCTTCGGAGAGACTTGTTCTTTCTTCTGGCAGTTCGTGGTGCATTCACAGGGCTGACTACTAGAGGCCGTGTTTCCTAAGCTCTTATGTCCACTGACTTCTGGCTAAGTTTGACCAATGGGAGACACCAATGGTTTATTACAGGGCAGGAAGAAGAGAGAAAGCAGGGCACCTCTCCGCTTCTTTCTTTCTCTTGGGTAGTTTTTCTGGCAAAAGTTTCATCTCTATAGACTCATGGTGGTTCCCAGTTTGCTGGGAAACCTCAGCCCTTGTGCTGAAACATCTCCTCCTTCCTCCCCTTCCCCCTGCAGCTAAGGGTGGTGGCATCCTGTTTCTGCTAAAGTCTGGTTTGCCTCACTACCTCCCCGGTTTCTCAGCTCTTCCATACAACTCCCTGGATTAGATTCCCTCTAAGGTTTCTTCCTCTTTCTTCTTCTAAATGCTCAGAAGGTTTTCTGTTTTCCTGGTTGGAAATCCTTGGACAAAAGATTTAGAAAAAACATATTATCCCAGATAGTCTCATCTTCATCTCCAGCCTTTCCAAAAGTGGTTCGTTACTTCTTCCAGAGACATCTTTCGACCTGTGTGGCATTTAGATCTGTGGCTCTGTCATTATTTCTAAACTGCTACTCTGTAAGTACAAGATGTTGTTGACAGAAATGTTAACAGTATAAATGGGATTTTTACATTGTTGCTAGTGTTTTTAGGAGCGATTACTGGGTCCAATTGCTGAGGTAGTATTTCTCAGTTACCTGCTGGCGCCATCTCCTGTGGACATATCTAATTTACATGTTAAGAAAAAAATGTATTCTAACTGTTAAGTTTGTTATTGTTGCTAGGTGCTGTTGAGTTGGTTCCAACTCATGGCGACCCTATGTACAACAGAACAAAACACTGTGTGGTCCTGAGCCGTCCTCCTGGTCATTGTTATGTTTGAGCCCATTATTGAAGCCAATGCGTCAATCCATCTCGTTGAGGGTCTTCCTCTTTTTCACGGACCAGCTACTTTACCAAGCATGATGTCCTTCTCCAGCGACTGGTCCTTCCTGACCAAAGTACGTGAGATAAAGTCTCACCATCTTTCCTTCTTGCTGTACAGCCTGAATGCTCCCTCCCTCGTAACCATCAAAGATTGTTCCTTTTTGTGTGTAAAGCTTTTCATGAGTTTTTGTAGTAGTGGACTCATACAATGTTTGTCCTTTTGTGAGTGACTTATTTCACACAGCATAATGCCCTCCAGATTCGTCTGTATTGTTAGATGTTTTGCAGGTTCATCATTGTTCTTTCTCCTTGTGCAATAGTCCATTCATCTGCTGATGGACACTTAGGTTGTTTCCATCTTTTTGCTATTGTGAATAATGCTGCAATGAGTGTGGGTGTGCATATGTGCTTTGAATTTTTTTTGAAAAAAATATAAATCATTACTGGTATGGATGAGGTCCAGTCTATATTCCTTCCCTGATCACGTTTCCCTTCCTCCCTTCCCAGAGGTAGTTACTGTTCTGCAGATGGTATACACCCTTCCAGTCCGTGTTTATAGTATGTATGTAGCCATAAACAATATTTATTATCTCTCATTCAACTTTATGTAAATATCACACTAACAGTTATCAACCTGCCTTTTATAGTCAACATTATATTTTTGAGAGATGTGTGTGTGTGTGTGTGTGTGTGTGTGTGTGTGGGGGTATTAGGAATCCACCAGGGCTCCTAACATCTTATCACCTGTCTTAGTCATCTAGTGCTGTTATAACAGAAATACCACAAGTGGATGGCTTTAACAAAGAGAAATTAATTTTCTCATAGTCTAGTAGGTTACAAGTCCAAATTCAGGGCATCAGTTCCATGGGAAGGCTTTCTGTCTCTGTGGGCTCTGGAGGAAGGTACTTGTCATCAGTCTTCCCCTGGTGGAGGAGCCTCTCAGGCATAGGCACCCTGGGGTCTAAAGGACACGCTGTGCTCCTGGTGCTGCTTTCTTGGTGGTATGAGGTCCCCAACTCTGCTGGCTTGCTTCATTTTCCTTTTAGCTCTTGTAAGATAAAAGGTGATGCAGGCCACACCCCAGGGAAACTGCCTTTACATTGGATCAGGGATGTGACCTAAGTAAGGGTCTGACATCCTACCCTAATCCTCTTTAACATAACCTAATCTTGCCTCATTAACTACAAGCAGAGATTAGGGTTTATAACACGCAGGAAAATTACATCAGTCATGAAATAGAGGACAACCCTACGATACTGGGAATCATGGCCTAACCAAGTTGACACATTTTTGGGGGACATAATTCAATCCATAACATTCTGCCCTTTGGCTCCCCCAAAATTCGTGTCCTTATCACATTTAAAAAATATTCACCCCATCATATAGCAAAAGTCTTCAGTCAACTCCAGGTCCAAAATCCAAATGTTCCTCTTCATCTGTGAAATGAGAATACAAGTTATCTGCTTCCAGAGTGCAATGGTGGAACAGGCACAAGCTAGACATTTCCATTACAAATGGGAGAAATTGAAAGGAAAGAAGGGATAACAGGCACCAACCAAGTCAGCAGAGCAGATTACGTTAGCTCTCAAGGCTTGAAAATAACCCTCTGTTCTCTGAGACCATTTAGGCAATGGCCTTGCCCACCAGACTCTAGGTATTGGCCACACTCTCCAAACTCTGAGTGGTAACCCCTCAGCCCTGGGCTTCAGCTCCGCCTTCCAGGCCCACTGGAATGGCAACTTCACCCTACCTCTGTTTATTGATAGATACTGAGGTCATTTCCAGTTTTTGTTTTACAAGAACTGCTGTAGAAATCACTCTTGACCATGTGCACAGGTGCAAGAATTCCTCTAGACTGTATACTGTGAGGTGGGATCTAGCCGAATAAGTGTACCCATATTTTTTGGAATTTTTATTGTGAAACTTTCCAAACACACACAAAATGCTGAAAGTACAACAAACTCCCCCATATCCATTCTTCAGCTTCATACTGCCATATTTGTTTTATCTGGTGCCCTGGTGGTGCAGTGGTTAAGACCTAGGGTGCTAACCAAAGTTCAGCAGTTCAAATCCACCAGCCAGTCCTTGGAAACCCTATGGGGCAGTTCTACTCTGTCCTGTAGGGTTGATACGAGCTGGAATCGACTCGAAGGCTATGGATTGTTTTATCTACCCCTTCCCTCTTGTTAATGTTTTGTTGCTGGAGTTATTTTAAAGCAAATCCCAGACATATCATTTTATCTGTAAACTCTTCAGTATGCAGCTAAAGGAAGAAAAAAAAAAAAAAAGGTATTAGCCACAATGTCATTATCACATCTAACAAAATTCAAGGTAATTTTTAATGTCATCCAATACCTAGTCCATACACAAACTTTCTCTATTGTACAGAAAATTTCTATTTGTGATTTCTGTTTAGAATCAGGATCAAACAAGATCCACTCTTTATTGTTTTGTTGCTTGTGTGTCTCTTAATTTTTAAGTCTTATATTTCCCTTAATTTAGAATAGTTCCCTCTCCTTTTCTTTTTTATTCCGTTGACTTGCTGACAAAATTAAAGTCGAATGTAAGATCCCTTATTTGGGACCTGGCTTACAGCTTCCTTGTGGACTAGTTACTTTTATGCTCAACATTTCCCGTGGACTAGGGGTCAATTATGACTCAAAATATTTTTTCCCATACTTCCTAGGTGGTACTGTGTATTTCCTGCGTACACATCAGGAGGTCACTTTTTGTCATGTTAAGATTGATCCTTGGACCCAATTAAAAAACGGGCAAAGGACATGAATAGACGCTTCACCAAAGGAGACATTTAGGCAGCTAAAAAACTCACAAAAAGATGCTCGCGATTGTTAGCCATTAGAGAGATGCAAATCAAATTTACAATGAGATACCATCTCACCCCGGCAATAATGGCACTGACCAAAAAAACAGAAAACAACAAATGCTGGTGAGGTTGTGGGGAGATAGTAACTCTTACACACGGCTGGTGAGAATGTAAAATGGTTCAATCACTATGGAAAATGGTATGGAGCTCCCTTAAAAAGCTAGAAATAGAAATACCATATGATTCAGCAATCCCACTCCTAGGTATACGTCATAGAGGAATAAGAGCCATGACAAATGCAGACATATGCACACCCATGTTCATTGCAGCGTTATTCACAGTGGCAAAAAGATGGAAAGAACTTATGTGCCCATCAACAGATGAATGCGTAAACAAGCTGTGGAAGATACACACAATGGGATACTACACAACGATAAAGAATAACACCTCATGACATGGATGAATCTGCAGGACGTTACGCTGCGTGAAATAAGTCAATCACGAAAGGACAAATATTGTATGAAACCACTATTACAAATAGTCAAGAAAATGTTTACACACAGAAAGAAACATTTTTTGATGGTTACTAGGGATGGGAGGGGGATGGAGGGAAAATCACTAACTAGAGAGTAGACACGTGTTAACTTTGGTGAAGGGAAAGACAGTACACAATATGGGGGAAGTCAGCACAACACGACCAGGGCAAGGGAAGACACTGAGATGTACACAAGAACAAAAGGCAATGACAGTAAACCCTATAACATACACAACCCTCAACAACAGTAAAATAATAATTTATGAGTGGATACACAGGTAGATGTGTATGCTGAGTAGGTGTGGGAGGGCGTATGGGAGTACACCTATGTGCATATACAGGTTTGGCTGCGGAGGTTTCCGCACCCGTATTTGTGTGCGCTGCATGTATACTCATATATATGATAGAGACCACAGAGGCACAGTTGTGGAAACAGCTTAGACATAACCAAACACCCTGCAGGACTGAGTTACTCGGCTTGAAGGCAAAGGATGATAGTCTTGGGGGACATCTAGGTCAATTGCCATAACACAGTTCGTAAAGACAACGTCCCACACCCTACTTTGGTGAGTAGAGTCTGGGGTCTTAAAAGCTTGTGAGCGGCCAGCTAAGACACGACTATTGGTTTCTTTCCGTCTGGAGCAAAGGAGAGTGAAGAAAACCAAAGACTGAAGGAAACCATCGGTCCAAAGGACTAATAGACCACCGGAACCACAGTCTTCACTAACCTGAGATGAGAAGAACTAGACGGTGCACGGCTACCACCACCAAGTGCTCTGATCAGGATCACATTAGAAGGTCCCGCTTAGAGTGGGGAAAAAAAAAAGTAGAACAAAAGCCAAATCCATAAAAAAGACCAGATTTACTGGTCTGAGAGAGACCGGAGGAACCTCCGGGACCATGCCCCTTAGACACCCTTTTAATGTGGAATGGAAGCCATTCCCTGAGGTCCCCTTTCTGCCAACTTGTTTAAAAAAAAAAAACTTGTAAACAGGCCTATAAAATAAACAATACCACACATGAGAAACGTGCTTCTTAAAACAATCATCTACATGAGACCAAAAGGACAATACCTGCCCGAAAGCAAAGATGAGAAGGCAGGAAGGGGCAGGAAAACTGGGTAAATGGAAATGAGGAACTCGGGGTGGTAACGGGGAGAGTGCTGACACATCGCAGGGATTGCGACCAATGTCAGGTACCATTTGTGTGTAACGTATTACATGGGAAACTAATTTGCTCTGCAAACCTTCACTTACCAGTACCCGTTGCTGTCAGGTCGAATCCGACTCATAACGATCCTATAGGACAGAGTAGAACTGCCCCTTAGAGTTTCCAAGGAGCGCCTGGTGGATTTGAACTGCCGACCTTTTGGTTAGCAGCCGTAGCACTTAACCACTATGCCACCGGGGTTTCCAACCTTCACCTGAAGCACAATTAAAAAACAAACCAAAAAATCCTTGGGTTAAGGTAGAAACAGTTTGATTTTTATACATTTCTCGTTAGCCTTCCACCAAGTGGTTTTAGCATAAACTACAATCACCTGAATCAGTTATTTCAGTAAAGGCTCAAAATGATTTTTTCATTTTAACACTCCTGCGTTTAACTAGAGTCAGGGCTAAATGAGTTATCTCCTTAAATTTTGTACTCTAGTTCCCTCACTGGGTCCCAGCCCGGCCTAGAATTCTTCTGTACTGAGGAATAGTTCTCTTATCCACAGGGCTATTTGATTACCCTGAAGTACAGTTTATATATGAAAGGCAGAAAAAATGCTTGGTTCTTTCCCTATAATTATTAACTTCCAGAGGAATGAGTTCGTGTCCCAGCAATTTCTGGGACTATTCACTTTCTAAAAAAAATTACCCTGAACTCATGGCATTTTACATGTTCAATCTGCTTTAATCAATTGCAGCCCTTAATCTTTTTGATATTGAAATTATTCCACACGTGTCACTGAGTAATCACCCCATTGATTGTCCAGTATTATAATTCTACTGTGCTTTTAATCCCATAGTTTAATCTAGGTGGTGACAATGTCGTTGGCGTGTGTTACAGTTAGTACATATTTAGGTATGCCTCGTGTTTACCAGTTTCTTTGTTTCTTAAAAAACAAAACAAAGGAGAACAGTGGGATGCAGACCTCAAATTCTTGTAAAAAAAACAGACTTAATGGTCTGAGACTAGAGGGACCCTGGAGGCCATGGTCCCCAGACCTTCTGTCAGCCCAAGACTGGAACCATTCCCAAAGCCAACTCTTCAGACAGGGATTGGCCTGGACTATAAAACAGAAAGTGATACTGGTGAGGAGGGAGCTTCTTGTCTCAAGTAGATACATGAGACTATGTGAGCAGCTCCTGTCTGGAGGGGAGATGAGAAGGCAGAGGGGGACAGGAGCTGGCTGAACGGACACAGGGAATACAGGGTGGAGAGGAGGAGTGTGCTGACTCATTGGGGGAGAGCAGTGAGGAGTACATAGCAAAGTGTGTACAAGTTTTTGTATGACAGACTTGATTTGTAAACTTTCACTTAAAGCACAATGAATAAAAAAAGAAAAATAAAATGAAAGCAAAATAAGCAGCTTTACTGAGATGTAATTCACATACCATAAAATTTAACCATTTAAAGTATACAATTCAATAGTTTTTCGTCTATTCACATGTGTGTGCAACCATCACCACAATGTTAGAACATTCTCATTTCCCAGAAAGGAAATCCCATACCCTTTAAAACCCTTTACATACCCTTTATATACCCTTTACATGCCCTGTAGCTGTCAGTCCCCTTATCACCCCATCCTTTCCAGCCCTATGCAACCACTGATTCCCTTTCTGTCTCTATAGATTGGCCTATTCTGGACATTTCACATGAATGGAATCATACAATATGTGACCTTTTACTCTGGTTTCTTTCAAGATACTATTGATAGAAATGCTGAAAGTATAAATGGGATTTTCACAGTTGTTCTAGTATTTTGTCTTCAAGGTCTGTATGTTCAATATGTTTTAACCAATTGCAGTCCATGGCATAATTGTTTCAAGATTCATTCATTATGTAGCATAAATCAGTACTTCATTCCTTTTTGGGGTAGAATAATATTACATTGTATGGACACACCACATTTTGTTTGTTCATCAGCTGAGGGACATTTGGGTTATTTCTACTTTTTGGCTACTGTGAATAATGCTGATATGAACATCTGAGTACAAATTTTTGTGTGGCCATGTGTTTTCATTTCTCTTGGGTATATACCTAGGAGTGGAATTGCTGGGTCCTATGTCAATAACCAAAAAAAACCCAACCTGTCACTGTTGAGTTGATTTCGACTCATCGCGACCCTACAGGACAGAGTAGAACTGCCCCATAGGGTTTCCAGGGAGCAGCTGGTGGATTCGAACTGTCAACTTTCGGTTAGCTGCTGGACTCTTAACCAGGGCTCCCATACATCAATCTGATGAAACCAAACCCATTGCCATCGAGTTGATTCCTGCTCAGAGACCCTAGTTAGCTCCACCTGAAGAAAGCAAGGCCCAGTTATCCTATCAAGGAGATCAGTTTTTACTTACTTAAGGAATCCAGAAAGAAGTGAACACAGCCAGAAACTAGTTATAATTAATTGGCAGCATTCTCTGGGGTAGAGAGAAGTGCGTGCTTCAGAACCTCAAAATCCCACCAGAGGCGTGTGTGTGTAGGAGGGTGAGTTGCAGATAGTAATGTCTGGGTAATTGAGAGTCACATTAGGCCTACAAGATGCTCAATTGACCATCCCTAGGCCCAGCTTTCCACGTGCGAGGAAACAAGCCTGGAAACGTGCCAGGCTAGGTAACGCTCGTCAGTTCTTTTTATGGGTTAAACAATATCTAACAGGACTGTGGGGCACCATTCAAGTACTCTCAGCGTGAATACAGTTTTATCCATCACTTTCCGTGACCCAGGCAAACACAGCCTGGTCCAAAACCTTCCTGAACTCAGAGCTGTGGACCTAGAACAAGGCTCAGTTGCCAGAGCCTCCAGGAGTCATTCAACAGACCTTCAGACCAGCGGAAGGGCTTAGCAGCAGGCACCTGGGGGCTAAAACCTAGGATCGTCTTTTACAGTTTCCCTTCCGTCCTCAGGAAATGCCTCTCCTAACCTGCACACCTCTCCGTAGCCGTTGCTGCCACCTGTTTCGGCAACTCATCATATCATATCAGAGATGACTTTCCTGGTCCCTGGTTCTCTATGCTCCTCTGATCGAACCTCTTGACCCCAAACACTGTCTCCCTACTGCCGACTGCATGTGCCTCGAAAGTCTTTCTCTCCCTCTAGGCACCTAACAACCATGTGCAAGGGTAAATCCAATTAACAAGCCAATGAGGTAGGTGCTATTATTAGCCCCTCCTCATAGATGAGGAGGAAACCCTGGTGGCTCAGTGGTTAAGTGCTATGGCTGCTATCCAAAAGGTCAGCAGTTTGAATCCACCAGACGCTCCTCGGAAACTGTGGGGCAGCTCACTCTGTCCTGTAAGGTCACTATATGTCGGAATTGACTCAACAGCAATGGGTTTGGTTTGGTTGGTTTATAGATGAGGAAACTACAGCAGAAGTTAAGTAACTTGTCCAAAGTCACAGCTAAGAAGCGGAGACGGCAGAATTTCAACTAAGGCTGTCTGGTCCCAGGTGGTTCGGCTCCAAAGACCAAACTCTAAATGACCCTAAAGTACTTGCAAATTCTGGGCAGCACTGTGTAGATCTGCACTGTCCGACATGGCAGCCGTTGGCCACGTGTGCTGTTGAGCGCTTGACACGTGCGTGGCCGGAAATGAGATTTGCTTTAAATGCGGCTTACATTTTTTTTTTTACATACTAAATTTTAAAAGCATAGTATTTTAAAAAGAATGTAACGTATGTCATTAACAATTTTTATATTGATTACACGTTGAAATGATAATATTTTGAATATATTGGGTTGAATAGAAAATATTATCAAAATTATCTTCATCTCTGCTTTTACTTTTCTAAAATGTGGCTGCTGGAAAATTTAAAATTACGTGTGTTCTCACATTACGTACGTATTGGACAGCTATGGTTTAGGCCTTTGTGGCTGCCTGATAGCCAAAGGGTCGGCAGTTCGAATCCGCCAGGTGCTCCTTGGAAACACTATGGGGCAGTTCTACTCTGTCCTACAGGGTCGCTATGAGTCGGAATCAACTCGAAGGCACTGTTTTGTTTTTTTTTTTTTCTGGTATACCGGTAACTTGAAAAAGTAAATTTACCATTGACCTCTAGGTGGCACCATACCACAAATTATACATATAAGACTCCTTTGTTTGAAAGAGTCCGGTCTGATCAAGGTAATACTTCTCTCAAGGGTGTCAAGTGTAAATATTGTAGGTCTAGTTCCAATAGGATTTTAATGAACTTGGCTGGAAGATATACACAATCTCACTACATGGTGAGACTGGCTTGTGGCCTCTTCCCCTGTCTTCCCTCAGGCAGCCTGCATTTGTTGAACGTCTATGAGGGATTTGCCTGTGTCCTTCCTTTGTTGTTAGGTGCCGTCGAGTTGGTTCCGACTCACAGCGACCCTATGCACAACAGAGCGAAACACTGCCCAGTCCTGTGCCATACTCACAATCGTTGCTATGTTTGAGAACATTGTTGCAGCCATTGTGTGGATCCATGTTGTTGAGGGTCTTCTTCTTTGCTGACCCTGTACCTTACCAAGCGTGATGTCCTTCTCCAGGGACTGATCCGTCCTGACAACGTGTCCAAAGTATGTGAGACGAAGTCTCGCCATCTTTGCTTCCAAGGAGCATCCTGGTTGCATTTCTTCCAAGACAGCTTTGTTCGTTCTTTTGGCAGTCTATGGTATATTCAATATTCTTCACCAGCAACACAATTCAAAGGCATCAATTCTTCTTCGGTCTTCCTTATTCATCGTTCAGCTTTCGCATGCATATGAGGCGACTGAAAACACCATGTCTTGGGTTAGGCTCACTTTAGTCCTCAAAGTGGTATCTTTGCTTTTTAACACTTTAAAGAGATCTCTCGCAGCCGATTTACTCAATGCAATGCATCTTTTGATTTCTTGACTGCTTCCGAGGGTGTTAATTGTGGATCCAAGTAAAATGAAATCCTTGAGAATTTCAATCTTTTCTCTGTTTATCATGATGCTGATCATTGGTCCAGTTGTGAGGATTTTTGTTTTCTTTATGTTGAGGTGCAGTCCACACTGAAGGCTGTGGTCTTTGATCTTCGTTAGTAAGCGCTTCAAGTCCTCTTCGTGGTCTGTCTGTCCGTGCTTTGGTAGAAATGACTTCTCTAGGACTTATTCCTGTCTCTCCAGAGAGGACTACCAGCTATTCCCATATGCACCAACCTGACCCAGTCTCGGAGCTTTGCGGACTGAGATCTGCCTTCCACCTTTGTCCTTTCATCTGTCAATGAGAGAGCAGGAGGAGGAATAGGGCCACAAATCCTCACCTTTCCAGCGGTACAGGGGGCCAAGGAAGCCCAGGCTGCACTATTTATAGAAAATAATGCCAATAAATCAAGACATCTTGCCCTGTGGGTATAGTTTGATGGTTCTGGCTTCTTGTGATGGTTTACATTCCTTTGGTGATTATAGCCAGATTTTATAAGCCTTCTGTGCAGATGCTGGGAAATCTGACCCAGCTCTTCCTAGGTCTCCTCCCAGTGCACTCGCGGACTGACCAGGCTTGCTATCTGATTCCCTGTGATGTTGTTTTGCTTTTATTTCATGTCCTCACCATTCTCTATTTGAAGCATTTACCAGCCTGCAGTCTATGTTCCTGTCTCTGTGAAGGACTTTGTCCCTGGCAGGGGATTACATGATTCAGAGGACTTTAATGGGGAGCATGGCGAGGGAGGGACAGACAGGCCAGCAGAGCCCGGCTAATCCATGAGTGAGCCCTCTGCTGGTTTCTGTTTAGCTCTTTTTTTGAGGTAAAACAGAGAGTGAAAAACCAGTAAGGTGTGAAAAGATATTCAATACTAACCTACTTTTGGAAACCCTGGTGGTGCAGTGGTTAAGAGTTCAGCTGCTAGCCAAAAGGTCCGCAGTTCGAATCCATCAAGTGCTCCTTGGGAGCTCCATGGGGCAGTTCTGCTCTGTCCTATAGGGTCACTATGAGTCAGAATTGACTTGATGGCAACGTTTTTTTTTTTTTTATTAAATATACTTTTAGTTTGTGGAACGAAAAATAAACTTGTTCTCTGATCATCAACCTCAGATTTTTCTGTAGTTAATATTTTGTATACATATTGTAGAAACTACGTAAGGAAGATAAGGGAGGTGTTTAGCAAATAAAACTGCAGAGGCTGAAGTTAGATAGGTGAAGTCACCAGCCAATCTAGACTGTTACCCTGACCCAAAGTTGACTAATGGATGATGCTAGGGAATGAAAAGCAATAGGTCAATGGAAGGCCTCCCAGTCCATGTGGAAATAAAGGGAAATGGGATGGAGGAGAATATGAGAGGCAAAGCTCACAAGTATAGGTCTGGTATTGCTTTGGAGAAGCAAATATCCTGACTTTCTGACATGATTGCTCTTCTTCGTGGCAAGTATATTAAAATGGCTGCATTTTCATCTAGGCCTCAATTTTAGTATCTGTCAAATAAGGAGGTTAAACTGGACAAAAAATCCCCATTGCTGCCGAGTCTATTCTGACTCATAGTGACCCTACAGCACAAAGTAGAACCGCCCCATACGGTTTCCAAGGAGGACCTGGTGTATTCGAACTGCCAACCTTCTGGTTAGCAGCCATAGCTCTTAACCACTACACCACCAGGGTTCCCTAAACTGGACAATTTAGGAAAAAAAGGTGAAAGGCTTTGAAATGGAGTAAAATGGGTACTGGTTGTCTTCAACGGCAAGAGAGACAGATGTGGTCTAACACACCCCTTTGGGTTATGTGGTTCTATGGGGTCTTCATGCCTTCCACTGTTTTGGGCTCTTTTATAACTGTAAAAATTGTAGATAGCTGAGAGCAATTCAAATAATTCTTGTCCATAGATGCACAAATTTTTGATATGTGGAATTCAATTGAATTTCCTCTCTCCCAGTGGAATAAACCAATTCTGTATTGATTAGTAAATTCATTTCAGTATTATTGTTGTTAGCTGTCACGGAGTCGAGCCCTAACTCATGGTAGTAGTGACCCCATGCACAGCAAGACTGAACTGTTGTGATCCCTAGGGTTTTCACTGGCTGATTTTCAAAAGTGGCTCTCCAGGCCTTTTTCTCTGTCTTAGTCTGGAAGCTCTGCTGACATCTCATAGCAACCCGCAAACCTCTGCTGACAGACGGGGGTGCGGGGGGTGGGGGCTGTGCCTGAGGAACATTGCCAGTCAACCCACCTAAGTGAATATGGCTCCAAAAGATAAGTGCCCAAGAGTTTTGGACTTACAGAAATTTTAGAAACCATCGGATTAAAGACCTGCTGTGCTAAGCGTAGGAGCAAAGAAGGTGCCTCATTAGACAGCTATCAGGCTACCTTTAACTGAGATCTCCAAGGTGTATCTCAAATGATGGCCTTTAATGATTTCAGTTTTGATAGTATGGTAGGGGGAGATGTCAGACCATAGACTTCATTTGTCATCGTCAAACGTTTACCTGAAAGGAATATAGACGTAAGTCAAATTCCTAAGATGAAAAAGCAATGGCATAACGAGAGTGAACCCTAATGTAAATGATATACTTTAATTAGTAACTATGTATCAATATTGGTTCACCAATTGTAATAAATGTAGTCCACGAATTTAATTAAAAAAAGAAAACAAAAACAACGCATTAAAACAAACTGAAAAAAAAAATCAATCCTTTGATGAATGTTAATTCAAACTGGCTTAGGCTAGAGGAGAAAGAGAAACAATTAAGAAAGAGCTGAATCAATTGGTCTCAACCCACCTGGATCAAAGGAGAGTGAAGAACACCAAGGTCACACGATAACTATGAGCCCAAGAGACAGAAAGGGCCACATGAGCCAGAGACTACATCAGCCTGAGACCAGAAGAATTAGATGGTGCCCAGCTACAACCGATGACTGCCCTAACAGGGAGCACAACAGAGAACCCCTGAGGGAGCAGGAGATCAGTGGGATGCAGACCCAAAATTCTCATAAAAAGACCAGACTTAATAGTCTGACTGAGACTAGAGGAATCCCGGCGGTCATGGTCCCCAAACCTTCTGTCGGCCCAGGACAAGAACCATTCCCGAAGACAACTCATCAGACATGGAAGGGACTGGACAATGGGTAGGAGAGAGACACTGATGAAGAGTGAGCTACTTGTATCAGGTGGACGCTTGAGACTGTGTTGGCATCTCCTGTCTGGAGGGGAGATGGGAGGGTAGAGAGGGTTAGAAACTGGCAAAATTGTCACGAAAGGAGAGACTGGAAGGAGAGAGCAGGCTGACTCATTAGGGAGAGAGTAGGTGGGAGTATGGAGTAAGGTGTATATAAGCTTATATGTGACAGACTTACTTGATTTGTAAATATTCACTTAAAGCTCAATAAAAATTATTAAAAACACACACACACACATGAAAGAAAGAGCTGAAACTCTACAAGGACAAGAATTGCTCAAACTTGATGCTATTGTTATGCTTTCAAGGTCTATGACCAATGTCAACTCAGTTAATCTTAGACTTAGATTTTTAAAGTCAATTGTGATTTTGAGTTTCTTTAATGAATAATTCTTATAAATTAAAAAAAAAAAGGGGGAGCATTGCCAGGATTTCAGCGTTACTGACTTCTTATACACGTGTGGTTCCTTGATTTATCCTTTGAACCAGTTGTAACATCTTCCTAGTCCTCTAATTTGTTAATGAGTTAAATAAAATCTTTGACCTGCTCTTAAATTACATTTATATGAGAGTCATGATTATACCCTCTTAAAAAATCATTCTTTAACAACAATCACAAAGATCACTTAACTCTAAATTCCAATGGTCACAAAATTATTTGGCCACAGAACCATACTTTTCATGGTGGAATTCCGTAATGAAAGTGGTGAATTGCTTCCAAAATGGGTCAACTTAGCCCATGGTTATAATTAAACACCAGGAATATATGAATAAAAAAAGACTGTGTTAGAAAGTAGTGGATTTACCAAATATCCCAGATTTAAGCTTTGAATCGTAAAAGAAGGGAATGGTTCAAGGCGCTTTCTGAACAGAAATCCATTGGCCAGGCTTGTGCCTGAGGTGGCTAAGAGTGAAGAGATGTTTCCACCACAGGAACGCTTTGCCTCAGCGATGCGTAGGAAGTGTGCCTTTGTCTGTGTCCGTACCACCTGTGTCCATGGGCGGGCTTTCTGAACCGGCTGTGGTTTACCACACTGGGGTGATCTCAACTAATACTACATTGTGCAACATGATAGTGGGGTGAGATTTGGCAAGGGCAGTCTTAAAAGGAAATTTACATATGGGAGAGGAAATTCTGGAGAGGACCTTCACAAGTCTGGAATAAACCTTTTTCCTTCCCTGGAGTGTGTAGTCTTCCATGAGCTAATTCCTTGACGGGGTAGACAAAGAACATTTACAGAAGTTCGGTGGCTAAGCCTGGCTCTCCTAAAATCAGAGTATACAATTAAATCTTGTGTATAAGTCACTTATTTGGGGATGTGATCCCAGGCAACATAAGCAAAACAGGGATGGAAGAAAGCCAATACAAGAATACATGATCAAGTTGACCATCATGAATGGCAGCTGGTTGCTCATTCCTCTGAGAAGCCTTAAGAAATTCATATAAAATCTGTCTAACTTGGGGGTGCAAGGGAGAAACATTTATCCACCAGCTTCTGTTCCTCATTAATAAGACATTAAGTTCCCCCCCATGCCAGTGCAGAACTGGTTTAGAGAGGCCTGGACAGGAAATGGAACGGGTGGTAAAGCAGTTGTGGAAGCTTCTGTGTGAGTCATTATCACAGCAAAGGCTTAGACAAGAGGTGAGTTCAAGACAGTAGTGTGCTAGCAAATGCTTTAGAACCAGCTTCCAAAGAGGGGGAGGAAGCCCTGATTTGTAGCATTTGCCAGTTTCTCTTATTGGTCTTGTTCATTGCGGTCGAGTTGATGCCGACTCACGGCGACCCCATGTGTGCAGGGTAGAACTAACTGCTCCTTAGAGTTTTCAAGGATGTGACCTTTCGGAAGCAGATTGCCAGACCTGTCTTCCAAGGAGCCTCCGATGGGTCTGAACTGCCAACCTTTTGGCTGGTAGTCGAGTGCTTAATCATTTGCACCACCCAGGGGCTCCCCAATTTCTGTCATGGATAATTTCAAGCTTCCAATGTGCTGCCACTGAATACAGTGTTGGGAAGAGTTGTACACAATAGGCTCTTAGGATCTGTAGGAGTCAGCGCCATCATACCTCTGGAAGAGAATATGAAACGATGCCCAAGATTTACCCGATATTCTGAGATATTTATTACTCAGGGTTCTTGTGGTTGGAACTTACGTTAACTTAAGCAAAGAGAGAAGTTTTGGGCTCATATGATTAAAAAGTACAGAGATAGAGCTGATACAGGCTACAACATGGATGACCTTTGAAAATATTATGCTAAGTGAAAGGCACCAGTCACAAAAAGTCACATATTGTATAAGCCTGTTTATATGACGTGTCCAGAATAGGCAAATCTATAGCAACAGAGAGTAGAACAGTGGTTGCCAGGAGCTGGGGGAAGGGATGCTAGGGAGTGACTGCTGATGTGTGTGGAGTTTCTTTATGGGATGATGAAAATATTCTGGATAGAGGTGATGGTTGCATGACTCTGTGAATATACTAAAAACCACCGGATTGTACTTTGCTGTCCTTTAACCTGGAACAGTTCTGCAGCCTTTTTTTTTTTTTAAATAATTTTTATTGTGCTTTAAGTGAAAGTTTCTGCAGTCTTTCTTTACCTTTCATGACATTGACACTTTGGAAGAACATTGTTGTTATTAGCTGCCATTGAGTTTGTTCTGACTCATAGCAACCCTACATATAACAGAATGAAAAGTTGCCCAGTCTTGAGCCATCTTCATGGTCCTTCCAACCCAGGAGGCTCATCTTCCAGCACTGTATTGGATAATATTCCGTTGTGGTCCATAAAGCTTTCCTTGGCTAATTTTCGGAAGTGGCCCTGCTGTTATTTGAAATGCCACCAGCATCAGAGCAACATGTAAGCTACCACGGTATGACAAATTGGCAGACAGGTGGTAGTTTTGAAAAATACCAGCCAGTTACTTTGCAGACTGTCCCTCAATTTGAGTTTATCTGAAGTGTCTTTCTTCATGGTTAGATGCAAGACGTGCATTTTCGGCAGACATGATGGTATGTCTCTCCAAGTGCACTGTTAGAGGGGGTGCATGTCTTAGTCATCTAGTGCTGCTGTAACAGAAATACCACAAGAAGATGGCTTTAACAAAGACAAGTTTATTCTCTCACAGTCCAGTAGGCTAGAAGTCCGAATTCAGGGTCCCAGCTCCAGGGGAAGGCTTTTTCTCTCTGTTGGCTCTAGAGGAAGATCTTTTTCATCAATCTTCCCTTGGTCTAGGAGCATCTCAGCACAAGAACCTCAGGCCCAAAGGACGAGCTCTGCTTCTGGTGCTGATTTCTTGCTGCCATGAAGTCCCCATGTCTCTCTGCTCGCTTCTCTCTTTTATATCTCAAGAGAGATTGGCTTAAGACACTATCTCATCTTGTAGATCTCATCAATATAACCGCTGCTAATCCATCTCATTACATCATAGTGATAGGATTTACAACTCACAGGGAAATCACATCAGATGACAAAATGGTAGACAATTATACAATACTGGGAATCATGACCTAGCCAAGCTGACAGATATTTTTGGGACACGATCCAATCCATGACAGTGCATGATGTTGATTTTCCTGATGCCGCATGTCCTGATGTTGGTGATGCCAACTTTGATCAATTAATAAAGTTGGTGTCTTCCAGATCTTGGTGCTGTCACGTTACTATCCTCCTCTTTCCAATTAACTTGTGATGTGCTGGAATTGACTTGATGGCAACGGATTTGGGGCAATACCTTGAGACTGTAAACAACTGCTCTTCATCAAACTTCCACACACGAGGTTTAGCATCCCACTCTGATTTCCTAAATCCTCTGTGGTTTAAATCAACTTGCTTTTCCTCCCACTAGAGGCTGTTTGGAGACCTGGTGGTGCAGCGGTTAAGAGCTAAGGCTGCTAACCAAGAGGTTGGCAGTTTGAAGTCACCAGATGCTACTTGCAAACCCCATGGGGCAGTTCTACTCTGTCCTGTAGGGTCACTGTGAGTTGGAATCAACTTGATGGCAATGGGCTTTTTTTTTTTTTTTTTAGGAGGCTGTTTAACTTACTGTCTTACTCCTAAGTTAACACTGAGTCCTCTGCAAAAAGGTTAAAAAAAAAAAAAGTCCTGATATTCTAAATATTCATCTCCTGATCACAGAAGAAGCATCCAGGCTGAGAAAAAGTTTGAGGGAATTAAAAACCAGTTGGGTGCCTTCTCCTTTCTATTTCTCTTTTGTTTTTAGATGTGAGCTCTGTGTCTAGACATGGAAATAAACACGCAATTGTTCAGCATAATTATATCTATTGTCGATGGGGCTGAATCAGTCTGGTGGGGGAGGATCGACTAATGAAGAGATTAACAGTGCTTCCTCCTTCCCACTCAGGCGCAGATTGGAAGAAGTGCAGCTTTGGAAAAGTAAAATAATGTTTGCAGTGCCATTATTAAGCCCTTCGGAGCCCTGCTGGTACAGTGGTTAAGAGCTACAGCTGCTAGCCAAAAGGTCAGCAGCTCGAATCTACCAGCTGCTCCTTGGAAACTCTATGGGGTAGTTCTACTCTTAGAAGGTTGCTATGAGTTGCAATTGACTCGGCCATGGGTGTGTGTGTATTAAGCCCAAAATTTGATTGGTTTTTGTTGATGTCCTGGTGATGGTGGGCGCAGATGTGTGGCCAGGCTAGCGGCTCAGAAGACAATCTGGAAATAGAATGCAATGGGGGCAAGTCCTCGGACTCCTTGATTAACACCTCAGCTGCACTGCTTCCCAGCTCTATGCACTCTGATTTCGGCTTCCTAAACCTCAATTTCCTCATCTGTAAAAATGGACGGGGTGGGGAGGGGATAGCCCAACTCATTGTTTTGCAGACTAAATGAGATCTCTCCTGTAAAGCACTCAGTAAGAGATTGGCAGTAGTTTAAAAAAAAAACAACTCATGGCCGTCGAGTCAATTCTGACTCATACCAACCCTATAGGACAGAGTAGAACTACCCCCATAGCGTTCCCAAGGAGCAGCTGGTGGATTCAAACTACCCAGCTCCCAACCACTGCACCACCAGGGCTCCTGGCACTAGTAAGTACTCTGTAAATGTTTGTTATTATTGTCATCATTATTGAACAGTCTTAACTGGGCCAGGGTGATTGCAGGGTCAATGAGGAAGAACAAGAAGGTGTGAGGCTGGGTGCTCAAATCTTAATACTACTGCCTATTAATTCCACCAATACAGGCTCACCCGTTTTGGGACTTGAAGGCCTTTGTATTTCCAGGTGTTCCAATTAAAAAGCAAAAGACCTGAGGGTGTGTGCATTGTCCCGCTGCCTTAGAAAGCAGGGGTCCGGAAGGGAAGGGCCCAGGCAGACCACCAGCTCTAGAAGGGTGGTTAAATGACTTGTGGTAGCACCAAAATGCTTGGGCTTAAATGCCACTACCCACAGGAACCAGCAACGTGAGCTTTGTTTTTCCCATTTGTAAAAAAGATAATACTAACAATTATATTTACCATACACGGCCCTGTGGAAAATTTTAAAAAGACAACACATTCTGGTTTTGCTAAGGCCTAAAGATATGTTTGTATCATGTTATCAAGTCGAACCAAATGAAATTGCCAATATTTAACCCTTTTGACCTATAAAAGCTACAATTTCATACAGTTCAGCCTCATACAATCAGAGCTTCCTCAAGTAAATGCATCAACCCCTTTGAGGCTTAACTTTGCCATCTATAAAACCAAAACCAAACCCGTTGTCATGTAGCAACCCTACATGACACGGAAGAACTGGCCCATGGGGTTTCCAAGGAGAGGTTGGTGGATTTGAACTACTAACCTTTTGGTTAGCAGCTGCGCTCTTAACCACTATGTCATCTATAGAACAGGAATAATGCTACTTTCATAAACCCTGCATAAAAACCCTGCATAAGATGGTTATGAGATGATGGATGTAAAAGCGCTATGTCAGTGCTCACTTGGGCAGCACCTATGCTAAAAAGAGAACGATACAGAGAAGATCAGCACGGCCCCTGTGCAAGGATGACATGCACATTCATGAAGCGTTCCATATTTTTGAGTACCGGAAGAGGAAAAAATTGAACACAATTAAGAAAAATGTTAACACATCATGATAAATGTAACTAATGTCACTGAACAATTTGTGTAGAAACTGTCAGACGGGAACCTAACTTGCTGTGTAAACTTTCACCAAAAAAAAAAGTACTGGTCAGTTGTAAGAGGGTTGCTACTGCCTCAGGCGTGATGTTGGGGGTTTATTGATTCCCAGCTGAAGGCAGCAACTTGCAGGCAGAAAATGACCCAAGATAGCATCGGAAGGGACTAGAGCACAAAAGAGGTAGACTGATCATGAGCGTAGGAGGTCATAAGGATAAATCGTGCTCATTCCAAATTTTTCCCTTGGGTAGTAGAAGCTGCAGTGTGAAGGGAAAGCAAGATGGCAGAAGACGCTGGGGGAACCCAGAAGGAGGTCACCATTAGCCTCCTCTGTTGTGGGCTCCCATGATACTGCCTGCCACCGTGCGAATTGCTGTGCTGGGGTGTGGCACATAAAAGGGGCTTGGGTGTTAAGACTGAGTGGGACAGGGGGCATGGTAGAAGGCAAGCAGCTGAGGTGTTTCCTCCTAGCCAACAGTTTACCTTTCAACAGTGGGAAATCCAACTTGGAGTCTGACCTCCGAAGATTTCTAGTTCATCATGTCTTAGGAAATTTTCTTATCGGAATCACAAAATCTTGGCTCAGAGATGCTAGGAAGAGAGATAAACGCTTCTCTTGTGAGCACCTATAGAAAGGGAAGGGCCATCTTCAAACAAAGGAGAACCTTAAAAAAAAAAATAGAGAGAGAGGGAGAGAATTTTATTCATCAGAATTCCAGGTCAGTCTGTGGGGGGTGTGTGTGTGGGTGTTTATATATGCATGCATGTGTGCGTGCTAGGCAGACACAGAAATGTTGGGATGGTGGGCTTAAAAATTCACAGTGAAGATGGTGCTGAGGAAGAGTGTGTGGCCTTTTGAAAGGACTGAGGTGAACCCATTTATCTATCAGAAGAAGAGAGGGGTGGGATTGGGGGAGCAAGATGCTACATACGTGATATGACCCTTACATCTTATGGTCCAACGTAGGGAAGCTGGGGAAGGGACTGAGCTGCTGAGGGGGCAGCCAACTTCTAGGACTGACATAAAAAGTGCCCAGCTCAACATCTGGCTATTGGCTTTCTTTTTTTTAAATCTGTAAGTCTTTTAACAGTTTTATTGAGGTATAAATGATACACAGTAAACTGCAAATAGGTCTTGACATATGTATACACATATGAAACCATCACCACGATCAGTAGTAAACATGTCTAATATTCCCCCAAATCCCCTCCTACCCCTTTCTAATTCTCTCCCGTACCTCCCACCCCACCTCCATCGTCCCCAGGCAACTACTGTTCTGCTTTCTGTCTAAACAGATTAGCTCCCATTTTCTAGAATTGTATATAAATGGAACCCTACGGTATGTATTCTTTTTGTTTGGCTTCTTTCTCTCAAGTTTTAACTTGCATTTCCCTAAAGACTAACGATGCTGACCGTTTTCTTATTTACCATCCATATGTCTTCTTTGGTGCAATGTCTGTTAAAATCTTTTTCCCAATTAAAAAAAAATTTACTTGTTTTGTTACTATTGTGAGTTTTGGATACTAACCCTTTATCAGGAATATGGTTTGCAAAGATTTTTTTCTCTCCGTCTATAGCTTGTCTTTTTATGCTATAAGTATTTTTCAAAGAGCAAAATTTTTAATTTGGGTGAAGTTCAATTTAGGATTTTTTTTTTTCTTTTATGGATCGTGGTTTTGGTCTCGTATCTAAGAAATCTTTGCCTAAGTGAAAATCAGAAAGGTTTTCTCCCAGAAGTTTTATGATTTTGAGGTTTTACCTTTAGGTCTGTGATCTATCATTAGTTAGGTATTTCTTTCTACAATTCCACTTTGTTTAAGACGGGAAGTATGAAGTCACATTTCCTCTTTTTTTTTTCTTTTTTGCGTTTGGATAACCGATAGTTTCAGCCCCATTTGTTAAAAAGACTACCCTTTCTCCACTGAGCTGCCTTTGCAACTTTGTCAAGAATCGATGGTCTATGTATATGTGGGTCTTTCTTGGAGTCTCTATGCTGTTCCATTTTTATGCCAATACAATAGTCTTTATTACTGTAGTCTTAAATTCAGGTAGCGTTATTTCTCCAGTTTTGTTCTTTTTTAAAGTTTTTTGGCTAGTTCAGGTCCTTTATTTTTATATGAATTTTAGAATCAGTCTGTCAATTTTTCACGAAAAAAGTCAGTTGGGCTTTTGGTTGGGATTATGTTGAATCTACAGATCAACTGGGAGACAACTGACAACTTAACGATACTGGGTTTTCAGACCGCAAACAAATTATGTTTCTCCATTTATATAGGTTTTCTTTAATTTCTCTCAGCAATTCCTTTTTTTTCTTTTTTTAGTTTTCAGTGTGTGAATCTTGCATATCTTTTGTCATATCTATCCCTAAGCATTTCATAACTTTTTTGCTTTGATGGAGCCTTAAACACACAGCCTCAAATGATGTGAGGCTCCACCAAAGTGCTGGGACCCACAGGATGGTCCAGCTTTACTGCTGGAAAAGGTGAAGAGGGTTTCTCTGTCTGGTCCCCATGGCTAGGTGTACACTAGCTTCTCCTCCCATCTGAGGAGAACCGTTATTAGAATATTAGAATGGGATTATTACCAAGGATTAGTGGTATTGGTAAGCATAAGACCTGGGTTAATATGGACTGAGAATGAGAAACTCCAAATGGCCTTAGTGATAGGTCCTGGGTGGTGTAAATGATTTGCGCTCATCTACCAACCAAAAGGTTGGCAGCTCAAACCTACCCAGCAGCACTATGGAAGAAGGGCCTCAGTAATAACAGACAAGTTTTTTTTTTTTTATTTTTTTTAGAGTAAGGAGAGATTTTATTCAAAAAGATTATTGCAAGGGGGAGGTCTATTGCAATAAAGAGAGGGGGTCTGTTGCAATAGGGAAAACGCTGACTATAAGATCAGCAAGTGTCTCAAGAGTTAGGCAAAAAGGGTTTTTCTTTTACATGGGACAAGAAGTAGACAAGGCTAGAAAGAACCAGATTTGGGGAAGTGGGATGAGTGAGGGTGGGGTGATCAGACAAAGGATCAGAGAGTTTTACACCGAGGCCAGCCTATTATCTGGAAGGGACCCTCATGGAGGGGGTGTATGCCGGTTTAGGTTGAGGGTAGACCAAAGTCCAGGAATCTGGGGGAAGGAGAGAAGCTTAACCAATGTTTGGTTAACAAGCATTTTGTTCTGATTGATCAGCGGGAGACAAGCAATTCAGCTCATCGTCTATGAGGCAAAGAACAGGAATTTGGAGGGCCTTGTCATAGCTTTTTTTTTTTTTTGTCATAGCTAAACAAGGGAGCATTCATGAGTTTTGTCTAAGTTGCACGGGGAAGCCAGGCACTGACTTGGTAGAATGAGTAGGTTTGGGTTAGAAGATTAGGAGCTCAATATGAACTTCTTAAGTCTGTGACACCCCATAGTATCCTACTGGAGATGTTCAGTAGATAGTTGGGTACAAGGGTCTGAAGTTCAGGAGGGAGGTCTGTGCTGGTAATACGCTTGAATGTCATAAGCATACAGCACACAGCATACAGTTGGTGTTTAAAGTTGAAGGACTGGGTGAGTTCCCCAACAAAAGCGAATATACAAAAGAAGAGCAGTCCAAGGTCAGAGCCCTAAAGCCCTTTAATATTAAGAGGTTGGGGAGATGAGAAGGAGAGAACTGTGAAAGGCAGGAAGAGAACCAGGGAACTGAGGAGCCATGGAAGTCAAGAGATGCCAGTGTTTCCAGGAGGTGGAAGTGATCAGCTGGGTACAATACTACTGAGAAATGAAGGAAGATGAACACTGAGAAGTAACACTGGAATTGGAGGTCATTGTTAACAATGCAGGTTCTGGAAAGTGGTGAGGACAAAAACCTGTCCAAAGAGGGTTAAAGAGAAAACGAGAGGACAGGAACTAGAGACCACACCCTTTTGAGGAGTTTCGTTGCAAAGTAGAGCAATGGAATAGGAGAGAAGCTGAACAGGAGAATGGTCTCAGGAGAAAGATTTTCTTTTCTTTTTTTTAATTGTGCTTTAAGTGAAAGTTGACAGTTCAAGTTAGTTTCTCATACAAAAATTTATACACACATTGTTATAGCTGCTCTCCCTATAATGTGACAGCACACTCCTCCTTTCCACCCGGATTTCCCATGTCCATTCAGCTGGTTCCTGTCCCTTTCTGCCTTCTCATCGTGACTCCAGACAGGAGCTGCCCATTTAGCCTCACGTATCTACTTGAGCTAAGAAGCACACTCTTCATGAGAATCATTTTATGTCTTATAGTCCAGTCTAATCTTTGTCTGAAGAGTTGGCTTCAGGAATAGTTTCAGTTCTGGGCCAACAGAGAGTCTGGGGGCCATGTCTTCCGGGGTCCCTCCGGTATCAGTCGGACCATTAAGTCTGGTGCTTTTACTAGAATTTGAGTTCTGCACCCCACTTTTCTCCTGCTCCGACAGAGACTCTCTATTGTGTTCCCTGTCAGGGCAGTCATTGCCATTGATGGTAGCTGGGCACCATCTAGTTCTTCTGGTCTCAGGTGGATGGATTCTCTGGTTTATGTGGCCCTTTCTGTCTCTTGGGTTCATATTTTCCTTGTGTCTTTGGTATTCTTCATTCCTCTTTGCTCCTGGTGGCTTGGACCAACTGATGCATCTTAGATGGCCACTCACTAGCTTTTAAGACCCCAGATGCCACTCACCAAAGTGGGATGCAGAACATTTTCTTAATAAACTTTGTTATGCCAATTGACCTAGGTGTTCCCTGAAACCATGGTCCCTAGATCCCCACCCCGATACTCTGTCCCTCGAAGTATTTGGTTGTATTTAGGAAACTTCTTAGCTTTTGGTTTCGTCCAGTTGTGCGGACTTCTCCTGTATTGTGTGTTGTCGCTCCCTTCACCAAAGATAATTCTTATCTACTATCTAGTTAATAAATACCCCTCTCAGGAGAAGAATTTTTAAGATGGGAGTAATAAGAACACACCCAAGGGTCTTCTTGGGCCCTATCCTTCCCCATGCTGATAGACCCTCTTTGAACTTATAATGCCACAAAGATGAAATGCTTAGGGAAACGCCACAAATTTTAGATAGCCTTGATCTTCTATACAGAAGTCAGAATCTGGAAAGTTCTATTTATTTCAAGTTTTCATCCTATTCAGATAGCCAGATTTTTTTTTTTTTTTTTATAAAAAGCCAAATTCCTATAAAACCTTAAGTTCTTGCTTAGAAGCTGAGATCAGTTCTGCATTCCACTGAGGATTTAGAAAAATTTCAACTTAGCCTGATCATTTTAAGAGCATAGCTTCCTGATTAAGACTGTCTGAGTTCAAATCCCATCTCTACCACTAAATGGCTGTGTGACTTGGTACATATTACTTGATCTCTCTGGGCTTCAGTTTCCTCATCTCATAAAATCAGGGTAGTAATAAAACTTAATTCATAGGATTATAGTGAGAATTGAATATAATAATACTTTAAAACACTTAGAATTGTGCCTGGAATGTGGTCAAAAACCGAAAAACTCATTGCCGTTCAGTGAATTCCAACTTGTAGTGGCCCCACAGGGCACAGTAGAACTGCTCCATAGAGTTTCCAAGGAGCACCTGGTGGATTTGAACTGCTGGCCTTTTTGATTAGCAGCCGAGCTCTTAACCACTACGCCACCAGGGAATGTGGTAAGTACCTGATAAATGTGCTTCACTTTACATAATCCCGTGTCCAAATTAGCTGTGAGTAAATCACGTTTTAGTGCACCCAATTATATTTCAGTTTGTGAGGCCATTTAGTAAGTCCTTTGGTTTTAGTAAGTTCGGAGCCCTGGTGGCACAGTGGTTAAGAGCTATGGTTGCTAACCAAAAGGTTGGCAGTTCAAATCCACCAGGTACTCCTTGGAAACCCTGTCCTATACAGTTGCTATGAGTCAGACTCGACAGCAACGGGTTTTGGTTAGCAAGATACTTTTTTTGGCATGTGAAGACATGATCTCTTAATCTATTTAATAATAATAAAAGTAAGTCGTTTCTTACATTGCTTGCTTGGGAACTATGACAGCGCCCGACACTAGGTGGTGCCTGGGTGGGCTCTGGGAGTGTAAACTTGTTCCAAATTGGGGCATCTAGACCCCGCCAAAAATCCCATTGCCTTCAAGTCGATTCTGACTCCTAGCGACCCTGCAGGACGAAGTAGAACTGCCCCATAGGGCTTCCAAGGGGCAGCTGGTGGATTCCAACTGCCGACCTTTTGGTTAGCAGCTGAATGCTTAACCACTGCACCACCAGGGCTCTGTGGCCTCTAGAAGGAATTTTAAAGACCGTCTGATCCAGTTACAGCTAACCAGCTGCCAGAAGGAGTCATAAAAAAAAAAAAAATTTATTCCGTCTGCGAGGAATTCACAAAATATTTTAACATTTATTTGTTAACATTTGAAAACCAGGAGGTTTTGTATAAAAACCTGATCTCCAGCCTCTAGATAAATCAGAAGACCTAACAACCCTGGACCTGCAGTTCTGCAGGTCAGCCTTTGTGGAGCAGTCGGGGTTGCCCTCTCTGGGCTATGTTGGTGTCCTCCAGCTCAACACAGCCCCCACCTTCCCCAGCCCGCCTGCTTCTCTCATTTGTTCCTCCCTGGCTCCTGTAGGCATTTGAGTTTGCAACCCCTAGTCTGGTTCAGCAGAGCCCTGTGGTGTAGTGGTTAAGAGCTCAGCTGCTAACCAAAAGGTCGGCAATTCAAATCCACTAGCTCCTCCTTGGAAACCCTATGGGGCAGTTCTGCTGTTTCCTAGAGGGTCGCTATGAGTCAGAACCTACTCGATGGCACCTAACAACAACAGCAGTCTAGTCCAAGGAATCTCTGGGTGGCCCAAATGATTAAGCGCTTGGCCACTTATGGAGACGGTGGTGGTTCAGTTCACCCAGAGGTGCCTCAGAGGAAAGACTTGGCGATCTGCTTCTGAAAGGGTCACAGCCATGGAAACCCTATGGAATGCAGTTCACTCTGAAACACACAGGGTCGTCATGAGTCAGCGTCAACTTGACAGCAACTGAAAACAAAATCGAGTTCAATCCTTCCCCTTTCGAATGTGGAGACTGAGGTTTTGCGGAGAGAGAAGTTGAGGGCTGGAATCTTAAGTCTCAGGCCAGGACTCTTTTCCTTGAGCTGTGCACTGTGTGTGGGTTGGCCAGGCTTGCCTGGGCTTGGATTTGAGTCTGCTGCACGTGGTTCTCATTCCAGAACCTGAGCTGAAGGGTCAATGGCCACATGGGGCAGTCTCTCCTCCTGACAACTAGCAGAAACCCAGGAGGGCAAGCCAAACCTGAAGCCATTTAGGGCCTTTGGTCAGACATGGTATGCATTATACCCACATGCATCCTGTAGTCCAAGCCCAGAGTGAATGAGATGGAGAAGTGTACTCCATCCACAGCACTCCATGGTAAGCCTGGGGAAGGAAGAAAAAAAGATACTGTCTACCACAGGGACCAACAACATGGCAACTCAAATCAAATTATTTATTTAATTATGTTTTAGGTGAAAGTTTACAGACCTAATTAGTTTCTCATTCAAAAATTTATACACAAATTGTTTTGCGACATTAGTTGCAATCCCCACCATGGGTCCACATTCTTGCTCTTTCTCTTTCCACCGTGGGTTCTCTGTGTCCATTCGTCCAGGTTTCTTGTCCCTTCCAGCCTTCTTGTCTTTGCTTTAGGGCAGGTGTTTCCTGTTTGGTCTTGTACACTTGATTGAACTAAGGAGCACTTTCCTCAAGTGTGTTATTGTTTGTTTATAGGCCTGTCTAATCTTTGGCTGAATGGTGGACTTTGGGGGTGGCTTCAGTTCTGAGTTAGCAGGGTGTCCGGGGAGTGTAGTCTCCGGGGTTCCTCTAGTCTCTGTCAGACCAGTAAGTCTGGTCTTTTCTTGTAAGTTTTTAATTTTGTTCTACATTTTTCTGCTCTTCCCGGAACCCTCTATTTTGATCCCTGTCAGAGTGGACAGTAGTGGTAGCTGGGCACCATCTAGTTCTTCTGGGCTCAGGCTGGTGGAGGCTGTGTTTCATGTAGTCCATTAGTCCTTTGAACCGATATTTTCCTTGTGTCTTCAGTTTTCTTCATCCTCCTTTGTTCCGAACGTGATGGGACCAACAGATGTCTCTTAGATGGTTGCTCGCAAGCTTTTAAGACTCTAGACACTACTCACCAAAGTAGAATGTAGGATATTTTCTTTATGAATAAAATTAAATTTACACTGAGATCTGCTGTTGAGCCTTATAAATGCAAATCAAACCCTGTCCTCTTGAGAATGGCAGAAGTTTTATCCAATGTGTCCCCCAAAATAGGGTTGCTCTCTGATCACACTCACTCAGCCTTTATATACTTGTCTTAGTTCTCTAGTGCTGCTATAACAGAAATACCACAAGTGGGTGGCTTTAACAAACAGAAATTTGTTTTCTCACAGTTTAGAAGGCAAGAAGTCCGAATTCAGAGTGCTGGCTCTAGGGGAAGACTTTCTCTGTCTTTCGGCTCTGGGGGAAGGTCTTAGTCTCTTCTGATCTTCTGTTCCTGGGTGATCTTCATGTGGCTTGGCATCTCTCTTCCCCTATTAAAAAAAAAACAAAACACAAAAACCTTTTGCTGTCAGGTCAATTCCAACTCATAGCAACCCTATAGGACAGAGTATAACTCCCCCATAGAGTTTCCAAGGAGCAACTGGTGAATTTGAACTGCCAACCTTTTGGTTAGCAGCCGTAGCTTGCCATAGCTCTTAACCACTGCGCCACCAGGGCTCCATCTCTGCTTGCTAGTTTGTGTTTAATCTTTTGTTTTATATCTCAAAAGAGTTTGACTCAAGATACCTTACAGTAATCTTGCCTCATTAACACAACAAAGACAACCAATTTCAAAGTGGGATTGTAACTAGGGGCAGAGAGGTTAGGATTTACAACACATATTTTTGGGGGACACAATTTAATCCATAACAATGCTTTATGTTCTTTTGGGTTATGAAGAACCCACCTGGACCTTAAAAAGAAAGAAAAAAATTGCCCTATGAATTTTTGAATGTTGAGAAAACTATCTTCTCCTTTCCCTTCCCCTGCCAAAATTATACTGATCAGCCAATATCTCTGAAATTCCCTGGGAATAAAAACAATGAGTATTGTTGCCAGGCAACAAATGAAAAGAGAGCATTATTTTTATGTATTTTGAAGGGTGTAGCATCTTGCTCCACTGTTTCCGTGAAGAATCCCAATTGTCAAGATTAATCAAACGTTAGAAAATTGAAATTTATGCAGAGACTGGCTTTGGTAGGCAATTACCTCTGCTAAGGGACAACAAGGAGAAATACACAGATGAATACTCTCCCCGAAAATCAAGCATTATCCTATCAAGGATACTTACCTGTTTACTGTGTGTCAGCTGCTTTTCTAAAGCTAATGCAATAATATCTCATCAGAATCACAGGTGACACACATGCCATTTCCAGTGTAAATTGCCACCTGATGTTTAGAGTGCATATGAGCTGCATCATACTAATGTAAGGAATCATAAGGAATGATTGTAAACAAAGGTGCCTCTATTTTGTTACTGTGATAATGTGCCAATTTCTAATAGCCTTCCCCCAAAATTAGTGAGAATATCCAAGACAATTCAGAGAAAGTACAGGAAATGAGATGAGGGACAGTATTAAGGAGTAGTCTTAGCAAATATTAAAACCTGTAAGAAAGCTAAAGAAAAAAAGAAAGAAAAGTCCTGATGACAGATAGCCAAATGGGATAGAATAGGTAGGTATGATAAAGAAGACATAAAAAAATAATTGAGGAAAAGAAGATATCCAAAGGACTAATAAGCACATGAAAAAGATGCTCAACATCATTAGCTATCAGGGGAATAAAAAGCAGAGTAAGATAACACTTTACACTAACTCGTTAGCTCACGCACAATGAGATCGGACTGTTGTGATCAATAGGATTTTCACTGGCTGATTTTCCAGAAGTAGATTACCAGGTTTTTCTTCCCAGTCTGTCTTAGTCAGGAAGCTCTGCTGAAACCTGCCTAGTATCATACCAACACACAAGCCTTATTGACAGAAGAGTGTCGGCTGCCGTTGAGGTGCATTGACCGAGAATCAAACCCGGTTTGCCTGCCTGGAAAGCCCCACTGGATGGCTATAATTAAAAAGACAGATAACAATAAGTGTTGACAAGGATGTGAAAAAATTGGAACCCCTGTAAACTGATGGGGATGTAAAATGGTGCAGCCACTTTGTAAAACAGTCTGGCAGTTCATCAAGAGTTACCATTTGACCCAGCAATTCCGCTCCTGGGTATAGGACCAAAAGAATTTAGAACATATGTCTACACAAGAAGTCATATACAAATGTTCAAAGGTGTGCATGTTCATAGCAGCATTATTCAAATATTCATAGTAGCATTATTCATTGTAACCTAAAAATAGAAATAACCCAAATATCTATCATCTGACGGATGAATAAGTAATATGTGATAGACCTATACAATGGACTATTATTTGACTATCAAAGGAATGAAGTACTGAGCATGCTACAACATGAATGACCCTTGAAACTTTATGCTAAGTGAAAGAAGCTTAACCAAAAAACAAAGAAAACTCATGGATTAGATTACGTCCCCCCCAAAAACGTGTGTATCAACTTGGTTAGGCCATGATTCCCAATATTGTGTGGTTGTCCTCCACTTTGTGATAGTAGTTTTATGTTAAGAGGATAAGGGTGGGATTGTAACACAACCCTCACTCAGGTCACCTCCCTGAGCCAGGGTAAAGGGAATTTCCCTGGGGTGTGGCCTGCACCACCTTTTATCCCTCAAAAGACAAAAGGAAAGGGAAACGGGTAGAGAGTTGGAAACCTCATACCACCAAGAAAGAGTACCAGGAGCCGAATGCGTTCTTTGGACACTGGGTCCCTGCGCCTGAGAAGCTCCCCGACCAGGGGAAGACTGAGGACAAGGACCTTCCTCCAGAGCTGACAGAGAGAGAAAGCCTTCCCCTAGAGCTGACTGACACCCTGAATTTGGACTTGTATCCTACTAGACTGTGAGAAAATAAATTTCTCTTTGTTAAAGCCATCCACTTGTGGTATTTCTGTTATGGCAGCGCTAGATGACTAAGACAGAGATATTGATTTCATTTCTTCTGGTAGCAAGCCGGTGTCTGGCTGTCAGCTTCCAACATATATCTCAATCTAAAACTTCCTCTCTGTACTGAAGGCGGGATTTCCCCCCGTTTTTTCTTTATTGTGTGTTCAACATCCTGAAAATAGAGCGATTCAACTGCTTGAAGACAGCTGCACTTGCTAATAAAAATATGGAGGAAAAATAGTCTTTCTTATGAGTGGAATTTTCCTCCCAAAAATTGTTCAGCTCTTGAATTATAGGGAACTAAATGAGCTCAATAAAAAAGGCAAAGTAGACACGTAAGATTCCGTAGGAACCTAAGGACACTCCTCTGGTTAGAGTTACCGGGCGACTCTCTCCAAGGATGCTGCTGCATTTTGATTCTACAGAATAAGCAGGCGCCTGAATTTCTGACTCAAGGTGTCCTGTGATGCTAATGAATTCATCTTTTACGATCTAAAAAAAAAGTATAAGCAGAAACCTCTCTCTTGCTTGGAACACACTTCACTGCTTTTTTCTTTCTTTGTATCTTTGTGTGTATCTTCAAAGAAAATAGGCTTTCACCCATTTGAGATGTCTTTGTTGGATCCTGCTCAGAGTGGGGAAGGTTGGAAGACCACTCTGCTGTTCATTTTTGGCTGTTTCAGATTCTTATCTGACAGTTATTAAAATGTTTTACCCAGAAAGAGCAAAAGAAAAAAATTGCACATAAACGTCACCCAAAATAGCAGTCATGACAAGCTCAGCCTTAAGCTTAGAAACGAGGTTACTACTCAGAAGTAAAGGAAGTGTTATCAGACAAAGAGCAAGGCAGAGAAACAGGCACGTAGAGGAGTATTTTAATCGACATTTAAAATAAAATCTTTGTAATAATACAATTATCTGTGTAGATACTTCTTTATAAAATCTCTTAGGCTGGGTTCTCTAGAGAAACAAAACCACTGAAGAATATATATATAGACAGAGAAACAGAGATAGAGATATATCTCAGGAAAATAGCTCACATGGTTATAGAGGCTGGCAAGCCCCAAGTCCAGGGATCAGGCTTCAGGTTGGAGGCTTCTCCTGACTCAAGCAGCCGCGGGGGCTGACGAACCCAAGATTGACAGATCAGATGGCAGGCTGCTGGCTCTTGGGCTGCAGAAACTGATGAATCCAAGATCATCAGATAAAATGACAGGCTGGAGGCTCACAGGTGGTGGAGGCCCACAAATTCCAAGATTGGCAGGCAGTATGGTAGGCCGCTGACTCAAGTCCCAAAAATCAGAGGTCAGATGATGATGAGTCAGACACAGGATCCGGAGAGCAAGTGAGCTTTGTCAGAAGTCCGTATATATACTGGATGCAGGCCACATCCCCGAGGAAACTCCCCTTACAACTGTTTGGCTGATCACATCATGGAAGTGATTACATCGTATCACAAATGGAGGATAACTACATCATTACATAAGTGCCAAACTACTGAGAATCACGGCCCAGCCAAATTGACACACAATCTTAATCACAATCTCAAAATGTTTTCATTGTTGTTAGGAGCTGTCGAATCGGTTCTGACTCGTATCGACACTATCGACAACAGAACAAGTCACCGCCCGGTCCTGCGCCATCCTCACAATAGTTGCTATGCTGCAGCTCGTCATTGCAGCCACAGTGTCAGTTCATCTCATTGGGGTCTTCCTCTTTTTCACTTCCACTTTACCAAGCATGATGTCCTTCTCTAGGGACTAGTCCCTCCTGATAACATGTCCAAAGTATGTGAGATGAAGTCTCACCATCCTTGCTTCTAAGGAGCATTCTTGTTGTACTTCTTTCAAGGCAGGTTTGTTCGTTCTTTTGGCAGTCCATGGTATAGTCAATATTCTTTTTCAACACCATAATTTAGAGGCATCAATTCTTCTTTGGTCTTCCTTATTCATTGCCCAGCTTTGACATGCATATGAGAAGATTGAAAATACCGTGGCTTGGGTCAGGCGCACTTTAGTCTTCAAGGTGATATCTTTGCTTTTTAATACTTTAAACGGGTCTTTTGCAGCAGATTTGCCCAGTGCAATGCATCATTTGATTTCTTGACTGTTGTTTCCATGGGTGTTGACTGTGGATCCAAGGAAAATAAAATCCTTTACAATTCAGTCTTTTTTCTGTTTATCTTTGTTGTTGCTTATTGGTCCAGTTGTGAGGATTTTTGTCAAAATAGAGTTGTAGAAAAAATTGCTTGCTAATTTTCTTTCTTTCTGGTTGTACCGTGATATGTTACTTTTCATTCATTTTCTCATTAGTGAAAACCTAATTCGTGCAAGGGTCTCTCCTAGACACTGAGACTATCCCAACAGAGAGTACACAGCATCAGCCCACCAGGAGTTTACCTTCTAGAAATGGAAAGATAGGTCAACAACTCTTGATCAATGATTAGAGAAAACAATTACCTTCAAGCTGATTCTGACTCATGGTGACCCCATGTGTCTCAGAGTAGAACTGTCGTGGGAAGCTGCCACTACCTTCCACCGAGACTACACACAATGGGGAGCAAATATGAAGGGATGTTGGATTCTGGAAGGAAACGCACACACACAAGTGTCCATGCCACATGTGTCTAACAACCTAGGCATAATCTAGACATGATGAAGAAAATTTCCAAGATTTTATTAAGGAATAAATCATTAATCACAAAAGGTTGGAGGTGAAGTCATCTAGCTCAAACCCTTTATTTTATAGTTTGGGAAAAAGTCAGTTGCTGTTCATTCAGCTCCAGCTCGTGGAGACCCCATGAGTGTCAGAGTAAAACTGTGCTCCATAAAGTTCTCAATGGCTGATTTTTTGCCAGGCCTTTCTTCTGAGGTGCCTCTGGGTGAGCTAAAACCACCAACCTTCCGGTTAGCAGCTGAGTGCGTTAATCACGTTAATGTATGTATGGGTATATATATATTGCGTTATGTGTGTATGCTTATAAATACTTATATAAATATATACATGTATACATATATTTATAGATACTTATATTATTGTGCTTTAGGTGAAAGTTTACAGAGCAAATTAGTTTCTCATTAAACAATTAATACGCAAATTCTTCTGTGACATTGGTTGCCAACTCCGTGATGTGTCAACACTCTCCCCTTCTCTACCCCAGGTTCCCTGTTTCCATTTGTCCAGTTTCCCTGTCCCTTCCCGCCTTCTTGTCTTTGCTTTTGGGCTGGTGTGCCCATTTAGTTTCGTATATGTGACTGAACTACTAAGCACGTTCCTCACATTTGTTACTGATTGCCCTATAGAACTATAATCTTTGGCTGAAGGGTGAACTCTGGGAGTGACTTCAGTACTGAGTTAAAAGGGTGTCCGGGGGCCATATTCTTGGGGTTTCTTCAGTCTCCATCAGACCAGCAAGTCTGCTGTTTTTTTTTCTTGTAAATTTGAATTTTGTTCTACATCTTCCTCCTGCTCTGTCTGGGATCCTTTATTGTGATCCTTGTCAGAGCAGTTGGTGGTGGTAGCCAGCACCATCTAGTTGTACTGGGCTGCAGTTGTTGTATATTTTGATTGTCAACCCTGAACCTATTTCAGTGTTAATGCTATAAGGCATACAAACTAACTGGGGTGTCCACTGCATTCACAAAATTGCCCATTTTCTGAGAGATATAGGAGCAGGGCTCCCTTGGCCACCTTGGAGTCATGTGAGCCTGCTGTTCTGGCCCCGGTTGATTGGCCAAGGGATAGACACTTCACCCCTGCTGGGCCAACCAAGTTCTTTCCCCCAGGAACTTGAAACTTGGAACGAGAGACTGAGACCTTGGGATTTCGTGAGGCTGAGTCACCATAATGGCATTACCACCCCAAAAGGAAGATCTATGAATGCCTGGTCCTTCCCTATCCAGGGCTTGAGTGTTTAACTCCTACAGTAACTTTCTGATAGATTCCCCTTTATGCTCATGTTTGCTAAGGTAGCTTTCTGTTCCTTGTAACTAGAAGACCCTTAACCAATACCCTATATTAACATTTGGAATGAGCACTGCTTGTATGTCTTGTTCCCAGCCCTCAACATCGAGCACGGTTCCTGGCATGGATTAGGCAGTCAATAAATATTTGTTGCCTCAATAAAGAGCTCTCTGTAGGAAACAGAAGGAGGACACACACACACACACGCACACACATATGCATATGTGCATATACATATACAAGAGGGACCAGTCCCTGGACAAGGACACCGTGCTTCGTAGAGGGTCAGTGAAAAAGAGGAAGACCCTCAACAGAATGGATTGACACAGCGGCTGCAACAATAGGCTCAAACATAGCAAGGATTTTGAGGATGGTGCGGGATCCAAAAGCGTTTCATTCCGTTGTTCATAGGGTCAATATGAGTTGGAACTGACTCGACGGCACCAAACAACAGCAACTATATACATATATGTATGTATGTGTGTGTGTGTGTGTGTGTATGATTCTGGTACACATATAGGATTGAAAATGGGGGAAATTAAGGCAATAGATTGAGTTAAGAATGCCTTCCTTTCAACGTTGTAGAAGACAACTGACCTGTATTTTCTGAGCGTTAAGGTTGAGAAGGGTTAAAAGTAATGCTGAGGAATTGTCGCTAATTAAAGGAGTCTAAGGAGATTGCGAAAACCAAATGCAGCACACAATTGTGCATTGGATCCTGAGTGGGTGGGGGTGCGGGATTTCTGTGAAGGACATGACTGGGAAATTTGAGAAATCTGAATACGTTCTGTGTATTAAAAAATTGTCTTGTGTCAGTATTACATTTCCTGAATTTGGCAATTATATTGTGGTTATATAAGAGAATATTCTTGTTCTTGGGAGCTACACATTGAAGTACTTAGAGGTAAAGCTACATAATGACTGCAACTTACTCTCAAATGGTTTATCAAAACTAATTATCATTATCAATACATAACCCCACCCCACTGCCATCGCGTCTATTCCGATTCATAGCGACCCTATACATATTGTCATCAAATACATGTGTATTTGAGATTATACATGTATCTGTACATATACATATATAGAAAGAGAAAGAGAAAGAAAGAGAGACAGAGACATGGAGAGAGAGAAAATGAGGCAAAATGTTAACAATTGGTGAACAAAGATAAGAAGTGTATAGCAGTTCTCTGTACAACTCTTACAATTTTTCTTTAAGCGAAATCATTCCAAAATAAGTTAAAAAAAAAAAATTGCCTTCCAAGGAGGGTCTTACTGGAATGATAGAAATGTTATAAAACTAGATTGTAGTGATATTTACGTAACTTATTAAGTTTACTAAAAATCATTGACTCATATACTTTAAATGGGTAACATATATGGTATACAAATTATACCTTAATAAAGTTTTCTTCTTTGTTGTTTCCTTTTTTTTTTTTAAAGATTGCCTTCCTCTCTTAGTCAGTTGCAAAAGGACAAATATTGTATGAGACCACTATTATAAGAACTCAAGAAATAGTTTAAAAAGAGAAGAAAATATTCTTTGATGGTTACGAGAGTGAGGAGGGAAGGAGGGAGAGGGGTATTCACTAATTAGATAATAGATAAGAACTATTTTAGGTGAAGGGACAGACAACACACAATACAGAAGAGGTCAGCACAACTGGACTAAACCACAAGCAAAGACGCTTCCTGAATAAACCGAACACTTCGAAGGCCAGCGTAGCAGGGGTGGGGGTTTGGAGACCATGGTTTCAGGGGACATCTAGGTCAATTGGCATAATAAAATCTATTAAGAAAACATTCTGCAACCCACTTTGGAGAGTGGCGTCTGGGGTCTTAAACGCTAGCAAGTGGCCATCTAAGATGCATCAATTGGTCTCTACCCACCTGGAGCAAAGGAGAATGAAGAACACCAAGGACACAAGGTAATTGTGAGCCCAAGAGACAGAAAGAGCCACATAAACCATGCACTACATCAGCCTGAGACCAGAAGAACTAGATGGTGCCAGGCTACAACCAATGACTGCCCTGACAGGGAACACAACAGAGAACTACTGAGGGAGCTGGAGAACAGTGAGATGCAGACCTTAAATTTTCTTCAAAAGTCCAGACTTAATGGTGTGACAGAGACTAAAAGGACTACGGAGGTCATGGTCCCCAGACCTTCTGTTAGCCCAAGACAGGAACCATTCCCAACTCTTCAGACAGGAATTGGACTGGACTATAAGATAGAAAATGATACTGGTGAGGAGTGAGCTTCTTGGCTCAAGTAGACACGTGAGACTGTGGGCAGCTCCTGTCTGGATGGAAGACAAGAGGGCAGAGGGGGCCAGAAGCTGGCTGAATGGACACGAAAGTAGTGAGTGGAGGAAAGGAGTGTGCTGTCTTATTAGGGGGACAGCAACTAGGTGTATATAGCAAGGCGTATATAAATTTTTGTATGAGAGACTGACTTGATTTGTAAACTTTCACTTAAAGCACAATAAAAATTAAAAAAAAAAAAAGCTTGCCTTCCTCTCTTTTCCTTCTACTACCTCCTAATTCTGGACCTTCTCACTAGGATTAGACTCCCTGGCTGGACTGTTGTTACCTGTAAGATGACCTTGGATCATTGGTGAGCACATCTTCTCAGAGAAGTGCTAGGCCTCAACCCTCCTCAGACAGCTCCACGGAAGCCAGCATCCTTGCTGATGGACCTCAATCCCATCCTTGATCAATAGCGTTCTTGTTGGCCTACCCACATCCATCCTGATGCCCTCCAACTCATCTACTCTACTGCAGCCTTCTGATCTTGGCACTTTCCTGCCTCAACATTTTTAATTACTTCGTGTGTTTATCTTGGAGGCTTCATTTGCAGAAAAATGACCTATGGCTCTTTCAAGCAAAAAAAGAATACAGGGAGTTAGGTGATTACAAACTATGGGAAGAGCAGGGGAGTGGGTTCTAGGTTGGACCCCCAGGAATGACTCCCAGAACATGACAGAACTGGCCCACCAAGAGTTGTCTCCATCATAAGGTGGGGAGTCAGGGAGCTGCCACTGTAACTATGCTGTTCGCTGTTGTTAGGTGCCGTTGAATGGGTTCCGACTCATAGCAACCCTATGTACAACAGAATGAAACACTGCCCGGTCCTGCACCATCCTCAGAATTGTTGTTATGCTTGGGCCCATCGTTGCAGCCACTGTGTCAACCTGTCTCGTTGAGGGTCTTCCTCTTTTTCACTGACCCTCTACTTTACCAAGCATGCTGTCCTTCTCCAGGGACTGATCCCTCCTGGTAACATATCCAAAGTATAAGAGACAAAAATCTCACCATCTTTGCTTCTAAGGAGCATTCTGGCTGTATTTCTTCCAAGACAGATTTGTTCATTCTCTTGGCAGTCCATGGTATATTCAGTACTCTTCTCTGACATCATATTTCAAAGGTGTCAATTCTTCTTTGGCCTTCCTTATTCATTACCTAGCTTTTGCGTGCATATGAGTCCGTTGGGTCAGGCACACCTTAGTCTTCCAGGTGACATCTGTAGGCTTCATAATACACTATCTTAGAAGCAATCCAGGGTCAGGATGTTGCTACTGCTGCAGCTGCTGGCTTCAGAGCTGTGCTGTGCCTCCTACGTCTGCAGTGAACAACAACAACAACAGAAAAGAAGCTCCATTCCCTCTTAGAACGTTGGACCTCTGGACAGATACCAGAGAATCTCTCTTTTTTTTTTAAGATTATGGTGTTATGGTGATATACACACCAAAACTTTCGCCAATACAACTTCCACATTTACAATTCAGTGACGTTGACTGCATTTTTCATGCTGCGCCACCATTTCTGCTATCCTTTTCCAAAATATCCCACCACCGTTAACATACAGTCAACGCCCCCCAAACAAAAATCCCTCCTCCCTCCCATCCCTGGTAGCCATTAGTAATCCTTGGTTTCTATATATTTGCTTATTTTGTGTAAATGAGATCATATAGCATTTGTCCTTCTGCCAACCGACTTCTTCACTCAGCACTCAGCACATTTTGTTTATCCATTCATTGGAGCAGCTCTTGATCGCATCTTGGCTGTGCTTTCTCACAGAAAGTGCAGAAATGGTTGAAATGTGGCCTTGCCTCACCTCCTCTCTTCAGATCTAATGTGTGTGCAACTGCTTGGCTGAACCTAAATCAATCCACTACCCCAGCTGTGTGGATGTCTGGGAGATGTGATTATTAGCTTTCCATCCTTTGTAGTTCTGGAGGGTGAAAGGAATGCTGAGCATCTGCTGGTCACATGATTGCTCCTAGGATCAACACAAAACTGCTTGGTATTGTTTATAAGGCTTTTCATGGTCTGGCATCTACCTCCCTTTTAGCCTCATCTCTCCTCATGCTCACCCCTTGATCTCCCTCACTTGCTGTTTCTCAGTCCCTCATATTTAACAGCCTCTCTTCCACCACAGGGCCTTTGCACATGCTGTTTTCACTTCTTGACAAACTCTTCTCTCCTATCTTCTCCTCTTGACCTAGTTTATTCCTAGGCTTTCAGTTCAAATACCACTTCACTTTGGACACCTTCCTGGCTCCTCTGATCCCTGGTCAGGTACCCTAGCTGTAGAGTCTCACAGGATCTCGTAGTTTTCCCCAACTCTCTTTGGAGGTAAGTGGGGAGGAAGCCTCTTACGTCTCATTTTACACCTTTCTAAACTCTTATTTCTTTTACCATGTGCATGTATTTGGTTTCAGGGCCAGTATTAGAGATTTTTGAAACCTTCAGAAATGAAACCTCAAAAATCTATTAATTTCTAGTAATTTTTTATTGGGATTGCCTAGGAAGAGCCTAGAAAAGGTATACTTTTCATGGAAATCCTTAATGGAATAGAATACTTCTGGGGTAAGATGTTTCAAAAAGGAAGAACCCCAGTTAGTGAAAAATGTTGAGGAATGCTCGACCCCACAAATGAAGCTCAAGGTTCTACTTAGTATAGCAACAAAAATAACCTCCCACTTTATAGTGCCAATGTTATTTTTCTCCTTACTGTACTTTCTAATTACCATATAATAAACACATACTGAAAATAATAAAAGCTAAAATTAAAAAAGTTAATTTAATAGCATCTATTGTAACATATTTCTCTACTGAGCCTTTGAAAAGTTATCCACAAGGATTCCAGTAAATAAAGGGTGGGTCAGGAAGACAATAATAAAACTGTGCATAATTGACTTAATAATCTTGCAAGTAGAAGCAAGTTCTTTGCTGCGTTCCGGTGCTACCAGTTGTATTAAATCACAATTCCAGGAAACGGTAGGGAAGGCCTTAGAAACTGTCCTCCATAACAGGGTAGCAATTTGGGCACTTTCTTCCATGAAAAGGAATAATTAATGTTAAACCACTCCTCTGGCCCAAGATCAGTAGCTTTGGTAAAAGGCAGCAAAATGAAAGGGCCCAGAACTCCCAGTATGCCCAGGAATATGGCCACACTCAGAACTGGAATGTCAAGGCTTACTGGGTAAAAATCCAAGACCATTCTTGAACCAAGGCTGTGGCTGAATCTTGAAGTCGACAGGACACTTGAGGTCATTATTCTAGTCCAAATTCCGTCCCAATTCAGAAACTCCTTCCATTGCATCCAAGTCGGTTGCTTATCTTGTGCCAGTGTAAACACTTAAAGTTTAAAGAAATAGCACTTGGGTATTAACAGTAAATGGTCTCAAACACTTAAACAAGTTAACAATGAGGATTATAAAAACCAGGAGTTGGAGGAACACCTAGGAGGACTCAATTGAGAGTAAGGGGCTCCAAGAATACCACAAATGAAGTCTTCCCTTCCTCTCCCTGCTGTGCTGACTTTGAGCTGGTGCTCTCTGGAGGAAGAACAAATTTAAAATCCTTTTGCTTTTGTTCATATTTTTTCTTCATCAAATTTCCCCCCAAGTTTATAAAGAAAATTTTCTACATTCTATTTCGGTGAGTAGCATCTGGGGTCTTAGAAGCCTGTGAGTGGCCATCTAAGATATTCCGCTGGTCTCACCCCTTTGGAAGCAAGTAAGAATGAAGAAAACTAAAGAGACAAGGGAAAGATTAGTCCAAAGGACTGATGGACTACATCTACCCCGGCCTCCACCAGACTGAGTTCAGCACAACTAGATTGTGCCCAGCTACCACCACTGACTGCTCTGACAGGGATCGCAATAGAGGGCCCTGGACAGAGCTGGAGAAAAATGTAGAACAAAATTCTAACTGAAAAAGAAAGACCGGACTTGCTGGCCTGACAGAGACTGGAGGAACCCTGAGAGTATGGCCCCTGAACATGCTTTCAGCTCAGTACTGATGTCACTCTTCAGGTTCACCCTTCAGTCAAAGGTTGGACAGGCCCATAAAACAAAATGAGACTAAAGCGGCGTACGAACCCAGGGGCAAGGATTAGAAGGCAGGAGGGGACCGGAAAGCTGGGAATAGGGAACCTAAGGTTGAGAAGGGAGAGTGTTGACATGTCATGGGGTGGTTAACCAATATCATGAAACAATATGTGTACTAACTGTTTAATGAGAAACTAGTTTGTTCTGTAAACCTTCATGTAAAGTACAATTAAAAAAAAAAAAATGCCCCCGCAATGAACCAGCCTATCTCATGGCCTATCTTTCTGTTTCCTAAGTGTGAAACATTTAATCTACTGTTGTTGGTAGGTGCCACCGACTTGACTTATACTCAGCCCTGGTGGCGCAATGGTTAAGCATTCAGCTGCTGACCAAAAGGTCAGAGGCTCAAACCCACCCAACGGCTCCGTGGGAGAAAGGCCTGGAGATCCGCTTCCGTAAAGATTACAGCCTAGGAAACTGTGTAGGATGGGGTAGTTCTACTCTGACACATGGGGTCACGATGAGATTTAGTATATGAATTAATGTTACAGCTTTAAGGAAAAGAACTGAACTTGAACTCAGGAGGTCTCCGAAATGCGTATCAGGCTAGGTGCAGCTAGTGAAATAAACCATCTGGGGACCATCTGTGGTTTCCCCTGTCACTGTTTAGCCTTATCCTATAATTTCGTAACAACTGTATTCCCTACACCTCCCACTGCTCAGTTTTGGTCTCTTAAGTTAGAAATTGTAGTGATTACAGTTTAGGAATTTTGCCTAAATGAAGAGATGACTTCACCCAGGGTAGTCTTTTTTAACACTGCTAAAATGAACCAACCCTACAAGTAAGGAGAAACAAATTCAGGGACGTAAACTAATGGGTTAGTGATACATGCCGTTGCTACAACTCTTACCAAGCGAGAGAGAAAGCTCGGTTTCAGCTCCAGCAAGCAGATTGTTGTCATCAACTTAGGAAACGAGGCCAGCAGAAGGGTGTTCTCGGTACAAAACAACTGGTTTAGCTGGTGGCAGCTTCTGTTGACTCATTAGTACAAGTCAGAAGACACGTGGGTGTAAACTGCACCAGTCAAAGCAGGCAGATGTACAGGGAAGAAGGGCGGGCTGTCCCCGCTTCCCCCGGCCAGTGGAGCCGCCTGTAGCTGTTCTGAAATAATCTGAAAGTTCAAGCAAACAGAATACATCATTTAAAGGATTTGTAGGTACTTGCTGCTTCATTAGGAAGTCTGGCCAAGCCAGAGGCTTAGGAATGGGACATGTGGACCCAAGGAATTGGTTTTGTGTGTGTGGGAGAGGAAAACGCCCTTAAGCCAGTAGGAGCTGTGAAATGTTTTCCACTTTGTGCCGTTTAAGAAGGACCCGTGGTAAAGTTGCCACAGGTACTGAATGATAGAAAACAGAGTCTAAACATCTAAACATTTGAGGGTGTGACAGCTGACGAGAAAGAGCATTACTTCATTTTGCCTTGGGGTGGCTCCTGCACCCATCGAAGCAGAGACGCCATCTGAACACAGGCGCGCACCCATAACACGGCTGTTGATTAACTGCGAATGTGTGGAAACTAAGCCGCGTCCTCACTTTGATTGTGGAAAAGCTGAAGACAGTGGGTACTCACTTAAGCCTCTGAATTCCATCCTTACAATAGTGAGACGCTGTCACAGGCCTTCTATGTGCCAGAGAGCCCTGGTGACGCAGTGGTTCAGCACTTGGCTGCTAACAGAAAGCCCTCTGGTTCAAACACATCCAGCTGCCCCGCAGGAGGAAAGATCTGCCAGCCTGTTCCCGTGAAGATTACAGTCCAGGAAACCCCATGAGGCAGTTCCACTCTGTCCCATAGGGTCACTATGAGTCAGAATCGACGTGACACCACCCAATAACAACTCTGTGTCAGACACCGTGCTAGGCTATCCCACACGATGTCACGGAATCTCCTGGACAACTCTGCGAGGTAGGTATTACACTCGCTGTTTTACAAACGAGAAACTGAGTCTCAGAGCGGTTAAATGACTTGCCCAAGACCACACAGTGAATGGAGAGTCAGATGAGAATACAGCTGTTTCCCCCCAAAGCACAGGCTCTTTGCTCCTAAGAGTTGCCTGGAAAAACTGAAAGTTGCTTACTGCCTTCCAGAGCTGCAGGAAGGAGCCCACTCCTATCCCCCACTTCCCTTACTCCTTAGGAAATAGTAAAAACAAAAACAAAACAACAAAACCCAGTTGTCCCGGAGTTAATTCCGACTCATGGTGACCTCATGTGTGTCAGAGTAGAACTGTGCTCCATGAGGTTTTCAGTGGTTGATTTTCCAGGAGTAGATTGACAAGCCTTTCTTCCAAGGTGCCTCTGGGTGGACTCGAACTTCCAACCTTTCGGTTAGCAGCTAAACACATTAACCATGTGCACCCCCAGACACTCCTCGTAAGCAGAGCTTCCTTACTACTAAGTGGGGTCCCAGACCCGCATCATCAGCATCATTGGGGAGCTTTTTAGACCTGCAGAAACTCAGCCCTATTCCAGACCTACTGAACCAGAGTCTGCCTTTGAAAAAAGCTTGAGAAGCACTCACCCCCTTCATCGCTGGTACACCCATTGCTGTTGCTGTTAGGTGCTGTCGAGTTGCATAATCAATCCTGTGGCAAACAGCAACTCTGAGAAGTAGCTTCTGGGCCCTTCATAAAATTGTTGACCTTTAAAGGAACACAGTCACTTCTACGGACCCCTGGCCAGACAGGAAGCCCCAATCAAACAAGCAGGGGGAAGAAGTAAGGGAAGCATTGCAAAGGTTTTGCCGATAAGGTTGAGGGCAGCTGCATTTACCAGCACCTGGGCCATACAAGGTAACGCTAAATATTAACACCTAAGAAGATTAGCGAGGATTGCATGAAAAGGATTCTCACTGGGTGAAAGGCCATTTGTTCACAAATCTCTTCAGCTCAAGGGAGCCTCATGGAAATACCAGACAGAAGACTAGGAAGAAGGGCACTGCTCAAGGACCTCCTGTGGGATATGGGTTCTGTTTTCATCCAGCTTAGGTGGTGGCCAGTTATGGCTACTAGGCATAAAAATTTCCCTAGGCGTAAAGAGGTAAAGGTGGACGAACACCAGAAGGACTTCTTGGGTCTCCAGGATTTTTGGAAAGAATAGGAGGTTATTAGGCAGAGGATATTATTTGATAAGAGACATAGGAAGAAAAAAGATAAAATAGAGCCAGACCAGAGACCAGACCTGTTGCCATCGAGTCCATTCCTACTCATAGTGATCCTATAGGACAGAGCAGAACTGCTCCATAGGATTTCCAAGGAGTGGCTGGTGGAGTCAAACTGCTGACCTTTTTGTTAGCCATACAAGGATATCTATTTTTCCCCCCGGATAGCTTTGTCTTTTGAGATTTAAATGACATTGGCTCCAATGTCTGATTCCTGAGAATGCCATGTCATACCTGGCAGCCCAAGTCAGTCTCCATTCAACAAACAACTAGCTGCCCTCACAAGACACATCACCTTTCCGAGTGTGGATTTTGTCTGGCCCAGTGGTCTGCACTCCTCCCAAAGGTTTGATTTTGCTCCTAGGCACTCCACGAAACCTCACAATTCTTCCAAATGTAGGAAGGGATATTTTCTCTCGTTACATGTAGTCAGCTGATGGGGAAGGAGGTGCCCTTTCAGGCTCCCGTGTACCAGAAGAATGTAGTTGCTTCTGGCTGGATAGCGCTGCTGTCTGGCTGTTCCATCTCCTGTGTCATGATGTAATTTAATTTCTAAAAACAACCAAGTCTGGAGTCGGCTGGCCTGGCCAAGTCTGGTCTATCTGCGCTGCTCTTGGGGAGACTTGTCAGAGGCTTAGATGTGAGCCCAGGAGAAGTGGTGGATGGTTGCCCAAGATCACAAGTGACTTAACCTCTTCAAGATTTTGCCTTTCTCATCTGAAAAACAGCAAGGAGGGAGTGGGAGGCAATAACCTCGAGAGCTCCAGTAAGCTTGAGGACTCTGATCCTGTATGTTGGCACACCTGGCCTACAACTCCACAGCCAAGGAGAGCCAGCTCCGTGTCACTGACCCCCGGAGGGATCTGCTGCTAGGAGGAGACCCCATAATTCAGTCTTCAGGTTTTGGCCTTGTTTCCTTTTGACTGTGACCCCATACCTGAGACTACATCCTGATGAAAGACATGGAGATCAAGTGGTCAGCACAAAGGTGTTCACCACAGGAATTATAAATGGAAATTTGTAGAATGACCAAATGGTTTATGGCACATCCACATGATATAACATGATTCAAATGATGGAAGTAGTTTGAAGAGTTTTGAATGACACACAGAAAAGTCCATGATATACTGTATGTAAACCAGGATATAAAACCATATATGCAGAAAAATATGGTATACTGGTTAAGAGCTATGGCTGCTAACCAAAAGATCGGCAGTTCAAATCCACCAGGTACTTCTTGGAAACTCTATGGGGCACTTCTACTTTGTCCTATAGGGTTACTATGAGTTGGAATCAACTTGAGGTCAATGCGTTTGGTTTTTTCTGCCATTCTCTGTCTCTTTATTGCTGCATTTAGTCCATTTACATTCAGGGTAATTATGGATATGTATGAATATAGTGCTATCGTTTTGATGTCTTTTTTTGTGTGTTGACAGCTTCTTTTTCCCACTTGATTTTATGTGCTGAGTAGATTTTCTTTATATTTTGTCCTCTCCTCATATTTGTTCTTGTTGATTTTGTTTCTGCTGAGTCTGTACTTTTCCCTTGTATTTTATTTTGATAAGTAGGATAGCTTGTCTCCTTTGTGGTTTTCTTATTATTTACCCCTATTTTTCTAAACTTAAAACTAACTTTTATTTCTTTGTATCGCCATATCTTCCTCTCCACATGGAAGGTTTATGATTACATTTCTTAGTCCCTCTTTATTATTTTAATGTTGTCTTCTTTTATATAATAACATCGCTGTTTCCCTGTTTCGGACTTTTTTATAACCTTGCTTTGTTTTTTTTTTTGGATTTCCCTGTCTGGGTTGACTTCTGGTTGCTCTGCCCAGTGTTCTAGTCTTGGGTTGATACCTGATGTTATTGATTTGCTAGCCAAAGAACTCCCTTTAGAATTTCTTGTAGTTTTGGTTTGGTTTTTACGAATTCCCTCAACTTGTGTTTATCTGGAAATGTCTTAATTACCTTCATATTTAAGAGCCAGTTTTGATGGATATATGATTCTTGGCAGGCAATTTTTTTCCTTTGATTTTTTAAATATGTCATCCCATTGCCTTCTTGCCTACATGGTTTCTGCCGAGTAGCCCGAGCTTATTCTTATTGGCTCTCCTTTGTAGGTGACTTTTTGTTTATCCTTCGCTGCTCTCATAATTCTCTCTTTATCTTTGGTTTTGGCAAGCTTAATTATAATATGTCTTGGTGACTTTCTTTTAAGATCTATCTTACGTGAGTTCGATGAGCATTTTGGATAGATATCTTCTCATCTTTCAAAATATCAGGGAAGTTTTCTGCCAACAAATCTTCAACAATTTTCTCTGTGTTTTCTGTTATCCCTCCCTGTTCTAGTACTTCAAGCACTCGTAGGTTATTTCTCTTGGTAGGGTCCCACATGATTCTTAAGGTTTCTTCATTTTTTTTAATTCTTTTATCTGATTTTTCTTCAAATACATTAGTGCCAAGTGGTTTATCTTTGAATTCAGAAATTCTAGCTTCTACTTGCTCAGTTCTGCTCCTCTGACTTTCTATTGAGTTGTCTAATTCTGTAATTTTATTGTTAATCTTCTGAATTTCTGATTGCTACCTGTCTATGGATTTTTCCAGCTTATTAAACTTTTCATTATGTTTCTGAATAATTTTTCTAATTTCTTCAGTTGCTTTATCTGTGTGTTCCTTGGCTTGTTCTGCATATTGCCTCATTTCCTTCGTGATGTCTTGAAGGGTTCTGTATATTAAACTTTTGTATTCTGCATCTGGTAATTCCAGGAATGCATTTGCATCTAGAAGATCCCTGGATGCTTTGTTTTGAGAGCCTGTTGAGGTGATCATGGTCTGTTTCTTTATGTGACTTGATATTGACTGTTGTCTCCGAGCCATCTATAAGTTATTGTATTTAGTTTATGCTTGCTTACTATGTCATAGCTGCTTGCTTTGTTTTGTTTTGGTATTCCCCTATGGGCTACTTGAGTGAGCTAGCTTGATTATTTTCACCTTTGGAGCTCTGGTGTCCTGTCCCCAGCTGGCTAGAGCTGTTATCAGGTATATCAGTCTAGCAGTCCATTCAGTTTTCTTGCATGAATTCAGCTCAGGTTTCCAGGTAGCTGATATCAAGCATGTGGTACAGGCTCTGTCCTACAGTCTTAGAGGGGCAGGGGTGATTGGTGTATATACCGGTATCTGATTGCAGCAGGGGGTCACACTCTGAACAAGGCAGGGGGCTGAGAACTGACCCCCAAGTGTCTCTGAGGAAAATGCATCTCTGTTCCCTAAAGCGTGCTGGTGAGTGGGTTCTGCAGAGGGACCATGGACACCCAAAGTTTTTGGTTGTAAGGACTGGGAGGTACCAGTTATCTTTGGACCCCTGTCACGGGTGGCTGGGTGACCTGAGTGGAGCTCCCAGCCCTTAGATCCCTGATGTGGGTAGGTGAGGACCTCATTTAATAGGCAAAGCTATGTCAAACATTAAATACCCACCTCTCCACCGCACAGCTGAAATGGTTGGAGTTTGCCAACAAGGGCCTATTCTCCCAAAATAGGCCCACACAGGTCCATGCAGAAGGGAAAGGTGCTCAAGGTCCACGGACGGTTTATGCCTGGACAGGAGCCGCTTTTCTCCTGAGCCCCCCTGGTTAATGGAGCTAGCAAATTATCTTTTCCCCCCAGTTACAAATTTTTTCCTTCCCCAAGGCTGGGAGGACGGCTCCAGGTGCTCACCAGGGTCCATCTCAGGCCCAGGGATTCAGCCGCTGAAGCCGGCTTGGGGGTGGGGGGGGAGCGCAGTAAAATATACGCAAGTCCTTAGCTTTTGCTGAGAGCGCCCTTCTGCTCAGGCTCCAGAGGTGTGAGTGGGCTGTGTGGCTGGCTGCTTCTCCCCGAGGAAACTGCCAACGCTAGGATCAGCCCGCCGCCACCGCTCCAGGAATGGTGCCTGAGGGCTCCCCATGATTCAGGGCCGGTAACTCCTCTTCCTCCCCGTGCCCCTCAGTTCATTATCTAAGCTTGTCTTTGATGCTCAAGGCTCCCAGCTTGTCACAAATATACTTGTTTCACTTGTTTTTTCTGGTCTTTGTTGTAAAGAGGGCTCAACTGAAGCAGCTGTCTATTCTGCCATCTTGGCCCCACCTCCGGGTTTGTTTTTTTACATATATATAGTTCTAATATATATATACATACACACACATACATACATATAAAAAAAAAACAAACCCAGTGCCGTCGAGTCGATTCTGACTCATAGCGACCCTATAGGACAGAGCAGAACTGCCCTATAGAGTTTCCAAGGAGCGCCTGGCGGATTTGAACTGCTGACCCTTTGGTTAGCAGTCGTAGCACTTAACCACTACACCACCAGGGTTTCCTACATACATATATATATAAACCAAAACCAAAACCAAACCCAGTGCCGTCGAGTTGATTCCTGCCCATAGCGACCCTATAGGACAGAGGAGAACTGCCCCATAGGGTTTTGAAGGAGCGCTTGGTGGATTTGAACTCCCGACCCTTTGGTTAGCAGCCGTAGCACTTAACCACTATGCCACCAGGGTTTCATATATATATGTATACCCAAAATTTGTTCTGTCAAGTTGATTGCGACTCCTTGCAACCTTATAGGACAGAGTAGAACTGACCCACAGGGTTTCCAAGGAGCAGCTGGTGGATTCAAACTGCTGACGTTTTGGTTAGTAGCCGAGCTCTTAACCACTGCGCCACCAAGGGTCCATATATATGTGTATATATACATATACATGCATAAACAAAAAAAAAAGGTATGTATATATACAAATATATGTCTATCTATGTCTATATAGAGTTATATGTATAATATATATAGTTCCTATATATATATATAAAATACTCAACAGCAACTACCAACAACATATTATAGATCTGAAACATTTGTATTTATTTCTAAATTTATATATTTTGTTTATCTATTCACAAAAGACCAAAAAATGGAATTATAGTTCTTTTTCTGTTTTTTACGTTTCTGCATTTTTGAAGTTTTCTATAATTACCAGAAGAATGTATTATTTTTATAAGCAAAAAAGAAAACAAATGAGTTTTGTTTTTCTTTTTAGAAGAAGAATTGAAAGGGCACATATTTGGGCCTCATTTGTAAGAGCTGTGATGTGGGCACCAGGCACTGTCCTGGCCACCTTTACTCATCGGATGTAACTGTCGCCGCCATCGTGGGGCATCAGCATTGTAGCCTGCATTGTTCACATCAGGATTTGGAGTCTGTGTCCCCAATCATTCCCGTGTCTTGAAAATGCTGCTCTCTCAGTTTTCAGTTGAGTGCTAATGGTGTCATCTTCTGCCCAGACTTGTGCTGACTACGTGAAGAGGTTGACCTCATTCACATCGAGTACTGTTGGAGAGGGAAATGGGAATTGTATGTCCTCTGCCTACCTGGAAGATGATCTGTGTCTCTCTGTCTCAGGACACTCTCTGACCTTGGAGGTTCCTTCATTTTACTCCAGGGCAGGCTGGAAGTGCCAGATCTTTAATGCCCTGGGAGCAACCCTCAAGCATTTAGGGCTGGGAGTTGATGTATTAATACCCCAACTTCCTCACACCTCACTGGAACAGTCTTGAGGCTTGTTCCAACAGCCTCTGAGAGACTCAGAATTGGCTCCCAGTTACCCACAAAAGAAACTTGCTCATTAAATAGGTTTTATTCCTCTTCCTTCCTTATCTCCCTTCCACACTCCCTCGCTCTGCTCTTGAATAAACTACTTGCACCCAAACCCTTGCCTTGGGTCCGCTTTGGGGAGAACCCAAACTAGAGAACTTCATTCCTGTGTATCTGATAATGGTCTGGAGAACAAAGGGGAACACCTTTATCCCCACAAAACCAAGGTGAAATTAGGGACATTAAGTTCACCAACTGCACAAAGGGAGTCCCTGGGTGGTCCAAAAGATTAACATGCTTGGCTGCTAACTGAAAGGTTAGAGGTTTAAGTTCACCCAGATGCACCTCACAAGAAAGGCCTGGCTATCTTCTTCCAAAAAATCGGCTATTGAAAACCCCATGGAACACAGTTCTACTCTGACATACATGGGGTCTCCCTGAGTCAGACTCGACTTGACTGCAAATGGTTACTACACAGACCATAAAGCAGGAAAGTACTCTGAATTCCAATGGTTTTAAACTCTGTAAGTTGGGTATGTTTTGTGCCAGTTAAAAGCCCTGGTGCCAGTAGGCAGTGACTCATTTCCTCTTGCTACAAAGAAAGAACTCACTCTGGACATTGGCTAGAAAAGAAAAGACAGAGCCACTTCATTCTCCCAAAGTGCTAAAGGCATTTCCCCCAAGGCCAGCTAGAGCTTTTAAATGATTGTGCCTTAAAAATAACATTCTCTCCCGAGGGGTTATAGAAACTGAAATGATGGATTATTTTCAATTCACCTCCAGAACAGCTGCCTAGGAACTCTGAGTGTTGGAGCGAATTATGGAATATGTTGGTGCTTTGCCTTGGCAAAGCCAATCGTCCTTCTCCTGTGGTGGGCCTTCAAGGTAACGCGATAGGACATTTGAGGGTCTATGCAATGCGGGAAGGGAAAAGGTGAAAGTGGGAAAGATGAAGAGAGGGTGAGAAAGTCTAGATGGAAATAGTGGCGAAGCGGTTAAGAGCTCTGCTGCTAACCAAAAGGTCAGCAGTTGGAATCCACCATCCGCTCCCTGAAAACCCTATGGGGCAGTTCTGCTCTGTCCTATAGGGTCGCTATGAGTTGGAATCAACTTGACGGGAACAGGTTAAGAATTGGGCTAGTTGCCGTTGAATCGATCCCAACTCATGACCACCCTATGTGTGTCAGAGGAAAACCATGCTCACAGGGTTTTCAATGGCTGATTTTTCAGAAGCAGATCGCCAGGCCTCTGGGTGGGCTTGAACCACCAACCATTCAGTTAGCAGCTAAGTGCATTAGCCATTTGCTCAGTGGTGGAATTCTTACCTTCCATGCTGGAGGCCCAGGTTCAATTCCCAGACAATGAACTTCATGCACAACCACCACCCATCTGCCAGTGGAGGCTTTCCTGTTGCTATGATGCTGAACAGGTGTCAGTGGAGCTTCCAGACTAAGATTAGGAAGAAAGGCCTCGTGATCTACTTCCAAAAATCAGCAGAACCTTATGGATCACAATAATCTGATGAGTAAATGATCATGGGGAGGATACAGGACCAGGTATCGTTTAGTTCTGTTGTTCAAGGGGTTGCCAGGAGTCCAGGGCTGACTGGATGGCATCTAGCAACAGCAACAAGAATTGGGCAACCCAGGACAGTCCCGGTTTATGGCTATCATCCCAGTGTGACTATTAATAGTATTCCCTCTTACTCTCAAAAGTGCTCTGGTTTGTAGATGGTGCCTGGATACAACCAATGACTGCCCTGACAGGGAACACAACAGAGAACCCCTGAAGGTGCAGGAGATCAGTGGGATACAGACCCCAAATTCTCATAAAAAGACCAGACTTAATGGTTTGACTGAGACTGGAAGGACCCTGGTGGTCACGGCCCCCAGACCTTCTGTTGGCCCAGAACAGGAACCATTCCCAAGGCCAACTCATCAGACATGGCTTGGACTGGACAATGGGTTGGAGAGGGATGCTGGTGAGGAGTGAGCTTCTTGGATCAGGTGGACACTTGAGACTATGTTGGCATCTCCTGCTTGGAGGGGAGATGAGAGGGTGGAGGGAGTTAGAAGCTGGCGAAATGGACACGAAAAGAGAGAGTGGAGGGAGAGAGCGGGCTTTGTCATTTTTGGGAGAGTAATTGGGAATACGTAGCAAGGTGTATATAAGTTTTTATGTGAGAAGCTGACTTGATTTGTAAAGTTTCACTTAAAGCACAATAAAAATTATTTTTAAAAAAAAGTGCCTTGGTTTGGAATAAATGATAGGGTCACTCAATCAGAGAAAGACAATCCAAGGAGGCAACCGACTTGCCTCGGCCTGTCCATATATGTACCTCTGGGTAGTTTTACTGTTTCTTGTCTGCCCAACTCTGACCACATCTAGAAATCACCCAGCCTTCCATCCCTGGTGCCTTGCAAATGGTGGGCATATAAAGATGTTGGTTGGACGAATGAATGAATGGGAGGAAACCCCATCTGTTGATGGTAATTGGGGCCTGGAATCATAGAGTTAGAATGGAAAGAGAGCCTCAAACTCACCTTATTTTGTAGATGAAGAAAATCAGAACGAGAACTGTGAAGTAGTTCACTCAAGGCCGTACCATTAGTTGCAAACCCAGGACTTGACTTGCGGTCTCAAGACTGTTGCTATAGAGAGTGCGATCCCTGGACCGGTAACACCAGAAGCTCCTGGTAGCCCGTTAGAAAGGCAGAATCTTAGGTCCCACTTGAGACTTATGTTAGGATCTGTGAAGCACCTGAGATTTTACCCTGCTTGTAAGCTAACGAGGAGCCCTAGTGGTGCAGTGGTTAAAGCGCTTGGTTGCTAATCGAAAGGTTGGTGGTTCAAGACCACCAGTCGCTCCTTGGAAACCCTATGGCGCAGTTCTACACTGTCCTGTAGGGTTGCTACGCATCGCAATCGATTCCACAGCGGTGGTGGGTGGCGAGCTAACAAGTCAGCCTGGTACTGTTTCATGGATGCTGAAGGAGAACACAAGACTCCCGGGTCAGAGACAAAGGACCTTATTACTCCCAGCACAGTAGGCAACATGGGCATGACACTGGTTTGCATCAGTTCCCTATTGCCTCCAAGTTCCACAGGGGATCTGTGGAGGGGTCCAGATGGATGCTATACAGGTAGCGGGTTTGTGTCACAGCTAGGAACACTGAGTTTACAGAACTCACTGCTTTTACTGCAAACAGCGAACAACTTGCTCTTCATCTGAGGAAAAGCCGTTACCCCATCCCTCAATGTTGCTCACGGTACAAATAACCCTAAGAATTGGCCCGGGTAAACGTCAGGGCCTTGCATTCTTGTTACACCAGCAAGAACACCCAGGAATGTTCAGAATCCATGGAAAATGCCTTTTCTCAACAACCTACTGAACCAAAACGTGCGTTTTGACAAGACCCAGAGGTGATCTGTTTGTGCACTAAAGTTCTAGAGGTGTTACTTTAGACTTCTTGTTCAGAGCATCCGACTTAATAATTAGGCTATTCATACACACACAATCAACCTGGATTTGCTCCTTCCTCCAGCAGTCCATGGTGCATTCAATATTCTTCACCAGCAACAATGCCGTTAGGAACCCAGACCTCCTTCACCTTTCCACTCTTCCATTCTTAGCATTTAGCCTTCATCCTCATTTTTTTTTTTCTCATTATAGCAAAACAACTCCCGAACCTCCAAACACTACATCTGTGTTCAAAGAAGGAAGGCAGGAGGGCAAAATCCATATGCCAGATGAGTCTTTCACTTTCTATTATTAAAATAATAATTTTGCTGGAGTCTCATCCTGTAGACTTCTGCCCAAATCCCACTGGCCAGGATTCACAACTCGTCCCCAGCTGTAAGGGAGGCTGGGAGATTGAGTATTTTAACTGGACACAATACCCCTGAAACAAAATCACACTTTTGTTAGTGAAGAAGAAGAGAGGAGTGGATATTGGGTAGATAATTAGCAGCTTATGCCATGGACCCACTCAAGCACCTTGAGAATGGGGAAGGGGAGAGAGTGTCTGGTCCCAAGTCTCCCTAAGTTTTATCACCGGGAGCAAAGAGGACGATCAGCCTTGTCCTTGAAGTCACAAAGGGCCTCAAATTTATTCTTTTGGTCTTGTCTCCAAAAGAAGCTCTATATATTCGATCACTGAGTTTTGTTTTTATGTTAGAATTATGAATTTATTAAAAATAAATATTTAAAAATAAATGGTACATTTTTTATAATTCTCTTTTGATTTTTCTTCATTAAAACCATTGCCAGACAAATGCATAGAGACCAAAGTTCATTAGTGGCTATCTGGGGTGGGTGAGAAGGGAAGATGGGGGCGTAAGTGGAGCTGTAAGGAGTTTTTGTTAAAGATGTGAAAAATTTGTAAACCATTAGTGGTGGATTATTGGACATCACGGTGAATGTAGCTAACGTCACTGAATTTACAGGTAAAAATGGTTGATATGTTTTTATACATATGCTTCACAATAAAAAAAAAAGTCAAATAACAACAAAAACTTATTCTACAACCAGCCCATGATACATATCACAGTATACACTGGCTGGATTGAAGGTGTCATACATAATATGATAGTAATAAAATTTAGATCACTTTTTCACAGTTTAAAATGTAGAAGGAGCCCAGGTCTCTCCTATCATCTGACCATGTTGCAATAGCTTAACTACTGAAAATGGGCGGTTGATGGAAACGTGAGCCCTGCATACAACAAGAATTACCCTCCTTTCCTCTGTGTTCTTGGCAAGCCTGCAGAAGCAAGGCTTAGGGTTGGAAGACACAGGCAAAAGTGTACTGATGTTATAGTTTTGGTTTTTCCTATCGGTTAGAAGGTGCCATGGGCCATTTTGATGGCCTTGGATCTGATTTAGGAGGTAATATGGAAACCCTGGTGGTGCTGAGACAGGGAAGAGATTGGGCTGGCTGAATTAAATAGGGGCTACATTTCAAGGCCCAGTGTGCTCGACCAGCTATAATTAAATCTAAACCTAAGTGCAGACCACCAAATAACTTTTACTGCTGGCACCCGAGAACTACTTGTGATTAACAAACTAGGTGCTTAGACAAGGTAAGGGGGTGCATTTCAAGGCCCTGTGTATTTGATCATCCTTCTGAGTTGTTTTTCAAGGCCTCACCAGGTGCAGAGCATGAGCAGTGAAGATCAACGTGGACTATGAATGACCTCCCACATGAGACAAACATGGGCAGGGACCCCTCGCCGGGGCCCGAACTAAGATCCAGAGGCATGATGCATGTACAACATCCCAGAATAAGTCTCGTTAGACATCCTGGCAGCCTTTGTGACAGACTCCATCTCGGTTCCAGCAACCTCTGCGAGGAAGTCCATCTTAAATTCTAACTGGGTGATCATTTTGATTTTCATAGTACCTCCCCTTCTCCTGGAAATCTCCACCCATTTAATGAATAAAGATAATGCCTCCCCCCACCCCCCCCAAAAAAAAAAAAAACTTTTATGAGCCCTAGGGAATCTTTTGTTCACGGAGAGACTGGAGGCTAGTGTAGGTGAAAACCCCTCTCCCTCTCTCCCTTGTGAGCCTTTTATTCTCTTTCTGTCAGTAATGAACCTTTGTTCGTGTGGAACCTCCGAGCCTCTCCTGATCATTCTTGGTCAGAAGATGTTAAGAACCTAGGCAGGGCTTAGTCCCGAGCTGGGAAGCCTTGCCCTGCAACAGCGTAGTGGTTAAACGCTGTGGCTGCTAACCAGGTAGGTGCTCCTTGGAGACTCTATGGGGCAATTCTACTCTGTCCCATAGGGTCGCTAGAGTTGGAATCGACTTGACAGCAATGGGTTTGTTTTTTTTTTTCTATTGGAGCCATTATTCCCTGTCATAAAATGTGACCCAGCCAGAGCTGGACTCACACGGACTCACAAAGACACATCAACTGAGCCCTGAGGTATAAAGACAACAGCTAGGACAATCTTGGAAAACATCTTTTAGGGAAACTTGCACATAAACAAATCATAAACTGCACAAAAGACCCACATACTTTCCACTCGTATGTTTTCCTGTTAGCGTTAATGACTAGTAAGATTTGTTGGACCAATGAAGACCCTCCCGGCTGTTACTGAAACCTGTACCAATGATTCTTAAGAAAGACAATTCAAAATGCATGATCACAGTTTCTAGCCAATCTGTGAAAAGGTGAAGCTTCCAATGCTTTCACCCATTTGTGGTGTTAATATGTACTGATGACTCCGTAACCTTCCTTGGACTTGGGCAGACAGACGTGGCTGTGGGACCATGCCCATCCATTTTCCCATTTTTGCTTACTCTGTAATATTTCCTTGGACTCGGGCAGCCATGGCTGTGGCACCATACTTGTCCTTTTTCCCACTTTTGCTTATTCTGTAATATTTCCCTGGACCTGGGCAGACATGGATCTGGCGGCATGCTTGTCCTTTTTCCTATTTTTGCCTTTTTGAATATATGCCGAATAAAACTTTCTTTTTACTTTACTAAACTTTGTGATGTTTTTACCCTACAACAGGTCCTACCCAAAGGACTTACATAGGCAGGGAAGAATTACATTCCTGCCTCGATGTGGCCAAAGGTTTATAGACTGAATGGTGAGTCAGGGCCAGGACAGCCCAGGACGCCCACTTACTCGTAGCTGCGCCTCAATCCTCCCTCTTTCCTAACTCTCTCCCTTGGGGAATTTTCATCAGTCTGCATACGGGGCAGATGCAATGAAGAGAATTGCCGTAGTAGGCTCAGCGGGAGCTAACTGTGCGTTCAGCTTTACCCAGTTCCTCTTCACCCCAAATCCAGACATCAAGGCACCCCTAGCCCACGGATCACCATACAATACTTGGACTGTATCAGCCTTTTCCTCTCACTGTTGGAGAAAGCACAAATGATGTGGGGAAAGAGCCTTTTGGCGCTTCTACTCAAAGTGTGGAAACCCTGGTGGCGCAGTGGTTAAGAGCTATGGCTGCTAACCAAAAGGTCAACAGTTTGAATCCACCAGGTACTCTTTAGAAACCCTATGGGGCAGTTCTACTGTGCCCTATAGGGTCGCTATGAGTTGGAATCGACCTGACGGCAACGGGTTTTTGTGGTTTTGCTCAGTGTGAGCCACAGACCAGCATCATCTGGGAGCCTGCTGGAAGCGCAGACTCTCTGTCCTGACTGCGGATAGTCTGAATCAGAATTTGCATTTTCATGAGATCCCCTGTGCTTCATATGCACATTGACACCTGAGAAGTATGACCTTAGCTGTTGGCCACTTAAACCATAAGTGGAACTCTCTTGGCTCATTCATTCAGCCACTTCATGGTTGTAATTTGGCTGCGGCAGGAAGATGCCTATTTCAACATCCTCTCCCTGCCCTTCTTGGTAACAGAACCCCAATTTTTTTTTGGGTGGCACCGTACCTAGATAACAGACTACATTTTCAAGCCATCCTTGCAGCTAGTTGGGGCTTTGAGACTAGATGGTGACCAATGAAATGTAAGTGGAAATGTTTAGGGGACAATATAAGTCTCCTTAAAAGAGAAATGACATGCCCTTCTCTTTCCTCCTCACAGGTGCCTGGGGCGTGGAACTCATGATTGGCCTCTAAGTCATCTTGATCCATGAGGTGACCTTGAGAAAGAGAGAAAGAGAAAAGCTTACGTCCCAGGTGACACATTGAAACTCCTATATCAGTCCAGAGTTACATATGTCCAGAATTCTTTCGTACCAAAATCATTACCATCCAGTCGATTCCGACTCATGGGGACCCCTACAGGACAGAGTAGAACTGCCCCATAGAGTTTCCAAGGAGTGGCTGGTGGATTCAAACTGCCAACCTTCTGGGTAGCAGCTGTCACACTTAATCACTGCGCCACCTGGGTTTCCAACTTCTTTCATAGGAAAAAGAAACTTTTTACTTACTTAAGCTGCTGTAATTTTGGACTTCTCTCTTACAGATAGCTGCCATTTGTATAAATGTCTAGAATTTTCTGCTCACCTCCCCCCTCCAAAAGGCAGATGGATGTCCAATCCCTCAGCAGTGAAATCCCTCCTTGTTATTTAATGAAGTGGGACCCTCTGCAGCAGGGTGCTGTGAATCTGTCCCTGAGAAGTGAGCTTCTCTCTCACTGAGTGCTGCTGAGAGGGCAAGAAGGTGCCAGCTCAGGAGGACCACTCCAGGCGGCCAGCTAGTCCCGTCCCAGGCACCATCCCTCTCTCTTGCTTTTTGCTTTCTTCTACCTTGACATAGACAACTAGCAACTGAAGGAAGGAGAAAAAAAAAAATGACCTTAATATCTCCACACTGAATAATCCATCATTCAGTCCCCAAGAATCAACTTATTTATAAACTGTTTTCTGAGTTACGAAGAATGAATTGATCTTCATATACAAACCAGCGCTCTAGACAGAACAAGTGTGACTTTTGACGGCTATTTTCTTCAACATTAAACATGATGAATTCACTGTTATTCTGACATCTTAGATGACTTTCTAAACTACACTGATGAACGATAATATCGTATTACGCCTTCTCCCTTACAAAGCCCTTTGGCGTGTTTAGTTTCACTCCTCACAATTGACCCAACTGGTCCATTTATACATAGGAAAACTAAGACTCCCAGAGGTTAAGTAATGTGCAGAAAGACACACAGCTAAGAAGTCGTAGAGTTATTCCTGGAACCCAGTTATTTTGATGTCCCTTCCAGGCTCCTTGCCACCGCTCCATGCTGCTCTGATTCTACGCAGGAACTCATGTAATAGGGCCACAGAAGTTCCACATATCAAGATGCAACCCTTGTCCTAGTTAAATCTGGCCCAAACTTCCAGCGGTTAACATCAAAATGAATCACACACTGTTCCTGATGTTAGGTGCCAAAGAGTTGGTACCCTGTGTACAACAGAGAAACACTGCCCCTTCTTGCACCATCCTCACAATCGTTGCTATGCTTGAGCCCACTGTTGCAGCCACTGCGTCAATCCATCTCATTGAGGGTCTTCCTCTTTTTGGCTGACCCTCTACTTTACCAAGCATGATGTCCTTCTCCAGGGAGTGGTCCCTTCTGATAACGTGTTCAATCTATATGAGGCGAAGTCTCACCATCCTCACTTCTAAGGAGCATTCTGGCTGTATATTTTCCAAGACAGATTTGTCTGTCCTTCTGGCAGTCCATGGTATATTCAATATTCTTTGCTGACACCGTAATTCAAAGGCATCGCTTCTTCTGTCTTCCTTATACATTGTTCAGCTTTTGCATGCATATAAGGCGGTTGAAAATACCATGGCCTGGGTCAACACACTGTTCTGGGACACACATATTAGTACAGGAATTAGTTCAGTTAGAAGCCACAGCTAGCATGGCAACCATGGTCTTAAATCAGTTCATAATTACCTTTGCATTACTTTGAATTGATGTTTGAAAAAAGCCTAGAAGTAGTTACAAAGCAGCTCTGTGGGTTACACACATGAAACCAATCTCTATATGAGCCCGCAACAGCCAGCTTTCCTTCTGATGTCGGAGCTGCTAGCTCCTTCTTCCGTTTAGCACCAGCTGAAGTGGCTGACTTGCAATTAGGCTTCAAGTGGTACGACAGAATCCATGCCTTTAGACACTAGAAGCATATTCAGTGTGCCAAGATAGCCCACACAAGAAGCATGTGAACAGTGGGCGTGCTGGTAAACCGGATCTCAAAAAGTGCTCCGATTGGTAGCATTTGCTGATTTCCATGGTGTGGATATTCCCGCTGTGGCCAATTTCAAGCTACCAACGCGATGTCACTGGACACGGAGTTGGGAGGAACTGCACACATTGGCTCCAGCGCTCTGCTCTGAGGCAGGAACCCAGATGGACTCGGGTCAGCAGATTCTTATCTCCCGCCTCTCCCTCACTCCAGGGCCTATGCTCCTTGCCCAGAGTGCCAGACAAAATGGACTGCACTTTTCAATATCTTTTGTTCATTTTTGGTTTTGTTTTGGCCAAATGCATTCAAGTGAGCTAACGCAAATGAGTTGCACATCTGATCCTTCCCCCCTCCAGTCGGGAATAGGCAAAACCCTTTACATCTTCACGCTCAAATAAAGTCCATCGCTTGGATGATATTTACCCAGGTCGCTTAGGAACTGAAAGTTCTTTGTAATATCCAGGCTGAGCTTATGAAACACAGCAGTACCTGCTTTCCCAACTCCACTCCAGCCTTTACCAACTGCCCAGATTCCTCACTGCCTTGGCCTCTCCTGGTGGAACAGAATGTGGAGCCAAGGGCATGCTGGCAGCAGTTTTAATCTCCTTTGTGTGCACAAATGTGTGGATGCTAAAACTGTATTTTCCATCCCTTTTTATTAAGTTGGTGGATCTTATTTAGGCGAGGCAAAAAAATTAAAAATTACATTAGCTGTATTACATTAAAAAGAAAAATTGTAATTAGTGTAAAAGCATTTTAATTTTCTTTTTGGCTAGAAGCATACTTTCCTTTGTACCTTTTTTTTTTTTTTAGTAATTTTTATTGTGCTTTAAGTGAAAGTTTACAAATCAAGTCAGCTTCTCACATAAAAACTAATATAAAAAAAAAAAACACCTTGCTAAATACTCCCAATTACTCTCTCCCCAATGACACAGCCCGCTCCCTCCCTCCACTCTCTCTTTTCGTGTCCATTTCGCCAGCTTCTAACCCGCTCCACCCTCTCATCTCCACTCCAGGCAAGAGATGCCAACATAGTCTCAAGTGTCCACCTGATCCAAGAAGCTCACTCCTCACCAGCATCCCTCTCCAACCCACTGTCCAGTCCAATCCATGTCTGACGAGTTAGCCTTGGGAATGGTTCCTGTTCTGGGCCAACAGAAGGTCTGGGGGCCATGACCACCGGCGTCGTTCTAGACTCAGTCAGACCATTAAGTCTGGTCTTTTTATAAGAATTTGGGGTCTGCATCCCACTGCTCTCCTGTTGTGTTCCCTGTCAGGGCAGTCATCAGTTGTAGCCTAACACCATCTAGTTCTTCTGGTCCCAGGATGATGTAGTCGCTGGTTCATGTGGCCCTTTCTGTCTCTTGGGCTCGTAATCACCTTGTGTCCTTGGTGTTCTTCATTCTCCTTTGATCCAGGTGGGTTGAGACCAAATGATGCATCTTAGATGGCTGCTTGCTAGCGTTTAAGACCCCAGACGCCACTCTTCAAAGTGAGATGCAGAATGTTTTCTTAGTAGATTTTATTATGCCAATTGACTTAGATGTCCCCCAAAACCATGGTCCCCAGACCTCTGCCCCTGCTACACTGGCCTTCAAAGCATTCGGTTTATTCAGGAAACTTCTTTGCTTTTGGTTTAATCCAATTGTGCTGACCTCCCCTGTATTATATGCTGTCTTTCCCTTCACCTAAAGTAGTTCTTTTCTACTATCTAATTAGTGGATACCCCTCTCCCACCCTTCCTCCCTCCCCCCTCTCATAACCGCAAAAGAATGTTTTCTTCTCAATTTAAACTATTTCTCAAGTTCTTATAATAGTGGTCTTAGACAATATTTGTCCGTTTGCAACTGACTTCTTTCACTCAGCATAATACCTTCCAGGTCCCTCCATGTTATCAGATGTTTCACAGATTCCTCATCCATTAATGGGCACCTCGGTTGCTTCCATGTTTTTGCTATTGTAAACAGTGCTGAAATAAACATGGGTGTGCATATATCTGTTCGTGTAAAGGCTCTTATTTCTCTAGAATATATTCCAAGGAGAGGGATTGCTGGATCGTATAGTAGTTCTATTTCTAACTTTTTAAGGAAGCACTAAATCGATTTGCAAAGTGGTTGTACCATTTGACATTCCCACCAGCACTGTATGAGTGTTCCAATCTCTCCACAGCCTCTCCAACATTTATTATTTTGTGTTTTTTGGATTAATGCCAGCCTTGTTGGTGTGAGATGAAACCTCATTGTAGTTTTGATCTGCATTTCTCTAATGGCAAATGATGTGAACATTTCCTCATATATCTGTTAGTTACCTGAATGTCTTCTTTAGTGAAGTGTCTATTCATATCTTTTGCCCATTTTTTAATTGGGTTCTTTGTCTTTTTGCGGTTGAGTTTTTGCAGTATCATGTAGATTTTAGAGATCAGGTGCTGATCAGAAATGTCATAGCTAAAAACTTTTTCCCAGTCTGTAGGTAGTCTTTTTACTCTTTTGGTGAACATTTTTACCTTTTTTACAAAGGTTAATATACATACATGAAAGTAGGGAATGTGCATTCATCTTAAGCTTTTTTCTTTGACGTAGGTGCACACGTAACCACCATCCAGACCAAGAACTAGAACATTTTCTGTATCTTGGAAGACTTCCTCATGCCCCTTCCCAGTCAATACTGTCCCCCAGAGGGATTTTAATTTTTTTTTTTTTTAAATAGTGCTTGATCATAGACTCCTAAAATGGTAGAACTGATTCGGAAAGCTTACTGCTCTGATGAGGCATGGAGAGCCAGGAGGCCAAGAGACTCACCCAAAAGTTACCAATTTGTTGTCTGGACTGATTCTAGGACTGGTTGTTAAAGTGGAGTCCCAGGATCAGCAGCATCAGTAACACCTGCTAACTTGTTAGAAATGCAAATTCTCAGGCGCCACCCCAGTCCTACTGAATCAGAAGCTCTCAGGTGGGGCCCAGCAGCCTGTGTTTTAAAAGGCCTTTCAGGTGGTTCTGACACTTTGGTCAAGTTTGAGAACCACTGAACTACACCAAGGAAGCCCTGGTGGTGCAGTGGTTAAAGCCCTTGGTTGGTAACCGAAAAGTAGGCAGTTCGAATCTACCAGCAGCTCTGTGGAGAAAAATGTGGCAGTCTGCTTTCGTAGACATTTAAAGCCTTGGAAACCTCATGGGGTCCCTATGAGTCAGAATTGACTAGATGGCAGTGGGTGGGTGGGTGGGAAAAACACCAGGAGCCCTGGTGGCGCAGCAGTTAAGAGCTTGGTGGCTAACCAAAAGGTTGCCAGTTCAAATCCACCACTGCTCCTTGGAAACCATATGGGGTGGTTCTACTTTGTCCTATAGGATCCTTACGAGTTGGAACTGACTCGATGGCAAAGAGGTTGGTTTGGAACTACACCAAGTCTGTAAATCAAATATTAGAGTTAATAGAATTATTGTTTAATTGTGAAATTTGATTTAATGCCAGATGGGATAGGTTTGAGGGGTGCTTAGGAAGCATGAATGCTCATTTATACCATTCATTCAATACCTAATACCCACTAGTAGCATGATATTGAAGGTCCCTGAGCGGTACAAATGGTTTATGCTCATCTACTGATGTACAAGTTGGTAGTTTGAACCCACCCAACAGCACCATAGAGGAAAGTCCTGATGATCTGCTTCTGCAAAGATTACAGCTAAGAAAACCCTACGGAGGAGAGTAACTGGGAGTGCGTAGCAAGGTGTACGTAAGTTTTCGTGTGAGAGACTGACATGATTTGTAAACTTTACTTAAAGCACAATAAAAATTATTAAAAAAAAAAAAAACCCTGTGGAGCAGTTCTACTCTGGAACACATGGGGTTGCCATGCGTTGGGTTTGACTCGAGGGCAATGGATTTAGTAGCAATGATGTAGACAAAGAATATGGGCTTTGTCCTGCCACTCATGAGCCATGTAGCTTGGGAAAGACACTTAATCTCTTTAATCTCTAGTTTTTTTCAACAGTGAAAGAATTACTCTCAGGACGTGAGTCCTCAGATTGGATCTAGACTGCAGTAGTGCTTTGTTTGATCTGCCCAGACATTTTACTTGTTTGTTTTGAATTGATTGCTGTGGTAGAAGCAGCTAGTGGTCATTGAATACCCAACTGCTCCCCTTCATTTCCCTGCCTTCACTGGAATCAGGCAATTCCATCCCATCAACAGGCTGTGGATGGAAGTGATGGATGTTATTTCCTGGCCAAGGTTCTTAAGAGCTAGTGTGCATCTTCCATCTCTCTCTTCCCCTGCACTGGTGACTTTGGAAGCCATATGTTGAGTTGCAGCATCACGACATAAAGGAATCCTGGTCCCCTGAGTCACCAAATGGAGGAGAGAGAGCCTTACGGACCTGCATCTGACTTTGTATCATGTGCTAGGCCAATGATATTTTAGGGTTTATTTGTTACTACTGCATAGCCTAGTCTATCCTGACTAATACACTTGGTAATATTTAAAAGTTGAGAAATTTTACATAACAAGATTCAATTTGACTTGCGTTGAGTAACAAGATGCTGAGTTTGACTTTGAAAATGGCAATAACTGGCTACAGCTGAGTGATGCTTCCCCCCTCTTAGAGTGGGATGTGCTCTCTGTTTAACCAGAGTCCTCACCATTCCCTGTAGTAAACTCCTGACAATACAGCTGAGGTATCAGTTGCTGTATGCCAACATTCTTTTGTAGTTGTTTTCTTATAATCCAGAGGAAAGTGAAATATCTCTGTAGTCACAGCCCTAAAAAAGTGGGAGTTAAATATAGATCATGTGGGCCATGGGCTTAAAATAAAATCATAAGAGAGCAATGTTCTTTGTGGAAGTGAAAAATATTCCCAAACGTTTAACGTGCAAAGTGTGTCTACGTCAAAAGAAGACAATACAATGTACTGTTCAGAAGCGGTCCGTTTTAAGAGTTATGTTGGGGTTAGCACAAAGAAGCCTGCTGAAAAATGGTATTAACTGAAAAACGGGACTTGAATTTCAGCAAGGATTCCTTTTGATGATTGTGAATAAAATAAATGGTATGGCCGTGAAATGCAGTTGTGCGTGAAGCGAAAGAGTTATATCCTACTCTCTTGGTTCATTTGCCTGCCTAGTCCCTGGAGGCATTCGACTTTGTCAGGATTGGAAGAGACCATTATGAAGAATATCTACCAAGCTGCCTGGTATGTAGTTGACTCCGCAAATGTTAGTATCCTTTCAATTTGTTCACTCATCTTGATCTCAGCAAAGAATATTTGAATCTATTTCTAATTTGACCCTGAAGCCCAGCAATTGAATGTGGTTGTTGAGCCAACAAAATGGGTCACATGTAACCAGGGGAGGAGATCCCAGAGGAAAACAAAGCAAGAAAGGAGAAAAGAGGAAGGAGACTGGAATTCTCCAGTGTGAAAAGCCAAAGGCTGAGGAGAGACATCATCAAGACAGTGAAGTCTTAGAAGAAAGGTGTGGAAGTTGAGATTATCGTTCAGTATACAGTATACAGTATACAGTATACAGTCCCTCTCTTCAGGAGCCTTGGTAGCGCAGAGGTTGAGAAGCTTGGCTGCTAACCAAAAGGTAGGCAGTTAGAATCCACCAACGGCTCCTTGGAAACCCCGTGAGGCAGTTGTACTCTGTCCTATAGGGTCTCTATGAGCCAGAATTGACTTGATGGCAACAGGTTTGAATTTTTTTTTTTTTTGGTTCTCTGCCCCACCTCCATGCTAGAAGTGTTTTTCCCTATCCCATGGGTGGTGGGCTGGTGATTTGTTTTGGCCGCTGGAATGTGGGTGGGAGTGACAGTATGTCTGTTCTGCACCCAGGCCTCTGGGAGCTGCTCACCTCTGCCAGGAGAAGAATATGGCCCAGGTAGCCACCAGCCCTCAGCCTGGACCGTGGAATGAGCCCCTGGGGTAATAGCAGCCTGGAGCCAATTCCAGGTGACCTACAGACCCAGGGCAATAAATCCATGCTCCGTGTTGTATTCCACTGAGTTTGCAGGTGCCTTGTTACGCAGTATTATTGCAGCAAGAGCTGACCACTGTGGAAGGTTCACGTGACGAAGAGCTTCTCTAATTCCCCAAATGCCAGAACTAGGCACCAGACACTGTTCTGTGCAAAACATCAAAAGATAAAACACTTATCTTTGGTGCCTCCTCTCCCAAGGCCCCACTCTTACTCTAGTCATCCCTCCCCTCCACTGCCCACAGCGATTGTTTGGTTTCAGCTATCTCATTATTTCCTCAAACTGTAGCTGTCCTTTGAACCATCCCTTCAGTGTTTTGCTTTCTTCTTAATAACAATAAAAATTTAGTCCTAATACTAAGTAGCACTTCCATTATGGCAGGCACTATTCTGAGTGCTTGATAAAGTTTAACTCATTTAATCTTCACAGCCACCCTACATGGTAAAAACCAGTTGCCGGTGAGTTGACTCCAACTCATGGGGACCCTGTGTGTGTCAGAGTAGATGTGTGCTCCGTAGGGTTTTCAATAACTGACTTTTCAGACGTAGATCACCAGGCCTTCCTTCTGAGGTGCCTCTGGGTGGACTCGAAATTCTAGCTTTTTGGCTAGCATCTGTGCATGTTAAACTTTTGCACCACCCGGGAACTCCACCCCATGTGTTAAGTACCATTAACATGTCCATTTTATAGATGAAGAAATTGAGGCACAGAGAGGCTAAGTAACAGCCCCAAGTAACAGAGTTAGTGGGTGGTGGAGTGAAAATTCAGCCCAGGTAGCCTGACTCTAGCCCCAGGCTCTTCCCTCTTTGCCTTCTCCTTGATGGTGATGGGTTAAGTGGATAATCTCCATTAACATTAATTTATTATCCAATATCAGGTTATGATTCCCTCAGATAACATAAGGGTTTAATTCATTATATGTGTTGAGAGCCCTTAAGAAATGAATCTACACGGCACGGTCATGGAAGCTTCATAGATACATCCAAACTCCCTGAAGGACCAAGTTACTGGGCTGAGGGCTGGGGGCCATGATCTAGGCGACATCTAGCTCAAGTGGGATAACATAGTTTATAAAGAAAATATTCTACGTCCTACTTTGGTGAGTAGCCTCTGGGGTCTTAAAAGCTTCTGAGTGGCCATCTAAGATACATCTGCTGGTCCTACCCGATCTGAAGCAGAGGAAAATGAAGAAAACCAAAGATACAAGGGAAAGATTAGTCTAAAGGATTAACGGACCACAACTACCATGACCTCCACCAGACTGAGTCCAGCACAACTAGATGGCACCTGGCTACCACCACCGACTGCTCTGACAGGGATCACAACAGGGGGTTACAGACAGAGTGGGAGAAAAACGTAGAACAAAATTCAAACTCACAAAAAAGGACCAGACTTACTGGTCTGACAGAAACTGGAGGAACCCTGAGAGTATGGCCCCCTCAGTACTGAAGTCACCCCTGAATTTCATCCTTCAGCCAAAGATTAACCATACTGATTGCTGTGAAGTCGATTCCAACTCATAGCGACCCTCTAGGACAGAATAGGACTACCCCGTAGGGTTTCCAAGGCTGTAATCTTTAAGGAAGTAGACTGCACATCCTTCTATCACGGAGCTGCTGGTGGGTTCGAACCACTGACCTTTCAGTTAGCAGCTGAGTGCTAAACTTGAGACACCAGGGCTCCTTCATGGTGCTTTAATGGCTATGAAAACCCCGATGTGTGGGCAGCAGGGCTGGTGGTAGTCCAATCCAAGAGGTGAGTAAAAACATCATCTAAATAAAGCTCCCTGGCTCCCTAATTTCAGGTGCCTTCTTCACAAAGGCGGTGCACATGGGTGCTGTCTCCCTCAGCTTTGGGATCTGGGACACAACAAGCCAGGATAAGCACCACAGCGTCTCCCACCTCTACTTCTGGGGTGCCAATGCCGTACTGCTGTTATAAAACATCGCCAAAGATTAGACACACCTAAAAAACAAACAATAACACATGTAGTTCGCCCTTATATAAGAGACCTAATGGGTACACCAGCCTGAAAGAAAAGAGGAGAATTAGGGAAGGAGCAGGAAAACTGGACAAATGGGTTGGGGAACCATGGTCAAGAAGGGGAGAGTGCTGACATATTGCAGGGTTGGCAACCAATGTCACTAAACAATTTGTGTATTAGTTTTTTAATGAGAAACTAATTTGCTCTGTAAACTTTCACCTAAAGCACAATTAAAAAAGAAAGAATCAAACGATGAAATTTTTGTTGTTATATTTTAAAGGTGATATTTCTTCTCATGCCAAATGATATGTCGAATGATAAACACTTTAATTTCAAGGAAGGCCAAAGAGTAAACTTGAAGCTTGAAAGAAGATATTTTAGGAAAAAAGCAAGTGAGCCCTGCCTTTTGACAGAGTGCACTCCACACGGGAACGTACAAATCAAAGGCTGTCAGTGGGCTTTCCTGCCTTTAACCTGTTATCGTTGAGTAAATTCTGACCCTGTAGGGCAAAATAGAACTGCCCCATGGGGTTTCCAAGGTTGTAATCTTTAAGGAAGCAGGCTGCCACATCTTTATACGGTGGCGCAGCTGGAGGGTTCAAACTACTGATCTGTGGGTTAGCAGCTGAGCGTTTAACCACTGTGCCACCATGGCTCCTTTTCCTGCCCTTAAAGGTTTTGGAAGCTTGGCTGAATCCAGCTTCCTGAGCCAGGGCAGCTCCAGGCCCTTTCCAGGATTTCAGACTCCACTTCTTTAGGCTTTTTTGGATCCTGGCCCCAATGGTCACAAGGCTGCTTCAGTTCTCTGGTCCCTGTATCATGTCTGAATATAAGGCTTTATCTCCTTCATAGTTCCTGAAATAAAATCAATGAGACCAGGCATGTCGTGTGTTTTCTATTTTTACTAAAGACATGCCAGCACAGATTATGCTGCCATCCACCGTTTCGTGGAGCCCCCAACCAGTTCGTGTCCACTCCTTTCAAAAGCCCTCATACCTCTCGGTATCTGAAGTTTTTGGTGGGAAGTCCCCCAGCTCTGGCTGCTTCTCTCAAGAGGAGGAGTTCTACCAAATCATCTCTTTCTCTAATTTTCAGCCATTCTTTCTTGCCAAATTCTGATAAATCTAAATTTCTCAACCTCATTGTAATTAAAAAAAATACAAAGAAGGAATACAGTGAGCTTCAATACCAGATTACCTTCCCCCTAGAAGAAAATCTACTTATAGATAAACTATTGGACTGAGTAAGAGAGCTCAGCAAAATTGGCAAACAAAGGACCAATATAAAAACATCAATAGCATGATGACTGATAATTACAGGAATCTGAATTTACAAAGATGCTGTTTAGCCTACCTGCAAAAACTACGGGATGCCTAGGGATCAGCCTAACAGACGTCCCATTGAACAACCTGTCACTCTGAAGGAGGCTAGATAAATAAACTGTGGTTCATTCATACAGTAGAATTCTATATAACCATAAACCAAGCCCATGGCCGTCTAGTTGATTCCGACTTATAGTGACCCCATAGGACAGAGTAGAACTGCCCTTCAGGGTTTCCAAGGAGCGGTTGGTAGATTTGAACTGTCAACCTTTTGGTTAGCCAGCTGAGCTCTTAACCACTGAGCCACCAGGGCTCCAGAATTCTATATAGCAATTGAAATGAATGATTCAAGATTCACCTAATATAGCCACATGGCTCAGTCTTAAAAACATAATACCCAAAATCAAAACCCAGTGCCATCGAGTCGATTCCAACTCATAGCGACCCTATAGGACAGAGTAGAACTCTATTGAGTGAAAAAAGCAAGTAGCAAAATGTTCATAGAGCCTGACATAATTCGTGTAAAAACTTAAAATACACAAAATAATTGAATGAATGATATGCATCTGTATGAGAATGAATTTCACCTATTTACAAGATAAAGATGATCTCTAAGGAAAAAGGGATGGGAGTAGAATGGCCTTCCGTTAAAACTTTTTCAAAGGGAAAGACTTTCCAGGGTGATATTACATTATTTTTTTTTAATTTTGTGTATATTAGATCATTAATGTATGTTAATAAATTAATAGGTGTATATTATACTATTTTTGATATTTATCTTCATTTGAAATACCGTATAATGAAAACTGAAAAGAATGTATATACATATATATGTACGTATATATATATATAAGCCCATTGCCAGATGGTCGATTCTAACTCATAGTGACCCTATAGGACAGAGTAGAACTGCCCTGTAGGGTTTTCAAGGAGCAGCTGGTGGTTTTGAACTGGGGACCTTTTGGGCAGCTGTGACAGATTGAGAGTGAGAGAGAGGAGCCCTGGTGGTGCAGAAGTTAAGTGCTCAGCTGCTACCCAAAAGGTCAGCAGTTCAAACCCGTGAGCCGCTCCGTGAGAGAGAGATGTGGCAGTCTGCTTCTGTAAAGAATTACAGCCTTGGAAACCCTATGGGCAGTTCTGCTCTGTCCTATAGGGTCACTATGAGTTGGAATCGACTTGATGGCAATGGGTTTATATACATTTATGTTGAAGAAGTATTTTAATGAAATAACATGTATAAACAAAACTTTTTACCTTCGTTACTAATTCTTTTTGCTCTAATTGGGTATATTTCTAAATGCTCAAAAAGAAAAGAAAATTTGGCCCTTAAAAGGAAGTTAGAGAGAATAACCAAATGTAAAATAAGAGATGAAATTTTACCACCAGTCTTAGGCTGGGTTCTCCAGAGAAGCAAAGCCTGTGAAGTGTATATAACCCCAAAACCAAACTATTACCGTCGTGTTGATTCCAACTCATAGAGACCCTATAGGACAGAGTAACGATTTGACTTTATTTTGAGACAATGTAATGATTTGACTTTATTCTGAAGGATTTTTGAGTAATCATGAGGCAAGACTGGCCACTTAACACTCCTGCCCCAAAGTGGTCACATCTAGCATTAGGTGGCTTCCAGCTCTAACATTTTATGAGATCTTAGAACTCTAAACTCTTTGCGAGAGCTTAGAACTCAGATCAGCTTACCAGGAGTGGTCTGCTCCTGGCAGAAGTTAAAAGCACTCTCTTTCTATCAGCAAGAGTCCATTAAGCGGGGAAGGCTGAGAAGGCAGAGGACAGTGCTGAGGATGTAACTGACACCCAGAGTTGGCTGACTGATTAGGCACCAGCTGGAGAAGCGAAAGAAAGGATGCTGAGAATGTCAGCCCTGCAGATAAGACATTGATTGTTCTGCCCTCCTTGACAACAGCAATGCTTCGGAAGCAAGTGTACTTTGTTCATAAGCGTTGGGGTATTTTGAATTCTACTCTAGCATATATATCTCATTACCTGTAGTAAAAACTGAATGGCAATTAGAATAAACAAAAAAAAAACAAACCTGTTGCTGTCAAGTCGATTCTGATGCATAGTGATCCTATGGGACAGAGTAGAACTGCCCCATAGGCAATTAAAACATATACGCTAAATTTAAAAGTTGCATTTTTGTTTGAAATATGTTATTATAATGGTATTGTGTTATGTTTTTTAGGAAAAAGAGTCCTTTTTTAAAGATATGCATTATATTTATGGATGAAATAATATGATGTCTTGGATTTACTTCAGAATAATTCAGAAATGGGGGAAGAGGTTGGGGGTTATGAAATTTCGCATAATAAAAAGGTAAAAAATTAAAGTAAAATAAAAAACTTGGTGAGCTAACTTTTTTTCTCGGTTACCCACGCTTGCAGAATTCCTACCTGCTCTGACTCTAGACCCCTTAATTTTTCCAGCTTGTTCCCACAGCATCAATTATAAATTGATTTGCTTGCCATGCAATGCCAAAACTTTTTTTTTTTTTACTTTATAATTGTCTTTATGTAGAGATTATGCATGGTTTAAGGAGACGTTTATAGGTGCCAACTTGACAAGGGATGGACAGTGATGGTTAACAATGCCACGCTTCTAAACCAATGTCGAGGTTCAGTTCATAACAACAAAATTCTATGAAGTTTTCAAAGGAAATTGGAATTTTCAGCTCTTTCGGGAAACTGTCACATCCCCCCGTATTGGATGGACCAGTAAGCATTTCCTACAGAAAAACTGAACTTAAATTCCTTACGTCACTACAACATGCCAGATACTGTTCTAGTACATTACGTTATTAAATGAAAATTGATTGAATTACAATGCATATTATTATCTTCATTTTAGAGATAAGGAAGGTCATATCGCAAGCGTGTTATGGATCCAGGAGTCCAGGCCATAACTGGTAGTACCAAAGCCTGTGTTCTTTTTTCTTCATAACCTTGGTTTGTGGTTCAGCAGTATGAGCATACCTGAAAGCTTGTTAGAGATTGTCTTAGGCTGGGTTCCCTAGAGAAGCACAACCAATGAAGTGTATATAAACCAAAAAACCATACCCATTTCGTCGATGCTGACTCCTAGAGACCCTATAGGACAGAGTAGAACTGTCCCACAGGGTTTCCAAGGAGCAGCTGATGGGTTCAAATTGCTGACCTTTTGGTTAGCAGCCACTTAACCACTGTGCCACCAGACTCCAGAGAGAGAGAGAGAGAGAGAGATTTATCTAAAGGAAATGGCTCATGAAGTCTTGAGTCTGTCACGTCTAAAGTCCGTGGGCCAGGCATCAGGATGGAGGCGTCTCTTGACCCACATAGCTGTAGGAGCTGACAAATCCAAGATTGGCAGGTCAGATGGCATGCTGTTGGTTCATAGGCAGCAAAAGCTGATGAATCCCAAGATCAGCAGGCAATACGGCAGACCACTGGCTCAAGTCCCAAGAACTAGAGGTCAAAGCTAGATGGAGGTTCCAGAGTGAGAGCCTGGCCTGAATATTCACTTATATACTAGAGGCAGGCCACACCCCCGAAGAGACTCTCTTTCAACTGATTGGCTGCTCATAGCCAATTTCATGACAGAGTTGAATACCCCATCACATAACTGCCGAACTATATCATATCTGCCAAACACTGAGTATCATGGCCCAGCCAAGTTGATGCACGACCTTAACCATCACAGAGATGCAGGACCTTGGGCCCCATCCATGGTCTACTGAATCAGAATCTGAATTTTAACTAGGTTTGCAGAGTAATCATATGCATATCAAACATTGCAAAACTCTGCCCTATAAAGCAATCTTGTGAGCCTGTCTCAAATAATAATCACTGCTGCTAACATTAATAGAGTTGTTTTTTTTTCACTGTGTGTTAGATTTTCTTGTGAGTTGGTTGCACCTCACAGTCCTATTAGAGCTGAGGAAATGGAGACTTACAGAGTTTAAACAACTCTAATGTCACACAGCTAGTAAGTGGCAAAGTCTAGATTTGAACTCAGGTTGGTCTGATTCTGGAGCCTGGACTGTAACCTGCTGCTCCCTCCCCATGAGCTTCACTACACTCATAGGATTGAATTCATACATTTTATTTCATCTAAATGATGCAAATTAGCTGTCTGTATTATTTAAGTTACCATTAACACCGTTTGGTCTAGTACTTAGGTTTGATGGTGTGGACAGAGTCTAAAACATCAGACAGCAATATAATATTGCTGTTATTTAAAACAAAATTTTGAACCAGGAGGTCATATGGCCAATATACTTCTTAGGCTAGAGGAGGTGTATTCAAATAATAATATATCAGGGTGAAAGCTCTAATAGGTTATCTGGCTAGTCTTCATTTACTGATGGGTGAACCAAAATACAAGATGAGGTTTACTCATCTAAACTATCCTGAGATTCATCAAGGAAGATTAGAAACGCATTCTGTTTCTTGATTCCACCCTCACTTTACTAGGAAACTCTAACTTTATGGTGTTTTCTAGTAATAACATGTTTAGAGTCATTAGAATCATTTGAAATATCTTCAAGTAAACAACTCTATTATCTTGTATGGTGCAAAATAATTGATTCATCCTGCTTATAAGCAATGTCCCACTGGACAATTCTTTCATCCTCTTTCCCATGTGAGAAAAAAAAAGAAACATACATAATTTTTCGGTTGATGCAGAATATAAGGCAACCAGCTGCCGTGAAGTTGACTGCAACTCGTGGTGACCCCATGTGTGTCAGAGTAGAATAGAACTGTGCTCCACAGGGTTATCGATGTCTGATTTTTCAGAGGTAGATCAAGCCTTTCTTCTAAGGTGCCTCTGGGTGGACTCGAATTTCTAACCTTTCGGTTAGCAGCCGGTCATGTTAACCATTTTTACCACCCACGGACTCCTGGTACAGACTATAATTCTAGGCTTGCTTTTAGTAAGAGCAATGAGAAACCATAATTAGCTCTAGACTAAATTCTTACAAATATGAAATCACCTGCAGCTAGAAAAGATAGCACATTTTCAAAAATACCAGGAGATTTCGTATCGTTTTCACTTTTTCCAACGCAAAGGCCATAAAGCAGGAGATATAATTACCTTTGTGACCCAATGTCGGCAAATCTCATTCTATAAAATCTGTCATTAAATATCTCCCTATTTAGGAAGCAAAGCAGGTAGCAGAGTATAACACTAGAAATCTAAGAAGTAAGTGGCATTAAAATCATCTTATTAAAAAAAGTAATGGAGGTGAACTTCAGAGTATTTGATCGCAAAGAAATGAGATCCACCAAAAAATGTATGTGATAAATACCCAGCAATACATTACTCAGTGAACCTTTTTCTTTCTTCTTTTCAATGGTGAAGGATAGATTTAACAACAACAACTAAGCATTCTAAAAATCCTACCTGTTCTGTGTTGGGAGCCCTGTGATTTAAAACAAAATTTTGAGCCATGAGATCATATGGCCAATACATGGCTCTTCTAAACAAGAGCCAGTGTATCCACATAGCAATAGATCAGCAATATATTAGAACCCTATTTTCATGACATAATGATTAAGAGCTCAGCTGCTAAAGAAAAGGTTGGCAGTTTGAATCCACCAGCCACACCTTGAAAATTCCATGGGCCAGTTCACTTGATGGCACTTAACAACAACAGTAATGATTACCTTATCCTGGGATTTAAAAAAATATTCAAGGGGAATGATTTTTCATTGATACATTTCTTTATATGTAATGAAATGAAAAAAAAAGTGAATAAAAATTTTTTCTTTGTAAAATTTAATCCTAAACTATGCTTCCACACAAACACATGTAATTATTTATTTAAAAAAAGAATAGTTGAAGGGATTTAACTTTAGTTTTTTTTTTTTTCCTCCTAGTGTTATCTATGAAGGGGAAAAAAAAACACCCCACAGAAGTTGTCTATTTCTGCTCTCTCCTGTCTGGTGTTTCTCTGACCCTTTCTTTGTGTTAAGATGCGAAGTTCTGTGAGGACTCACCTGATAAAAATCTCAGGTAAGTAGTAAGAGATAGATTAGGTCTTTAATTAGAAGGACTACCAAACCACCAAACAGAACCCGTTGCCATCAAGTCAATTCTGACTCATAGCGACCTTATAGGACAAAGTAGGACCGCCCCATGGGGTTTCCAAGGAGCGCCTGGTGGATTCAAACTGCTGACCTTTTTTGGTTACCAGCCAAGCTCTTAATCACTGCCGCCACCAGGGCCCCAATTAGAGAGACTAGTGACTGAAAGGTGAATTTGATATCCACCATTTTCATTCATTCTAAGCAGGTACTTAGAATGAAATCGACAGGACTCAAAAGGGAAGCAATATGAGCAACCTCGGGCACTGCTTTCCCTGTAATTGATCCCTGGATGGGTGTGCCAGGAGAGGTTGCAAGCAAGGACTGAGCAAATCCTAGTATCACCATTTTGTCTTAAGTGTCAGGGATGTTTAAAAAAGAAAAAAAAAATTGTATATTATGCAGGGAACCAGACTATTTAACCTCTGAAGTCCTTTCCTATAGTGTTTTATTATTTGAGTTGCTCATACAATCAAGCTCCAATTGTCTCACCACCTCCTTCACTCCTTTTTTTTTTTTTCGGTTTGGCTTTTCAGTCCACATTTATATCAGCCGTGGCTGCCAGCATTAGGCTCAGTGGGTGAAGCAAGTCTTACGTGAAAACCGGCTGGCGGCAGCCTGTGGGAGCTGGTGCCACAGGAAGCTGCTCCAGTGGCGGCCGCCTTGTCCTTGTTCCAAGCACAGAAGGAGGGATCCCCAGCAGAAAGATGAAGTGGTCTGCATCCCTGACCTGGCCCTGTGGAAGGTTCCTCTCCCAGTCAAAACTGTTTTCTGCAGAGATCTTCTGTGTGCCAAACGGTCACTTTTTTTTTTTTTTGAGAGGAATACCCTAGTGTGGCCTTGAGGAAGCTGATAAGTAAGCAGAGGATGCTAGCTGACAGACAGAGAGGAGGCACAGTCGAGAGGAGAGCCCCGTAGCTCTCAAGAGAGAGAAAACTGGAGTGAGCTGTCTTCCTTCTGGCTGGGATGTCATTTCCCACTTCCCTGCCCTGAGGCTGCTTGGATTAGAAACCAAACTCAAAAACCAGAGCCATCTGTGGCTACAGCCTGGGGGGATCTCAGTAAGATGTGTGTGGACTTCTCCATATAACATCAGGGTGCTTTTATTGATTAACATAAGGAAGCCCAGAGCCTCTCAGGAAAAATAAATCTGTATTGACATAACCTAACAGCTAACATACCCCACTGAGTAGATTCTGACTCATAGCAACCCTATAGGACAGAGTAGAACTGCCCTATAGGGCTTCCAAGGAGTGGCTGGTGGATTCAAACTGCCGGCCTTTTGGTTAGCAGCCTGAGCTCTTAACCACTGCGCTGCCAGGGCTCCAAAAACTAACACGGGAGTGCGTAACATTTTAGAAGAATTTATGTCAAAAATGGTTAAAATACCGTAAAAGAGAGCTCCTTCTTTCAGATGGGGAAGAATTTCTACCCCCTTCTCTTAATTTTTTTTTTTTCTCTTCTTAAAAAACACACACGCATGCACAAACCAAAAAAAAGAAAAAAACAAACCAGCTGCTGCGTAGTCAGTTCCGACTCACGGCGACCCCATGTGTCTCATCAGAGTAGAATTGCGCTGCATAGGATTTTCAATAGCTGTGATCTTTCGAAGTAGATTGCCAGGCCTTTCTTTCAAGGGTTTTGAGCAGAGGTGGGACATGATCTTATTACTTTTTTTTTTAATAATTTTTATTGTGAAAGTTTACAAATCAAGTCAGACTGTCACATATAAGCTTATATACACCTTACTCCATACTCCCACTTTCTCTCCCCCAAATGAGTCAGCCCGCTCCCCCCTTCCAGTTTCTCCTTTTGTGACTGTTTTGCCAGTTTCTAACCCTCTCTACCCTCCCATCTCCCCTCCAGACAGGAGATGCCAACACAGTCTCAAGTGTCCACCTGATACAAGCAGCTCACTCTTCATCAGCATCTCTCTCCAACCCACTGTCCAGTACCTTCCATGTCTGACGAGTTGTCTTCGGGAATGGTTCCTGTCCTGGGCCAACAGAAGGTTTGGGGACCATGACTGCTGGGATTCTTCTGATCTTATATTTTTAAAGTATCACTCCTCATGCTCCTTGAAGAGACTTTTATACTAATCCAGGCAAGAGACACAGTAGCTCAGATGAAGGTGGCCTGTCAGTGGATGACTGAGAACAGGTTGGATTGCAGAGATATTTTGAAGGTAGAGAAAACAGGATTTCCTAACAAATTCTATGTGAGGTGTGAGAGAAATAGAGAAGTCAAGAATGACTCAGATTTTTGGCCTGAGCAACAAGGATTTGCCACCTGATGGGGAAGGACATTGGCAAAAGAGTTTTGTGGGGGAAAATCAGAATGAAGGTGGTCGGATGTATTAATCAGGAGCTCTAAGCAGCGGCATCTCTACGGTTGGTGTCACCTAGCATGGTAACTCATGGTGTCCCCCCCCATGCGAATTACTACAATATTGTAGCTAAAACACCAGAACATTTGACAAAATCAGCAACTATAAAAACACTGCAGCAAACAACCGCGCGTGCTTGCAGTACCTGCAGAAGAAACCCCGTGATTTGAAAAGTCGTTGAAATTGCTTGCTAACGACAGCTCTAACCAGAGCACTTTAGAAGGTTCAAAAAGTAGATTAGCACAGAGTTTTAGCCTTGTAGATATATAGATACTTGTAAGCTGGGCTTACAAAAGAAAAATTTTGTTGTTATAACTAACTACAGGAATATTTTTACAAAAAATGATAAATTTCTGCTGAAACGCTGCCCGAAAATTTTATAGACAGTCATTTTGGTGTCACCCACTCTGACAGTGTTCGCTGGTACGGTCCACACTGCCCACACTCTGCCAGCAAGGCCACTGGTTCCAGAGGGATGTCTGGGCTGCAGAGATAAATTTCAGAGTCTTTATCATATAGATGGAAACCCTGGTGGCATAGCGGTTAAGAGCTACTCCTGCTAGCCAAAAGGTTGGCAGTTTGAATTCACCAGGTGCTCCTTGGAAACCATATGCGGCAGTTCTACTCTGTCCTATAGGGTCGCTATGTGTCGGAATCCATGTAACAGGTTGGGTTGGGTTTGGTTTGGTTTTTTTTATCAAATAGATGAAATTTATAGTATTAAAGAGACTGGGTGAGAGCACCCAAGGAGTGAGTATGGGTAGAGAAGACTGAGCTCCAGAGGACTCCAACATTAAGTGTCAGGAAGATGAGGACTGCAAAGGATGCCGAGAAGTAGCAGCCAGTGAGGCATGAGAAATACCGAGACAATGTGGTGACCTGGAAGCCACGTGAAGAAGGGATGTCAAGGAGGGGGGAGAGATCAGCTATATCATAGGCTGTTGACAGGTCAAGAAAGATGAGGATTGAGAATGTATCATTGGGTTTAACAAAAAGGAGGTCAGCGATGACAACGATAAAAGCCGTTTCTGTGGAGTATTAGAGGTCAAAGCGTGATTGAACGGGGTTATAAGAGCAAGGGGGAAGAGAAGGACAGCAAATAAAGACAGGTCTTTCAAAGTTTTATTACTAAAGGGAGGAAATAGGGCAGTAGCTGGTGAATGAGTGGGGTTAAGGCAATTTCTCTTTCTTGTTTTAAGATAGAAGAATTAATAACATGTTTGTGTGTTAATGAAAATGATTCAGTGAAGACCAAAAAATGACTATGTGAAGAGGGAAGGGAGAATCGGTGGAGCAGTGCCCAGTGTCCAGTGACGAGGAAAGATGGGATCTGGTGCCTAAGAGGAGAGTTTGCTTTAGTATAAGAGCATGGATTATTCTTCTGTGGTAATCGGCAGGAAAGAACTCTATGAGGGTGCAGATACTGGAATGGGGGGTAAGTGTGTCAGTGGAAACCCATGGAAGTTCTAAAGGCTTCTGGGGGTGGGGGCAGAAAACACAGACACACATACGCAAAGGATTAGGGATCGGACTGGCTTTGGTTTTCTCAACTGCAACACTAGAAGCTAGCAGACAAGGGGTCAAGGCCTTTCAAAACCTAAGAGAAGATAATTTGCAACCTAAGAATTTTTTTTAAATCCAGCCAAACTGTCATTAAGTGAGTGCTGACTCAATGCCTTTTCAAACATACAAGTTGTGCTTGATCTCTTCTGTTGGGCCCTCCAGATTCGCTCTCCATCCTTTGTTTTCAGGGGGAGCTCTGGTGGCATAGTGGTTAAGAGCTTGCCTGATAACCGAAAGGTCAGCAGTTCGAATCCACTAGCCACCCCTTGGAAATCCTAGGGGGCAGTTCTACTTGGTCCTATAGGGTCGCTATGAGTTAGAATCGACTCCACAGCAATGGGTTTGGTTGTTCCCAGAGAGGCAAACCTGCGTGGACTGGTTTTCTCAGGTTCCATTTTGCTCTGATTTCTGGTTGGGTTTGGCCTATGGGAGACACTGGCAGGAAACCAGGGGGCAGAAAAAGAGAAGTCGGTGCTGTGTTCCTTTACTGAAGGCCATACCTCTTGTTGGGCAGCCCTTTCCAATAGTTTGAGCTCTCTCTCGGTTCTGGTGAACACTCCTTCCTCTTGCCCCTTCAGGCCTGGTGTGGTAAAGCTTCCTGATTTTGCTGGTCCCATCTCTTAACCCTGCTCACATTTTCATTAATAGCCCATTTTTAAGCTTTCATCTAGAGCCCCCTTATGGATGCCATCTGTTTCCTGGCTGAGCCCTGACTGGATATACAAGGTCTCAAAAATTTTACCCATGCAAACGGTCAACATTTACCCTAAAGCAAAGATGAGAAGGTAAGGGGGAAGCTAGATTAACGGAAAGAGAACAACCAGAATGAAAAAGATGAGAACGTTGACATACTGTGAAATATGTAACCAATGTTACCGAACAATAGGCAAGAAATTGTTAAACGGGAATCTAATTTGCTGTGTAAACTCTCACCAAAACAAAGTACTATTAAAAAAAAAAAATTTACCCATGTACCCTTCTTATAAAACTATGGGAGGAAGTTCTCCGTTAAAATAAGGAAGTGAGAAAGAAGTAGATACAGGAGTGAGGCAAAAGAAACCCTCAGAACAACAGTTAAAGGCGGTCCCAGGGAGGCTGCTGTGTATTAGTTATACAGAGCAACCAATTCAGATTGGAGCAGGCCAGAAGGGTCTTAGAGATGTCAAGAATATGAAATTGTTATAATACCCGATGAGGAGTTTTACACAGCCAGGGTAAAAATTTGTGGCTGAGTTGGAACTAAAAACCAGTTAATGTTAGGTCAGTTCCAACTCATGGCGACCTCACGTGTGCGTCAGAGTAGAACTGTGCTCCATAGGGTTTGCAATGGCTGACTTTCTGGAAGAAGATTGCCAGGCTTTTCTTCCGAGGCACTTCTCGGTGGACTCAAACTGCCAACTTTTCCGTTGCAGCTGAGAGTGTTAATCGTTTGCACCACCCATACCAAAAAACCCAAGCCCGTTGCCGTGGAGTCGATTCCAACTCACAGCAACCCTGGTTAAGAGCTATGGCTGCTAACCAAAAGGTCAGCAGTTCGAACCCACCAGGCACTCCTTGGAAACTCTATGGGGCAGTTCTACTCTGTCCTATAGGGTCGCTATGAGTTGGTATTGACTCGCCGGCAATGACTTTGCACCACCCAGGGACTCCAAATTAGAATTAAAGACCTAGAAATCTAAGCAAGTGAAAAACAAGGCAGTTGCTGATCTTGGAGGTAGCAAAACGCTAGGTAAGAAAGAAAAAGTAATCATAGTATAGGAAATGGCTCAATTCTGATCAGCATTTACACAACAAAAATTCCAAGACACTTTCAAATTTTTTCCTTTTATGCAAATCTTTATTACACATAGGTTCCCTAGTTTTGTTATAAAGAGATTTCCATAGAAGGGATTTGTCATAATGGTACCTAAGGTTGCCAGGACATTTATTGTAACATTTGATCTTGAATATTTGACACAGTGGAAAGTAAAAAAATCTCAGCTTATATACCTCCGAGGATTGCAAATCACAACATGCAGAGTGCCTGGCACACAGTAGGCACTTATAAATGACCAGTCTTATAAGCCATCTTAATGGAAGAATGCTGTATAAGGATATTTTAAAACTACAAGGAATACCACTTTGACCCTAACTTGAGTTGCAAGTCAAGGGACGTCAGAAGGCTGACACACTTATAAAAGCAAACACTCCCCAGTCTCATTTCTTAGTTACCTTATGCTGTCGTAAGAGAAATACCACAAGTGAGTGGCTTTAAAGAGCAGAAATTTATTTTCTCACAGTTCTGGAGGCTAAAAGATTAAATCAGGGTCTTAGAAATGTTGAGTCTTTCTGTGGGTCTCTCTCCTAGTTTCTGGCATGTGCCGGCGATCCTTGGCATTCTTTTGCTTTTAGTCAGGCCCTCCTGTGTCTGTGTCTGTGTCTATGCTGCCCTTTTTATAATTCAGAAGTGATTAGGTTTAAGATCCATTCTACTCTGGTACGACCCACTGACATAACAAAAGAAAAACTCTATTTCCAAACAGGATCACATCCACAGGTATGGGGCGGCTAGGACTTCCACACATATTTGAAGGAACAAAATTTAATCCACAACATTGGGCAAATACGACACAGAACTGACAACTCTGTATATAGAAGAAATTAAGAATAAAAGGTTCTCAGGAAGGAAAGATGATCAGGGGAATCAAGTACACAGAGTAAATCAACTCTCAGAGGGGTCAAGCTCTTCTTTAGGGCAGTGACTTAAAGACCCAGATATTTCCCCTTGGGAATCCCAGTCCTGCTTAACACCACAGGAAGCTTGGGACTCTAAGGCAGAACTCTGGTTTCTCCACTAAACATAAAACCACAAAATAACGATTTTTAGCTGCAGGAGCTCCTTGGTACCATCAATCACAGGGGTTCATCAGATATTAATAGTTTGAAAAGTAAAAATAAAATAAAATTAATAATAATTAACACACGTCAAGCACTTAAGATTTGTCAGTTACTGTTCTAAACCATTTTACATTAATCATCCTATTTAATCTTCATAACAACTCTAGGTCCTTTTATCCTCCTTTTACAGATCAGGAAACTGAGACTCAGAGAGGTTAAGTTGCCTAAGGTTACATAGCCAGTAAACTGGTAGAACTGGACTTGGACTCGGATTTGACAGTCTCCAAAGCCTTCTAGGTTGTTGTTGGTAGGTGCGGTTAAGTGGGTTCCAACTCCTAACGGCCCTACGTACAACAGAATGAAACACAGCCCGGTCCTGTGCCATCCTCACAATCGTTGCTATACTTGAGCCCATTGTTGCAGCCACTGTGTCAATCCATCTCGTTGAGGGTCTTCCGCTTTTTCCCTGACCTTCTACTTTACCAAGCATGATGTCCTTCAGGGACGGATTCCTCCTGATAACATGTCCAAACTACGTGAGATGAAGTCTCACCATTCTTCCTTCCAAAGAGCATTCCGGCTATACTATCCCAAGACAGATGTGTTCGCTCTCCTGGCATCCCGTGGTATATTCAATATTCTTTGCCCACACCATGATTCGAAGGCATCAACTCTTCTTCGATCTTCCTTATTCATTATCCAGCTTTCGCATGAGTATGAGGTAATGGAAAACACCATGGCTGGGTCAGGCACACCTTAGTCCTTAAAGTGACATCTTTGCTTTTTAACACTTTGAAGAGGTCTTTAGCAGCAGAATTGCCGAGTACAATGCAACGTTTGATTACTTGACTGCTGCTTCCATGGTGTTGATAACTTCAATGTTAACGTACAGTAAATATACAGTCTTTAGCTATGGATTTTCACGCTAGCATAACAGCATTGATCAGTCCATAGATTAACAAGTGATTCTCAAATATGAAATAATAGCCATAACATAGAGGCCTGGCTATTTTAAGCAATTACTCTTACAAAGTGTTCTAGGATAGAGCCTTGTCACCTTTCTGGGCACGAGGTTCAGACATTCAAATGTATTTAATTGATAAAGTTATTATAGGAAGTCATTTTAGGGCCTCTTTTCCATCTGTGTATTCTCAGTGCCAACTGTATCTGCTGGTAGTAAGCGCTGAATAAATGTTTATTGACTAGATGGATGGATGGCTCAGTGCTGAGTCTTTTTCAAGTCTCCTGCGGACCAAGCATCTCGTTCAAAGCACGGAGACCATTATTTCTTGTTGGGGTCACGCACTGCTTGCGGCCTGGGGGAGCCCGCTCTTGATGTGGGACCAAGGTTTGAGGGGCACACTGGCACCTGAGAATGCAGAGGAGAAAGCCCAGAAACCGTGGACTGCTGTCACACTCCAGATGGGGCCTCAGAACCGCGTCGGTACCAGGAGGGGCGGCCCATTTCCACCTGGATGCCGGCGGCGTAGCTGGGGGACCTGCTCGTGGCCTGACAGTGCAGGAACTCTGCGTCGGCTGCCGGGTTTTGGGCTCCGGCCGCCTGACACACCCCAGCGCGCCCTGCTACAGCCCAGGGCTGCGGGTGCGGCAGCGGGAAGCGCGTCCCGGCGATGAGATCAGCCGAACCCAGGCTGCGGCACAGCCACCCGCCCCGCCGTCCGCGCAGGCGCAGCCTCTCCACGCCCGCCGGCCCTGGCGCACGCGCAGTGACTTCTCGCTCGCTCCCCCGGCCCCGCCTGGGGCCCCGCCGTCGGCGCAGGCGCAGCCCCTCCACGCCCGCCGGCTCTGGCGCACGCGCAGTGAGTCCTCGCTCGCTCCCCCGGCCCCGCCTGGGGCCCCGCCTGGGGCCCCGCCCCCGCAGGCCCGGCCCCGCTCCCGTGCGCCGAGCGCCCATATCCGGGTTCCCGCCGCCGCCGCCACCGCCCAGCTCATTCAGCTTTGCCGGGAGTGGTGATTCCCGACCAAGATGGCGGCCGTGGGGCGAGTCGGCTCCTTCGGCTCCCCGCCGCCGGGATCAGCCTCGAGCTACGCGGGCGGCCCCCTGGCCAACGAGCTGGCGGCGGGCAACGGCGGCGCGGCCGCGGACGACGAGGACGGGCAGAACCTCTGGTAACCCCACCCTCCCCGGGGCCCCGCTGCTCTCCCGGCCCTGCGGACGCCCCGGGACCCCGTGGCCGCCCGCTCGCTCGGCGCCGGGCGGCGGTCCTGCGGCCCCGGCCCCCGGCCTCAGCGTGCGCTTTGCTCCCCGTCAGGTCCTGCATCCTCAGCGAGGTGTCCACTCGGTCCCGCTCCAAGCTCCCCGCGGGGAAGAGCGTGCTGCTGCTGGGTGAGTGCCGCCGCGCCCCGCGCCCGCGCCCGCGCCCACCCCCGCGGGCTCCCGGGTGCATCGTGCCCACCGTCCCTGGCCCGTCGCCTGGCTGAGGGACGGGGGGACCCCTGCCCTGCCCGGCGCCCTCCCCGCCCCGGGGTGCGGGGTGCCCGGTCAGCCTCCCCTGGAAGGACTGGGTGCCATAGCCCACCCCGGGGACCCTGGTGGCCTCGGAGTGACCTGGAGAACAAGGACGGTTTTTCTTTCACCCCCCAAATTGGTAGCAGGCGGCGCTTTTCAAGGCTCCGGTGTAAATGGTATGCATTAATATTTAATAGCCGCCTCTTTGTGTAATTGACGGGGAAGCTAGAATTGAGACCCGGTAGCCGTGACGAAGGTCTCGTTTGGTTCAGCATTTTGGGATACAGCGTGCTCCTGTTGGAGCTGCCTTGTAGACTGTCACCTGGAATTCTGGAATTTGCAAAGGGCTGTAGAATACCTCTCTAGTTCAGTCCCTTCAGCCGCATGGGTGTCAGTTCTCCTGATTGTCGCTGTCCCCTCTGCTTCCTACAAGTTGTGCGTTTTGTTCCTTTACTGACTTGTCTAGGGTGAGGGTAGAAGACAGGCAGGGGGAACATTTCCCCAGGTTTTCGTGTTTGCAGGCTTAGCTCCCGAGTCATTTCCATGAGAAATTTTTTCCGTATTCTTGAAATGTGAGGTGTTGAAATTTAGCCTGTAAGATGGCTAAATTTTAAAATTTAGGTATCAGGTGTCTCAAGACTATTTGTGTCATGTAGCTGAAAAAACAAAGGAGACAAAGAAGTCGAATCTTTTTTGACGGGGCCCACATTGAATAGGACTGTTGACATAGAAATAAATTCCTGACTTTTCATGAACTGCTGCTGGTCTAGAATATGTGATGCTTGTCACTCTTTAAAGTTATATGGAGCTGGTTGAAAATTAGCTTTTACCTTTGTTTTTAACGTGATGGAAAGCAACCATTGCAGATGAGCCTGGGTTGATTCAGGGTCCTATTACTGCTAGCCTAAGATCTTCAGTTGCTTCATAATCTGCAGACTCAGTTTCTTCATCTTTAAAATGGATATTCGAGAAGTAATAACGCCAAATTTTTAAGGTTGTGGGGAGGACTGAATGAGATAACGTATTTAAAGTGGTTAACAACACCATAGATTTTTGTGATGGGCTTAACTGGATTAAAAGATATTTATGAGCAGAACTCTTTTTTAAAAAATGGAATTAGTGCTCTACGTATGTGATATTTGTAAGGTAGAGGTACGTTTTAGGATCCAAAAGCAAAATGATTCCAGAAAAATGTTTTTAATTTACTAATTTCAATTAATTACTGCTCATGACTAAATGAAAATGAACTTAAGGCAGTATGATGGCATTGAAATGGATTTTGTTTTAAAATAAGACTTTCCAGACACTGTCATTGTTTTAATTTGGTGAATTCCCTTCCACTACTCCTGTGTGTTTGATATTAGGTGATTCTGTGTGTAGTGAGACAATAAGTGGCAGTTTTGTTCATTTCTTGTTCCTAATTTGCACTGTCCCTATGTTGCACCATGGTCTTTGGGTGTGTGTGTTTAACCATTATTTTTAACCCTCCATTGACTCCGGCTTGGAAGCCCTGCTGGCGCAGTAGTTAAGAGCTACGGCTGCTAACCAAAAGGTTGGCAGTTTGAATCCACCAGGCGCTCCTTGGGAACCCTATGGGGCAGTTCTGCTCTGTCCTACATGGTCGCTATGAGTCGGAATTGACTTGACGGCATTGGGTTTTGACACCATCTCATGTCGGGAGACTGAATGTCCTTAGACAACCCAGATTCCTCTGCCCCTCATACTTCGAAGAGATTGTTTTGTTATGAGCTTAATAGTTCATAAAATTGCATCTAATATCAAATTGTATGAGCTTGAAATGAAAATATTTTTCTTTTGGTGCTATTGGAATTTTTCATGAAAGTCCTTTTCAGCTTGGGAAGAAAGCAGAAACAGATTTTAATACTGCTTACATAAATACTGAATTTTCTAAAATAACAATAAAGATTTCTGAGACACATTTTGCCATCCACCTACCATGGCAGCATTCAGTCAGCGCCGATGGAGGGAAGAAGTGTCCAGATAGACATTGTGGTTGCCTTTGTTATGTGTTTGAGGGTGTTAGGTAGGGAGACACTTGGCTCTACTATGTCCTTCATGAATTACGGTGGCCTCCGAAGTGCTACGCGTTGAAATTAGTTATTTGCAGATAATGGACGTTGTGTTTTAGAGTTCCCCATTTAAAAAGCAAACCTGAGACTCTCACAAGGCTTTACATTTCCAGAAACAACTGAGAATAGAGATGGTGAGACAGACCTGTGTACCCCACACCCAAATGGCAGTTTAATGTTAGCTTGCTGCTCCTTAATGGAGAACGGAGTCACAGCCAGGAACCTGTGTGTAGTGTGTGTGTGAGAGAGAGAGCCATTCTCAAAGCATTTTCGTACAAATCCCATTTCACCTGTCCCCTCTGCTCCGTAGTCTGAGAAGTAGATGTTAGCACCAATTTGTGGGTGAAATAGCAGTGACTTTTAGAGACCTGCTCAATGAGCTCTGCCAAGATCACACGGTTGTAAAAGGCCAGGTGTTCTGCGCCTCCGGCGTGGCTTTCTGACTTAGCAGAAGTTCCTGCAAGGGAGAAATCCAGATACAAGGCTCTTCCTGCTACAAAACTTTCTCAAGGCTATCTTTGAGCATGAGTAATTTTAATATTTTTAAAGGAAAATCCAAATGTTTATTGAACTCTGGGATGTACCCAGGGGTGGATTAGCCAGTAAGCAAGGTACGCCCGGGCTTACCTGTGTTACTCACCTGTAGTGCACAATTAAATGTGGGTTTCACCACTGTGGCCCCTCGTGGTTCAGGCAGTCACTGAATCTCCCTGGTCCTGACCTAGTGACACCCAGAAGGACCATAACATTAGTGTTGAATCGTTCTCTCTTTTGGAAGATTTTGAGAACGGGCTTCAGTGAAGTTTGCTTTTAACATGAAAAACACACTTCTTCTCCGAAACACATGGGGTTGCCTTGAGTCGGAATTGGCAACAGCAGCTGGTTTTATATTTAATGAGTTTTTACTACAGTGATTAAAATTATATCTTCATGCCTGCTTTTAGGGCAGTTTCTTCATATCTTGATTACTTTCCTGTGTTTTGATAAGAAAACTTCCTAAGGAAAATAATAATAGCTAACATTTATAGAGCATTTACATGGATTAGGTGTGTTTCCATACTCTGATTATCTCCTTAAAGATCAGGAAATGGACACAGAGCTGTTAGGTAAATTGCCCAAGGGTTACACAGCTAGAATGAGGCAAAGTCAAGATGGAAAGCTGTACAGCCAGGCTCTAGAGCCAATACTCTTTTTTTTTTTTTTAATTATACTTCAGATGAAGGTTTCAGAACGATCTAGCTTCTCATTGAATACTTAGTACACATATGCTTTGTGACATTGGTTACCAACCCCTCGACACATCAACACTTTCCTCTTCTCGACCTTGGGTTCCCTATTACCAGCTTTCCTGTCCCCTCTTGCCTTCTGGTCCTTGCACCTGGGCTTTTGTGCCTCTTTAGCCTCTTTTTGTTTTATGGACCTGTCTAATCTTTGGCTGAAGGGTGAACCTCAGGAGTGACTTCATTACTGAGCTAGAAGGGTGTTCGGGGGCTGTACTCTAGGGGTGTCTCCAGTCTCTGTCAGGCCAATAAGTCTGGTCTTTTTCTGTGAGTTAGAATTTTGTTCTACATTTTTCTCTAGCTCTGTCTGGGACCCTCTATTGTGATCCCTATCAGGGCAGTTGGTGGTGGTAGCCGGGCACCATCTAGTTGTGCCGGACTCGGACTGGTGGAGTCTTTGGTAGTTGTGGTTCATTAGTCCTTTGGACTAATCTGTCCCTTGTGTCTTTGGTTTTCTTCATTCTCCTTTCCTCCAGATGGGGTAAGACCAGTGGAGCATCTTAGGTGGCCTCTCACAAGCTTTTAAGACCCTAGACGCTAGCCACTAAAGTAGAATGTAGAACATTTTCTTTATACACTATGTTATGCCAGTTGAGTTAGATGTTCCCTGAGACCATGGTCCCCACAGCCCTCAGCCCAGTAACTCGGTCCCTCAGGGAGTTTGGATGTGTTTGTGGAGCTTCCATGACCTTGCCTTGGACAGGATGTCAGAGCCAGTCCTCTTAACCTGTACTGCTAGAGTATCTCCCTAAAGGAAAGGAAAGCTTCCTTAGTAGGAAAAGTAAGAGGATGCTTTACAGTTACTCACAGATTTTATCTGGTTCTCCCAAGAGTATCTATTTCAGTACCAAAAAAGCTCATTGATTTAGGTTAATTGATTTCATTGTCTAATGAAACATATTTGTAATCCTGTTCCCAGTGCAGTTCGTGTCTCATAGATAGGACGTCAGTATAACTTTCTGAATTGAGGTTATTGTGAATTAAGGAAATGGAGCCCTGGTAGCGCAGTGGTTAAGAGCTCAATTGCTAACCAAAAGGTCATCAGTTCGAATCCACCAGCCACTCCTTGGAAACCCTATGGGGCAGCTCTACTCTGTCTTACATAGAGTCACTGTGAGTTGGAATTGACTGGAGAGCAGTGGGTTTGGTTTTTGGTTTAGTGTCCTCATCTACTAACCTGAAGATTGGTGGTTCCAACCTCTCCCCCAGCCCCCAGGCGCGCTGTGAAAGAAGGGCCTGGAGATCTGCTTCCACAAAGATTACAGCAAAGAAAATCTTATGGAGCACTTCTACTCTGTAGCATGTGGGGTCCCCATGAATTAGAATCCGCTCAGTGGCAGCAGGGTTAGTTGGCCCTTTGGCAAGTCATTTAAGCCTCATATTTCTTATCCGTAAATTAAGCTATTTGGATTTAGTGATTTCCGAAGTCTTGTCTGAGCTGACGTTCCATAAATTTTTTTATGTGACTCCAAAATTTGGGAGTTATTAAACATTTTAAAATAAATTTTTTGAAGACACATTGCAGTTGGTGTAAAATATTTCCTTGTAGATGTAAGCTGTTGGATTCCAGCCAGGGAAGAAATGCAGGCTCTGTTCAGAGTCATGTGGCATCCTGTTATCTTGTAATGGCTGGGGTCAGCAGACTTGTCTGTAAAGAGCCAGGTAGTAAGTCGTTTAGGCTTTGTGAGCCATGCAGTCTCTGTGACAGCTAGTCAGCTCTATCCTTGTAGCCCCAAAACAGCCATAGACAATACGTAAATGAATGAGCGTGGTGGTATTTCAGTAAAACTTTATTTACAAAAACAGGCGACACCCTAGAATTGGCTTGTGTGCTGAAGTTTGTGGACCTGCTTTAGGTTATTATGGGCATCAGCTTTTATCACTTAGCAAAGATGCCAGTTAATAGAGGTTTCTGGTTCATGGAATATGGTGTTTGGCGCATAACAGGCACTCAGTAGGTAAAGGAGCCCTGGTGGCGCAGCGGTTAAGAGTTTGACTGCTAACCAAAGGGTCGGCAGTTGGAGTCCACCAGCCACTCCTTGGAAACCCTGTGGGGCAGTTCTACTCTGTCAGTAAATAAACATCGGATGAATGATGGACAGCGTTTACTTAAAGTATCGTAGTCTGAATATGGGTTTAAGAAGCGTTAAGAGGAGTTCATAATATTTCCCTCAATGCACCCATCAAAAACAGAAAACAGAGCCAGAAGTAGCACAGATGTAGTTCAGTAGAGTGATAATTCAGCTGACGAGAGGCCCGAATGAGAAGAAACGTCAGCAACAGCACTTTGAAAGGAACCTTGAATTGGGAACAAGAAAGGACCCGTGTTCTGCATGGGGCGCTGTACTAGTGAGTGAGTGACCCTGGGCTAATCTTTTTTGTTTGGGCTTTCTTTTCTTTATTTGTAAAATCAGGCCAGTGGCTGTCAGAAGGACCTTACAGATTACTTCTTTATTCATTTGTTCATCAGATATTTATTAGAACCATGTTTTGCGTAAAATGCTGTGCTGAGTCATTTGGGGAAAACAGGGCTGACAAAGACCCAGTCCCTGCCCTCCAGGAGCTTGTAAACTCCCGTGAGGAAGAGAGCCAAAGGAATGAAAATCACATAGATCAGATTTTGTGGAAAAGATGGCATCAGAGTAGAATTTTGCTAAGTAAGGTGAGGAGAACACTGCGGGCTGAGGGAACGTGTTACAGTAGCTAAAACCTGGTGAAAAGGACCGAGCGTCTCAGGTGTGGTGGAAGGAGTCCTGGCCTAGAGGCCCAAGACCTGGGAGTCAGCCTTTTTCTTGCCATTGGATACTGTGGGATTATTGGCAAATTGCAGCCTCTGACCTCTAAACTGAGGTTCTTGCATACTTTATGAGATTAAAAGACTGAAAGAAATTAAGTCTGAAACTCTTTCTTCTTAAAACTGGAAATCGCTGTTTTAAATGATAAAAGTAATATGTGGTTCTTGCCAGAGAGGGAGAGAAAAAACATAGAAATGAAGGAGGATAAGTGAAAATAATGCACGAGTCTGCCACCTGGAGACAATCAGTGTCTGTGTTCAGACCTTTTCTGTGTGTATGTTTGTTTTTTAAATAAAAACAGCCTCGTATGTTAACGCAGTATGTAGATTTGTCCCTTTTTTGGTTGACTAGTGTATATGGCATATAATTCATGGGTAGACAGATTTTTTTTTTTTTAACGTTATAGATAATACTGTGAAACACTTCTTTTTACACCTTGTTTTCCATTTGTCCAGTACTCAGGACCAATTCTTAGAAGTGGAATTACTGGGTCAAAAGCATATAAATCTTTCTATATAGTCCCCCCCGTCCGTTTGTCATAGTGTGGTGGCTTGTGTGTTGCTATGATGTTTGAAGCTATACCACTGGGATTTCAAATACCAGCAGAGTCACCAATGGTGGATAGATGTCAGTATAACTTCCAGACTAAGACACACTAGGAAGAAAGGCCTAGCAAGCTACACCCAGAAATGAGCCAGTGGAACCCTACTGAGGGAGCTCCCTGTGAGTCGGAGCTGACCTGACGGCCGCTAACAACAGTAATATATATTGTGAGTCTTCAAGAAAATTTGTACCATTTTCTGTTTTCTCCGTCAGTATGTTAAGAGTAGTGTTTGTCTAGCACCATTGCCAGTACTAAATATTATTCATTTTAATCTTTGGTAGGTTAAAAATTGGCATCTTAATTTAAAGACAGTCTGACTGTAGAATACCAAAACCAGACCAAATTCACTGCAGTTGAGTCGATTCCAACTCATGGTGACCCCACGGGACAGGATAGAACTACCCCGTCGGGTTTCCAAGGATGTAGATCTTCGTGGAAGCAGACTGCCACACCTTTCTCCCACTGAGCGGCTGGTGGGTTCAAACCACTGATCTTTTAGTTCGCAGCTGAGCACTTAACCACTGTGCCACCAAGGCCTTGGTAAATGTTTATTGAATTAAATTCAGTGATTTTTAGTTTATGTCTAGTCGGTCTGTGAGAGTGAGGGAATGATAAAGGATAATGAATTCCAGTTTTTATCGGAATGTGTCTGCTAAATGTTGCTAACCAGAGGTGAAGCTTTGGCCCACGGAAGAGATGGGAGAATTGCGCATGGTGCATATTACTTCTATTGGGTGCTCTACCAGATGTTAGATACTAGGTGGCAAGCGTGAGGGTTTTCAGCCCCGGGTCACATAGCTGAGCTAGGATTGAAAATCAGGTTTGTCTGACTCCAAAGGGCATCACCTTTCCCCTGTCCAGGCACTCCTTGACGTACTGGAGGGATGTAGTCATAAACAGTTACTTAGAATCATCAGGGTGCAGCTGCTGCTGCTGCTGAACGGCCTCTCCTTGCTCTTGCCCGCTGAGAAGCGCTCTGAGAAGGGGGAGCAGACCCAACACTCCCCTTCCCAGCACTCCAGATGATGAACCAAAGGCTGTGCAGAAGACCTGAGCATAAAAATAGTTCAGTGGAGAACCGTCATATCTCTGGTTGCCAGAGCGTTCAGATGAAATAGGATGACTTAGTTTACGCCGCGCAAGGCCAGATAAAAACTGTCAACTTTACAGTGTCGATTCCTTGTTTGGACGAGGAAGGGACGTGGCGAGTGGAAGTCCCTCTGCCCTGCTTGTCATGAAGCTGTGGACTGTAACGTCACCAGCAGAGGTCTAGAAATGTGAATGAGAGCCCTGCATGCAGAGCAGGCGTTGGGTGCACAAATGCTTGCAAAGCAGGAAGAGTTCAGTGCTTCAGCCTTCCACGACAGGAGAGGAAAGTCAGGGGAAGAGGAGGGAGAGTACTCACTGCTTCTTAGCTCTACCTGTTGTCATCCCCGTTTATCTGAAGCTAGGTGGAGATACAGAAGCTGCTCCAGGAACAACAGGGAGTGGTGTCATGTCATTTCTGGGCTCTTGGTCCAAATCCTGGCCTTTGTTCAACAAGCTGCATAATCTCTCAGATAATACTGCTCACCTTTTAGGATTATTGTGAGGATTAGATGAGAGAATGTTTGTAAAACACTTATAACAGTGGCATATGCTGGAAATGTGCAATAAAAGGTAGCAGTTATTAATGTATTGTGTGTAGCTAGGCATTTTGATTCGACCACTTATTTTCACATGATTCGTGTTTTTATTTCATCAACGTTTATCAGACGACATACTGTGTTGGGCAAATCTGCAAAAGACCTCTTTAAAGTGTTAAAAAAAAAAAAAAAGCAAAGGTGTCACCTTGAGGGTAAAGGTGCGCTTGACCCAAGCCATGGTATTTTCAGTTGCCTTGTGTGCATGCAAAAGCTGGACAATGAATGAGGAAGACCAGAGAAGAATTGGTGCCTTTGAACTGTTATTTTAGTGAAGAATATTGCATATACCGTGGGCTTCCAGAGGATTGAGCTGATCTGTCTTGGAAGAAGTACAGCCAGAATGCTTCTTAGAAGTGAGGCTGGTGAGACTGTCTCACTTACTGTGGACATGTTTTCAGGAGGGACGTCTCTTTCAGGAGAAGGACATCATGCTGGGTAAAGTAGAGGGTCGGCGAAGAAAAGGAGGACCCTCGAGATGGACCGACACAGTGGCTGCAACAATGGGCTGAAACATAGCGACAATTGTGAGGATCGAGCAGGACCGGGCAGTGTTTCGTTCTGTTGTGCACAGGATTGCTGTGAGTCAGAATCGACTCCACGGCGCCTAACAACAACAGCAACATGTTTTTATGTTACCTTTTTAAAACACAAAATGTTTTAAATGTCTTATAAAGGAGTTTTATTTCTAGCGTGTCATTGAGTAAATCGTAACGCGTGATAATGGTGGTAGAGCCTTCAGTTATCTCCCTAGAGATTTTGTCTGACTCCCCTTCATTCAGAAGGCGGAGAGCAAACAGGATTACTTTCCTGGGTTCACACAGCTTTTGGTGACATGGTTGCTGTAAGAAATCATGTCTCTAAATCTTTGCCTTTTTAATCTGTTAATTAAACTGTTACAAAGTTAGCGGACATTACATCCCGCTGTTGAATCAGAGATCTGTTGGGGAGAAGAGACAGTATCATGAATGCTGCTTTATTTCTACACTGTGGTGAGGACTTTGTGTGGGGTTTAAAGAGATTTTCTTTTGTAATCAATTTGGTTTTTTTTTTTAATTGTGGTAAATTTATGTGCAACAAATTTTTTGCCGTTTCAGCCTTCTTCACATGTACAGTCCCCTGCTATTATGTTTTTCATGTTGTTCAACCATCATCATCTGTTTCTAAACAATTTAGTTTTAAGATGGAGCTGAGAAGAAGTGAGAAATGGTGGTCTTCGTCGTTTAATGGTGAAACAGAAGTTCTGTCGCGTGCTTGTGTCCTGTACTTGGCTCACAGGGAATGACTAATTTGGACAAGGCCCAGACAATCGGTTGGAGTACAGGATTATTTGCTGTGGAGAATTTCACTGTAGCCAGATCAACAAATCTTTCTTCCTCTGGTCAATCCATTAGGACAGGTGGCTGTTTTTGTGTGGCCAGCGAGCTAAAAATGGTTTTTTACATTTTTAAAGAGTTGGGGGGCGGGTGGGGAACAAATATGTGACAGACACCTTATGGGGCCTTGCAAAGCCTAAAATATTTTACTGTCTAGTCCTTCACAGAAAGTTTCCCAGCCCTTGCACTGTTGTTAGGTGCCGTCGAGTCCGTTCCGATTCAGCGACCTTACATAGAGCAGAACAAAACATTGCCCGGTCCTGCACCATCCTCACAGTCCTTGCCGCATTCCCCGTGTTTCCTTATTTTAGTCTGGAATCTCTGCTGAAACCTGTCCACCATGGGTGACTGCTGGTATTTGAAATACCTTTGGCATAGTTTCCAGCATCATGGCAACACACAGGCCACCACAGTACAACAAATGAACAGGTCAGTGGTGGACACGAAAATCACAATTATAATAGTCTTTGATCTAATGAAATTTTTTGGTTTGTTTTGAAAACACCTTTAAAATTTGCCCTTTTCTCACAGTGGGTCTAGTGGGTTCCCCAAACCCATCTCCCCAAACCATTTAGTGCATAAAAATATAAACTTACATAAAATATTTTGAGGTAATTTTAACATCATCACCTAAGGGGTTCTTTATAAAAACCCATTGCCGTTGAGTCAGTTCTGACTCATAGCGACCCTGTGGGACAGAGTAGAACTGCCCCATAGAGTTTCCAAGGAGCGCCTGGTGGATTTGAACTGCCGGCCTTTTGGTTAGCAGCTATAGAACTTAACCGCTACGCCACCAGGGTTTCCATAAAAAGGGTTGTTATCTTATTTTGTTTAAACAGGAGCTCTCTACATGTGTACGTGTGTGTTTACAGATCTCTAACTGTGTGGCTGGCAGGCTTAAAGGCGGTATGTCGGTCTCACTGCCAGCACAGGCCAAGGAGCTGAAGATACAGCGTTCCTGTGTTTGCAGAAGACAGGTAGATGAGTTTCCAGCATTGTTTGGGAGCCACATAGTCCCCATTGCTTTGCCACTTGAAAGATGTATTAATTGCACAGAGCGAACTATCTATGAGATTACTTTTATTTTACTCCTTAAACTCTTAGCTTCTGTGTTTTGTTTTAAAAAAAAACATGGGATTTAGTGACTTTTGTTTTTCAAATGGTTTGGCCATTAAAGATGATTTTCAGGTGTCTATTTTTTTTTTTTTTAATCAATGCCGAAGGTTAGGCAACCTGAATATAAACAGTTTACCCTTTTAATTGCACAGTAGAATAAAGAGAGGGTTCATGATAAATTTTTCTAAATATTTTCTAACATAGTCTAGCTTGCCTATGGGAAAGTTAAAGTCCAACAACTCAGTCTAATGAGCGGGCAAGATTTTCCTAAGTTTGGTGAAGGAGGTAATGCGTTACAAGCTTACACTGCTAATTGATCTGTTATTAATTAGAGGTGGCCACTTGAATTTTATAGATGTGAGTAATGAATTATTTGAATAGATCCTGGTAAAGACCCAAGGCAAGCAGTTACAGATGAGGTATAGTTATGAAAATAGAGGCTGTGGCTGTGATTAAGAAATTTGAGTGTTGGTAAAGGATCTTTTATGCGTGGGACATGGTTTCTGTCTTTTCTCGTCTGTAATCTCCTTACAAAGCAAGGGCTTTATATCCTGCTTACTGTTACGGGAACCTGCTCTAAGAGTATTTCTTGAATGAAGGGGCAGACTTAACAGTGTGTGGTAGTCTGCTGGAAGATAAGACAAGTAAGCTAACTACAACACAATATCCTTTGGGAGCACGAAGGAGAGGGTGCTGAGCTGGACATTTGAAGTCAAAGAAGCTTCCTGGTGGGAACAGAATTGAGGCCAGCAGGAGGAGCCCTTAGGGCTCTCCCAGATGAGGAGGGGATGGGAACTATGCCAGGAGAAGTGACAGCAAATTTGAAGATCAAGTAGGGTGAGAGCGAGGTCCCTTTACAGCACTGGAACAACTTGTGGGGATGACTGATCCTCGCATGTGGGGGGCGAGGCATGGTGAGAGATGAGCAGAAAGATAAGGGACCTTCGTAAGCAATGTTGGCCTCACAGTTTACCCTGTACTGCAAGAGCAGCAGAGAGCCCCTGACATCCGATGAGAATTTTCAAACATAAAGAAAAGTTGAAGGAACAGTTGACACTCACATGCCCCAACCTAGATGCTACAATTAACATTTAACTATATTTGCTTTATCACGTCTGTATCTCTCTGTGTGATCCATTTTCTTGACGCATTTCAAAGTCAGTTGCAGGTATCAGTACACTTCCTTCCCTCTAAATACTCAGTAAGCATGTCATCAACTAGCATTACCTGAAGCTGCTAACCAAGATGTTGGCAGTTAAAATCCGCCAGGCGCTCCTTGGAAACTCTATGGGGCAGTTCTCCTCTGTCCTATAGGGTCACCATGAGTCGGAATCGACTCGACGGCAGTGGGTTTTTTTAGTGGGTATAAAACATAAAATAATACTTGTGAAAAGTGTGCTTCTTAGTTCAAGTAGATACACGAACCTAAATGGGCAGCTCCCGTCCGGAGGCAGGGTGAGAAGGCAGAAGGGGACAGGAACTGGTTGGATGGATACAGGAAACCCGGGGTGGAAAGGGGGAGTGTGCAGTCACATTATGGGAATTGCAAGTAGGGTCACATAACAATATGTGTATAAATTTTTGTATGAGAAACTTAACTTGAGCTGTAAACTTTCATCTAAAGCACAATTAAAAGAAAAAAGGTTATGTGTCAGCTTGGCTAGGCCATGATTCTCAGTGGTGTGACAGTTATGCAACGATGCAATCTGCAGTTAGGTGATGATGTCACTTGGCTGTTATGTAGTGATGCCGTCGCCCTCCATCTTGTGATCTGACATCATCCTGCATTATCACGTAACACTGATTTTCTCATAACTACCTGGTCTTTGGAGCCTAACTATGTCAATAAGTGAGGGGTGGATTTAGAACCTTTGTCTTCATCGAACTTTTAAACTTTTGAAACAGGTCTATTTTCAAATGTCCACATTTGCTATCAAGACAAATCACACAGTGCACTTAGGTGTAGGGAAAGTAAAAGCTGCAGAAAATAGTTGGTATAATTGAGGTGAGAGACCTATGAAAAGAAAATATGAGTATTCAATATTCAACCAACTGTAACTTCCAAACATTATTAAATATGACCAATGACAGAGGAAAAAAGAGTAGTTGACAGCGATTTTTCTCCCCAAAATGTTTTGTTTCAGTAAGCAAAGTGCTGCTTCAGACATTCGAGAACCTTCTCTGTGCCAGGCATTGTTATTCTTGGGAGTAAGATATTCTATTTTTTTCCTCATTCCACTTGGCCCTGAGAGCTGAGGGGAGCTGCATTCTTGAGAAATATGACTTGGATTCTGGCCATGCTGCCACCATTCCCTGTGATTTTGGCTGTTTGGCCTCAGTTTCCTCAGCTGTAGTCAAAGAGGACCACACTAGAGCTCCTGAACAAGCCTCAGATGCTGTTGGCGAGATGCCTTTTACTCTCAATCTGACCACTGCTAACTCAGTACCAGACGTGAGAGATTTTGAAGGCACAGGGTAGGAAAAAATCTCCAACTGCTATGTTTAGCATATTGTATTTATTTGTCCATATGCTCTTTTCGTTTTCAAACTTCATGTTCTAAAGTTTGTCTTAAAATGGATTCATGGGTTCTGAATGTTAAGATACACAGTTACCATCATTTAAAATCCCAGCAGAAAGGAGATGACCAGTATAGGGAACCACTTTATTCCCAGGCCTTTGAGCGGAATCAAGAGTAGGGTCCACCCGCCCCTCAGAGGAAGCCCGCAGAGAAGGATGCATTGCGTCATTTCTCTCTCCTGAAAATAGCAGTGACCCCTGGAGGCAGAAATACCTTTTTTTTCTTAAGTGAGTCATAATACAAAAACATTAAACAGTATCGTCTCTGTCTTTTGTATGTTGGAAAGAGCGTGCTTTGGAGTTAAATTCATATGGAATCAAATCGTTTGCTGTCATTTCCTACCTGTGTGACGTTGGATACGGTGCTTCACTTGAGCAGTTCTGAGCCCCAGGATCCATCTGTTAGGTGGGGGTAATCACTCCACCTTACAGTCGTGTTGGAGTTGCTGCTGGTTGAATGCACAAGGTGGGCACTCTGAAAGTGTTTGCCACTGTTGCTATAGAAACAGGTAGTAGCGATTAATAGTTCAGTTTGACTAAGGCGTGAGCAAAAGGAGGCGAATTACAGCGGTTTAATGTTTATTATATGGAAATACATTGGCATACTTGATATTGTGTTCTTTTTCTGTCCTGGCTTCTTAGTCCTTTGTATTTCAAACCCATTAATTCCCAATAAAGTCTTAAAATATCCCCAGAATGGGTTGTCGTTGTTGTTAGCTGCCAATGAGTTGGCGCTCAACTCATGAAGGCCCCATATGACAGAGTAGAACTGCTCCATACGGTTTTCTTGCCTGTACTCTTTACAGGAGCAGATTGCCAGGTTTTCTTTCACAAATCCACTGGGTTGGTTCAAACTTACAACCTTTATTTATTCATTTCATTGTATTTTAGATGAAGGGTTACAGAACAAACTAGCTTCTTATTAAACAGTACACACGTCGTTTTATGACATTCGTTAACAACCCCAGGACATGTCAACACTCTCCTTTCTCAACCTTGGGTTCCCTGTTACCAGCTTTCCTGTCCCCTCCTGCCTTCTTGTCCTTGCCCCTCGGCTGGTGTACGATTTAGTCTCATTTTTTTTATGGGCGCGTCTAATCTTTGGTTGAAGGGTGAACCTCAGGAGTGACTTCATTGCTGAGCTAAAAGGGTGTCTGGGGGCCATACTCTCAGGGGTTCTCCAGTCTGTCAGGCCAGCAAGTCTGGTCTTTCTTTTTGTGTTAGAGTTTTGTCCTACATTTTTCTCCAGCTCTGACTGACAACCTTTAGCTAAGCAGCCAATGGCAAACCGCTTGCATTATCCAGGCTCCTTCCAAAGTGGGTAAGGGGACAAAATTTGTGTCCTTCTCTTAGGGATTTGTGAAACTTAGGTTAATATTTATACGGCACTGAAATTAATAGTCCTTTTTGTTATGTAAGCACCCTGGTGGAACAGTGGTTAAGATCACCGGCTGCTAACCAAAAGGTCAGTAGTTCCAATCTACCAGCCACTCCTTGGAAACCATTGGGGCAGTTCTACTCTGTCCTATACTAACTCGATGGCAATGGGTTTTGGGTTTGGCTACGTAAGACAAGATCTGTCAGTGGCTGCCCTATAGGGAGTTTAGGAATATACATTTTGCTACGAAAGGAGCAAAATTTATAAGCACTTTAGTGATGGGCACTTTCCAGGCACTGGGGACGCAGCAATGAGCAAAGCAGACAGACAGAATGCTTGTTCTCTGGATTGTGCGTCTGAGAGTGGGGGAGAGACTAAGTAAAATACGTATTATGTTTGTAAGTTCAGTGGAGAAAAAGAAAATGAGGAGTGAGGAGTATTGGAAAGTTGTCATTTTAAGTGAGGTGGTCAGGAAAGGCCTGCTGGCAGGGGTGATATTTGAGTGAGGGGGTAAGGAGGTCCCCCAGAGTCGCCTCAGAGGAAAGGCCTTCCCCAGCTTCCTCATCCTTCCCCCCGACCAGCTCAGCCCTCGAGTCCAGCTGTCCTACCCCCACTGCCAGGACCCTAGTTCAGGCCTGCCTCCTTTCTTTCTAGGGCTCCCGTGATAGCTCATTGTCTAGTCTCCTGACTGCCGACTGACCCACTCAGTCATCTTCGCTTTTGCCATGTCGGTCTTTCCAAAATAACCTAAAATCCGGCGGTGGACCCACATAATCTTTATGAGAAAGTCTAACCTTTTCAGGCTGGTGTAAAACTCCCCTCACGGCTTCCCTTCCCTTTTCATTCTCACCTTCTGCCGCTTTTTCTCCACACATCCTAATTTCATGCATTCTGAGTTATTTGTCCGTCCCAGAAGGACACTCCTTTGCCTTCTGGCCTCTCCCCGTGCCTGCTTTCCTAGAATGACTAACTCTCCATGGTCCGTTAGCGTTACAAGATTTGGCTAAAGTGTTACCTTCTCAGCAAAGGCCTTGCTGACATCCAGGCAAAACCAGGCTCTTCCTCCTCTGGGCTGGCTTCCTGATTTGTTGCATCTCTCTTGTTTTTGTTGTTAGCTGCTGTTTGAGTTGGCCCCTGGCCACCCCATGCACAGCAGGATAAAGCACTGCCTGGTCCTGGGCCGTCCCCACGATCTGTTGCAGAGGTTGCGGATTGGACCATTGTGATCCATGGGCTGATTGTTGAAAGTAGATCACCAGGCCTTTTTTCCTAGTCTTAGTCTGGAAGCTCCACTGAAACCTGTTGAGCATCATAGCACCCAAGCCCCCACCGACAGATGGGTGGTGGCTGTGCAGGAGGCACATTTGTTAGGAAAGGAACCTGGGTCTGCCGCATGGAAGACGAGAATTCTGCCACTGACCCGTCACTGCCCCCGTTGTGTATCTAGTGTAGTCCTGGTAACAGTACCTTGGAGTTATCTCCTGTTGGTCTTCCCTCTCCAGCTGATGGGCTCCTGGAGGACAACAGCTTTGACTACGGGTCTTTGTATCTCTGCTGCTTGGCCTAATGCAGCAAACTCCTAATGCCCCCGTTCTCGCAGTGTGGTCCCTGAACTAGGAGCCTCAGCGTCTCTGTGGGCTTGTTAGGACCCCCACCCCAGCTTTACCAAGTCAGAAACCCCGGAGGTGGGGCCCAGCAGTCGAGTGTTCTGACAAGTTTAACAAGTGGTTTGAGGACCACTAGCCCAGGGAACGAGTGATGGACAGACAGCATTCACTCAGGAGTGAACTGTGGTTTCCTGGTAAGTGAGGAAGAAGCCTTCCACCTGTCTCCAGTCCTTAGAAAAGGAAGCAGCCAGGCTCCAGAATTTAAAATAGTGGGCGTTTGTAGCTAAGGGTGACAGTATTTTTGATGTCATGAATTTGTTCTGAAAATCTATGGTGAGTCCATTGACTTAAATCTTTACAATTAGAAGGTAGGTAAGCTAAAAGGAGCGCACAAACTTGCTATTTTAAAAATCGCCTATAATAGCTCTGTCAGAGAGGACAGTTACTGTTGCTATTTTTATTCACCTGTTTATGCTTTGAGATTTGTTATGTGTGTATATTTTTTACTCAGAAACCTTTTATTTGAGACATTTGAAATAAAAAATTAGTTGACATAAACTGTTTTTTTTATTAACTTTTATTGAGCTTCAAGTGAACATTTACAAATCAAGTCAGTCTATCACATATAAGTTTATATACATCTTACTTCTTACTCCCACTTGCTCTCCTCCTAATGAGTCAGCCCTTCCAGTCTCTCCTTTCGTGACAATTTTGCCAGCTTCCAACTCTCTCTATCCTCCCATCCCCCCTCCAGACAGGAGATGCCAACACAGTCTCAAGTGTCCACCTGATATAATTAGCTCACTCTTCATCAGCATCACTCTCCTACCCACTGTCCAGTCCCTTTCATGTCTGATGAATTGTCTTCGGGGATGGTTCCTGTCCTGTGCCAACAGAAGGTTTGGGGACCATGACCGCCGGGATTCCTCTAGTCACTAAACTCAATTTTTTTGACCTTTATATAGGCATCTCTTCACTTTCTAACGTCTAAGACAGGAATTCATGAAATAAGATAAATCATGGGCCATATTACATGCAGTTTTACCTGACTGCTGCCAATTTTTTAAACTTAGGAGGCTGGTCACTTGATTTTTGCTTATAATACATAATTTTGTTCCTGTGAGCTAATCAGAATTCAGTTGGTGTCATGTTAACTTAAAGGACTTGTCGGGAAAGTAGTCTGCCATAAGAATAAAGACAACAAGAAATCTTGATTCTTTCCTTTCTGGTTTCTAGAACCTTTCTGGTGCTAGACCAGACTTTTTCATAAAGAGAAAGCTTTCATAGCTCCACTCCCGTTACAACGTCTAATACACCTGCGTCTACTGAGGTAAAGATATATTTTTTTAAGAGTTCTTGCATAGTTAGAAAACCAAAACAAATTATAAATTAAATGCCATAAAATATAGAACTGATGAAATTCAAATTAGGGATCTTAACATAAGGATGTTGTTTTCCTGAAATTAAATGCCAGTGCTGGGTTTAACAGTAGCCAGAAATATTTATGTATTTGCTTTTTCACTAGCTAACTTTATTATTTCCACGTTGGGTGTGACGGGTCATCGTGGAAATTAGCATCATCATAGACATTGCTGTTTTTGGCCCAGTCGGTTATTTTGATGGCCGGTTTAATAGTGCATTGTGAAAGTACCAAGAAGTAACCGCTCACTGAACAACGAACTTAAGGCTGCACTCACTGCTGTGAAGCATTGGAAAATGGCTCATGAAAACAACCAGCCTGCCCAGTACACTTGAATGTGGAACTGAACTGCCCTGGCGCACGTCTGAGTTTTGCATGTCTGTATACCACTCTCTGCTCTGTTCTGCCTGCGTCACTTGGCCTCAACCTGGCACCAGTAGATTTATAAACTCCACCCGTGCCAGCACTAGCTGCAGTGATGGTCATTATGAAGACTCAATTTTTTTTCAGCTTAACATGAAAATGAAAACAATTTTCAATTCTCAGAGAACTCATGGACCTTCAGGAATCTGAGAAACTCAGATCCAAGAAACTCAGCTTTATTATCTCTAAGTACTTTTTTACCATAAATATAGTATTAGTAACAACTAGATCACAAATCCATGAAGCAATAACATTTAAATAAATTCGCAGTATAAAAAAGCCCTCAACACAAGTTTTAAAACTTTGGCTAAGTTTAAATCAGACCATTTCCTGCTGTGAATATTTTTTAAATCTACTTTGTATTTTTGTCTGTCCTACATTCGTTCTGCCCTCTTCTTGCCCAGTGTACTTGCCCACTCCCACTCCTCTGCCCTCTTCTGTGTTTTTACAGCTTCGTGTTTTTGGAGCCCTGGTGGCGCAGTGGTTAAGTGTTTGGCTATTAACTAAAAAGTCAGCAGTTTGAATCCACCAGCCGTTCCTTGGAAACCCTATGGGACAGTTCTGCTCTGTCCTGTAGGGGTCGCTATGGGTCAGAATTGATTCAGTGGCAACAGTTTTTTTTTTTTTATGCTTTTGACGAGGCTACTACAGTCACAATTCCCTGCCATCATCAGCTTTGATGTGCCATCCATCCTCCATGGTTGGCCCATGGGTGCACTTAGGGTCCACACCAGGCCAGTGAAGAGCCTTCTTCCTCAGAAGTTAAACTAGGATGATATAGGAGTAGAGCTTCTTGTAGCTATGGTTTCCCACTTTTCCTCCCCTACCAAAAAAAAAAAAAAAGTTTCTTCCCATTGAGTCAATTCTGACTTATGGCAACCCCGTGTGTTTCAGAGTAGAACTGAGCTCCAGAAGGTTTTCTTGGCTCTAATCTTTCCAGAAGCAGATAGCCAGGCTTCCTCTCGTGGCACGGCTGGGTGGGTTCAAACTGCCAACTTTTAGGTGAGTAAAAAACCACCAAATCAAACCCATTGCCGTTGAGTCGATTCCTACTCAAAGCGACCTTATAGGACAGGGTAGCACTGCCCCATAGGGTTTCCAAGGAGCGAGCACCTGGTGGATTTGAACTGCTCACCTTTTGTTAGCAGCTGTAGCTCTTGACCAGTACACCACCAAGGTTTCCTTTAGGTGAGTAAGTTGAGTGCAAACCATTTGCACTGCTTAAGGACCCAGCCCCTGAAAAATACCCACGGACAAAGCTGCTGGTAATAGGGTAAAATGAGATTTAACGAGAAGAGCAGAATCCTGGTGCAAGTAGAGTCCGCATCTCTGGCTCTGTGGCTACCCGTTTTCTTTCGTCAAATTACCTTTTTGGTTGAAGCCAATTCTAGTTGGCACCAGACACCATCCAAATAACCCAAATTATAATAATCAATAATTTTTTCCCATTTTTTATGTATCTAGGTGAAGATGGAGCTGGAAAAACAAGCTTAATAAGAAAAATTCAGGGAATAGAGGAGTACAAGAAAGGAAGAGGACTGGAATATTTGTACTTAAACGTGCACGATGAAGACAGGGACGGTGAGTGTCGTTTGTTTGCAGCGTGAGCCCCTTGAGGTCTTTCTGAGACGCTGCTGCTTACGTTAGCCTTTGACCTAGCGCGTCAGTCTTCAGTAGGAGGCCCACGGAGGCGTGCCTGTCAGTAACTATTTGTGTCCAGGCATAGTTTTACTGGTTTGGGATGGGGATTCATAATGATACTTGTAAACATCTTAGGGTATTCCAGCAGGCAGACCTTAGCTTTCTCGCCAGTCTGGAAGAATCTGTATTTTTTATTTCACTGTCCTTCAGATAATGAGATAAGACTATCCTCCGGTTGTTTTGCTGACTCCCTTTTCACCTCCTTCTCATTTTCTGACATAAAAATGTCATCTACTCCCCAGCTTTTCTCATCTGATCAGCCATGTTTTCATCTCTAGATCACTTGCCTTCTCTTTTTTGTGTAAAACATCTTGAATATGTGTGGCCCTGTCTGCTGATGGTAAGACTATAAATATGTCATGCAGTCTCTGGTTTGGGTTGAGAAATATGAAGGAGAGGCTGCTGGTGCTGTGTGGGCAGTCGAACCTCTTCAGGTTTATTTTTGGTGAATGTGACCTCATAGTTGAATCCTGTCAAAGCCGGTGGATGTCTCCTGTGGAGATGCCCTAAAATACCGAGCAGTATTGTCAGTTGAATGGCAAGGTAACTTAATCCTGTTGCCTTGGTAACCTTCTTTTGTCTGTTGTAGATCAAACAAGATGTAATGTATGGATCTTAGACGGGGCTCTGTATCTCAAAGGCCTCCTTCAGTTTTCGCTGGAAGCCATTTCTCTGAAGGACACGCTAGTGATGCTGGTTGTTGATATGTCAAAGCCTTGGACTGCTTTGGATTCTTTACAGAAATGGGCAAGTGTTGTTAGAGAGCATATTGACAAACTGAAAATTCCTCCTGAAGAAATGAAAGAAATGGAACAAAAGCGTGAGTAGTCCAGAAATATTAACACAGATTTCACACACGGAATGTCTTTGCTGACGATAGTCATCATTAAGGCTTTTTTTCACCGTGATTAAGGTTTAATGAAGGAAGTATAACGTGACTGCCGTTTTTGAAGTTCAGCTTATCGACATGCTGGGTTTCAGTATAGTTTCAAATTAGAAACGTGTACATAGTAGCAGCCTCTTGAGTAGAAGATGCTCTTTCTCCTTGCCAGAAAGCTGTGTGTGTTCATTTTGGAAAATACGTTTTTAGAGTGAGCAGCACTGTGGATCTTTGTCCAGCTGTTCATTTCCAGCCGTTTCTGCTCCTGATACGCAAAGCAGCCTTACCAGCCGGGTCAGAATGAAATGTGTCTGCTAAGACATTAGCAACGTAAAGAGGTGAAGCTGGTTTCATGGTTTACAAAGTATGTGTTTTGTATGCACCATGTGTATTGGAAATTTTCATGGAAATTATGAAAAGGATATGGGTCATTTTTAAGAGGCTGTAAGCCAGTCACATTATTTCTAAATTTTACTGAGTGCTCTTCATTTGCCAGTGCTGTGCTTTGCTTAAATATACATACTACAGATGAAATGCGACTTTTCTTTGTTATTGTTAGCTGATAATAACTTTCAGGTAATAATTGGTCATTTACAGAGATTGTATAGTGGCTTTTTCTTTGCATGTAATTTCTTTTATCCTTTCGTGGTTTGTGAGTTTGAGAAGGTAGAGAGCAGGAAGCAGATTGTGCCTTGGCCAGAGTATTCTGTGCAGATCGAAGCAGGCCTGGGTAGAGCCCCACTCTTTGGGGCCACCCCGCACCGCCCTGTGCCTGCTCTTACTCAGCGTGGGTCCAGTGTTTATGTACTGACTTCGAAATAGATTTCTCATACCCTTTTCATTTCTTCTGTTATACCCAAATAAGTATAAAGTCTAGTAAAATGCATATTTAGACTATGACAGAAAAATCTGTCTGCTTAAAGAAAGCAGTTTTTAAACTCTGTATTAAATTATTTGACTTTCAGTCATTAGAGACTTCCAGGAATATGTAGAGCCAGGAGAAGATTTCCCACCTTCCCCCCAGAGAAGGAACACTGCGTCGCAGGAAGACAAGGACGACAGCGTGGTCTTACCTCTGGGCGCGGATACGCTTACACATAACTTGGGCATCCCAGTACTGGTGGTTTGCACAAAGGTCAGTGTGCTTCCCAGAGACTCCGCTGCTGATGGTCACCAAGGACGAACAGCTGGTTTTGTTTCCAGGCTTCTTTTGGAGCTGACTCATTAGATTTCCTAGATAATTTTTCCGAAGAAATAGAAGTAATAGTATATAAAGTATTGAATGATATTCACATGTTGGTCTTGTGATCATAATAATTTCTTGGAAAGAAAATGTTATTTCAAATATTCGTTGTTTCATTTTTCTAATTCTAATTAGATGTCATTGTGCAATAATGCTTTATTGTATTATTTAGTGTAATAGTTTAGTGGAATAATAGCATCCAGTAGAATGTGGAAATGATGAAACAATATCATTAATATCACACACAAGTAAAATTATGCTGAAGATCATTCAGAAACGGCTGTAGCACAGCACATTGATGGGGCTGCCAGAAATGCCAGCTGGATTCAGAAGGGGACGTGGAACCAGGCATGTCATTGCTGATGTCAGATGGATCCTGGCCGAAAGCCTGGAGTACTAGAAAGATGTTTACCTGTGTTTTATTGACTGTGCAAAGGCATTCGACTGTGTGGATCCTAACAAACTATGGATAACATTACAAAGAATGGGAATTCCAGAACACTTAATTGTGCTTATGTGGAACCTGTACATAGACCAAGAGGCAGTTGTTTGAACAGAACAAGGGGATACTGTGTGGTTTAAAGTCAGGAAAGGTGTGCATCAGAGCTGTATCTTTTCAGCACACCTATTCAACGTGTATGCTAAGCAAATAATCTGAGAAACTGGACTTTACGAAGAACGCAGCATCAGGATTGAAAGAAGACTGAGTAACAACCCGAAGTATCCAGATGATACAACCTAGCTTGCTGAAAGTGAAGAGGACTTGAGACACTTACTGCCAAAGATTAAAGACTACAGCCTAAAGTATGGATTACACTTCAACAAAGAAAACAGAAATCTCACAACTAGACCAATAAACAACATTATGATAAACGGGAAAGCTAGGAGTTGTCAAGGATTTCATTTTGCTTGGATCCCCAATCAACACCCATAGAAGCAGCAGTCAAGAAATCAAATGACATGACGTGTATTGTATTGGGTAAATCTGCTGCAAATGACCTGTTTAAAGTGTTAAAAAGCAAAGATGTCACCTTGAGGACTAAGGTGTGCCTGATCCAAGGCGTGGTGTTTTCAGTCACCTCATATGCATGTGAAAGCTGGACAGTGAATAAAGAAGACCAGAGAAGAAGTGATGCCTTTGAATTATGATGTTGGCAGAGAATATTGAATATACCATATTCTGCCGGAACAACAGACACACCTGTCTTGGAAGAAGTACAGCCAGAATAATGCTTCTTAGAAGCAAGGATGGCAAGACCTCATCTCACGTACTTTGAACGTGTTATTAGGAGGGACCAGTCCCTGGAGAAAGACATCCTGCTTGGATGTCGGACCCGGGTTCTCGGGGCCAATCTGCCGGACCAGGAGCAGTGGGCGAGGCCCTTGAGTTGCTGACTTCGTTCGGGTGGCGGTTGCTGGTGTTGGTGCTGGTCTACCTGGCTGGGGCAGTGGGACTCGGCATGCGTTTGGTGCTCTTCGGCTTCGCCCTCTACCTGGGCTGGCGCCAGGTCCGCGATGAGAAAGAACGGAGTCTTCGGGCCACACAGCAGCTGCCGAACAACAATCAGTGGCTCACAGCGAAAACACTCTATGTGAGCCATTGCGAGGGTCAGCAAAAAACGAAGACCCTCAATGAGACGGAATCACGCAGTGGCTGCAGCAGTGAGCTCAAACAGCAGCGATTGTGAGGATGGTGCAGGACTGGGCAACGTGTTCTGTGGTACATCGGGTCGCTGTGAGTCAGAACTGACCTCACGGCACCCAACAGTAATAGCACTATCATTTAGTAGATGTAATTATAGGCAAAGCGATAGTTCAATTTTTTGGTAGCTAGTTTTTTATGTAATAAAATATTTTTTAACATTAAATAATTAAAAAAAAATTTTATTGTGGTGAAATGTGTATGACAACACTTACCATTTCAGCCATTTTATGTGTACAATTAAGTGACATCAGTTAGTTCACCATGTTTGCAGCCATCGCTGCCATTCATTTCCTTTTTTCTTAGGATGTTCCTATACGATCACGATTATCAAACTTCGGCTAACTTAGTCTGTGACTGTATACACGTCTTATAAAATTTCAGATTTCCTTTAAAAATAATTCATAGCTCAAGTTCATCTTCTCATTTTGTCCTAAGTGCTATATTTTTGCTGTTTGTAATGCGTGGAGTGTTGTTGTGAGGTGCTGTCGAGTCAGCATTCATGGAGGAGTTAAGAAAATGACAGAACATAAACCCTTCTGAGACCTAAAATTATTCATGTTTTTTGTAACATCTAAAGTTACCACGTATAAATTGAGAGAAGGTACAGAATTTATTCATCTTTGCAGTAGAAATGATAAAAACGTTTTAAAACGTAGCTCATTTTTGTAGCATTTAACGTAAAACTTATCAGTACCAAAGGGTTGGAGGGCAGCGTTTGCGATGATGAAGGTTTATCGTCAGCCTTTCAGGTGGTGAGTCTGGTGCAGCTAGTCGTTACTTACACCTTTCCTATACAAGTGTATTTTTAGAAGTGCATGTTGGCATCGCTTTGCGAGTGGTTTGTTTTCATTTTCTTTGGTTTGGCAAAGAGCTGTGTCCCTGCTTTGCCACAACTTGCTTCATAAAAAGCAATCTTATTTTCCAAAGGAGAAAGGTTAAATTTAAAGAGTCCTGAGTCAATATCAGATAAGTCATAGATTCATAAAGTTTCCAAGCTGGGAAGACCGTCTCCTGTATCTCGTAGACTCAGCTATCAGGTCTGCCACCTTTCAGTGTGTAGGAGGATGGAAGAACGTGTTACACGGATGTGTTGTGATGGCTCAAGTCCAGGGTTTAGGGACTGGAAACTGAGACTGAGAGAAAGAGAAAGTTTCTTGCCTTAGACCCAGATCCTGTGGTTTCAGTTAAAACCTCCACTGAACTACCATGCTTTAGCAGAAGTGCCTTGATGATAAGTGTCTTTAATCATTTGAGAGACTCGCTCTCAGTTGTATAAAATGGCAAACATGCTACCTCAGCTTATGCAAGGAGAGACTGTGCACACCAAATCCGACCCCAAACTAATAATGGGTATAACGGACATTAATAAATGTTTCTGTTTATATTTCTCAATTCAGAAGGGTTTTGGAGAAATAATTTGGATGATACGGTGTTTGAATCAAACGTCTTCTCCCTCTCTTTTTTTTTTCCTTAAGATAGAATTTAGAATTCTTTCATTGATTCTTCAGGTAGCATTTCAAAAATAACCTGTCATTCCCGTATTTTGTTCCTGTTGAGATGGTGGTGAAAGTGCATAAAAGCACCAGAAAACAAATGAAGGTCAGTTAAGAATTATCAGATAAACAGGGCAACAAAAAAGAGAAAATGGTGTGAGGTGGAGACTCCCTGGATATACAGAAGTGTTTCATAGAGCTGGAATAGATCTCGAAAACTTTGTTCTAGAACAGAAGTAGTTAGCAAATGTGACCAGTCGGTATAAGCTTGTCCTGTTAATAACCCCTTTATGGGAAAAAAAGCCTTCTTCTTGGCGTTCTCACCACATTCAATGTACCACAAAAGTCAGTGCTTTTTAAAGAAAGAAAATGATCGTTTAGTCTTAAGACTTCAACCTGTTGTGCAGGATTTTATTTTAGAAAATTAAGAGAGAAATACTCAGGTTTGTCATGCATAAACTCATTGTTGTAGCAAAGTAGTCATGGCAAGGCAAACAAGTAAGACCTCGCAACATTCATTTAGAACTGGGGAGGCAGAATTTACAATTACACTGTTATTCTGTGGTTAGAGTCCCAGCCTTTAGACTTCAGGCGTTTGTCTTTTATGAGAGATCTCAGGAGGAAGGCTTGACCACACACAGCTCGAACCTCATAGCCGAAGTCTGCAGTCTTTGGCTATGGGCAGAGCCTCAGCAGGCTTTTGGTCTTCAGGAAAGAGTAAGAGACTAGAGAAAGATCCCTCTGCCTTCTCTCAGTGGGCGAGCAGAAGTTCAGGGTCCATATGTGAAATTCCCACATTGGCCTCACATGATGAGGGCCACTGTGAAGTCAAAGGCATGTATGTTGTATCTTTTCTTCAGGGTTAGAGATGAGCCGAATGTCACATTTTTTCTTCAAGGTTAGAGATTAGGGAGATTGTTTAGGTTTATGTCTCAAGGCTAGTTTACAAATATCAGCGATGTCTTCTTTGATCACCGCATGCTTGTTCAAGGTCAACTTAAAGGTTATTTACCACGTGCTTCTATGTCGAAGTTTAGATGTTTTCTAAACAACTGTCTAATGACTTACAGGTTCCTGATGATTTATAGTTAATGTTAGAGAGCCTGACAAAGGTGGACATGTTTCTAAGTTCACATTATGAGTGATTATACATGTGTATTTTGAAAGTGTAATACTGACTTACACTTTATGGAACTTGAGAGCATCATAAAAAGATACAAAGCACAGCCAGAAATCCTTAGCTATCTAGGGGTGGTTGATAGTCTAAGTTCTCCTTTTCAGTTTCCCCCATCCAAAATTGAACTGTGTAAATCATGATATTTAATTTTGATAATTTAAAGTTAATCTTGTATTGTTCTTTTTAACTGTTACCTCAACAGTGTGATGCCATTAGCATATTGGAGAAAGAGCATGACTACAGAGACGAGCATTTTGATTTTATTCAGTCACATATCCGGAAGTTTTGTTTACAGTGTATCCTTTTAATACATTGATTGTCGCTGTGTACCTTACCTAATGTTATTTGTTTTCTGAAGCAAAGGAATTAAATTGACGGACTGTAGAAATTCCTTTAATGTTTTCCCTCCGGCCTTGGGTTAGAAATTTGATTTTAGATCTCAGGTTTTCATTTTAGTTCTCAAATGATTTGTACCTGGGTGTTTTGAGATATAAAACGAGTATCAAAATAGATACCTTTAATATGCTTTGTTTAAAGGACTGCTTAAAATCGATCAATCTTACATGGAAAATACTGCCCTTGGATCAGATACTTTGCAGTTGGATTCCCCAACCAAAGCTTTTGGGTCTAAAAAAAAAAAGAGATGATACTAGGAGTAGATATTAATAACAAGTTATACACACGTGTTTATAGTGTCCGCAGTTCACAGATAGTCTTTATTAATGGACTAGCTGAATAAGGTCACTTGACCCCAGTGGGTTCCCTCTCCCCTTGTCCTCTCCATGGACCTTCTTCTTATGTCACCTAACGGCTGAGTTGAGTTAAAGGGTACTCACCTATGTAAGAATCTTTAATAAGAAAACAAAAAGCATAATTGAAGTAGAAATACCTATAACCTATTTGTTATCTTTGCAGATTAGAAAATTTGAGAACAGATAGTGTCTTTAAGCATTTATTTAATGCAGTGCTAGAAAATGTAAATATAGAAGTGTGATCAGGAGGGAAATTGTCCATTAAATTACAGACCTTTAACACTGGTTGATTTTAAAAGTGTCCAGAAGGTGGGAAGTCATCTCCAGATAGTGAGGTATTTGTTTGGTAGTGAGTGTGATGATTTTAAATAATCTTTATGTAAAATATTTTAAATTTTAATGGCAGTATAAATTTTTTAGCTGTAGAAACGATCCAAATTATCATAAATCAGCTCTCATTATGGGGAAGATCGTTAATGAAAAGTTCACACAATTAAGCCTTTACTAAGATTATGATGTTTGTTTCTCCCAAGCTTTACACCAAGTTAAGTAGCATTTAACAGTGTCGCTTTTAGGTTCACAAACCCCAGGCCAGTCCTGGAAAATCCCAGCTAAAGAAGTTAGACCGCTCTCGGCATTTCCCTTCAGCCTAAGACACCTTCTCTCTTGTGGGCACACGGCCACCGCGTGGTTGTGGGATCTCAGACTTCTCCTTTATCTTTTCTTTTTTTTTTTTTTAGCCTTTGGTCTTTTGATCCATCGTGTCTTTTTGAATAAAACATCCAAGGTAGGACCTGCTTTAATGAATACCTAATGTGAGGTTGTTTTATCTCAAGTTTGGGTCATGAGATTTACTTTTGCCTTGAGTCGTTCTTAGAAGGCTTCTTGGTAGTACCCCCACTGGTTCACCTTCTCTCATCAGTGGGTCTCCCAAGCTTTGTCCCCAAAGTCCTAATTCCTGGGATTAGTAAAAACTGCAGGAGACATTAGTGCATACATTTTTGTTCAAAAGGCAGAGAAAACGGTCATGAAACTTAGGAAGGATAAAAAACACTTGAGCGTAGAGGCGTAATAGTGTCGTGTTACTACATCTGCCCCTACTCTCTCAGCTTAACGGAACTTTTGCCCTCCTAAATGGTTATGTAAAGACTGTTGTATTTGCATTTTAGCTCGTATTTAAGTATACTTTTGAAATTATTATATAAAATGGAAGTTATTTTTGAAACTAATAAACACATAGATGTAAATCTTAAGTTCAGAACCCAGAACTTTATGATATCTGTTCATGGAATTTGTCCAAGTTTTTCTTTAATTACCGGTATTACTCAGATGGTGCAGCCCTTATTTACACTTCAGTAAAAGAAAACAAAAATATAGATTTAGTGTATAAATACATCGTTCAGAAGCTATATGGATTTCCCTATAAGATTCCTGCTGTTGTTGTGGAAAAAGATGCAGTATTTATGTAAGTATAGTCTTAAGTATGTTATTTTATCTTGTATTGATGCTGCTGTTTGGTGAGCCATGGTTTTCAGTTTTAAAGTGGGACCAGTAGACCTTTTTGTGCTGAGTAGATGAGAATCGGCCCGTAGATTGCTATATTTATAACCTGCTTTTTTTTTTTTTTTTTTGATCTATTTACCATTCCCTTTTAGATTTACTGGTGGCCTGAGCCTTTTTGGAAAAGCCTTTGCTAGTAAACTGTCCACCGGGTGCATGAATCACTGTATTGTATCTACTTAATTCTTCAGTTAATTATGATATATAAATGACCCAATGTGTAATCTAGATGGGCTTTTAAAAAGTTATCTGAATAAAACTTGGAGATAATGATTACAGCCTTCCCCCCAAAAAAACTATTAATGGCATTTTTTAATCAGGAAGATTGATAATCATTTTAGGTGTATAATTAGTAAAACACGACTTGGGCATTATCATAAGAAGCAGACTAGTTGGCCATGATTGGTCAGATTGCTCCCCTACATGGTTGTGGATTGAATGAGAACAATGATATAAATGCTTTAGAGTTTATCATGTACACTTCTTTCCAGTCCAGCAGGGTGGGATAATGACAAGAAAATAGGAATATTACATGAAAATTTTCAAACATTAAAACCAGAAGATAATTTTGAAGACATCATAACTAAACCACCTGTCCGAAAGGTAACACTTCTGGTATTTAGTCTCAGTATTTTGACTTTTAGATCGAGAGGGAACTCTGTCACTTTAACATTGAAAGGAGAAAGGCACAGAGATTCTCCTTTATCTGGAGGGTTTCTAACTGTAATTTGGGTGTTTCTGATGAATAGTTCACAAGAAGGACCTGTTTTAGCAAAATGTAAATCAACTATTCAGTTGCTGAATTGTCCCTTAGTCTTTGGCATATTTATATTAGCAAATATTAGTACAGATTCCATTTCTTTCTAATATAACCAAAACCAGACTCCTTGCCGTAGAGTCAGTTCTGACTCATTGTGAGCCTGTAGGACAGAGCAGAGCTGCCCCATAGGGTTTCCAAGGCTGTAACCTTTACAGTAGCCTACTGCCACATCTTTCTCCTGCGGCGGGTGGGCCAAACCTCCCATCTTTCAGTTAGCAGCTGAGAGCTTAACCACTGTGCCACCAGGACTTCTCTCTTCTAACGTAGTCCCTTAGAAATTATGGATTGGCGTGAGTGACTGGATTTTCAACAGTCAGGAATGGTCAGAATCTGTGAATTTTCCAATCTATCGCTCAGCCAGAAGCTAAAAAAATGTGAGAAAGATTTTCTTGGCTTCTACCTATTGAGACAGACCTTGAATCTTCTCTGCAGTTATTAGTTACCCGCAGGAGCCCCACAGCTATCCAAGAGCTTCCGGTTTCTACATTTACTTTTTAGCCTTAACTGCAGTGTGCCATTCACGCGATGGTAAAATCTGGTCCCATGAGGTACTCTTCTTTCATCTGCCTCGATGTTAAGATTTTATGTCACGTGGTATGTGATGCCCTGTAGTTAGATATAGATGTTTCCGAAAGGTTGTATAAAAATAAGTATTTGTGTATAATACATCTCACCGACTCACCTTTGGGTTGGATGTGTGTTGCAGGAAAAAGTCATTTTGATTTAACATGTGGTAAGATTCTTAAGAATCCAAACATGCACAGCGTAGAGCATCTGCCTTCTGTTCATATGTAATGAGTAAGTCAGATGAAAACTGAGACATCAGTTAGCATAGTATTTGGCTTGGACGTCTGTTAAAAGAAATGCCTGCATCGAGATAACAGTAGCAACAGTTGCCCCATTCTCTCCTCTGCCTCTTGATTGCATAGTATTTATCGAGGGCCAGGCAGGGCTGTTCTGGGCACCAGGCGCTCACTGGGAGGGTGATGCTAACAGTAAACTGACCAGCTGATGGTCAACGTTGTGAAAGTAAAGCAGGGTGAAGAGAGCTGGCCAGAGAGTCTGGGAAGGCGCCCGAATGAGGGCGGGAGACAGGAGGCAGAGTTCCGGTGTGTGGGGCCTTACCCTTAGGCTGCAGTATGGACTTTGGATTCCATTCTGAGTGAGGTGGGAAGCAATTGGAGAGTTTGAGCAGAGGAGTGATATAATCTGGTAACTATTTAAAAGGATTGCACTGAAGGAGCTCTGGTGGCGTGACAGTTAAGGTCTTGGCTGCTGACTGAAAGGCTGGCCATTCTGAGCCTCTGCTCCGTGGGAGAAAGACCTAGCAGTCCGCTCCCATAAAGATTGCAGCCAAGAATCCTCTATGGGGAAGTTCTGCTCTGTCACTTGGGGTCATAAGGAGTTGGAATCTACCCGGAAGTACCCAGCTACAACAGTTGATTGCCTAATATCTCCAGTGCCATAGAAAATTAGAATAATAAAACTGGACAGCGGGGAGCTGAAAGGATCTCGCTGGCTGCTGGGAGGAAAATGGACCAGGGAGTACCTTGTATGGCCAGCATAGAAGCAGGAGGTGGGCTCGATTCCCTCATTACTCAGGAGAGGGTAGAGGTATATGGTTATTCATATTTGCGTATTTAAGTTGATATTCACTGAGCTGGGCTATTACTGGGATACAGCACCCGATTGTTGTTTAGCAAATTTGATAAGTAATATTGATATGCCTGTGGCCTCTAGGGTTTTGCTCTCCAGTACAGTAGCCACTAGACACATAAGGCTTTTAAATGTGAATTAAGAAAAATTAAAAATTTGGTTCCTTAGTTGCACCGGGCACGTTTCAGGTACTTAGTAGCCACAGGTGGCTAGTGGCTGCCATTGTGGGCAGCACAAATGTAGAGTGTTTACATCATCGCAGAAGGTGATCTGACACCTCTGCCTTAGGGGCTTGGGTGGGACAGCTCAGCCATGCGAATACAGTATATATAGGTGATGTAGTGCTGAACTGTCTTTTTTTTTTTTCAATTAATCTAATTGAGAGAGGAAGTTCTTAATGGCTTTGGCGTAGTGCCTTAAACTCACTCACTTCTGCCCGTTCCAGTTTGTGCATGAGAAGGAGATTGTAGCAGAAGATGACCAGGTGTTTCTCATGAAGCTGCAGGTACGAATTTGCATGAGAAGCAGAAATCGCTGTGGGTAAATTGTTCACACACATTTTCTTTAAAGTACAGTGGGACATGCTAGGAATGTCTGAACTCGAATTCTTTTTTTTCCTTTTCCCAGACCCTTTTATCAAAACAGCCACCAACTGCAGCTGGAAGGCCTGTGGTCAGTATTACAGAGTTTGACAAAATTTATTAAGATGTGGAATGTATTGTTTAAGTTTTTTTCTTAATTGTATACATATTTCGTGTGTGTGTGCTTTAATATAAACTTGAATTCAGAATTCTGGAATTCTCTTGTGAGGTTTGAAAAGATAAGCTTCATTTCCTTTTTGGATATTTAAATCATGTGAAGGTCTATTTTGCAAACGTTTGTTATGTGTCGTTCATTGTGGTGAGCCATTTATCTCAAATCCTCAGCAGCCCTAGGAGGCAGGTACTGCTGTTAAACCCATTTTACAGATGGAAAAATGAAGGGTTTGGAGGTGATGGTGACTTGTCTGAGATTATACAGCTGGAAGGATGCGAATCTGAGTTGGAACCCAGATCTGACTCCCAAGCTTATACTTTTAACCACACCTAATTACTCAGTGTGTCCTTTTCCCATTGAAGGAAGAATTAGTATTCTAAAATGCGGTAGACCTGTAGTACTCTCTGATAATGAGGACACCGTTGCTAACACTTTTGTCAGTGGCCTGCAGTGTAGACGTACCAGTAGGATGGATATGGGACAGTCGCAAAGTAATTTCCTTTCATAATAATAACTTCTGTGACATTGACAGCTTTGGGTGTTTCTAATTGTGGTTTTCCTATTTTTATGTAGGATGCCTCGCCAAGAGTCCCAGGAGGCTCCCCTCGAACACCAAACAGATCCGTGTCGTCCAACGTTGCTAGCGTGTCACCCATTCCTGCTGGGTCAAAAAAAATTGATCCAAACATGAAAGGTGTGTTGCTGTTTTTTTTTTTCTTTTTTTGGGAGAAAACAGTGCAGTACATTTTGCAGTGGAAAGAAATTGACAAAGAATTCTACCTTTTACCATAGCTACTTCCAGTTTTGTGCAGTACCTTCTAGTCTCTGTCTCTGAAGGTATAATCTCATAATTAATCAGATTGTAAGCCATTTTACATCATGTGCTTATTAACATCATTTTGGCATCCATGATACCAGCTGTTTGAAAGTTGTGTGTCGTATTCGTTGTAGGGAAACTGCAGTTAACATAAAGAGGAGCCTACATGCATGATAGTTCCTACCGTAGGAGCAACTGCCATAAGTGGGATTAGTGGGTCAGAGACTCGGTGTATTTTTATACCTTTGGTACTGTTTTTCAAATGATGGCTCAGCTTTATATACCATCAATGTTGACGATTGCAATTTTACCACAACCTAATCAAAAAAAAAAAAAAAAAAAAAATCAGCATCCTTTAATTACTAATAAGAAGCTCCCCTCCCCCAGTACTGCCCTTCTATTTGTATTTCCCTCCTGCGAATTGCGCTTTTATCTCTAGGGAACTTCTGGTTTTCCGGGAGGATCAGGTAACTTTTGTAACGCTTGATGCAGACACTTTGCAATAGTCACATTTTCGAAAACCCCTTTCAGAGGGGTGAGGTACTTGCCCCTGACGTCTGCTTGTTTACAGTGCTCTTCGCCTTTTAATGATAACCACTTTCCAGTTTTTTCATAATTATCAAACTAGAATTGAGTTTGGAATATACAGCTCTTAAATTTTAAGTGTGTTGTTTTCTGTGTGTGATTACTGTAATAGTAACTTATGGAGATATCTAATGTTCTGAGTAAACATGTTTGTTTCTTACAGCTGGAGCCACGAGTGAAGGTGTCCTGGCAAATTTCTTCAACAGCTTGCTGAGTAAGAAGAGCGGCTCCCCAGGAGGCCCTGGTGGTGGGAGTCCTGGAGGCGGGGCTGCAGGTGGAAGCAGTGGGCTGCCATCGTCCTCCAAAAAGTCAGGTAGAGTTGCCTAGAGCAAGTTATTTTTTTAAAAAATCATCTAGATGAGACCAAGCGGCCAACATTCACTTTTAAAACAAAGATGAGACTGTAAGGGGACAGGGAAACTAGATTAATGGAAACGAAACAACTAGAATGGAAATAGTAAGAATGTTCATGCATTGTGAAGAATCTAACCGATGTCACTGAACAATTTGTCTAGAAATGGGTGAATGGAAACCTAAATTACTGTGTAAACCTTCACTGAAAACACAATAAAATATTATTTATGAAAAAAAGAAACATTCCTCACTTCCAGGCAGGATTCTCAGCTGGGGGCTGCCCCTCAAGTTGAAAATTGCTATCAGAGTTCTTCTGAGATGTAAATGATAGCTGCTAGTTTTACCTCTATTTGGTAACAGACCCCACAATTGAACTAAAATAAGAGAACTTAATTTTCAATTAAGGATGTTTATATAATTTAGTATGCTAGAGGAAGTTTATGAAACCATTTACAGTTTTTATGGAAAGAGAGATTGGTGAAAACAACACTTTGAATTCTGTCTAAATCTTGTTTTCTTTGCCTTCACTGTAGGCCAGAAGCCTGTCCTATCAGATGTTCACGCAGAACTAGACAGAATTGCACGAAAACCGGTTACAGTTTCTCCTCCAACAGCTACACCCCCTACGGAAGGAGAAGCTTCTTGAAGATACCAAATAAAGCCATTTATTCAACTTTTTGGGAAGACATAAACTTGCCTCTGCCTTTTCCTTCAAAAGTGGACGTAGGGAGCTTTTCCGGATGGACTCAATTCTTGTCTGGTTTTGTTTGTTTGTCTTGTGGTTGCTCATTTTTTATAAAATGGAGCCATACAGAAAAAAATTATCCTACGTGATGTAGGATTGCCATTTGCATTGCCATTTTGCATACGGAAGTAATTTTGGAATTTTGAAAAACTCAAAATTTATAGTACTGAAATGCAGCCGTGTGACCATATTCTAAAGGCTATTTAAAAGCTATAGGAAGGTTTAGGGAAGGGCAGAAAATAATATGCAGTTTGGGCATTTAACTGACTTGGAAGTCCAAGCTTATTTAATTAAGACTATTAAAATCATAAAAAAAAATAAATTGTGTTTCACTGGAAAAAAGAAAACGATCAATTGTCAGATTTTTGCACACCAACATAAATGAATGCAAATAAGATACACCACGACACACAGCACATGCTGGGAAAACAGTCAGCGTTTGGCACATTAGTCATTGTCTCAGTCCATGGTCCTGTAAGTTGCCATCAAAACATGACTGAGAAATATCGGCCAAGATTTGTTTCACTGAGAAGCAAAGAAAGCACACTGCCTAAATGTGTAAAAGAAAAATGCAGAGGTTATTAAAATGTAAAGAGTAACAGTCTTTGGATTTGTCTATATATATACACGTATATGTGTATATATGGCTCTGCCTTAATATGCTCTTCTTTTGTTTGTGACTTTGAACTGTAATCAGTTAATAAAGTATTTATTCTCTGCGTTCAGGTTTCAGGTAGTTTGTTGCATTCTCTTATATTTAAGTTTGTATTTATCAGCTAGTGATTGACAGGATTTGTTAGTATTTTGAAGTTTTTGACCTGAATGGGATTATTAAGCATCCTGCTCTTTCTCTTTCTTCCTAAGAGACGAGTGAGTACGTGAGAGTCACGGTTTGGGAGTTTGCTTTGATCCACACGTCTGCCCAGGCACGTCTCAGGCTGCAGAATCTTAGGTCAGCCTTCCCGGTAGGTTACAAGACTGTCGGTCGTTGTTGTTGTTGAAAGGGAAGAAGCAATGCCGAAAGCTTGGCTGATGACTGACACGGAGCTCCTCTCTCACAAGCAGAGCACCGTTATCAGTTACATCGTTTTCGGTACCTGTTTCAGGACCTTCTTAAGAACGGTTTGATGGTTTGAAGTTCCACAAGAGAACACATCTGCATTTGACCGACTGAGTCATATCCAACAACTGGAAAAAACATTGGTTACCTCCCCTATGGATTGGTTTTTGTTATTTAACTCTATATATTCCAGAATTTTTTCAGCAGGAGTCCAGTATCTCTACTATCTAGCACAGTCCTTTCACTGGAACTTTAAAATCTGTTTAGTTCCACAGTAGTAATTGATTCCTTATCGTTGACTATAAATGCTGAAAATACACAAGGGTAATAATTTGTGGCCATATAGAAGCAACGTAGGATGTTTATGAGCATGAAAAATTAATTGGTGAACACGTTTTATTTGACAATATATATGAGCTAAAAATGCCACTGATAAAATCTTCAGGCCAGAAAAGTTTCTGCAGTTGTGTTGTAGAGACCAGTTAGAGACCAGTTCTTCTAAACTAGTACTTAGTGAAACAACTGGAACTGATGAAAGAAATAAAATTGCAAACTGTGCGTTCTGGCGTACTTTGAAATCTCTGCTACTGTGTCTGCATGCACAGACCAACTCATTTTTCATGTGTGACGCTGGAGATGTACTAGAAAATCCTGGTAATTACTCTGGTTGTTACCTGAAGTATTGTGATTGTTCACGTCACTGTGGGATTCAGTTTTAACTAAAACTTTGCATTTACCATGTTTAAACTTTAAATCTATTTTTGTACCGATTTTTGCAAGGAAAGAAATTTGTCTCAATTTTTTTTGGTTTTTAAGTAAACTTTTTATTGAAGTATAAAATGTGAAGTGTACAAGTTACAAGTGTACGGTTTGAAATATCACATAGTGACCATGTGCAATCAGCAACTAGATCAAGAAAGAAAGCACGTCCAGCACTGTGGAAACTTCCATGGCTTCTCTCAGTACCCCCACCCACAAAGTCACCACTGTCCTGAGTTCTGACTCTGCAGAGCTTGCTTATTTTCATGCTCTATATAAATAGAATCTTAGAATTCGCTGCAGGTAGTGACAGTTATTCATTCTCATTGTAGCGTAATTTTCCATTGTGCAAATATTAGTTATCCTTTATGCTACTGATGGTTGTATGTTCCCTACTGGTGTTGTAACAAATCGTCACAGATTTAGTGACTTAAAACTCTAAATTTATTATCTGACCATTCAGAAGTCCAAAATCAGTCTCACTGGGCTAAAGCAAGGTGTCTGCAGGCTGGCTTATCCTGGAGGCTCCAGGGTAGAAGCCATTTCCTTCTTTTCTAGCCTCCAGAGGCCACCTGCATTCATTGGCTTGTGGCCCCTTCATCTTCACATCCGGCAGCTTAGCACCTTCACCTCTGTCTGCTTCCATCACATTGCCTCTCAGTCTGACCCTTCTACCTCCATCTTTTAAGGACCCAGGTGATTACCTTGGGCCAACTCAGGTAGTCCATCATACTCTCGCCGCAAGGTCCTTAATCACATCTACAAAGTCCCTCGACCAAGGAAAGTAACGGTCACAGCTTCCAGGCGCGAGGAGGTGGATGTCTATGGGGCCCATTGCTCAGCCTACCGCAGGATGTTTGGATTGTTTTTGGTGTTTGGTCACTGTGATGAATAGTGTGCTGTGGACGCCCTTAAACATACCTTGTAGAAAATGGGTTCTTATATCTGCCGGATCCGTAGGGTCCATATATATTCAGCTTTAGTAGATAATGCCGGTTTTTCCAAAGTGGTTGTGAGAATCCCCATTCCCGGGAGAAAATATTTGCAAATGATCTATCTGATAAGAGTCTGCTGTTGCTGTGAGGGGCCATCGAGTCCATGCCGACTCATTGCAACCCTGTAAGAGTTTAGCATCCAGAAATTATTTAAAAACACTACTCAAAAAAAACAAAACGGAATTTGAAAATGGGCAAAAAATTTGAACAGACATTTCTCCAAAGATATGTAAATGGCCAGCAAGCCCAGGAAAAGATGCTCAGTGTCATTAGCCAGCAGGGAACTGCAGATCAAAACCACCGTGAGACAGGACTGCACACAAACTAGGACAACTGTAATAAAGTACAGATGGTCACAGGTGTTGCCGAGGATGTGGAGACGCTGGAACCCTCCCTGCTGGTGGGCAGCTAAAATGGTGTAGTGCTTTGGAAAACAGTTGGGCAGTTTTTCAAAAAGTTAGAGTTACCATGTGACTCAGCAGTTTCACTCCTAGGTGTATGCCCACGAGAAATGGGGGCGTATGTCCACCCAAAAATGTGTGAATGTTAGTAATAGCATTAGTCATAACTTCATGAAAGTGAAAACAACCCAAACGTCCATCAGCAGACGAGTAAGCAGTGTGCTATATCCAGGCAAGTGCGTATTATTCAACTATAAAGAGAAATGAAATACAGATACATGCTACACCACGCGTGAACCTTGAAAACATGCTATACAGAAGCAGCCAGTCACAAAAGGCCACACATTTTATGATTCCATTTATATGAAATGCCCAGAACTGGCAAATCCATAGAGAAAGAAAGATGAGTGGTTGCCATGGACTAGGGAGGGAGAGACACTGGGATACAGAGCTGCGTTTTGCGGGGGGGATGAGAATGTTGTACAGCGGTGATGGTTGTACAACCTTGTAAATATACAAAAAGCACTGAATTGTATACTTTAAAAGGAGAATGTCATGGTATATGAATTATGTATCAATTTTTTTTAAATTCCATTCCTACTAGCAGTATATGAGAATTCCACTTGCTCTGCGTCCATGCCTACTCTTGGTATTGCCTGTCTTTAATTTTAGACATTCTGGCAGGTATAGAATCGTGGTTTTTATTGGATATCCTTGCTGGCTAATGAAGTTAAGCATATTTTCATGTTTACTGGCCATTTGGATATTCTCTTTTGTAAAGTTAGGAGCCTAACCTGTTTTTGTTTTTTTTTTTTCTGTTGGACTGTCTGACTTTTTCTCATTGACTCATTCTTTGTATAACATATAAAGGATATTAGTCCTTGTCATATAGGTATTGCAGATATCTTCTCTCATTCTGTGGTTGGCTCTCTCACTCTCTTATTGGTGTCTTTTGATATAGAAGTTATTTATTTTTAATGTCCAATTTACCAGCTTTTCTTTATGGATTTTTTTTTTTTTTTTACCTGTTTTAAAGAAATCTTTGCCTTGCCCAAGGCCATGAAGATTTTTTTAAATGATTTTTTTTCCAGAAGTTCTATTGTTTTCCCTATATTCCACCTGAAATTTATTTCTACGCATGGTGTGAAGTAGGGAACAAGATTCCCTTTTTCACGGGGACAGTCAGTTGATCCAGTACCACTTAAAGAAATCTTCACTGCGTGACTGCCGTGGTTGTATTTGAATTGTCATTTGTGCATGTATCTATTGCTGGGCTTTCTAGTCTCTCCCGTTTGTCCATTTGTCTATCCTTGCGCCCATACTACAGCCTCAGTTTCTGTATTTAAAAAAAAAAATCTTTATCTCGCAGGTAGCGTAAGCACTACAGTGTTCTTCTTCATTAAGACCGATTTCCCTGTTCTTGATCCTTTGTCACTTCTGTGTAAGCTTTAGAACCAACTGGTCAATTGCCACCAAAAAAAAAAAAAAAAAGCCTGGTAGTTTGATTAGGATTGCATTGTATCTGTAAATCAATCGGAGCCTAACTGTCATCTTCACAGTATCTTCTAAACTGCACAGAATATCCTCCCCCCATTTCAGTTCTTCAGTTTCTCGTAGCTTTCAATGTACAGTCTTGCGCCTCCTTTTGTTTTTGTTTTTTTGACAAAGTATTTGTCTCTGATGCTATTTCAAACAGCATTTTCTTAAAATTTCACTGTATGTGTTGCTAGTACATAGAAATACATCTCTTTCATACCGATCTCATCTGACCCTACCGTTGGGTCGCTATAAGTCAGAAGCAACTCGACGGCAATGGGTTTGGTTTTATTTTTTTTGTTAACTACTAAATCCATTTATTAATGTTTTAGTTCATCTGTAGTTTATTTTGAATTTTTCTGAGTACAATGAGATCATCGGCAAAGAGTGAGCTTTATTTCACCTGTACTGCACGTGGTGAGAGAGTGCGTTTTTATCTTGTTCCTCATCTTAGAGTGAAAGTCTCTGTATGTCACTGAGTGTGATGTTTGCTCCATGCTTTTTGTAGGTACTCCATCAAAGAAAGAAAATCTCTTCCTTCCTAGTTTATATCATGAAGGATGTTAAATTTTATCAAATGCTTTTTTTTCTTCATCTATTGAGATTTTTTTCCTTCCTTTTCTGTTAATTTTATCAGTTACCAAAACCAAACCAACTTTGTATTCCTGAAATAAGCCTAATTTGGTGTGTTTTATTATATTGCTGGATTTTGCTTGCTAACATTCTGTTAGAATTTTGCATTGTGCTTATGAGAAGGATTGGTCTGTAATTTTTATTTCTCATAATGTTTTTGTCACTGTTTGCTATCAAGATGGTACTGACCTCATAAAACAAGTTTGGAAGCATTCCCTCTTAATTCTTTGTAAGGAGTTTGTGTAAGATTAGTGTGATGCTTGTTAATTTTGTTTCTTTAAAACAATCAGGTATCAATTTACCAGGCCCTTTGTGAACTGAACAATGGTCCCAATGTTAATACTCATTACTGTTTGCTTATGTGGGGGCTTTCATTTAGCGGGAAATGACTTGCTTTTTAAAAAGCTGACAAAATGCCAGAATAAGAGAGTTCCTCACCTAACACCTTACATCCTCATCACATAGCTGTCCCCCAGGCTGAGATAAGATTACGGACATTGATGCCAGGGAATTCTTGCTGACCGTGTAAGACTTGTCCCCGGAACACGATCATTGGAGGGGATTCAGAGGGAATTCGATTTACAAGTATCCCCTTGTTCTGTACAAACGACTGCCTCTTGGCCTATGTACAGGTTTTGCATGAGCACAGTTAAGTGTACTGTATATAAGCTGGTCAAAATTGTGATGAGTTCATATGAATGAGCTCATATGAATACCTAATTTGGAAACAGCCTAGAGTAAAATTCTTAACTTTAGAGGTTTTATTTTTGTTTTCCTTCATATTTAGATAGCCTTTGACACCTCATTTATTGTAGTTGAAACCAACAGAGAGCAAAATTTGCTTATATGAGAAATTATTTCAACGAGTTGGACAGTAATTTTTCTAACCCTTGGGTCAAATAAGAACAATGTTTTTTTTTTAAAGTATACTTGTCCGTTGCCCAGTGAATTCTTGGCCACCTCTACTAGGAGGTGCCATGAATAGCGGGCAGTTTGTCCTCTGAAACATGTTTTTAGGTGCCGTCAAGTTGGTTCCAACTCATAGCAACCCTATGTACGACAGAACGAAACACTGCCTGGTCCTGTGCCATCCTCACAATCGTTGCTATGTTTGAGCCCATTGTTGCAGCCACTGTGTTAATCCATCTCATTGGGGGTCTTCCTCTTTTTTGCTGACCCTCTATTAAGGTAGATTTATTAAAGTATGAAGTCCTTCTCCAGGGACTAGTCCCTCCTGATAACATGTCCAAAGTACATGAGATGAAGCCTGGCCATCCTCACTTCTAAGGAACAGCCTGGCAGAACTTCTTCCAAGACAGATTTGTTCCTCCTTCTGGCAGTGCATGATATATTCAGTATTCTTTGCCAACACCATAATTCAAAGGCATCAGTTCTTAAATCTTCCTTATTCATTGTCCAGCTTTCCCATGCACATGATGGAGTGGAAAATACCATGGCTTGGTTCAGGCACATCTTAGTCCTCAAGGTGACATCTTTGGTTTTTAACGCGTTCAAGAGGTCTTTTGCAGCACGTTTGCCCGATGCAATACATCATTTGATTTCTCGACTGCTGCTTCCAACTGCATTGATTCTGGATCCAAGTACAATGAAATCCTTTACAACTTCAGTCTTTTCTCCGTTTATCATGATGTTGCTTATTGGTCCAGTTGTGAGGATTTTTGTTTTCTCTGTGTTGAGGTGTAATCCGTACTGAAGGCTGTAGTCTTTGATCTTCATCGGTAAGTGCTTCAAGTTCTCTTCACTTTCAGCAAGCAAGGTTGTGTCATCTGCATATCGCAGGTTGTTAATAGTCTTCCTCCAGTCCTGATGCTGTGTTCTTCATATGGTCCAGTTTCTCAGATTATTTGCTCAGATTATATAAGTATGGTGAAAGGATACAATCCTGACACACACCTTTCCTGATTTTAAACCACGAAGTATCCCCTTGTTCTGTACGAATGACTGCCTCTTGGTCTATGTACAGGTTTTGCATGAGCACAATTAAGTGTACTGTATATAAGCTGATCAAAATTGTAATGTGACGAGTTCATCTCTTTGGAGGGGCGCTCCCTGTCCTTGAACAATTTTCTTTGCGCAATAAAACCTTTTAACTAACTCATGGATCAGATTTTTTCTTTTGACAACTGTTCTAATCTGATAAATAAATTAGTCATTTGATTCTAGTCCTGCCCCACGTTGGCTTACAATTTGGAACAAGGCTTTGATTCAGAAATTTTGGTTGCTGCCCTATAGAATGTAACTTTCCCAAGCATTTTCTGTCTGAAGTGTTATTTGTCCATGATGTTTCTAACTTGGCCATAATTAATTGAGTTATATCATCTCTTATTCTTTGTTTTGTGTTCATTACCATGGTCCCTCTAACATAAATTCCATTCAGATGGGAAATACGATTTAGAGTATAGGTGATGATTACGTCTTTTACTGCTCACCCAAAGTCTAGTATAAAACACAGCAGACGCTCAATATTTGGACAAATTGCTGGCCACTCACGGTTGTTATGGGTTGAATTGTGTCCTCCCAAGATATGTGTTAGGATCTTACCTGTGGATACAGTCCCATTTGGGAATAGGATTTTCTTTGTTATGTTCTTCAGGGCGTATCACCGTAGGGTGTGTCTTAATCACTTTTGAGGTACGGTGGAATCTTTGAGAACTGGAACTCAATGGGACAAGGTAGTTTTTCTGGGTCTTGCAAATTTTCTGCCTTTGGCAGGGTGCAGTCTTAGCACTTTTTTACCGCTTCTTTTTGTGGAAATATTTGACCTTTCCTTCTCTGACTGGTTTCCACCTTACACAGTTTCCAGCTTTCCCAGGTTTGCTGTATAGAAAGAGCAGATTGGCCACAGAAGTAAGTAAGCAAGTACAAACGGGGAAAGGTTGACCCTAGTGGAGATCAGCAAGGAACCAAGGAAGAGAAGCTGAAAGAAACAAGGATTTTCCCCCAGGGTGGACTGAGAGAGCCTCCTAGAGCTTGCGCCCTGAATTCGGACTTCTAGCCTCCTAAATTGTGAGAAAATAAGTTTCTGTTTGTTAAAGCCACCCACTTGTGGCATTTGTTTTATGGCAGCACTAGATAACTAAGAAAAAAAAAAAAAAAGACGGAGGTTAAATAAGATAGAGTCACTATCCAGTCCTCTTTGCAAGATATCTGAGCCTCTTAGCCACCACCTTCTCCCTTAAGTGGAAACTCTGGTAGTGTAGTGGCTAAGAGCTATGGCTGCTAACCAAAAGATCAGCAGTTTGAATCCACCAGGTGCTCCTTGGAAACTCTGTGGGGCAGTTCAACTCTATCATATCGGATCGACTTGGCGGCAATGGGTTTGTTTTTTTTGTGTTTGTTTGTTTTCTCCCTTAAGTGGGCTTTGTAAAACCATCAGAATCTTAATGTGCAAGCTTTGCACCACTAAGATGCTGAGGAGGACAATGGAAAGAGCCAGAAGAGCTGACCTACTTCATTCATTGCTCTCTAACCTTGATTTCATCATCTGTGAAGTGGTGAGGACCATCTGCATGCTGGTAGATGTTATGAGTGAGGATTAAGTGGAGTGCTTTCCAAACTATAAAGTGGAATGCAAACGTAAGCTTTTACAAGGGAATTTTAATTTACGTACATTTCCTAAATACTAGTCCCATGGGTAAATTATTCAAGCAAGCACTTTTAGCTATCTACTCAAAATGTTCTAGTATTGTAAAGCCTTACTGCCTTGTGTGCTTGTTTCTACTAGGAAAAAAAAAAATCCTAAGTATAGTAGTACTAGACCAACTGCCTAGCTTATGTGAGAATAAAATTGGTTCCATGCCTCATGTCAATCACAAGAATAAACTCCAAATGTATCAGACTTAAATGTAAAATATGAAACTATACAGGTACTTGAGGAAAAAATGTACTTGAGGGGGGGAAGGCTTTCTAACTTTAATTCAATCCGCATGCAATAAAAGAAGATTTTAAAATTTGACTACATTTAAAAAAGAATTATAGCACATTTCCCCCCTTTTGATCAGGATTCATCTATTGATTTCTTGGTCAGAATGTTCAGTAATGGTAGCCGGGCACCATCTAGTTCTTCTGGTCTCATGGCAAAGGTGGCAGTAATTTATGGATGCAAGTAGACTTCCAGTTTAGTCCCTTCTCGGCTTTCTGAATCTCCTTCTTCCTCTGCTACTAGACAACAACTAATAAATAGAGAACAGATGTTGGATGTTGGATGGCGACTTGCAAGCTTTTAAGACCCCAGGAACGACTCACCAAACTAGGGAGTGAAACAGTAATTTCTAAAAACAATATTAGGCCAATTGACTGGACAGTCCCATGAAGCCATGACTCTGAACCCTCAAACCATCAAAACCAATCCCGTGAGGCGTTGGGATGTGTTTAAGTAGGATCAGCAACTTTAACCATCTTTTTTTTTGGGGGGGAGGGGAGGTGGTTGTTACTGTTGTGAAATTGTATATAACACCATATTTGCCATTTCATCCTTTTTCTGGTGTAGAACTTAGTGATGTCGATTACGTTCAAGTTGTGCGGTCATTACTCTTAACTGAGGCCAATTTTCCCATCGCCATAAACTTAAACCCACTATCTCCCAGAGAATAATTTCCTGTGTCCCTCCCACTTCCACCCCAAAACCAAAAACCAAACTCACTGCCGTCAAATCAATTCCAACTCATGGCGACCCTATAGGACAAAGTAGAACTGCCCCGTAGGGTTTCCAACCCTGTAAATCTTTATGGAAGCAGACTGTCACATCTTTCTCCTGCAGAGTGGCTGGTGTGTTCAAACTTCCGATCTTTTGGTTAGCAGCTGAGTGCTTTAACAGCTGTGCCACACGGCTCATTACTTCTGCTCCAGGTAACCATTAATAGCCATTGTCTCTATATATTTACTTATTCTTGTCTTTTCATATAAGTGAAGTCGTACAGAATTTCAAATTCTTACAGAATCCGGACTTATTAAACCCCTTGAGACTGGAGGAACCCCCGAGACTATCTGAGAAAATCTTCAAACCATAAAGAAACGATCCGCTGAAGTCATCTTTAAGCTAAACAACTGTTAAGTTGAATTAGTAAAGAATTTGACATGAGGATTGGGTTCTTGTAAGGAATTATCTGCGATCTAATTGTCAGCAGTAAGTCTAAAGCATAGATGAGAAGTTTAGGGTTTAGTGAGTCTAAGCCAGTGGTGGTGAAACCATGTGGGTAGAGATGGCAAGAACGTGTCACAAGGTGACCACACCCAGTGTTACTGCATGGTACATGGAGAAGCTGATGAATGGGAGTGTGTTTTGCTCTGTATATTTTCTCCAAAATTAAAAAAAAAAAAAAAAAATTATGGCAAAAGGCACCATCAGCAAAGACAAAAAACTGAGTGAAAGTATTTGTAATATGGAACAGATAAAGGGCTGTTGTTCCTAATAGATAAGAAAGAAAAAAGGGGAGAGGAAGACCACAAACTCCATAACAAAAAAAAAAAAGAAAGAAAAAAAGGGAGGAGGAAGACCACAAACTCCATAGGATATAGATAAATGGGTCAAAGACATAGACAAGTCAAAAATAAAACAGAATATGGCCCTTGAGCATATGAAAATATATTTAACTTTACTCATTAGAGAAAGGTAAATTAAAACTATGCTGAAATATTTCTTCCTATGAAAATGAAAAAACACAAGTTTGGCAACACTGTTGTGAGGCATGGGAATGCAAAGAGGCTCAACCTCCAGCGCCCTCTAGTGGGGGAGTTTGCCACTACCCCCCAGAAACCCTGGTGGCGCAGCGGTTAAGAGCTACAGCTGCTAATCAAAAAGTCGGCAGTTTGAATCCACCAGGCGCTGTCTGGAAATTCTATGGGACAGTTCTACTCTGTCCTATAGAGTCGCTATGAGTCGGACTTGACGGCAGTGATTTTTTTTTCCTTAAATAATTAAACTATGTAGATGCATAAGTGAACTCAGGAAACACAAGCCTAGGAATTAACCCTAAAGATACAGATCTGACGATACAAAAATAACATACAGTTATTCACTGTTACGTTACCTGTCATTGTGAAAGATTGGGAGCAACCTAAATGCCTGTATACAGGAAGCTGGCAGAGCAAGCTGTGGTATAGCCACACAATGGAGCATTAAGTTTAAAAAAAAAAAAAAAATGAAGAAGAAGCTGATTTCTACGAATTGATATAGAGTAACTTCCGGATATATATGCAAATGAAAAAAAGCTTTTGGAGTGTATATAACGTACTGCCTTTTCTGCAAGAAAAAAGGAAACAGAAATAGATACGTGTCTGTACTGTCTGCTTTCACTAAAAAAATGCAGGACATATAATCAGAAACTTCCAGAATCTGTGACCTACGGAGAATGGGCGGAAGGACAGTGACTGAGGGACACTTTTCTAGGTATACTTTTTTGTGTGTTTTTATTTCTAGAACTTTTGTTAACATCTCAAGTTTTCGAAAAGAATTTAATCAAGAAAAGGAAAAAAAAAAACCTAAGATGGATTTCTGTAACTTTTAATGACATTTATTATGGGGCAGGAGCCCTGGTGGCGCGGTGGTTAAGAGCTCGGCTGCTAACGAAAAGGTCGGCAGTTCCAGTTCACCAGCCTCTCCTTGGAAACCCTATGGGGCAGTTCTGCTCTGTCCTGTAGGGTCACTATGAGCCAAATTGACTCGATGGCTAGGTGTTTGGTTTCGGTATTGATTATGGGGCAAGGCTTTGTGTTAAGGGCTGCCTAGTGATGCCGGGGACCAGACCCCACTCTCTCCCTTCCGCAGATTCTCACAAGTTTCCACCTTTCTTCATCAGGTCTCTCACCCAAGTAATCAGACTGTGCTGGACTAGAATACCCAGCTGAAGGAAGGAGCAAAGGGGCTGAGATCCATAGTTTTTTCACCTAATAAAAAACCCATTCGTAACAACAGAGCAGAACTGCCCTGGAGTGTTCCCAAGGAACGATCGGTGGATTACAACTGCCAACCTTTTGGTTAGTAGCCAAGCTCTTAGCCACTACACCTACCAAGGATCCTTTACCCCTAACACCACTTAGAGATTGCCTCCGGGCGCTGGCGAGCAGAGTCGGAAACCTTAGAGCAAAGGGCGTTGGGAACATTCCTTTGCCATTGCAGCCCTCTGCTGGTATAAATGAAACGTGGCCTTGATGGCGTTACCTGCTTATCTAGTCCAGCTGTGTTGGGAGAGGAGCTTTGATAAACTATTGTCCCTGGAAGGTCTCTGATCCAAACATTTCTTTGCTTATTTGGCACCTTTGTCCACTCTGCGGTACTGGAAATGTTCAGACTGCCCACCTCCTGCTCTCTGTTGACTCCTTTATTTCTCTGACTTCTCTTTGCCTTCTCTCCCACTCCCTCTAACGTTTTAGCCTAAATCCTCTTTTTAAAATAAGCTCATTCCTTATCATTTTTGTATGAGTATCTTCCAAGTGCTTGATCTTCTCCCATGCTTCAGACCCATACGTGAAACTATTTACTGAGAACCCCACGTGATACCCTCTGGGTGGCCCCAAACTGAGTTCTTCATCTTCCCTTTGTCAAGGAAAATTATCCACAACTTGGAAATAAAGTGAATGGACTATTGAGTGCCCTTTCAGTATCACACTGGAACAGGGTTCTCAGAGTGTGGCCCCTGGACCAGCAGCCGCAGCAGCATCACCTGGGAACTTGTTCGAAATTCCAAGCCTTGGATTCCACACTAGACCCATTGAATCACAAATTCCGGGGGTGGGCTTCAGAAATCTGTGTTTTAACAAGCCCCCTAGGTGAGTCTGAGGGTCACTTACGTTTGAGAACAACTGGACTAGAGCAGGGGTCAGCAAACCAGTGCCTGTGAGCTGAATTCAGCCCACTGCCTGTTTTATAAAGTTTTGTTGGCATACAGTGATACCAATTTGTTTATATATTGTCTATGGCTGCTCTTATCCTGCAAAGGCAGAGCTGTCTAGTATTGATAGAGATCGTATGGCCCTCACAGCCTAAAATATTTACTCTCTGGGGCTTTACAGAAAAATGTTGCCGATCCCTGGTCTAGAAGGAGTCTAACAAACCCTCCTAAGGGTCTGATAGTCTAGAGAAAAATAATTTTGTGCGAGTTACTGTTTACTATCGAGTTGGACCCAAACTGTGCAAAGTTAGGTGTTAATTATAGAAAATTGGTATGTTGCAAATGATTTTTGTCTGAGAGAAATGAAAATGATTTCTCTCTGTTAAAAAAGTTAATCACCAAAGTAGTAATTTTTATTGCCTCGTAGAACATTAACCCGATTTGGACCTAACTTAGCAGTCTTATTCTAGTATTCTTTTATTGTCTCTGTATCTACCGTGGACTCTCATATCCGCCTCTGAACCAGCTTTACATCTTCTGATACTTTATGTATAAGTTAAATCTTTGAAGCGTGTTCACTACCATGTTTTTATGCAAATAACAGGCACCTTCTACATTGGTTTGCCAGCCACGCCTGCCCCTCTGTGAGGTATTTTCGTAAACACAGCTATGTCATTTTTTTCCCCACATGTTGCTGTAAAAAAATCAGCATGTGTGATTATGAAAATACCCCACAGGGTGGGCGTGCGATCAGCAAACAAACATAACAGAAGGCGTGTGCTATTTATGTAAAGATACTCAATTTTTTTGAGTCATAACTTTTTTTATCTTCTACTTGAGAATAATAACTTCTTGAAATGTGCGCTTTGACACTGTCAAGAGTTACTTCCTCTTATGTGCTGTGTCTCCCAGATCATTCCACATCAAACCGGTTGCCACTGCGCCAGTTCTGATTCATGGCAGGCGACCCCGCGTGTTACAGAGTGGAGCTGCTGTCCACAGGGTTTTCGTTGCTGCAGCCTTTTGGAAGCAGGTCACCAGGACTTTTCTCTGGATGAGTTCAAATTGCCCATGTTTCAGTTAGTAGCCCAGCGCTTAGCTATTTGCACTGTAAGGGACTTCCGTCGCTGTCATCACCCTCTCCCAATCTCCTAGTTACAGTGGGTTGAAACCAATCCTTGCCACACTCCTCAATCAAGTCGGTCTCCTGATTTTACTGGTTTTACCTTGCTCAGGCTCTCTTGGATCCATCCTGTTTCTCTTGTTTCCATGACTACTGTCTTAGTTTAAGTACTTATTCCCTCTTTCCTGAACTTTTACAGCAGCCCCTACCCGGCTCTTTGTAACCAATCCTGTCTACACAAGGCTGCCGGAACAATATTCCCAAGAAAGAGCTTTGGTCATTTCACTCCCCTGTTCCAAAACCTTTGGTGATTCCCCATTACCCACCAATGTAAAGGCCCAGTTCCTTAGCATGAGTTTAGAGGCCCTCCAAAATTTGACCCCAAACTTCTCTTTCTTGACTCCTCTTTGTCTTTCCTCTCCTTTCACAGCGCTCTCTCGGCCTTCCTTCCTCTTGTCCCTCCGCGTTGTTCCTACTTGTCCAAACCCTAACTATCCTTTAACATCCAGCTGGAAGCTCCACCTAACAGATCCTTCTATTGGGAAGTCATTTCTCTCTCTTCTGGATTCCCAACACATTTCAATTGTTTCTCCTTTATAACACATGGAGCCCAGGTGGCGCAGTGGTTAAGAGCTCAGCTTCTAACCAAAAGGTCGGCAGATTGAATTCAACAGCTGCTCCTTGGAAACCCTATGGGGCAGTTCTACCCTGTCCTACAGGGTTGTTGTGGGTCAGAATCGACTCCACAGCAATGGGTTTGGGGTTTTTTTAATAACACTTAGAGCCCTGGGGAAACCCTGGTGGTGTAGTGTGGTTAAGTGCTATGCCTGCTAACCAAAAGGTCGGCAGTTTGAATCCACGAGGCGCTCCTTGGAAACTCTATGGGGCAGTTCTACTCTGACCTATAGGGTTGCTATGAGTCAGAATCGCCGGCAGTGGGTTTTTTATGGAGCTCTGGTGGCCCAATGGTTAACAGCTTCTGCTAGCCAAAAAAGGTCAGCAGTTCAGGTCCACCAGCCACTGGAAGCCCAATGGGGCAGTTCTACTCTGTCCTATAAGGTCACCATGAGTTGGAATCTACTCAGTGTCAATGGGTTTTGGTTTTATAACACATATCACTTTTCTCTTTTGTCCTGTGGTCTTTTATGGGCATTCCTGTGACCTCATTTTAGGGCACTATCTGTGATCCATCTTTGTACCCACAGTGCCGCCTAACTACGCGAATACAGACAAGAGAGCAGGTGAAAACTTTAGAGTAAGAGCTGCTGAAAAAGTAGCACGAAGTTATTTTTTTGAATGTCTAAAATCCCATCAAATCCTGTTTTCCCAAGTAGTGTGTATATTCTTGTGGATGTTTTTTATTCCCTCATAAGATTGTTAAATATTACAGGAGAAAAATGAATACTCTTCAAAACCTAAATTAAATTAAATACACCTTCCCCTCTGCTACCTGGTGTACCTTTTCAGCATAAGTGAGACTTCTCATTTCAGTGCCACGATCCTTGCATTTGACCATTCAGGGTTGTTCGTTCATTAACAAAGGTGACAGTTTCCGTGTGGACGCTCCCAGCAAAAGGGCTCCCCATTGTAAGGGCTTACTCATGAAGCCCTAAAATCTTTGTTTCACCTTTAATTAATTGGGAAAACATAAGGGATCCACACTTCTTTAACTGAGAGGGATAAATCAAAACCAAACCCATTGTCGTTGAATCGGTTTTAACTCATGGCGACCCCATGTGTTATAGAGTAGAACTGCTCCGTAGAGGTTTCTTGGCTGCCATCTTTACAGACGCAGGTCCCCAGGCCTTTCTTTCGCAGTGCTGCTGGGTAGATTCAAACCACCAATCTTTATGTTAGTAATCAAACACAAAACATTTGCGCCACTCAGGGAGGGATATTATTCTCTCAATCCTGGGTACTCCCAAATCAATTTGTGCAAAGGAAGTTATGACATATCTACGCCCTAACGGCTTTCACTTTCATTACATGATAAAGCAGTATTTCCCTGTGTGGATGGATTTCTTCTCAGACTCTCCTAGAGAGCTCCATAGGAAGGTATGTGCCCCGACCCCACCCAAGTTCTCTGGCTCTCTGAGAATCTTTATTTTTAATTAACCTCCTAGAAGATTCTTATGCATCCTGAAGTTTGTGAACCACAGGCTGAAGGGTGACATAGAGACTATATTCTTTTCTTCTCAATTCAGAAAGAAGCAGACACCCCCAGAACATTGACTGGAGTGCACCTCAAACAAATCAAGAGGGTTGAGTCTACCCATCTCATCTTCTGTCTCAGAGTGCCTCTCTCTCCCTTTTTTTTTTAACCTTCCCCCCAACACTTTATTTTGAAGACTTTTAAATAAACAGAAAAGTTCAAAGAATTATACAATGAACACCCATATATTCCACCTGGATTTTACCATTAATAATTTGCTGTACTTGGTTTTCTTTTTTTTGAGCCCTGGTGGCACAGTGGTTAAAAGCTCGGCTGCTAGCCAAAAGGTCAGCAGTTTGAATCCAGCAGCCACTCCTTGGAAGGCCTATGGGGCAGTTTCACTCTGTCCTGTAGGGTTACTATGAGCAGGAATTCACTCCATGGCAACGGGTTTGGTTTTTTTGTTTTTCTATTTGTTTCATTACAAGTCAGTCTTTTTATCCATCTGTCTATTATTCATCAAGTCATCTTATTTTTGGTTGAATTCAAAGTAGATTGCAGACATCAGTAGCGGCCAATTTAGGACGGTGGGGACTTGAAAAATAACAGAGATGAACAATAATTCTTGAAGCTTTGGTGAAAATACTGTGGCCTCGTTTTATTGGACAGGGTTTGCTGTTGCCTGGCCTTGGGAGGACATTTAGAATACATTTAATCAAAGACAACAGGCTACTTTCGGCTGGCTGTAGACAGCCCCCCGCACACTGTCTCAGAGTAGTATCTGTTTGTCTCTAGTCAGCTCAATGGGAGCTTTTGTTTTGTCACTGGAGGAAGCAAGGCAGGTTTGGGAACAGAGAAAAGCAGATAACTGTGGAAGCAGAGGGCAGCAGTAACTTCTCCCATTTTTCAAGGTTTTGAGACACCAGTGGAGAGATGGGTTAGAGACCGAGGTTTGCTTGGTTAGTCGTTACTAGTGACAGGGGCCGATTAACCAGTAAGCAAGGTACACCTGGGCTTACAGTAAGCAAGGTGGGCATGGGACAGGTAAAACTGTGTACTACAGATCAGTAAGTAAGCACAAGTTAGCCTGTGCCTACCTTGCTTATTGGGTAATCCTTCCAAGCAGCAAGGTGGCAAGTCGGAGTGCCTAAGCCTCCATTCCAGCTACCCCACTTACTGGATGTTGTTTGGATCTTGAATGTGATACTCAGTCTCTTGGCCTCAGTTTTCTCAACTTTATATTGTTGTGGAGAAAATATTATGTGTGCCTGGCACACAGACCTCAATTGATGTCAGTTGTTAAAACATAATTACTTGCCTTGATGAGTTTACTTAAAGTTCACACAAAGTTAAATTATGTGACTGCAGCAGTTGGTGAAGAAGGAAAAGACAAGTAAACCACGTGTTATGGATCAAATCGTGTCCCCCCAAATATGTATCAACTTGGCTAGGCCATGATTCCCGGGATTGTGTGGTTGTCCTCCATTTTGTGATCTGGCGTGATTATCCTATGTGCTGTAAATCCTAACCTCTGTGATGGTAATGAGGCAGGATTAGAGGGAGTTATGTTAATGAGGCAGGACACAATCTACAGGATTAGGTTGTATCTTGAGTCAGGGTATTTTGAGATATACAAGAGAGAAGCAGCAGAGAAGATGGGGACCTCCTATAATGAAGAAAGAAGAGCCAGGAGCAAAGCGCGTCCTTTGGTCCTGGGGTCCTTGCACTGAGAAATTCCTAGACTCAAAGGAACATTGACGACAAGGACCTTCCCCCAGAACCGATAGAGAGAGAAACCCTTCCCCTGGATCTGGCACCCTGAATTCGGACTCCTAGCCTCCTAAACTGTAGGAGAATAAATTTCTGTTTGTTAAAGCCACCCACTTGTGGTATTTCTGTCATAGCAGCACTAGATAACCAAGACTTTGTAAATGATTTTGACAAGCAAACGTAAAAGGAATTCCCAGATGTAGAAGGAGCAGTCCTGAAAGTTCTTCCAGACAACCAATTGCATTTCAAATGAAATCCAGTTTCTTGCCTTGGTTTGCAAGACTCCTGCCTTATGTGGCCTCTGCGTACACCCCCAACTTCATCTCCTCTCCCTTTCTTAGCTCCAGCCATTCCAGCCTCTGGGCTCCAGAACGATTGGCTCGTTTGGTCTGCACCAGAGGGCATTTGCACTTGCCATTTCCTTTGCACCAAAGCTCTTCTCCAGGTCTTCACACATCTCGCTCTTCTCGTCCTTCAGGTCTCACTCAACTCAGATATCATGGTCCGGAGACACCTGTCCTGACCACCCTGTTCAGCACTCAACTGTCCATCACACGCCAGCATTGTTTTCATGTCACTTATCATTATCTGAGATTGTTATTTACTTGCTTATTGCCTGTCTCTGCTAGAAGAATGTTAGCTCCCTGAGGGCAGGGACCCTGTGTTGGTTGATAAATGGCCCTAACAGCAGCCCCTTGCATACTGTAGGCACTCAAGAATTATGGATTTAAGGAATGAATGAATGAATGTCTGCAAGGTGGAAGGTTGAGAGAGGTAAGAAATAAATCGATGTTTAAAAGTTCATGGCGATGAAAGGGACTGGTCAGCGGGGGGGAGAGATGCTGATGAAGAGCGAGCTAATTAAATCAGGTGGGTACTTGAGAGTGTGTTGGCAACTCTTGTCTGGAGGGGGGATGGGAGGATAGAGAGAGAGGGAAGCTGGCAAAATTGTCACGAAAGGAGAGACTGAAAGGGCTGACTCAATAGGGGGAGAGCAGGTGGGAGTAGGGAGTAAGATGTATGTAAACTTATATGTGACAGACTGATTGGATTTGTAAACGTTCACTTGAAGCTTAATAAAAGTTAATTAAAAAAAAAAAAAAAAAAGTTCATGGCGAGAACCCAAACACTGAGCGAAAGCCAGGAACACAAGACCTGACCGCCTGGGTTTCCCCAGGGGATAAAGCCTCGGGCGGGGGCGGGGCTAGCGCGGAGGTGGGGCGAGAAGGGGCGGGGCCGGGTCGGCCGGAAGCGGGGGCCGGGCCCGGAAGTGACGACACGGCACTCCCGCCGACTTCCCTGGAACTTGGCGAAGTGCGCGACGCCACCGCTGCGGCCGCCGCGCTCCTGGGTACTGGGCGATGGAGAACGGAGCGGTCTACCGGCCCACCACAGAGGAGGCCCCGGGGCCCGCCAGGGGCGCCCGGAGCGGCCTCTCCGCCTACTTCTCCCCGGGCCGGCTGCCGTGGCAGCAGCGCGCCCTCAAAGGCTTGCAGCTGGTGAGTGGGCGGCGGGCGCGGGCAGGGGGTCGGCCCGGGAGTGGGGTCGCGCCCCGGGAAGGGAACGCTGGCCCGCCGTCCCGGGGCTGCCCAGCCGCTGCTCTCACCCTGGCTGCTCCGGAGGCGGCCGTTTCCACATCCCCCGGGGACGCGGGGTCTCCCCGCCTCCGGCCGCCCTGACCCCGGAGCTCCCCGGCGGTGACCCAGGGCCAGCGAGCGCGTTAGGCGGGCCCAGGAAGTGCGTCGGAGGGGCCCCAAGTCAGCCAGCCTCCGACCCGCCCCTGGAAGCGACCTCCCTCCCCGCCGGGCCGCGGTCTGTGCCGTCAGCCTGAGTTTGGACTGCAAAGTGCTTCGGGTTTATCTTTCTCGGGTTCCTGCGGGTTTCCTGGGGCGACACCGTGGGGGCCGTGTCACTTGGACACAGGCTTCCGATGTCACGCACGGCACTGAGATAGATGTGCGTCCGACTGGTTATCTCCCAGGGTTTTCTATTAACTGGAAAATAAATACTACTTCTGAACGAGCAACATGTGTGTACGAGGTAGAAGTCAAAGGGCAGCTTTTGTGTGTGTGTGTGTGCGCGCGCGCGGCAGAACTAGGACATGATGCGTTTCTCTTTCTACTTCATTGAGTTTCATTTTACTTCAGGCAATTAAACTAGCTTAGCCCGATTGTTGAAAACAACAAGACGTCACTGACGTTTACGTTGTAATTTAATGTACTCGTGTATTGAGTTCCTGTGTCCTGTGTTAACTTCTGCAAGGGGGCCAACAACAAGGAAAACCAAACCCGTTGCCTTTGAGTCGATTTGGACTCATAGACCTGCCCTGTAGGGTTTGCAAGGCTGTAATCTTGATGGAAGCAGACTGCCACTTCTTTCTCGGGAGGAGCATTTGGTGGGTTGGAACTGCTGACCATTCGGTTTGCAGCTGAGAGCTCAACCACTGCGCTACCAGGGCCCGTCTACAAGAGAGCCAGTTTAGGGAAAATAAAAATGCCTGGAATGTTTATGAGTCTTTTTTTTTTTTAACCAAACCATCCCATTGGTTTCCCTGGGATGAATTTCAATTCTTCGAACTCAGATGATCGGAACTTAAATTCTTAGAACTCAGATGACCTACTTTTATTGAATAGAAAAACAACAGTCAGAAAACTGGTGCTGTGTTTTGCTACATTGAGAGATGATTGGGTAGTCACTTGGAAGCAAATAGCAGTGTGGCCTTTGGAACCCAAGAGGGTCTGGCCCTTTGTGTCCTGCCTTCTTCTAGATATCTCCACCCTGGCCACCCTTAGGTTCCTACCAGGTAACAGGGGCACCCTGCTGTACTGGCTGTTCCATTTACCCAGACTGTCCTTCTGCTCTTTCTCTTACCCGCTCTCACCTGACTTTTAGATACTAGATTATGTTTTCTTCATTAGATCTAGAATATGTCTACGTAAATAGAACATTTTAGAACAGAAAAGAATTCATATTCATCTGAAGCATTCTTGCTGCTCGGAAGACGTCATCTGTGTTTGTTCCGCATTAAATCTTCTGTTTTCACTTGGCTGTTACTTTTCCTTTATGATTGGAAGTGGCCACGCTTATAAAATAAGTAGGGTGATCTCTTTATTTATAATTTACTCAGCTAGTTCTCGCATCGTTGGGATAGAATACAACCAGAAGTGTTGGTGGTAAATTTTTTACTTGGATGCTGAGAACTCGCCTTAAAAGAGTTGTTAAACTATTCCTGTTTTTCTCATCGTTCACGATGAGAGCTAGTGTCTGTCTGTCTTTGAAGTCCGTTTATTTGTTCCTGGGGAACTTGTAATGTTACAAGAATGCTTTTTTAAATACAGACTTAAAAAAATATGTTTCTTCATTGTGGCCTTTCATTTTGATGGTTGTCTTTTTGTTCCTACTGTGTTTTAATAATGTCTTATGTCATCCCAGTGAGAGTATATTACAGGAATCATCCCACAAGTTCTGAAGGAAATAAAAACGGTCAGCCAGTCTGAGGCAACAGGCAAGATCTTTTTTGCCTTAACTCAAACTCTGGATTGTTTTATGTTAGAGGATTTATTTATTTATTTATAAATAATTTTTATTGTGCTTTATGTGAAAGTTTACAAATCAAGTCAGTCTCTCACATATAAGCTTATATACACCTTACTCCATACTCCCACTTACTCTCCCCCTGAGTCAGCCTGCTCCCTGCTTCCAGTCTCTCCTTTCGTGACCGTTTTGCCAGTTTCTAACCCTCTCTACCCTCTTATCTCCCCTTCAGACAGGAGATGCCATCACAGTCTCAAGTGTCCACCTGATAAAAGTAGCTCTTCATCAGCATCTCTCTCCAACCCATTGTCCAGTCCCTTCCATGTCTGATGAGTTTTCTTCTGGAATGGTTCCTGTCCTGGGCCAACAGAAGGTTTGGGGACCGTGACCGCTGGGATTCTTCTAGTCTCAGTCAGACCATTAAGTCTGGTCTTTTTGTGAGATTTTGGAGTCTGCATCCTACTGTTCTCCTGCTCCCTCAGGGGTTCTCTGTTGTGCTCCCTGTCAGGGCAGTCATCGGTTGTGGCCGGGCACCATCTAGTTCTTCTGGTCTCAGGATGATGTAAGTCTCTGGTTCATGTGGCCCTTTCTGTCTCTTGGGCTCATAGTTATCATGTGACCTTGGTATTCTTCATTCTCCTTTGATCCAGGTGGGTTGAGACTAATTGATGCATCTTAGATGGCTGCTTGTTAGCATTTAAGACCCCAGACGCCACACTTCAAAGTGGGATGCAGAATGTTTTCACAATAGAATTATTTTGCCAATTGACTTAGAAGTCCCCTTAAGCCATAGTCCCCAGACCCCCGCCCTTGCTCCGTTGACCTTCGAAGCATTCAGTTTATCCAGGAAACTTCTTTGCTTTTGGTCCAGTCCAGTTGAGCTCACCTTCCGTGTATTGAGTATTGTCCTTCCCTTCACCTAAAGTAGTTCTTATCTACTAACTAATCAGTAAATAACCCTTTCCCATCTTCCCTCCCTCCCCCCCCCTCGTAACTACAAAAGTATGTGTTCTTCTCAGTTTATACTATTTCTCAAGATCTTATAATAGTGGTCTTATACAATATTTGTCCTTTTGCCTCTGCCTAATTTCGCTCAGCATAATGCCTTCCAGGTTCCTCCATGTTATGAAATGTTTCACAGATTCGTCACTGTTCTTTAGAGAATTTATTTTTAAATGTTAAATAGAATCGCGGAGCTTAAAGAAGGGAACAACTGTAATCACAAGAGGACGTATTTTAACCAGGGACTTGCAAACCCTGTACAGTGTTATTCAAAATGTTGTAACATTTATGTGTTTGGGCATGTTTTTCTGGGCCCGTAAATCTTACCAGATTCTCAAAGACCTCAAAGAGAAAGGACCTCTGCTCTAGAACTTAAAAACCAGACAGCTTATACTTAGGAAATTCTTACTGTAGTGTTTTGAGACTTAGATTGCCCCTGGGGTTCTTTGTACTTTAAGATTTTTTAAAATCTGAGGCTCTGTGGGGCGTGCTGTGAGCAGAGCTGAACACCAGAGGAGTAGGGAGTGGAGCTGGCAAACGGGAGGGGGATAAAAGAGCATGAATTTTCTAACTCTTGGAGTTACATGTCTGTGCCTGCCACTCAGATATTACTTTAATTTTGTCAAAGATGCGTCCAAAATGTAAGTATCCCCTGATGACCATCCAGGGGTTCCTGGGTGGTGCAAGTGGTTAGGCCTTTGACTACTAACTGAAAGGTTGGTAGTTCAAACCCTCCCAGAGGCTCCTGGCGGTCTGGTTCCAAAAGGTCACAGCCTTGAAAGCCCTGTGGAGTGCAGTTCTACTCTGACACACATGGTGTCACCGTGAGTCAAAATGGGCATGACAGCAGAGGGTGTACCATCCACCCTTCTGGATCTGAAGAAGAAATAAAGACTTAGCTGGGAATTCAGTGTAAGGAGTCACCGGTGTCCTCAATTTATGCCATCAGTTTATTCTATCCTTAGATTGGCCCTTATGCTCTTCTGTGAGGTTGTGTTGTCTTTGAGGGAGCTTGTTTTTGTTTTAAGGGAAGAACTGATATTTTGCGATCTAATTACTTGCTAGTAAGCTGGTGCAGTGAGCTAAATGTGTGTAATATTCTCTCTGTAATAAGCTCCACATTGTGTTCGTGGTACCAGTTGGCTGTCCTGCGCAGTACTGTGATTATAGTCCTTCTTTGGGCAAGCAGTTTGTTGTAGGATTCACCAGTGATTTCAACTTATTACCTTATAAATGATATTATTCTCTAAGTGCCAAAAACAAATAGCCAAGAAGCAATTTATCTCAACTAAATTGGTGCTCTTTTCATTGTTTAAATTTGAAAAGTGATATGTACGAAATTGAAATGCTCTGTTTTTACCTTGGGAAGATCCATAATGTCAGCAAATTATATCTTTGAACATTTGTGGGAGTATTTAAGTCTAAGGTAAAGAAAGATTGTTTTACTTGAACCTTATATATAACTTTATAGGAAAACCCTGGTGGCATAGTGGTTAAGAGCTACTGCTGCTAACCAAAAGGTTGGCAGTTCGAAGCTACCAGGTGCTCCTTGGGAACCCCGTGGGGCAGTTCTACTCTGTCCTGTAAGGTTGTTATCAGTCTGAATTGACTCAACGGCAGTGGGTTTGGTAGATACAACTTTATAAGGCTTTTAATAGCAGGTTTATTAATTCATAAATTTATATAACTTTGTAGGTGGCTGTTAGGTGCCCTTGAGTTGATTTTGACTTGTAGTGACCCCATGTGACAGATGAGAACTGCCCCATAGAGTTTTCTAGGCTGTGATCTTTACGGGAGCAGATCACCAGGCTTCTCCTGTGGGGCCGCTGGGTGGGTTCCAGCTGCCAGCCTTTCAGTTAGCGGCCAAGAGCGCTTAAGCATCGTGTCACCAGGGCTTCTTATTTTGTAGGTAGAACTTTATAATTAATAGCAAACATATAAAAAGTTCTTTTTACAAAAAAGACTGTTTAGTAGTAGATTGTTCAAGGCAGATGGTAGAGAATTCGTATTTAATATGATGACTGTTGATTTGAAGGAAGACTAAAGTTTCAGAAACAATAGTGACTCTAAAATAGAGATACAGGGCCATCATTATTTGAGTGTTTAAATCACTAGAGCTGTGGCTGAGACCATCTTTTAGTCACTAAGACTTCCCGAAATCTGTTGCCCCTAGCAAATGGTTCTTAAAGTTTGACGTGACAGCAAAAAGGGAACTACGGTACACAAAATGATGGCTGTAACTCCAAGAACCCAGTCTTACAGGAAAAGCTTACACAAGCATCCACAGTCATAAAATGAACTTCATTGACGGTGTTTTATGGTGGGGACAAGAAGTTGGGTTCTTGTCTGTGCCTGGCAAACTTGGGATTTAGCCTGTCAGAAGATAATTTCGTCTTCTGTGAAAATGAGGGTGGCAGACTGTATGCTGTCCAAGGGCCCTCCCAACTCTGAAAGCTTGATAATTGCCCTAATTGTATTTGGGTAATACTTTATGTCGTTAGAAGGAGCCACATTGGGCATTCAGTTGTTTGGTATTTAGCTTAGCTTAGTTTTCAGTCAGCGATGTTTAGGTTGTGATGACTCTACTGGAAAAATAATTGAGCTTTTTATACTTACGAGTTAAGTTCACCATTAACTCCTTACCTAATTCACTGACCCTTGCTCTGCTCCTATTCTTGACCACGTTAATATTTGATGCCAGTGATGACCTATTTCATCTAGAAGTTCACACTCCCTTCCATGGTCATCAGTGATCACACCCAGGCTCCTTCACCATTTTTCTTGTCACTCCCCATCCAGTTAGGCCAGTTGCCTTATTATCTATTGGGCTTTCCATGCAAATTTCTGCCTCCCTGAATGTGTTCTTTTGTCTCCCACTTGGAATGTTCTCTGCCTGTGCAGATTCTATGCATCTCTCTGCCTTTGCTGCTCTTTCTTCTCCAGCTACTCTTAGCCCAGGTGGACCCGAACATTTTCCAGAGATTTTCTGAACTTACATATAATGAGTGCTCAATCATGTGGTATAAAATGTGTTCTTTTCTTGCTGTTTCTTGTATGTTGAGTTTGCCGCCCTATCGTTACATGCTTCTGTACATATTACAGTGTTGGGTACGTGATACTCAAGTACACGTTACTTTATACTAGAGATTTTGTAGTGCTGTGGGGATTATAAAGAGGCCTGGTGTTGCAGTGGTTAAGAGCTCAGCTGCTAACTGAAAGGTGGGCAGTTTGAATCCACCAGCCGCTCCACGGGAGAAAGATGTGGCGGTCTGCTTCCGCGAAGATCACAGCCTGGAAACCCGACGGGGCCGGAGACCCCACGGGGCCGGGAACCCGACGGGGCGGTTCTGCTCTGTCCTGTAGCGTTGCTGTGAGTGGGATTGGACTGGATGGCAGCCAGTTTGTCTTTCTGCTTTCTGGGGAGTGTGAAGGAAGGTTGGGGGCCGCAGCGGTGGAGGGGCAGGGCAGAACTGCGGACTGCGTATAGCGTCTAGTGCTCCTCTTGACCTCTGACGGGGAGTGTTGTTGCTAGTTACCACCGAGTTGGCCCCTGATTCATGGCGACTCCATTCAGAGAGAAGGAAACGCTGCCCGGTCCTGCGGCGTTCCCACGATCGGTAATAGATCGGACCCTTGTGACCCACAGGGTTTGGATTGGCTTCAGTAGATTGCTCGGCCCTTCTTCCTCGTCCACCTTAACCTGAAAGCTCTGCGGAAACTCGGGTGTAGATTGCTCGGCCTCTCTTCCTCGTCCACCTTAATCTGAAAACTCTGATGAAACTCGGGTATAGATTGCTCGGCCCTTCTTCCTCGTCCACCTTAATCTGAAAGCTCTGTGGAAACTCGGGTGTAGATTGCTCGGCCCTTCTTCCTTGTCCACCTTAATCTGAAAGCTCTGTGGAAACTCGGGAGTAGATTGCTCGGCCCTTCTTCCTTGTCCACCTTAATCTGAAAGCTCTGTGGAAATGTCTTCAGCATTTTAGCAGCACAGAACCCACCACTGACAGGTGGTGGCTGCACATGAGGAATCGAACCTGGTCTCCCTCATGGAAGGTGAGGAGTCTACCACTGACCCACCAGTGCCTCATTTGATGGGAAATGTTGCTGTGTGCTGTCAAATTGATTTTCAGCTCCTGGCGACTCAGTGTGATGGAGTAGAACTGCCTCATAGGGTTTTCTAGGCTGTAATCTTTTTAATCTTTACAGGAGCAGGTCATCCACCGTGGAGCCGCTGGGTGGGTTTGAACTGCCAACCTTGAGGTTAGCTGCTGAGTGCTTAATCGTGGTGCCACCAGGGTTCCTTTTGACAGGGAATAGGAACTGGTAAATCTCCAAGCATTTGATGCTGTTAATACCTCTCTGAGGCTCACAGAGGTTCAGTAGAAATGACTGCTACTAGGTAAGTTTGGAGCGGGACTTGTAATTTGAGACTGGCTGCTTCTGGATGAGCTGGATCCTATCCCTTTCCTATAGAGAGTATTCAAGCAGCCTTGTCCATACTGTGGAGAAGATTTTATTGTCACGTAGCCTTCACAAATAAGTGTTCCTGATAATCTAATTATTATAATAAGAATGGTTCAAGATCAGCTATTCTTAAATTCCAGTTACAGTTTTAGGCTGATAGCTTCTCCTAGTTAATTGACTTTCATACACCTGAAATGTATTTTGCAAATTTCTCAGAGAAACTCTTAGGTTTAACAAGATGTAACAGAGGCAAGAATAAAGCAAACAAAATATTAGACATTTAGTGTTTTATTTTAGTATTGTCAGGTAAAAACTCATCCTGAATTATAATTATAGGAGGCTGTTTTTTTAAGAAAGTACCTTCTTCACACGGTGACCTCCCGGGCCTTCTCTTGGTGTGTCACTTTATATCCTGTGGCGTAATGATTGGGAACGCCTTACCCAACATCTGTCTGAAGGAAGTCGTTTGGGATAATGATTGGGAACGCCTTACCCAACATCTGTCTGAAGGAAGTCGTTTGGGATATGCTAGGCTGCTATCTTAGGCCTCACTAACGTATAGGAAGTCATGGAGATAGGTTTCTGTTTTCGCCCTGTAGTTTCTTTTCAGTTGTGGGGATGTATGAATTTTGTAGTGCCAGTAGGAGGGGGCTGGGAAGAATCCCTCAGAGGCATAGAAACCAATTTAGATTTGACCTTTTTTTTTTTTTTAACTTTCATTTTGAAATAATTACAGATGCATGGGAAGTTGCCCCAGAAATGTATAGGCGTGGCACGTGTGTGTGTGTGTGTAATTCTGTGTCATCTTATCACATGTGCAGCTTTGTGTAATCGCTACCACAATCAAGATTTAGAACTGTCCCGCCACCATGGGGCTCCCTCATGCTGCCCCTCTTCAGTCACACCTTCTCCCCCTCCCCTCGCAACTACTCATTTGCACTCCATCTCTCTGATTTTTGTTATTTCATGAATGCTGTGTATTAACTTTGCTGATGGGAAAGGCAACATACATTATAGGGGAAGTCAGAACAGTTTGACCAAGGCAAAGTCAGAAGCTTCGTAGACACATTCAAACACCTTGAGGGACTGAGTTACTGGGGCTGAGGAATGGGACCATAGTCTCTGGGACATCTAGGTTAACTGGCGTAACATAAAGAAAACGTACTGCATCCTGTGTCCAGTTTGGTGAGTAGCGTCTAGGATCTGAGATACATCTATTGGTCCAATCACTTTCGGAGCAAAGGAGAATGAAGAAAACCAAAGACACCAGGAGACTAATAGTCCAGAGGGCTAATGGACCACATGAATCATAGCCTCCACCAACCTGAACCCAGAACCAGGTGGTGTCCAGTTACCACCACTGACTGCTCTGACGGAGGGTGCCGGGCAGAGTGGGAGAAAAATGCAGAACAAAATTCACATTCCCAAAAGAGAAGACCAGACTTACTTGACAGACTGGAGGAACCCCCAAGATTATGACCCCTGGACACCCTACTAACTCAGAATTAAAGCCACTCCCAAAGTCCACCTTTCAGCCAACTATGAGACCCAGCCTACCCAAAACTGTTAGACGGGCCTATAAAACAAGCAGTAACATGTGAGGAACATGCTTCTTAGTTCAATGAAGTACATGAGACCAAATGGGCAACACCTGCCCAGAAGCAAAGATGAGAAAGCAGGAAGGGCAGGAAAACTGGGTGAATGGATGTGGGGAACCTGGGGTGGAAAGGGAAAGGGGGAGAGTGCTGACACATTGCGGGGATTGCCACCAATGTCACAAAACAATTTGTGTGTGAATTTTTGAATGAGAGACTCATTTGCCCTGTAAACCTTCACCTAAAGCACAATAAAATTAAAAAAAAAAAAAAAAGTTCTGTATAAATGGAATCATACAGTATGTAACCTTTTGAGACTGGCATTTCCCTTTAGGCTTTGACTTGAGTCGTGAGTCATTTTCATGGTTTTGGTGCTCTGAAGGAAATTCCCTCAGCTTCCACGAGCCCCACAAACTGCCCGTGTGTGTCCCTCTTCTCTACCTTCCCTCCTATCTCCAGAGTAGAGTTAACCCAGTGCCGTCGAGAGTAGAGTTAGCCCCTCCAAACCCAAGCCCAGAGTCCTGACTTTAGAGATCACTCTGTTAGCACTTTTCTTCCTCTGTCTTTAGACCCACCCATCTTACTGGTTTCTGCTTAAGCATTGAAGCATGCTCAGTTCTCTCCCTTTGGCCTCATCTATTACTGCTCTCATCTGGCATCTCTTTTGCAGCCACCTTTTTGACTGTGCCTCCTCCTCTTCCCCTCAGTTCCCAATGTACAGTGCCGTAACCTCGCTGTCCTGCCTGACTGCAGCACCCTTCTCGTAGCTCAGTCTAATGTCAGGGTTTCAGCCTTGTTCTTTGTTGACCTGTAGGTAGCATTTAGCACCCTTGATTACTTTTCTCTTTGTAGAAAGATTTTTGTTTTGGTCTACTAACCCTGGGACTGCTGCTCATTATTGTCCTTTGCTGGTGTCTCCCCCTCTACGTAAGCCCTTAAGTCTTGGGATCCCTCATAGTTCTATAGAGAGCGACTTTCCTCATTCTGGGTGACCTTTCCCCTCGTGCGGCTTATTCTCACTGTTTATCTCCACCCTTGACCTCTCCTGTGAGCTCCAGACCCATATATCCAGTTGCCTTCCAGACATCTCCACTTAACTATCCCTTAGGCCCCCCATATGCAGCGTATTTAAAACTGAATTTATTCTCTTCTCAGCACCCTTGCGTCTTAGGGGAAAAAAAGGAAAAGCCCTAACTTCTTTCTGCAGGGAGGTACCAGTAGGTTAATACCACATAGTAACAGCAACGGGAAGCCTGTTAAAACCCATCTGCTTTGAATTAACTTACTCAGTGTCTCCATTCGCTGTGCAAAGCATACTGACCTGTGCTTACCACTCAGACAGCCAAGGCCAGTAGGCGGTGTTCCCAAACCAGTTTGTGCTAATTATGCTTTTTACAATTAACCAATTAAGTATTACAAAACTAAGATTGAGTGGGAAAAGGAATCATTTCTAAGAGAACAAAATTGAATGCTTTGGAAGGATTGAAAAGTAAGTTATTAAAATATCTGCTGTGAGAGCAAGGCAGCTGTAAACGGTTTGTAAAACTAGTCCAGCTCTAGAAGGATTCGGCACTCTGCTTCCCAAGGGTCCAAGATCTCGCTTCACTTTAAGTAACAGTCTGGAAGTAGCAGGCCATAAATTACAAAGGTGGTTAGTGTGGAAGAGAGGATGTGGAGTTCTAGTTAGCAGGCCCATACTCAAAAGGCTTGGTCGGGCCCCACATGGAAAGACTGATGAATAAATGTACGTTTTTGTTTTACGGTAAAATGAAATGTGTAAAGTACATATGTACCTGTGTCTTGTTTCACACTTTAATTTTACTCATCCTGTCTGATTAGGGCTTCTCCTGCATCTCTCAGTGATAGCGTCTTTGTCTTCATTGCTGTCACCCATGTCCTGGTCACTACATTTCCCCAGATTTCCTACAGCTTCCCCGTTGGATGTCTGTCCCAAGTTTTGCCCTGTCTCCAGTCCCGTCTCCACACTGTAGCCAGCGAGAACTACTGAAAGCGTAAACCTGGTGATACCACTCCTTTACTTCCAAACCCTTAAAATTCAGACTCTTTAAGCTAGTTAACGAGGACATGTAGCTGAGGGGTTCTGCTTACCCCCCTACTGTCATTTTGGTGCTGCCATCTCCGTCCCTCAGACTCAGCCATGTTGACTTGTTTTCAGTTCAGCCTGGGCGGTGGAGTGTGTGTATGTGTATGGGGGCGTGCCGTGCTCTCTCATCCCTGGGTGAGATGTCTCCACCGTGCTGCCTTTGTGCTTCCCTCCCCCTGGTTTTGCGTGTTTATTAAAATAAATGTAAACAATAATAGGGCATACACACACATATATATGTCAGGCTTTTTTTAATTTTAAGTTAAGTTTATGAGATTCATCCATGTTGCTGGTTGTAGCTAAAATTAGTTCATTTTTAATGCTGTGTAGTATTCCATTACATGACAATACAATTTATTTACTTGCTCTTGAACATGGAGTCACAAAAAAACCAAACAAAAACATGGACATGGAGTAACTAAAGTAAATGGAAAAAGTGGTGAAGTAAAAGGGCTGAAAAGATTTCAAAGGGTGGCTTGAGAAGACAAAGTAAACTATTATAGTAAATGTACAAAGACCTGGAGTTAGAAAACCAAGAGGAAAGAACACTCTTGGAATTTCTGAGGCTGAAAGAACTGAAGAAAAAATTCAAGCCTTGAGTTGCAATATTGAAATGATCTATGGGCAGAATATTGAATGACGCAGGAAGTAATAAAAGAAGGTGAAAGGAATATACAGAGTCACTGTACCAAAAAGAATTGGTTGATGTTCAGCCATTTCAGGAGATAGCATATGATTTAGAACTGATGGTATTCAAGGAAGACGTCCAAGCTGCACTGAAGGCATTGCGAGAACAAAGGCTCCAGGAATTGAGGGACTACCAGTTGAGAAGTTTCAACAAATGGGTGCAACTCTGAAAGTGCTCACTTGTCTATGCCAAGAAATTTTGAAGACAGCTACCTGACCATCCAACTGGAGAAGATCCTCATTTGTGCCCATTTCAAAGACAGGTGACCCAGCAAAATGCAAAAATTATTTGCAGAATGCAAAAATAATCAAACAATTATCATTAATATCACACACAAGTAAAATTTTGCTGAAGGTAATTCAAAAGTGGGTGCAGCAGTACATTGACAGGGAACTGCCAGAAATTCAAGCCAGATTCAGGAGAGGACGTGGAACCAGGAATATCGTTGCTGATATCAGATGGATTTTGGCTGAAAGCAGAGAGTACCAGAAAGACGTTTGCCTGTGTTTTATTGCCTGTGCAGAGCCATTCAACTGTGTATCAACAAATTATGGATAACGTTACAAAGAATGGAAATTCCAGAACGCCTAATTGTACTCATGCAGAGCCTGTACATAGGTCAGGAGGCAGTCATTCAAATAGCAAGGGGATACTGCATGGTTTAAAGTCAGGAAAGGTGTGTGTCAGGGTTGTATCCTTTTACCATACTTATTCAGTTTTTATACTGAACAGATAATCCTAGAAGCTCGACTATATGAAGAAGAATGTAGCGTCAGGATTGGAGGAAGACTCAGTAACAGCCTGGGATATGCAGCTGACACAACCTTGCTTGCTGAAAGCAGAGAGGACTTGAAGTACTTACTGATGAAGATCAAAGACCACAGCCTTAAGTATGGATTACACCTCGACATAAAGAAAACAAAAATCCTCACAGCTGGGCCAATAAGCAACATCATGATAAACAGAGAAAAGAAATTGTGAAGAATCTCATTTTACTTGTATTCACAATTAATGCCTGTATAGCAGTAGCAGTCAAGAAATCCAACGAGGTATTGCATTGGGCAAATGTGCTGCAAGAGACCTTTTTAAAGTGTTAAAAAGCAAAGATGTCACCTCGAGGACTAAGGTGCACCTGACCCAAGCCATGGTATTTTCAGTCACCTCATACACATGTGAAAACCGGACGATGAATAAGGAAGACCAAAGAAGAACTGAGGGAGCCCTGGTGGTGTAGTGGCTGAGAGTTCGCTCAGCAGTTCGAGTCCACCAGGCGGTCCTTGGAAACCCTGTGGGGCAGTTCTCCTCTGCCTTATTGGGTCGCTGCGCGTCGGAATCAACTTGACGTGAACAGGTTTTGGAAGAAGAACTGATGGATTTGAGTTACGGTGTTGGCGAAGAATATTGAACATAGCGTGGACTGCTAGAAGAATGAACACATCGATCTTGGAAGAAGGACAGCCAGAATGCTCCTTCGAAGCGAGGATGGTGAGACTGTGTCTCATGTGCTTTGGACATGCTATCAGGAGGGACAGGTCCCTGGAGAAGGACATCACGCTTGGCAAAGTAGAAGAAGGTTGGCGAAAAAGAGGAAGACCCTCAACGAGATGAATTGACACAGTGGCTGCAGCAGTGGGCTTAAACAGCAATGATTGTGAGGATGGTGAAGGACCAGGCAGTGTTTCGTTCTGTCACATGTAGGATTGCTGTGGGTTGGAACCGACTCAATGGCACCTAACAACTGTTGATAGACATCTGGCCTGTCTTCAGTATGAGTCTATAAGAAAAAAAATGCTGTTACAAACATTTTTGTACACATAGCACACCTTTGTGATGGGTATATACGTAGGAGAGGTATTACCGGGCAAGAGAGGGTACATGCAATTATTCAGATAACACCAAATTGTTTTTCCGAGTGGCTGCCAATTTATACTCCTACCAATTTCTTGTTCCATGTCCTCTCCAGCAGTTGGTACTGTCAACTTTAAAATTTTTTGTCATTCCAGTGAGTGAATAGTGGTTTTAATTAGCATTTTCTGCGTTTGCTAATGAGGGTGAGAGTCTTTTCATGCGATTTTTGTCCATTTGGATATTTCGTGAAATGTCTGATCAAGCCTCTTGTCCAGTTTGTTTGGTTACTTGTCTTTGTCCTCATTCGCAGGAAATCTTTCTATAATATTCTGTCTGAGAACTCTTTGTGGCAGTGACTTTCTTCCAGTTTGTGACTTACCTTTTCACTCTTTTTATGGGGTTTGTTGTTGTTGAACAAAATCCCTTAATTTTACTGTAGTAAAATTCAGCAGCATCACCCATCTGTCAGTTTGTTGTACTGTGATGGCTTACGTGTTGTTGTGATGTTAGAAGCTATGCCACTGGTGTTTCAGATGTCAACAGGGTCACCCATGATGGAGAGGCTCCAGTGGAGCTTCCAGACTAAGACAGACTAGGAAGAAAGACCTGCAGTTTTCTTCTAAAAATGATCCAGTGACAACCTTATGGTTCACAACAGAACTTGACTTGGATCCTTTAGACACATCGTCGATGGGGAGGGATCAGGTGCTAGAGGAGGACGTCATGTTTGGTGAAACTGAGGGCCAACAAGGGCAAGGGAGACCCCCAACGAGATGGGCTGGCACAGTAGCCACAATGAGGGCCTCGGACATGCTGGTGATTGTGAGGCTGATACGGGACTGGGCAGCGTTTTGTTCTGTTGTACATCAGGTTGCCATGGGTCAGAGTTGACTCTGCGGCAGATAAAAACCACGGCGACCACAGAATTCATCCGTCAGTCCCGGTTACCGTGGGGAGACAGGAATGGGGAGCTACCGCTTTATGGGTACAGAGAGTTTGAGGTGATGAAAAGGTTTTGGGAAGAAACGGTGATGATGGTTGCACAGCATCGTGAAAACAATGCCGCTGAATTTGTACACTTAAAAATGGCTAAAATGTATGTTACACATGCTAGCACAACAAAACCTACCTGCTTTTATAACTGGCTCTTACGGTGACCTTATGTGTAAACAGAATGAAATGTTACTGGGTTTTGCCTCATCTCATGGTCTGTGGTAGATTCGAACCCATTGTTGAGGCTGTTGCATCAGTCCAGCTCATTGAGGGTTTTCCTCGTTGTCACTGACCCTCCACCAAACATACCCTTCTCTGAAGTTGATCTTCCCTGATGACCTGTCCAAAGTTAGCAAGACGAAGCCTCGCCATCCTTGCTTCTAAGGAGCATTCTGGTTGTATTTCTCCTAGCACGAAGTATTTATTTATGTTACCTGCATGGCAACCAGATTGTAAGTTCTTTTTGGATGGGGGGCCATTCGGTAATCTCGTTTGGTTAGCAGCCGAGCTCTTAAACACTACGCCACCAGGGCTCCTTGTTTGCCGTGGTCTCCACTTAATAAATATTTGCGCGAGCAGATGGTGCTTTGTGAATACCGTAGCTTTTGCTGAAAAACCTGGAGTAAAACGTCACGTTTGTTTTGTAGCTGCTGTCTCTGCTGGCCTTCGTCTGTGAAGAAGTCGTGTCACAGTGCACCATGTGCGGAGGGCTGTACTTCTTTGAATTTGTAAGCTGCAGTGCCTTTCTTCTGAGTCTCCTCATACTGATAGTGTACTGCACCCCAGTGTATGACCATGTCGACGCTGAAAAAGTGAAGTCGTCGGTAAGCATTCACAAAGCGTAATTGCTGTACCGTGAGCACAATGATTTTGTAATCTTTTCGTTCAGAGTAGTAACGCTTGCAGAACTCGGCACCATGGCAGGACACTATCCGCTGTGCCACCTGCTTGCCTCCAGCCAGCGCCGCTTTGCTGACAAGTGGGTGGGAGAGGGGAAAGCAGAGCAACAGACTGCCAACGGTTTACAGCGGCTGGTGGTCAATTCACATGAGACATTCTCTAAAAAAACTGAGGTTTTGTCACTTTGGATGACTTCTCATGCTTCAGGGTGTCACCTTTTAGCTCTGCAGTTACTGGTCGGGCGTCTCCTGTGTGCCGGCCACTTACAGGAGACAGAGCAGTGAGCAGATGGGAGTGTTTCTGGGGTGTTCAAACAAAACCTGTAACTCTGCCTATATCTTGTTTTGATTTTGTTACAGGAAAAAAATTGTAAGTGAATTAAGATGGCATTCGTTGAATTCATTGTTCAGAAATTTTCCTTAAAATACAAGGTACACGGGAGTTCTATTTCCACAAAATTAGAGTTGCCTGACTTTCTGTAAAGACTCAGTTTGCTGACCCCATGTTTTTATCTGAGTATATTTAGGATGTGTGTGATGACAAAAACCAAACCCACTGCCGTCGAGTCAGTTCCGACACACATCAGCCCTGTAAGGACAGAGTAGAACCGCCCCATAGGGTTTCCAGGGAGCACCTGGTGGACTCGACCTGCTTACGTTTTGGTTAGCAGCCATAGCTCTTAACCACTACACCGCCAGGGTTCCTGTGTACGAGGACAGATAAGATAATTCACACAATAGCATCTGAGTTGTCAACCAATAGTTTGTGAAGAGTCTTACATGGCCAGGCTGACACAAGAAAGCACTCACGTCTTGAGGGAAAGGATGAAATTAAGGTAAAATTGTACTTTATTACGGACAAGAGAGAACAGTAAAAGCAAAGCAGTAGGATTCTGTTGTTTTAAAGGAGTTAGAAGCAAGCACTGGGTCGTGTATTGATTATACGCTAAGATACGGATTTTTTACTGTGTACTGATTTTTACTTCTTAAATTTTGTGCTGTGGGAATCTATTACTTTAAAAAAATATTTTATCATTTTAAGTTAAAAAATAGCAGTACCAGAGTTAACACAAATAACGTTGAGAGATGAGCAGAGTGTGAAATCCATCGGCATTTGGTGAACACACAGTTCTTGGTGCAGCCAGCACACGGCTCCTGCAGTACCTGGCTGCTGAGACCTGCCGTTAGTGCAGACTGGATGCCAGGTGCCTTACAGTCGGCATTTGGTGAACACACAGTTCTTGGTACAGCCAGTACACGGCTCCTGCAGTACCCGGCTGTTGAGACCTGCCATTAGCGCAGACCGGATGCCAGGTGCCTTACAGTCGGCATTTGGTGAACACACACAGTTCTTGGTACAGCCAGCACACGGCTCCTCCAGTACCCGGCTGCTGAGACCTGCCGTTAGCACAGACCGGATGCCAGGTGCCTTACAGTCGGCATTTGGTGAACATGCACAGTTCTTGGTGTGACCAGTGCATGGCTCCTCCAGTACCCGGATGCTAGGACCTGCCATTAGCACAGACCGGATGCCAGGTGCCTTACAAACTGCGATTTCAAATCCTCACTCCTTGTAAGGTACTGCTCCCTTTTTCTGTTGAGGACACGTAGGCTTAGGGTTAGTAAGTAACTTGTCCAGACTTATACTACCAAAGTCAAACTGAGCTTTGAACCCAGGAAAGGCGTTACACTCCGCATTCTACCGTGTGGCCTGGGCAGAACCCGGTTAGAGTTAATGTCCAGACACTTAAGATGCTGTCATACCAAATACCTTTCTGCGGCAGCCTATTTTCTGAGACACGTATTGATAGTGCAGGTAATACCTTAGAATTTTTGTTGTATTTGTAATAAAGGAGGCCCTGGTGGCACAGTGGATAAAGCGCTTGACTGATAACCGAAAGGTCAGCAGTTCAAAACCACCAAGTGGCCTCATGGGAGAAAGATGCGTCAGTCTGATTGCATAAAGATTTACAGCCTTGAAACCCCAGTGGGGTCGCTATGAGTCGGAATTGACTTGAGGGCAGTGGGTGGTTTATATTTGTAATCTTTGAAAATTCTTCCTTTTTACGTTTAAGTATACCATAAGATTTGGACAAGGTAAGTTTTCTAGTGTCTGAACTGGTTGATTTGTAGTTTGAAGGTGTAAATTTATGTCTTAAACATTAACGATCGTAACTTTTTTTTCTTTTTTCTAATCTCTCAATAACAGATGAATGGTGTCACCACCCATAAAAATTTTAGAATGGTTTCTGCTTTAATGCTGCCTCCATAGTGTTTAAGAGTGTGGCTCTTTTTATCTAGAAACAATATTGTAATAGTGTCTGGTGTAATGTTCTAATCTTAACAAAATGTAAAACGTTTATTACATTAAAACATTTAAAAAGTTACTTTGTAGTAAATGCTAATTTTAAAATACTGGAAAAAGAAAAATACTCAGTCCTTTCACCCAAAAACAGCTATTGTAAATATTTTACGTTCCTTCCAGTCTTTTATTTCTGTTCACAGGTCATTTTTTAAAATTTAAAAGTTGTTATCATAGTGCACCTAACACCCTAAAGATTCCATATTTGTTTGCTTGCATTGTTTGCAAATCACTTTTACCAGCTGTGTATCAATATACTTAAATATCTTTCCACACAGAAGAGGTTTTCTGTTTTGGAGATGATATTTCGAGTGTTCGGTGGTGGTGGTGGTGGTGGTGATGGGGGGCTAGGGAGGAGTCTTCTATCCCATGCTGTCATGGGCCAGATTCTGATAACAGTAGCCAGCATTCATGGGCCATAAAATGGTATCTTGTTTAAATATTTCCTTGCATGTACTTCAGATATGTAGAGTTTTATTATTTGTGTGTAGCAAATTTGAAATAATATTCAGAGGAATAGAAAAACAACAGAGAAGGTACTGCAGAAAAATTTCTTTTAGAAGCAAAGAGAAAATGTCTTTAATTTTTATAAATGGTAAGTGAACAGTTTGACAGTATAGGAATTCTGTGTCAGATAGTTGTATTGATACGAGGTTTCGTGGAGGTTACATTTGAGAAAACTCAAAAAGGATCAGACGTGAAACCCTTTGGAGTGGCTGTCATTTTTATCAGTTTCCCCATCTGAATCGAATGTGTACATCAAGTGCTGCGTCCCCTTGGCAGAGGAGAGCCCTGGGAGGTAATGCGTGAAAGGGCACTTTGCAGCCCGTGAAGTACTTCCTCGTGGTAAGCTGCTTTATGATGAGATGGGGAAGCTTTGATGTGGTAGATAAGCTCACCATACAAGCTCACTTTGGATTACCAACGTGGAGTGGTTGAAGGCAATGTGTTACTCCATAGGCAGGGTTTAAAAACGTGTCCAAAAAACACTGTTGGAAACTTTCACTTAAAGCGCAATTAAAAAAAAAAAAGAATCATAAAAAAATAAAAACACTGTTGGAGCGATTTTATTTAGTTCATGATGGGTGGTTCTTTTGGTTTCTCTTCCAAAGTCCTTCCAGCGCCCTGAGGTACTCTTTAGAGATGCCATTGTAGTGTGGAATGCTCTAGAAGGAAAGGCAGTGCTTTCTTTTGCTAGAACCAGAAGTAAGCTGGAGTCCAAATAAATCCTTTGGCCTTGGTAACGTTCACGTGCCTAGAGAAGAAAAGGGCCACGACATGCACACACGCCTGCACACGTATGTGCACACACGGCCTTTGGGGGGATTGTTCGTGGAAAGGTTATCTTGTCGTGTGGTTTCTGAATATGCCAGCCTGGAGTCTGGATAGTGTTCATTTACAGGGCGTGTACCAAATGGACTATCGGAAAGTTAAAAGTTGTCAGGCATCTACATTTGATTGCGTTAAGGAAAAAAAAAGGTAAATCACTGAATGTTTTTTAAAAGTAAAAAATTAGCACATTTGTTTCCAGCCGTGTAACCACACTGTACTCCTTCCAGGACTTTTACATCACTCTGGGGACAGGAATCGTCTTTCTCTTGGCATCCATTATCTTTGCCACCACCCATGACAGGACATCGGCCGAACTCGCTGCAGTTGTAAGTGTCTTGTACTTTCTACCTTTAGGCTTATTTTTATTTCCCTAGAAATAAGGGAATTTGGAAAATACATGACAAGTTTGTCTTTTAACGTATTTTCTGTAGTGTCATTTTGACTAGAATACGTAAAAGCAAATAAATATGATCACCTTAAAAATCTAGACCCTGTCTTTGGAATTTGACTGAGTTTCGTTAACAAAATTATTCCATTAACTCTGTATATGAACATATCATTGCTAGTGAATATAGTAAAACTGACTTTATCATCTTGTACTCTTCCACTCTTCAGCAAAAAGCCCTATGTGCCTGGGGCTGTTCTAGGCGTAGAGAACACACAGGAGAAAGGATTCAGCTTGCAACCTAACAGAAGACATAGATAAGCAGACTGCAGTGGAGCACGTTAAATGAACTGATAGAAGTTGATCTAGACAGCAGTCTCCAGTGGGGTATGCATACCCCTAAGGGTGCATCAAGACTTCCCAAGGAGTACTCTGGGCAGGGGTAAAGGAGCCCTGGTGGCACACTGGGTAAGCACTCAGCTGCCATCTGAAAGGTTGGTGGTTTGAACCCACCAGTCGCTCCGTGGGAGAAAAGACCTGGTGATCTGCTCCCATAAAGATTAGAGCCTAGGAAACCCTATGGGACAGATCTACTCCGTCATAGGGTCACTATGAGTCAGAATCGACTGGATGATGGCACACAAACTCTGGGCAGGGTTAGTGTGGAAGGAAACCAGTTTCTCACTTTTCAACATCCAGACATAATCCTTCTTAAAACTGGTATGTCTAAGAACGCGTCTCTGGTGGGAGAGTCCGGCCACTTCTTTGCCACCTTCCCTTTCACAGTTATAGTTTTGTGCCTGTCCCAAACCTTACTTGTATGCATTGTCATAAGATGGAAACGAGGAGAACACCTCAAACCCTCGGGTGCAACAAAGGGACAGTCCAGAACAGGAGCTGTGGGTTTTGTCTGAAATCCTCGGGCCCGGGTGCTTTTCCGAATTCAGAATATTCCAGATTTTGGAAAGGCAGTCCTGCGCATAAGCCTTATTACATGACACACTCCGAGGGCCTGAGGCGGCGCTCTAATCCAACACACAAATTTTTGGAAGCAAAAGATGTGAATATTCATAGTAAAAGGGATGAGACTGTAAGTAGTCTTACCTGGTGTCAGTTTTGAGCAGAGTGAATCATGAAAACTTGGAGTTTTTATAGCTTTTCGGATTTCAGAATCGCAGATCAGGGCTCATGGACCCGAATGGGTACCCGTGTTGTGAACGTGAATGGCTCACGACTGGTGATCCTCTTGCAGGTCACCCGGCTTGGAATTAATACTTTGTTCTTAACAAAATTAAAGTTGTAATTAATTGAGTTGTCAGCTAATAGATCATTAAAAGTGCTTTTTATGATACCCATTGCCGTCGGGCCAATTCCAACTCATAGCGACCCTGCAGGACGGAGAACTGCCCCACAGGGTTTCCGAGGAGTGGCTGGTGGATTCCAACTGCTGAGCTCCTGGTGATTAGCCGAGTGCTTAACCACTGTGCCACCAGAGCTCCCTTTATATGATAGAATAACTCAGAAGGAGTTCAGGGAACTGCATGCCATGGTTGTGATCATTTCTTAATTATCTATCTATGTGACCATGGCTTCTTAGCATTTACACGTATAAAAACAAATCAGAAATAAAGTTAATGCTGAGCCTCGCCTCATCCTAGCAGTACGTGGTTTATCCACACGTACACCAGCCACTTGAAAACATCCAGAATAAAGTTTTAGCAGGGTTTTTTTATTTTTTTAGGATTAATAATCTCAGTTTATATACATGTTTTCGTTGCAGAGGGGTATAATCAGTAAAATCAACTATTCAAAGAGCTCATGTATTTTAAGTAGATGATGTGTTAGATTGTTACTGTAGATTTATATTTCATTGGATATATTTTAAGAGTGACTAGTAGTTTAAGGGAGGCTTGGTGGCGCAGTGGTTAAGAGCTCGGCTGCTCACCAAAAGGTCTGCAGTTCGAATTGCTGGCCGCTCCTTGGAAACCCTGTGGGGTGGGGCAGTTCTACTCTGTCCTGTAGGGTTGCTGTGAGTCAGAATTGGCAGCAGCAACAGGTTTGGTTTTTAGTAGTTGAAGAAGTCTTTGATACGCCGTAAATTACTTTTTGCAAGTATTTAAATTATGAAAACTTTTATAGACTTAAATGGGCAAAGGAGCCCATCATTTTTCAAAAACAAATTTTAGAGGCTGTATGAGTAAGTGGGAGCCCTGGGGGCGCAGTGGTTAAGAGCTCGGCTGCTAGCCAAGAGGACGGCAGTTGGAATCCGCCGGCGAGTAAAGGCGCTTGTAGATGGCTTGTGTGGGTTAGGTATGTGGCATAGAGGGCCCTGCTTGGGCTGGAACTCTCCGAGGTGGTCAGAGATGGTTTCACAGGCAAGGTTATACCTGGTCTGCATTTGAAGTATTAGAGAAGTTTGCCAGGCAAATACAGGGATAAATGCCATCAACCCAAAGTGAAGAGTCCAGAGGGGAGAATCGACTCAGGTTTTGGGGCCTGGGAATGATGATTAAATTTAGGTTGGACATGTTAGGAACATGCAGGTAAATTAATGGATTTGGGGCTCAGTTTGCTTTATGGTGAAATAAGGCAAAATGCACACCCTTTAGGAAGGTTTGAGGTGGAGGGTTTGAGGAGGGGAAGAATCAGGAGACTGCAGCAGATTGCAACTGAAGGTACAAACCACGGAGTGTTGAAGTCGGAGGGGCCTTTAGCCCTTGCCTCGGTCTGTTTTCGCTTTGCACGGAGAACTTCTCTGACCCCGTTTCCTGGAGTGTTTTGCTAGTGGAGATGTTAGATTTGAACCGTGGTCCTCTGTCTCTCGACAGAATTCTCAGAATGTTTGATCAAACGTTAGAAGAGTACAATGAGGAAGTGATTTAAGGAAGAGGAAGTAGGTGGTGTCGTCATGCCGCTGTGTAATTACAGTGTGACAGTAACTGGAAAATGTTTAAGAAATTTAACCTAATAGTGTCTTCAAAATAGAACTTCTGTTCGGGTATTAATAACTTTTTCCATTTTTACCCAGGCTCAGCTGCCTACTCTGATCATATTTGTGGGGCAGTGTAGCCACTGCTAATTATCCTTTGTTTTATATTAGTTTATAGAATTTTATTTTTCAGCTGTTAGCCTCAATTTGATTTGTTGGCACCCCACACATACACACACACACACGTAAGACAGGACATTTGTATTTTGTGGGACTTAGACTAGTAATGCGCATTCTGGAAAATTTTTTAACTTCTTTCCCCCATTTTTTGGTGACTTTTAAGAAAATTGTACCACTAAAGTTAAGAGTAGTGTGTAGAAGATAAAAGTGATGAATTGTCTTGCTTGCCTGAAATATTCTCAGAGCCAAGTAGGAAACATGAGATTATCTTCCACAGTTCTTCCAAATTCCAAACTAACCTCTCTCCCTCTTTTTCTTCCTCAGGTGTTTGGATTTTTGGCAAGTATCATGTTTCTGGTTGACTTTTCCATCATGGCCTATGCAAAAGGACAGAAGGACCAGCTGAGAAAGCCTGAGGTGACCACCAGGGCAGGAACCCTCACAGAACCACTTAATGGGTAGACTCTGGGGACCAGATATTACGTAAGGTGGTGACTCTGCATGATGCCTGAGCCCTGGCTCAAAGAAGCTCTTGAAGAATTCGTGTGAGAGCCAGGGGAAGGGCAGAAGGCAGTTTGTATCACTGGTGGACTGTGTCTTAGTCACTACATTTGGACCAGCGGGCTTTCGGTTTTTAATTTTTCTTTATAACAGTTGAAATTTGCCTCAGGTGGAGATTTTTTGGGGGAGAGAGGCCAATTGTTTCTTTAAATCATATAGCTCAACTGATGATAAATTATTCCATCTTTTTTTTAATAAGATATTTTACTAGGCTTAGCTTCCAAATTATGCTTTATAGCTATATAAGCAACACAATTATTATGTTCATCCTTTAGTTTCATTTTAAAATTAGTTTGCTTAGCTATGAGTTTGTTTTTTGGTAAAAGAAACCAAATAAATAGACAATGATTAGATTATGTTCCCTTCACTGAAATTTAATGTATATTTAAGGATCAGTACTCAAGATGTTGGTCTGGGTTTTTTCCTTAAAATATAATAACCAGATTTTACTGTGTCTCACTCAGCCTTAAAATTATATTGTGATATTTTAGGATAACCGTTACTCTTTCTGAGACCTTCTGCAGCCTGATGTAAATAAATTCTTGATGAGAGTCACTGATAGTTTCTGGGTATAAACCAACAACAGCAGCCCCCTGTTGGTACAGCGTTTTGGTTGTTGAGGGTGATATTAAGTAAAAAACAAAAAGATTGTTATATAATGAAACAGAAAAATTGAACAAACTGTCACCAGGCCTAAGGACCAAAGACAAAAAAGATGTATCTTTTGCCCAATACAGTGAAAGTAATCATAAAGATAAGCTTCAGATACGTAGGAAGCATCTGAAGAGATGAGCTCACCGCACTATGACGTAGAACGTGGTCCGTTCCCATGTTGGCATCTGATCGTTTTTACTTCAGTGAGTACAGCTCTGCTGGGCCCTCTTCAATGTCTTCTTTAAAACTCCATCTAAGAAGTCAGTCACTCTGGCCTGTGATTTTTCATTTATTCAAGATACCCCCTTTTCTGTCTTAGTGGAAAGGTCCACACACACAGTGCTTCACCGTCTGGCAGAGGTGGGCCTCGCGTTGGTGCTGTCTTATTGGTTGTCTTTAGGTGGTCCGGAATCTGGGGCCCTCTTAGCTGCAGACAGCGCGTAGCAGGATCCTTAGGGTCCTCGTCCCCACGTAGACACTGCTCTAGTTTTCTTTGGAGGAGATCTTCTCGTAAAGTGACCTTCCAGGAGAAGCCTGTCCAGGTTAATACCATTGGCGGTGCAAGGGAATAGTCAGACTACTCTCATTTGACACTTTATAATGAGTTCTGGTAACTTGGAGGAATTGCCTCTTCTGTCGTAGAGCCCAATGAATAGAGCACTTGGGATAAGACCTTTCCGACTAGTTAGTTCACAGTCTAGACCTTTCTGCTGCTCTGCCACCTAGATTTTTGACTCAGGGCTCTAGGACTGAAGTGATGGGTCCATGAGTCAGGTCCTTCGGAACTTTGGTGAAGGTCTCCCGGCCTGGGCTCTCTGTCTGAGACAGGAATCGTGTTTCCAACGGTGAGATGTAACGAGCCACCTGTGTGTTGTGGGTGGGTTTCAGCTGCTTTAGCTGGTCACCTCTGCTCTGTCTTCCTGACTCAGGACCTTATCCATTTGCCCCAGAACTTGGATGCTAGTGTCAGCGGCAGTGTTACCACTGCTCATTTGGGAAATAATGAAACTGATCATGGCTGCTGTTTTTACAGGGCTGGTCGTCTGAAAGATGAGAAGTAACTTAGATCTTGGGTCTAAGAGTAAAGACTGTTCAAAGGTAGCCAGTTTATGGTGGGCAAGTTGTGGAACTTCATATCAAACTGTACCATCGTCATTTTAAATGTCATCTAGAGCCAGCTAGAATTCACGTCAAGCCATTTGGGCTCCTTCAGGGCCCCCACCCACGCGCTGGCTTAGTTGAGCTTGATGGGATATCCTCAGCTGGCCTCACACAAAGTACATGATGCATTGAGCTTGTGTCCTGTTTGTTCTCAGGTTTCTCCTTCATTTGCTTCATGGGTGCAGCAGTGAGCTGCTTAGCTGACCACTCGATCTTTCCTTTTCAGTGAGATGAGATGTTCGCTGGTGTTTCTGGTCACTCTGGAACTTTCCTTTATGTTGTTTTTATGGGATCCTTGACTAGTTAGCCTCCCCTATTGTGAAAGGAGCTAGGAATGAAATGTTTATTATGGCAAATAAAAAAGCCATGCAAAACCTGGGGCCAAAAACCACTGTTACGTATAGACCAGGGCCAACTCAATAAACTTAAGATAATTTTTTATTAGTAACTGGTAAATTTGGTTTGTTATTTCCTACAAATAAACTGCTTAGAATGGTTCTTAAGAATTATAAGGGAAATGCACTTACAATACAGAAGTTTTCTAGTTGCTGTACTTAAATTATGCTCTGTTTGGGGACCGGGAAATGTGTTTTTACATTGTTTATAGCTAATCATTTTCGTATTTATCATTTTAAATCCTGTGGGTCTTTTTTTGTTTTGTTTTTTTTTATCTAAAGGTCAAATTTTGTAGTCTTTTAAATAAAACCATTTTATTAAAGTGTTCGTACCCTCGTAGTTATTTATTAGACGCATGATAGTAACAGATGAAAGCTTCTCCAGAGTTGTAGGAGTTGGTTCTATAACGTCACTTGAGAACCTTTATAGAATCCTGGGAAACCCTGGTGGCGTAGTGGTTAAGAGCCACGGCTCCTAGGGGGCCTGGAGACCGTGGTTTCAGGGGACATCTAGGTCAATTGGCATAACAAAGCTTATTAAGGGAATGTTCTGCATCTCACTTTGGAGAGCGGCATCTGGGGTCTTAAAGACTAGCAAGCAGCCATCTAAGATGTATCAATTGGTCCCAGCCGACCTAGAGCAAAGGAGAATGAAGAACACCAAAGACACAAGGAAAATACGAGCCCAGGAGACAGAAAGGGCCACATAAACCAGAGGCTCCATCAGCCTGAGATGAGAAGAGCTAGATGGTGCCGGGCTACCACCAATGACCACCCTGACAGGGAACACAACAGAGAGTCCCTGACAGAGCAGGAGAAAAGTGGGGTGCAGAACAAATTCTAGTAAAAAGACCAGACGCGATGGTCTGACTGAGACTGGAGGGACCCCCAGAAGGCATGGCCCCGGACTCTGTTGGCCCAGAACTAAAACCATTCCCAAAGCCAACTCTTCAGAGAAAGATCAGACTGGACTACAGACATAAAGGAAACCCTGGTGGTGTAGTGGTTAAGAGCTACGGCTGCTAACAAAAGGTCGGCAGTTCGAATCCACCAGGGGCTCCTTGGAAACCCTACGGGGCAGTTCTACCCTGTCCTATAGGGTCGCTATGAGTTGGAATCAACTCGATGGCAGTGGGTTTGGTTTGGGTTTTTTTTAATAGAACATAAAATGATATTGGTTAAGATTGTGCTTCTCAGCTCGAGTAGATACATGAGACTAAATGGGCAGCTCCTGTCCAGAGGCGAGATGAAAAGGCAGAGGGGACAGGAGCTGGTTGAATGGACACAGAAAATACAGGGTGGAGAGGAGTGTGCTGTTACATTGTAGGGAGAGCAGCTAGGGTCACATAACAACGTGTGTTTAAGTTTTTGTATGAGAAAATGAATTGTAAACTTTGATTTAAAGAACAATAAAAAAAATACTAAAAAAGCTACGGCTGCTACCCAAAAGGTCGGCAGTTCGAATCCACTAGGGGCTCTTTGGAAACCCTGTGGGGCAGTTCTCTGCCCTTTAGGAATGCCATGAGTTGGAATCAACTCGACAGCAGTGGTTTTGTTTTGTTTTGTTAAAAATATATATAGAATACTGGATTGTTGATCTACTCGGGCTCAAGGAGAAGGTAGAAAAGAAACAGGTGTAGTTCCTACCCATGGGCTCTCCCTCCTGTTGGAAGGTTGGGGTACCTACTCAAGACATTTTTAGGAAGCTGCGTATGAAGAGTTACAGAGGAATGTTACGAGCTAAACTCTTTTAAGTATTTCCAGAGCAACAAATTTGTACGGTCCGTCACGTTTCTAGATGTGGCTTGTAATGCTGAAAACAAAACAGGCACCTTTTCTTTTGGAGAGTCCAGTGATCGGCAGGCCAGGCCAGGGTGGCTCTGGTAAAGTTACAGCTATTTGTGTGGTTTGCAGAATTCCTGCCTCCAGCCTGTGTGCGAATAACAATGTCTTTATAGTCTTCTAGGACTTCCTGGAATTTGTACATTCAGGAGTAACTGCCAATATGCATTCAGTTGCAAGGAGCAGCAGAAAACCTACGTAAATGTCCTAAACAGTAAGGCCAATTTATTTCACAAGATATCCGTGTAGTACAACTCCATGGGGTGAATCGAGTGTCTCCGCAGTGCCCTTGGGGCCCTGTGTCCGTGTTTCTGCCTGTCCATCTTCTGCTGTGGTTTTTATTCTCAGGGTTGACCCTTGCTGATGTAACAGCACGCCCAAAGATCAGAAGAGAAGGAATTAGAAATTCGTCGTGTCTCTTTAAGGTCCTTTTTGCAGAAGCTTCTTGGCGAATATCACCTACTTATCGTAGTCAGAATACATTAAATGCACATTGCTAAATCAGTTACTGACATGGAGAATGGAATTACTTTAATTTGGCTTAAATCAAGATTCCCCAGCTTAGGTTGTGGAGGGGCCCACCCTTGGAAATATACAGCTGTCTGATATGTGAATAAAATTGGTTCTTTCAACAAGGGAAAAGGGTCTCTGGTTTGGGGATCAATAATGTCTGCTATAAGCATGTTAAGGATTGTACTCCAACTAAACCAACCAGTTGCTGTCTAGTTAATCCCAATTCCTGAGGACCCCCTGCGTGTCCCAATAGAACTGTGTTCCATAGCAGTGATGTTTCAGAAGTAGTTCTCCAGGCCTTTCTTCTGAGAAACTTCGGGGTAGAGTCAAACTGCCAGCCTTTCAGTTAGCAGAGCACTTAACTGTTAGTGTGACCCAGGTAGCCCATACCCCAACTAAACCCACTGCCATTGAGTCAATTCCGACTCATAGCAACCCTATAGGACAGAGTAAAACTGCCCCGCAGGGTTTCCAAGGCAGTAAATCTTTATGGAAGTAGATGGCCACATCTTTCTCCCACAGAGCAGCTGGTGAGTTCAAACTGCCGACCTTTCCGTTAGCAGCCAAGTGACTTAACCACTGTGCCACCAGGGCTCCTTATACCCCAGCTAGTGGAAATAAAATTGGCGATGCTCTTACGAAAAATTAAAAACCCCAGTTTAAGAAATTTTTGTAGGACTGACTACCCCAAAACAAAATAGGAAAGCTGATACCAGTGTCTTAGTTATCTAGTTCCGCTATAACAGAAATAACCTCAAATGGATGGCTTTAACAAACTTATTCTCTCACAGTTTAAGAGGCTAGAAGTCCAAATTCAGGGCATCAACTCTAGGGGAATAATTTCTCTGTTGGCTCTGGATGCAGGTCCTTGTCTCTTTTTAAAAGCTGCTGCTCCTGGGCAGTTTTCATGTGGCTTGGCATTTTCTCCATCTCTGCTTCTCACTTGCTTGTTTAATCTCTTATATCTCAAAAGAGATTGACTCAAGGTACACTGTACAATGATCCTGCCTCATTAACATTACAAAGACAACCCATTCCCATATGGGATTATAACATAACAAAGACATCCCATACCCAAATGGGATTATAACTACAGGCACAGAGGTTAAGAATTTACAGCACACATTTTTTGGGGACATAATTCAATCCCTAACAATGAGTTGTTTTTCAAGACTAAATTTTAATTCTGCAAGTAATGTGTATCATAGAAATCTGGTTCAATAAGAGGTGGGACGTATTCTTTACCCAGGTAACCTTTACATTTGCTACTTTTAATTTTTGAAATATTTCAAACACTGAAAGTACAGAGCATAAAGACACTTCCTGTAGACACCGAGCTTTGATAGATCATAACATTTTGCCATATTTGCCTTTGCTTCAAAAAGAAAGAAAAAGTGATACTTCAAAAGTACTACAACCTCTAATCTTATTCTCCTTTTCCCAAAGGTGAACACTCTCATAAATTTGGTATCTTTCCTCTCTATGCTTTTATTGTCTACAATATACAGACGTGTCCATGAACGACGTATACTATAGTATTGTGCTCTGTGTATCCTTTCATAGCTTGTTTTTTTCAATTACATCTTTCTGTCTGGTACACATAACTCCAGTGCATTCCTTTTAAGTGCTATTTAGTATTTATATGAATATGCCACAATTTCGAAACCCTGGTGGTGTAGTGGTTAAGAGCTACGACTGCTAACCAAAAGGTCAGCAGTTCGAATCCACCAGGCGCTCCTTGGAAACCCTATGGGGCAGTTCTACTCTGTCCTGTAGGGTTCCTATGAGTTGGAATTGACTTGATGACAGTGGGTTTGGTTTTGATTTTGGCCACAATTTACTTATCATTCCCCAGTTGATAGAAAAAATGTAATGTGGTTTTCAGGTTTTGACCATTTCCAACAATATTATAGTGAACAAACATGCTTGAGCATTTCTTCTTATGTGCGTGTATGAGAGTTTATATATTGGATGTGTCATTAGAAGTAAAATTGTTGGGTCGGACGGGTACGTGCAATTTCAGCATGGCTGAATATTTCCAAATGGCTCTCCAAAGTGGTAGAACCAGTTTATATTCCCATTAGCAGTGCATCAGAGTGCTTGTCCTACACTTAATATTAGGTCCATTTAACATTTTTGCCTCTCTGGAACTAAAATGGTATCTCATTTTATTTTATATTCCCCAGATTACCAGTAAGCCTGATCACCTGCTCATCTCTTTCTTGACCTTTCAGGTTTCCACACTTCTGTGATTGCGTTGTTCATATCCATTGGCTTCTTTTCATACTGAGTTTTTTCCTCCTCATTGGAGAGCTCTTGACATATTGGGATACTACCCTTTGAGGCACTTCTTTTTTTTTAGTCATATGTCTTGGAAATATCTTCTCATAGTCTGTGATTTATATCTTACCTTTCATTCTGTGGGATACCTCAAGGTCAGAGATCTTCTATACTTTCAAAAATGCTTAGAGATTTGCACTTTATATTTAGAACTTGACTCTACCTTGATTTATCGTTTGAATGAGCAACTGATAATTTCAATCTCTGATGATCAACGTTGCCTCTGTCCTTCATGTGCGTGTGTGGGTCTCTTGTTGTCTTTCTTGGGCTATCTTTCTGTACCTGTGCTAATACCAAACTCTTGACGAAATCTTAATGTCTGTTAAGGCAAGTTCAAAATTGTTTTGTTCCATTCGTGGCACTTTTACTTTTTATTACAAATTTTTAGGATGGCTTGGTCAAGTTCCATGAAAGTCACTGTTCATTTTTTCTTGGAATTACATTGAATTTTTAGATTAATTCAGAGGAAAAAATGACATCTTACTGATTGAACTTCACATCCACAACCTAGAATCTCCAGTGATTTAGGTCTTTATTTCTCAGTAAAGTTTTATGATCTTCTTCATAAAAGTCTTGCATCTCTCTTTTTTTTTTTCCTTTCCCAACTTCATTGCGCATTAGGTAAAAGTTTACAGTGCAAATTAGTTTCTTACTAAAAAATTCATACACACTTTGTTTTGTGACATTGATTGCAATCCCCATGTCTTAGGCTGGGTTTTCTAAAGAAGCAAAACCAGTGAAGCATATATAGAAAGAGAAGGATTTATATCAAGGAAATGAAATTGTTCATGTGGTTGTAGAAGCTAGAAAGTCCCAAGTCTGTGGGTCAGGCGTCAGGCTGGAGGCTTCTTCTGACTCACTTAGCTTCAGGGGCTGCTGAACCCAAGATCAGCAGGTCAGATGGCAGTCTGCTGACAGGTTGCAGAAGCTGACGAATCCGAGATCGGCAGGTAAGCTGGCAGACTGTTGGCTCAAGTCCCAAAAACCAGTGGTCAGATGATGACGAGCCAAGTGCAGGATTCAGACCAGAGCAAAAGCCTGTGAACTTTGCCAGAAAGTCCATATATATTGGATGCAGTCCACACCCCCAAGAAAACCATAATAGAGTTCATCATGGAAGTGATTACATAACTGCCAAACTACGTAACTGCCAAGTCACTGAGAATCATGGCCCAGCCAAGCTGACACACAATCTCAACCATTTAACCTCTGTTCGATCCTTTCTACTTCTTTACCTCTTTGATGCTACGTTCTGGGTGGTAGCCTCAAATGCTAACTTTTTCTTAAGCCACGTTTATCTTGTCCGTTGAATTTTAGATGTCTAATCCATTTACTACATTTTCTTTCAGATTGTTCTATTACTGTTTTAGATTTTTTTGGTGCTCATTCTCCTGCTTGTTGAATTGACTGACTCTTGCTCATGTTGTTTCCGTTTTATCATTTGGCAGTATGAGCTCTAGGCTTTCAATGGCTTTTTCAGTCTACATGCCTTTCTCTAGATGTGGTCACTTAATATAACCATATATGTAAATAAGTGTTGAAATACCCATTCCCTTCGCGGGGGTCAGATGTGTTTAGGATTGTTTGTTGTTGGAGCCCTCGTTCAAATCGTCCACATGTCCAGTGACTTGGGGTGGAGGTTGTAGGAACATTCCCAGGTTTGGGACATACTCTCTCCAATATCTCATATCCAAAGTAGCTACTTTGGTGTGGGGCCACTTTCTTTGTAGTTGGTGGCTTTTAGAAAGTTTGTCTTTAATTGTGAAATAGCTCTTTGAGCTGTGACACAGCTCCAGAGATGGCCATTTGGAAGGCAGGTCGCTTGGACATTGTCCTCATTCTGGGCTCCTCTGTCTTTCATCAGCTGTCCTTGGGTGTTAGGTAATGCAGCGAAAACAGTTTTTGCTGTGCAGTTGTTACCAAAACGCTTGCCTATCCACCAACAGTCCGCACTGTAGTAGGTATCTCTGGAGAGCTCAGGGCAATGTAACTGTACCCTCTGCTTGCTAGGTCAGGTGACGGCAAACTGAATTGTCCCCAGCGCAATCTAACACGTGAAACATCAGCAATTCCCTAAAGCTGCACACCAGGTACCAGGTATGGCTACAACACATTCACTCACTTTTATAATGTCAGGCACTCCGGAAACAAAAGTGGCCTCGTTCTTGTTTAGGCTTCTCTGGTCCACAGTAAAGCTCCCAGCACTGGTAGCTAGCTTCCTTTGGCCAGACAAGAATGTTAAACGTAAAGGAAGCTTTGCATAATGCCTCTGTCTGCATGCTACCTTGTGTGGGAACGCCAAACACTTTTTCTTCTCCGGGGGAGGCCTTGTTTCAGTTGTTATGCTTGGCAAGTTTTATGGGTAAACACCATCCTTGGCCATGCATTTGTCTGACCCTTGGATGGGCCACCAACAGGGGTTACAAGGGACACATCCAGTGAACAAGCCTTTGCAAAAGAGCAGCCAGTCATAGTCCAAACCAACACCCAAAATCACAGTCAGTATCTAATAAGCTTAGGAATATTTGGGGCTTCTTCCTGGGCAGGAATGAAGTGGGAGACCCAACCCCATACATAATTCTTGCCTCTGCTTATCCCATTGCTGTAATTTGTCCTAGTCTGAGTTGTTCAGCTCAGACTTTAGGCCTCTGCTCCAGAGGAGAAGTGAAATCCACTCCAGGTTTTTGCATCAGCCCATCGGCTGTTCAGAGCACCGCTAGAGCCCTTAGCTAGTCTAGCACTGCCTGTCCCTTTAATTCTCTCAGTCCCCTGGCTTTTAGTTATAAAGCATATGTGTTTGTGCAGGTTTTTTCTAGGCTGCTTTTTCTCTCTGGCCTCATTACCCAGGGTTTTCATTTTGTAGGAAGTCCACTTCTTGTTCAAATGACCTGCTTGTTTGCGAATTTTAGTGGCAAAAGAAAGACTCTCTGCTCTGTCCAGCCCTCTGGAGCCTAGAACTGACATCTCTGAAGCCAGGGTGGATCCTGGCCTAGCAGATTCCTTGGGAAGCCCCCTACTCCTGGGTTTGTGGACACTAGGACTTGAAACAGACACCCTGGCAGGTAGATCCCAAGGACCCAAGGTGGGACAGACTGGGGTCCCTGGGAAGCAAATCCAGAGGCAGAGATTAGCAAACAGGAAGCTTATTAGGGGATAGAGTCTTTAAACACAAGTATCAACTATTCATGGGATGTGGGCCGCCCTGGGAGGTAGGAAGGACCTTGGGCGAGACCCTTTAGCCAAAACAATTTCTAGAGAACCTGGACACCGACCTGTCTGCTGACAACCTTTCCGGCAACCGGGGGACGAATGTTGAGCCTTGAGGTGGGATCCAGTGGCACAGTGCTTGTGCATCGGTGACAGCCCAGCCCTTACACCCTGGGAGCCACTGGTCTCATCTACTTGCTGAGAGCAGCTGCTGCAGGACCCCGGTGGGCCTCATTTTCCAGGGGAAACAAAGGAGGGAGGTTCGGGAGATGACCGCAAGCCCTGCCGCACAGCTGGCCTCCAGGCCACAACCGATAATCCTCATCTGTGGACCGCGTACAGATCGATATCCTAGGCATCAGTGAGCTGAAACGGACTGCTGTTGGCTGTTTCGAATCAGACAATCATATGGTCTAGTACACTGGGAATGACAAATTGAGGAGGAATGGCGTCACATTCATCGTCAAAAAGAGCATTTCGTGATCTGTCCAGAAGTGCAGCGCTGTCAGTGATAAGGTAATATCTGTACACCGACAAGGGAGACCAGTTAACACAACTGCTATTCACATTGACACACCAACCACTAATGCCAAAGGTGAGGAAACTGAAGATTTTTACCAACTTCTGCAGTTTGAAATTGATCAAACGTGCAATCAAGATGTATTGACGATCACTGGTGATTGGAATGTGAAAGTTGGAAACAGAGGAAGAATTGGTAGTTGGAAAATATGGCCTTGGTGATAGAAATGATGTTGGAGATCACATGATAGAATTGAGCAGGACCAATGACTTATTCATTGCAAATACCTCTTTTTCACCAGCATAAATGGCAACTATCTATACACTTGAACCTCACCAGATGGAATACAGAGGCATCAAATCAACTACATCTGTGGAGACAATGGACAAGCTCAATATCATCAGTTAGAACAAGGCCAGGGGCTGACTCCAGAACAGAACGTCAACTCCTCATACGGAAGTTCAAGTTGAAGCTGAGGAAAATTACAGCAAGTCCATGAGAGCCAAAGTACAACATTGAGGATATCTCACTTTTGAATTTAGAGACCATCTGAAGAATAAATTTGACACATTGAACACTAATGACTGAAGATCAGACAAGTTGTGGAATGAAATCAAGTACATCATACACGAAGAAAGCAAGAGGTCATTAAAAAGACGGGAAAGAAAGAAAAGATCAAAATAGATGTTAGAAGAGACTCTGGTTTGCTCTTGAACGTCAATAGCTAAAGCAAACGGAAGAAATGATGAAGCAAAAGAGCTAAGCAGAATATTTCAAAGGGTGGCTTGAAAAGACAAAGTGAATTATTATAATGAAATGTACAAAGACCTGGAGTTAAAAAACCGAAAGGGAAGAACACGCTCAGCATTTCTGAAGCTCAAAGAACTGAAGGAAAAATTCAAGCCTCGAATTGCAATATTGAAAGATTCTATGGGGAAAATATTGAATGACGCAAAAAGCATCAAAAGAAGATGGAAGGAATACACAGAGGACCAAAAACAATTGGTCTATGTTGAACCATTTCAGGAGGCAGCATATGATCAAGAACCAATGGTACTGAAGGAAGAAGTCCAAGCTGTACTGAAGGGAATGGCAAAAAACACGGCTCCAGGAACTGGCAGAGTACCCACTGAGATGTTTCAGCAAACATATGCAGCACTGGAGGTGCTCACTCGTCTCTGTCAAGAAATCTGGAAGAGAGCTTCCTGGCCGTCTGACTAGAAGAGATATGTATCAGTGCCCATTCCAAAGAAAAGTGATCCAACAGCATGTGGAAAATATTGAACAATATCATTACTATCACACACAAGTAAAATTTTGCTGAAGATCATTCAAAAACGGTTGCAGCAGTACATTGACAGGGAACTGCCAGAAGTTCAGGCCAGATTCAGAAGAGGACATGGAACCAGGGATATCATTGCTCATGTCACATGGATCTTGGCTGAAAGCAGAGAATACCAGGAATATGTTTACTTGTGTTTTATTGACTATGCAAAGGCATTCAACTGTGTGGGTCATAACAAATTATGAATAACACTTTGAAGAATGGGAATTCCAGGCCACTTAATTGTTCTCTTGAGGAACCTGTACTTAGACCAAGAGGCAGTGGGTGGGCAGAACAAGGGGATACTTCATGGTTTAAAGTCAGGAAAGATGTGTGTCAGGGTTGTATCTTTTCAGCATACTTATTCAATCTGTATGCTGAGCAAATAATCCTAGGAGCTGGACTATATGAGGAAGAACGGGGCATCAGAATTGGAGTAAAGACTCAGTAACAACCTGCAATATGCAGATGACACAACCTTGCTTGCTGAAAGTGGAGAGAATTTGAAGCATTTACTGATGAAGATCAAAGACTACAGCCTTCACTATGGATTCCACTTCAACATAAAGAAAATAAAAATTCTCACAACCAGATTAACAATTAACATCATGATCAATGGAGAAAAGACTGAAGTTGTCAAGGATTTCATTTTACTTGGATCCACAATCAACACCCACGGAAGCAGCAGTCAAGAAATCAAAAGACGTATTATATTGGGCGAATCTGCTGCAAAAGACCTTTTTAAAGTGTTAAAAATTAAAGATGTCACTTTGAGGACTAAGGTGCACCTGACCCAAGCCATGGTATTTTCTATCACCTCATATGCATGCAAAAGCTGGGCAGGGAATAAGGAAGACTGAAGAAGAATTGACGCCTTTGAATTATGGTGTTGGCAAAGAATATCGAAGATACCATGGACTGCTAGAAGAGTGAACACATCTGTCTTGGAAGAAGTACAACCAGAACGCTCCCTAGAAGCAAGGATGGTGAGACTTTGTGTCATGTACTTTGGACATGTTATCAGGAAGGACCAGTCCCTGGAGAAGGACATCAAGCTTGATAAAGTAGAAGGTCAGCGAAAAACAGGAAGACTCTCAGCAGGATGGATTAACACAGTGGCTACAACAGTGGGCTCAAGCATAGCAAAGAATGTGAGGATGGTGCAGGACTGGGCAGTGTTTTATTCTGTCGTATGCGGGGTCACTATGAGTCAGAGTCACCTAACAGCAACATGTTTCCCTTGCTCCCTGTTCTAGATTCTCCTTACCTTCAGCTAGCACCTCTGTTTGGTCCAGGCGGCTCACCTGGTGGGGTGGCCCCGCCCCTCATCCCTGAAGGCTTGACACCCTGTTCACCTTGTTCACCTGACTTGATGGCACATAACAACAACAGTCCTGCCTCATTAACACTATAGAGTTAGGATTTACAACACATAGGATAATCGTATCACAAAATGGAGGGCAACCACACAATACTGGGAATCGTGGCCAAGTTAACACACATTTTGGGGAGGAAAAAATTTGATCCAATGAATACAATAGTGAAACAGGCACGAGGTATATATTTCCGTTCAAATGAGAGAAATTGGAGGGAAAGGAAGGATAACAGGCAGCAAGCAAGTCTAAAACCCAGCAGAACAATTTACATCAGCTCTCAAAGCTTGGCAATAATTCTCCCTTCTCTGAGACCATTTAGGCAATGGTCCTGCTCTCCGGACTCTGGGTCTTAGCCATGCTCACCGGTTTCTGGGTGGAGGACTCTCGGCCCTGGGCTTAAGCTCTGCTTTCCGGGCCCACTGGGATGGCAACTCTGTTCCCTCAGTTCTGGGCAGCCCAATTCTCCTAGTCCATCTAATTGGTGACCCCATCCCCTTGGCACCAGCAGATCCCATTCTTGAGCTCCTTGGGCATGGCAGCCCCACCCCTTCAGCTTTGGGCAGTGCTGCCATGCTCTTGGCCAAACTGAATGGCAGCCCCACACTCCGGAACTGAGTTGGTGAAGATCTGACTCAAACTAGGAGGCTGTGGCTCCACCTTTTGACACCCCAGAGGCCGTAGCCCCAACCTGAGACCCCAGGGGCCATGGTATATGATATGTGTTAGATTATTACTATAGATTCATATTTCATTGGATATATTTTAAGAGTGACTAGTAGTTTAAGGGACCCCTGGTGGCTCAGTGGTTAAGAGCTTGGCTGCTAACCAAAATGTTAGCAGTTTGAATCCACGAGCCACTCCTTGGAAACCCTACGGGGTAGTTCTACTCTGTCCTATAGGGTCTCTATGAGTCAAAACTGACTCGACATTAATGGTTGGTTGGTTGGTAGAATGCCAAGAGGCAGACAGCTTGCTCTCCTTTTGTTCTTTCTCTGTCCCCTTCTGTCTAAGCTGATGGGTTTCCTGCTGTGGTAGTTGGTTAGATCCATCAGTCTCAGGCTTGATCTCTTTGACAAAAGATTGTGTAGACACATCCTTGGCGAAAGTGCTAGGTAGGACAGGCATTCTTAGTTTGTACAACAGAGTTTTCCAAATCTTTAAGTTCTGTTTTCATTTTGCACAGTTCATTTTTAAGTCCATCTCTTTCCTCTTGCATTTTACTATAAGTGGTAAGAAGAAACCACGTGGCCCCTTTAAGATCTTGCTTAGAAATCTCTTCAACCAGATATCCAAGTTCATCACTTACAAGTTCTGCCACCCACCAGACATTTAAACATAATTCAGACAAGCTCTTTGCCACTGCATAAAAAAGCATCACCCTTCCTCCACTGTCCAGTCACATAGTCATCATTTTCTTTTAAAACCTCATTGGAAGCACATTGAACGTCCATATTTTTAGTAACATTCTGTTGCTGGCACCATACGTGTTCTCTGAGATGATAGAGACTTTCTCTGTAGCTCTCCTCATTTCCTCCTCAGCCCTCCCCGGAATTGTCTTTGACATCCATAATTCTACCAACAGTCTCTTCAAGGCATTCTAGGGCTTAATTACTATTAGGCGTCTTAAAACTCTTCCAGCCTCCACTCATTACCCAATTCTAAAATCACTTCCACTTTTTAGGTATTTGTTAGAGCAGCACTCCCACTTCTCAGTACCAAATTCTGTCTTAGTTACTAGTGCTGCTGTAACAGAAATACCACAAGTGGGTGGCTTTAACAAACACAAATTAATTTTCTCAGAGTTGAGAAGGCTAGAAGTCTGCATTCAGGGTGCCAGCTCTAGGGGAAGGCTTTCTCTCTGTGCCGGCTCTGGAGGAAGGTCCTTGTCTCTTTGAGCTTCTCCTCCTGGGTGATCTTCATGTGGCTTGGCATCTCTCTTCCCCCATCTCTAATTCTTTCTGCTTGGTTGTTTAATCCCTTATATCCCAAAAGAGATTGACTCAAGACACACCCTACACTAATCCTACCTAATTAACATAACAAAGACAGTGCACTCCTAAATGAGGACTAGAGGTTAGGATTTACTACACATATTTTGGGGGGACACAGTTCAATCCATAGCAGGGTCCAATGTAGTCCACTTCCATTAGATGGCTGTATGTTCTCCATGAGGGATGGGGCCATACTGGGGGCTTAGCGTTGGTTTCTGTCACTGGCAGGCTGACACCAGTGGCAGTACCTAGATCAGCCTGTTGGGTACAATGAATTACTTAATATGCCCTATGAGTAGGAATTGACTCGATGGCAGTGGGTTGGGTTTTTAGCCATAGTCTGTGGGACTCACACACAGTGACTAAGTGTGACTATGCAAATGAAGTGTATGGAGCCCTAATGAAGGGCTTGGTCAGTCTTGCCATCCGCTAGGCTTAAAGGGAGACACTGAGAGAGACAGAGCAAGAGCTGTAACACAGAAGACTGAGAAGGACAGCTGCAACACCAGAGACCGTGAGAAGCAGTGGCAGCAGAACCGGGAGACCGCAGGAGACTGTGCAGTGGGCTGCCCAGCGCACAGAGCAAGGATGGTGAGCTCCTTTAGGCAGGAAGCTTGGTGGCGGAATAGGGTGCCTCCGGGAACTTGGTAAGAGCTAGGTTTCCTGACCCTCAGAGCTAGAGCTGAGTGCCTTTTGGCCAAGGCTTACTCACGGAGGAGAGTGAGCCAAAAGAGCTTTGTAACACCTGCCTGAGCAGGGCAGAAGTTGGGCTGAGAGGCCAAGGGGTCTGGGTGCCGAGGGTCAGGGAGAGACCTGCCTTCGGGTGCGACTGAGAAGAGGCTGTCCTGATGGAAGAACTGTATGCTGAGTGTTCCTGAACCCGAATTGTAACCTGTTACTTCCCTAATAATCCCCATAATCATGACTATTGTCTGTGAGTTCTGTGTGGCCATTGCAATGAATTATCGAACTCAGCAGAGAGCTAGACAGTGCCATGGAAGGGACAGATGGTGTCAGAATTGGTACAAAGGGCTGGCGAGAGAAGTTATGTGTGACCTTCACTTCATAGGAATCAGCCTTGGGCTGTTGATTTTGATCCTCTTTCCCCCTTATGAAGTTAGAGGAGGTCACACATCTCCGCCATGCCATTTTTAGAGCCTGGATGAGTGGAAGCCCTTGCTGTTGGGTCCATGCACAGCCTCCATCCCTGCCATGGGTATTCCATTTATGTCCCCATTGTGCCAGCTCTGGGAGGCCAATGGCCAAGTCATTCTGACCTGGTTTAGTGCTTCTTCGTTGGCAAATGCTCCCTAATGGATGTTCACAAGCAGTTATAAGGTCTTCACGCTTCATGCCTGCGCCTGTAGGGTCATCTACATGCCTCTACCCCAGAGATCTTTTTCCTCAATCTTCTGGCCCTTCTATTTCCAGGCCTCTAACCAACCAACCAGCCAAACCATTCACCACTCCCTATGATTCCATATTCCCCCCGCCCTTGGGCCACTTCTACCAAAGTGGATGACCAGATGCAGTGCCCAGAGCTCTGCCCTTTGGGAGTGTTTCCCTTCCCGTCTGTCCAGGCCACCCCTGAGTGCAGCTATTAGTGCGGCCACCATACATATTTGGCTTCTAACCAGTTGAACTATCACGTCGAGAGTGAAGTCAGGGAGGAGAGAGCCAATAGGATGATGCGTTACCGAGCTGACCGTCTCAAAGTGTGATAGGTTGTTCAGTGCCATGGAACCATCCTCTGAGAGGCTGTAAAATAGGCTCCTCAGGACGGTCCCTCCAGGAGAGAAAGGAGGAAGGCTTTACCCACGGATTCCCACGGCCCTCTGGTCAATACTAGCCCACAGGGCATGGGCTCAGTGCTTGCAGGTTGTGCATGTGTGGGTGCTGAGGGATCCCCTAGGAGCGTTCACTGGGAAGCTCCAGGGTGGCAGGAGAGAGGTGTAAACTGAGGCTGGAAGCACAGCTGTCCGCTTACACAGGAATGAAACTGGCCGCAGCCATGGCAGAGCAGACACTGCAGTGGTGGCTGGGTCAAGAGACAGATGAGGCCAAGAGGACCTAAAGTGCTGCATAAAGAAGCGTCTATAACGGCAACATAATGCCAGGGAGTGAAGTCTTGCCTTAGTTTCCTAATGCTGCCGTCCCAGAAATACCGCAAGTGGGTAGTTTTAAAGAACCGAAAGTCTAAATCAGGCTCGCGGCCCTGTGGATTCCTTCCTTGTTGGTAGCCTGGGTAGTCCTTGGTTCTTCGGCGATCCTCGCATGTCATCTGTCTTCCCCAGTATGTGTGCACTTGTCTGTGTGTCTATGCTGCCTTTTATATAACTCAGAAATGATGAGGTTTAGGATCCGCCCTACCAAAAAAACAAAAACAAAAACCAAACCCATTGCCCTTGAGTCGATTCTGACTCATAGTGTCCCTACAGGACAGAGTACAACTGCCCCATAGGATTTCCAAGGAGCAGCTGGTGGATTTGAACTGGTTAGCAGTCAGGCTCTTAACCACTGCGCCACCAAGGTTAACCACAACTGATTGATTACATTTCGATAGATTACATTATTGAAGGTGGTTATACTGCATTCGATTAGACATAACTGATTACATTACTGTCTTAGTCACCTAGTGCTGCTATAACAGAAATACCACAAGTGGATGGCTTTAACAAAGAGAAATTTATTCTTCTCACAGTCAGAAGGCCACAAGTCCAAATTCAGGGCATCAGCTCCAGGGGAAGGCTTTCTCTCTCTGTTGGCTCTGGAGGAAGGTGCTTGTCCTCAATCTCCTCCTTATCAAGGAGCTTCTCAGGCCAGGGACCCCGAGTCCAAAGCACACGCTGTGCTCCTGGTGCCGCTTTCTTGGTGTGATGAAGTCCCCACTCTCTGCTTGCTTCCCTTTTATCTCTTGAGAGATAAAAGGTGGTGCAGGCCACTCTCTAGGGAAACTCCCTTTACCTTGGATCAGGGAGGTGACCTGAGTAAGGGTGGTGTTATAATCCCACCCTAATCCTCTCAACATAAAATTACAATCACAAAGTGGAGGACAACCACAGAATACTGGGAATCATGGCCTAACCAAGTTGGTACACGCATTTTGGGGGGGACATAATTCAATCCATGACAATTACATGAGATTACATTCACAGGCATAGGAATTAGGATTCCAATATGTCCTAATAGGATCCCTATACATTCCAGTATTTTGGGGGGATATATCACAATTGAATCCATACCAAGTCTCAATTACATAAAAAGGATAGCGTGGTATCCTTTTCATATAATTATTAACAGCTACCTGGTGGTGCAGTGGTTAAGAGCTATGGATGCTAACCAAAAGGTCAGCAGTTCAGACCCACCAGGCGCTCCTTGGAAACTCTATGGGGCAGTTCTACTCTGTCCTATAGGGTCGCTATGAGTCGGAATCAACTCGACGGCACTGGGTTTGGTTTTTGGTTTTTAGATGTGAGGATGTCAGGAGACTTCTTGGGATGGGAGAGGTGGGGGGTAATGAGACGGTTCAAGTGTGTAGTTAGTGAAATGTAGGTTGTTGTCACAATCTAGTTTCAGTGCTGACTCCATTATAAAAGGTTGATAGAAGGGAAGGGGGCATGGGCCAACGAGGAGAGAGCGTAGGAAGCTCATGAACCTGGGTATCATCTGTCGGTGAACCTGGACCCCGGTTCAGAGGCACTGCCTTGCGCTCCTCCCCACTGGCCACGAGAGGGCGGCCGCTGCCAGCCCTTCGGAGCTGTTTTGTTTTTGCAAAAAGCAAGCCGTGCCCAGCTGGGAGGTTGGCAGCGGCGGCCAGTGGGCGCGGCTGTTGGCAGGAGAGCCCGGGGGCTCCCCGGGGAGCGCCTCCCAGGCCATGCGCTGCCCCCCAGGTTTCGGGAGGAAGCAGCTGTGCGCCCCGAGAAGCCTACGCACGCTCCCGGCCTCCGCCCTGACTTCCTCCTGCCCCACGCCACCGACTTCCCCAGCTGCCACGGCCAGAGGTCAGATCAGTGTTCAGTGTGACCGTCCTGCTGGCTTGGTTATCATCCGGACCTGAGCCAGGTGGCACACTTCATACCATGACTTTTCCTTTTTTGCACAACTCTAGATGAAGTTAGGAGCCTTGGTGGCGCCGTGGTCAGGTGATCCGGCTGTTAACCAAAAACGTTGGCAGTTCGAATCCACCAGCCGCTCCTTGGAAACCCTATGGGGCAGTTCTACTCTGTCCTGTAGGGTCGCTATGAGTCGGAATGGACTCCACAGCAACGGGTTTGGGTTTTTTTGGGTTTATATGGATTTAGAAGGAGTCCCCAGGAGGCGCAGTCAGTTGACTACTAGCTGGAAAGGTTGGTGGTTCTAACCTACCCAGAGGTGCCTCGGAAGACAGGCCTGGCAATCTGCTTCTGAAAGGTCACAGCCCTGGAAACCCTATGGTGACCTTTCAGAAACAGATTGCCAGGCCTTTCTCCCGAGGCACCTCTGGGTAGGTTAGAACCACCAGCTTTTCAGTTACTAGCCGAGCACTTAACCATTTACGCCCCCCAGGGATTAAGATTACAGCCAAGAAACCCCTATGGAGCCGCTCTCTGTAACACTCAGGGTCACCCTGAGTTGGAATCAACTCTGGCCTATGGAATTAACTATCGTCTTTTTTTTTGTTTAAATAGTTTTCTGTGTACATAGAAAATGACAAGAAAACCCTAACGATCTACTAAATTTTCTAAATCTTACAAGGTCTTTCAGATAACTCTATCAGTGGCCTTCAAGAAGTCTCTCTGGGAGTTTTCCAACCTCCTCATTTGGGCCATTGTCCTCTGCAGCCATCTGGTGCCCCGTTGCCAGCCCGGGAGTTCCCTTCATCTCAGTGGGTTCCAACATTTTTTTTTTTTTTTAAACGAAGAAAAAAACCAGCAATACGCCCTTTTTCAATCTAAATCATGTATGAAACTCTGTTATATAAAATAGGAAATATGCTATTAACATAAATGATTCATTTAAATGGGTAAAATTTACTTATTATAAACTCAATCATTAAGAACAACGGGATTAATTTGAAAAGCCCCAAATTTGAGCTAAGGAGATAATTTCGGTCCTAACCTCATCTTCTGATTAGTTCCAGTGCTGGGAGAAATCCTGGCTGGCCCAGAGGGGCAGTGGCCGGCTGTTTTTAGCAGCTGGCCTCCCAATCTGGCAGAGTCTACAATTAAAGGAGGTCCAAGAGCAGTTCTCTCAGAGGCCTGCACGAAAGGGAGTCACCTGGGCTGGCGGCCTGGCCGGCTGGGCAGTGTTTGTTCTTCATGACAGAAGCGTAAGTACGTGTTTTAAAAAGAGTTAACATATATATATGTTTACTTAAAATCTTTTTTTTTAAAAAATATAATATGCATCCAAACCAAACCAGTTGCCGCGCAGTCGATTCTGACTCATGGCAGCCCCATGTGTATCAGAGTAGAGCTGTGCCCCATAGGGTTTTCAGTGGTTGATTCTGGGGAAGGAGATGGCCAGGGCTTTCTTCTGTCTGTCAGGCTCCTCTGGGTGGACTCAAACCTCCAAACCGGTTGCCGTCAAGTCGACTCCGACTCACGACGACGTGTACCTTACAGCTGGACCAACTTTCACAGACTAAACACGTAAAATCAGCTCTCTGGGAGTCCCCTGAAGCACCTCCCATAGTTCAAAGGATGCCATTTGGAAACCGCCACAAAGGAGGGAAGCGGTGTTTGCTGAGGTGGGGCCCAAGGACCTGCCATGTCCCCACGGCCCAAGGACCTGCCATGTCCCCACGGCCCAAGGACCTGCCATGTCCCCACGGCCCAAGGACCTGCCATGTCCCCACGGCCCAAGGACCTGCCATGTCCCCACGGCCCAAGGACCTGCCATGTCCCCACGGCCCAAGGACCTGCCATGTCCCCACGGCCCAAGGACCTGCCATGTCCCCACGGCCCAAGGACCTGCCATGTCCCCACGGCCCAAGGACCTGCCATGTCCCCACGGCCCAAGGACCTGCCATGTCCCCACGGCAACAGAAGTTTGCTGTTTACACTAGACGAGAGGCCTGGGAGAGGGTGGCACAGGAGTGGGCCAGCTTCTGGTCCCCGTCTTCCCCTACCTTGGGGCCCCTGAGTGGCCCGGCTGGGTGTCCCGGCTGAGGGCTGAGCAGGTAAACGTGTCTGGAGGAGAAGCTCCAGCCTGCACTGGCAACAAGGGGCACGTGAAGCCCGGAACCTTTCTCAGGAACATTCTTGTTTCTGCCTCTAGGCCTGTCTGCAGACACAAGGCCAGCTGCCCGCGGAGGAAGCCAGACTGGCTGTGGCCCAGCCCTGCTGCCTGATAGGCCTCCAGTGGGGTGGTCGTGGGCCAGGCCCGGAGACAGCCAGGCTCAAACACTAACCTCACTTCCGCTCAGCTTTCTGATGGTAAAATGGAAAACCAGAGGCCTCCCCGATACGCTGCCATTACCTCCAGGGCACACGCATTCCCTCAAAGGGCCTCAAAGACAGATAAACCAAACAACCAAACCAGGCGTCGTCAAGTTGATTCCGACTCAAGGTGTGTTACAGCAGAACTTCGCTCCACAGGGTTTTCAGTGGCCGTGATCTTTCCGAACCTTCCTTCCGAGGTGCTTCTGGGTGGGCTCAAAGTGCTAACCTTTCAATTACCAGCTGAGTGCTTAACGGTTTTTGCCACCCAGGGATTCCTCAAAGATAGATACAAAAAAGAAAACAAAACAAAGCTCAGTCCCATTGCTGTCAAGTCAGTTCTGACTCATGGTGACCTCGTGTACGACGGAGTAGAACTGTTCTGTAGAGTTTTCTTGGCTGCTGTCTTTACAGAAGCAGGCTGCCAGGCCTTTCTTCTAAGGTGCCTCTGGGTGGATTCAAACCACTAAACTTTAGGTTAGTAGTCAAGTACAAACAGTTTGTACTGCCCAGGGACCTCAAAGAGAGCAAACCAAACCAAAACCATTGCCGTTGAGTCAATTCCAACTCACAGCAACCCTATAGGACAGAGTAGAACTGCCCCATAGGGGGCACCAAGGAACTGCTGGTGGATTCGAATTACTGACCTTTTGGTTAGCAGTCGAGCTCTTAACCACTGCACCACCAGGGCTCCCAAAGATAGATAAACCCAAAACCAAACCCGTTGCCATCAATTCTGACTCAGAGTGACCCTACAGAGGCTGTTGTATTGTTGCACGCCATCCCTCTGTGGGTGAAGGCGTCTCTGGAGCCTCTCTGAGCAGCTGCCTTTCTGTCAGTACTGGGGGTGGTGAGAAAACACCTGCGGCAGAGGCTTGCAGAAAGCTCCCGCTTCCTTCCCGTCCTCCCCAAGGGGCTCAGCCAGGCTGTGGGAGGCTTTGCTGGCTGGGGAGCTGGCTGCTTGTGGTGGGGAATGTGGACAGGCTGGCTTTGGCCTCATCAACCGGCACCCCTTGTAACCACAGGTACCCACACCCTTTCTGGGACTTCAGGCTGTCACAGTCTGTTGGTTAAAGATGGCACCTGATCCTTGAACAGGTCCCTAGCTTCCCACCCATGGGCCCATCCTTCCCTTCTTTCCATGGCACTGCCTGGCTGGCCCTAGTAGGTGGGTCACCTCCCTGGCCTGGCAGCCTGGGTACTGAGTACGGAGTCTGGGTTAAATATGAGCACTGCCCACAGACTGGGCAGCTCCCAGAGAGGGCCTGGCTTGCAGAGTTCTCCAGGACCCATATTGCTTAGCTGTTACAATATTGCTGTGGCCTCTGTTGGGCTGTGGTTTGCTTGCTTTCGGTTAGGTATCATTTTTACTCTTCCAGCTATGGAGGGGCCTAGGCTGGGGTCCTGTACTGCCTTTGAGTGCTGCTTTGTCTTGTGTGAACAATATGGACTACACACCATCGTTCCACTTTGAAAATATGCAAAGCTTGAGGACCCGTCTCCTCTGTATCTTTTGCCCTTCACTCCTCCCGTGAGAAACTCAGGCATGCAAACGTAGTGGGGTTCCTGCCTTCAGTGCCTGCTCCCCCCTGGGGCAGCAGGAGCATAGCTGCACCCCACCAAGCTCACATGTCCCTGTTCACCAAGCTCGGTGATATCTGACCTCTTGGTCAGGTTCTCACCTGTTACCTGGTGGGCAGTGAGGTTATATGTGACTTGGCCAGCTGCCAGAGCTGGTGTGCCAGCCTTCAGCACAGGCCCTGGGCTTCTCGTCCAGTGCTGGCTCCCACGGCTCTCCTCTGCCTTGGGGTCCCTGGGGCCTCTGAGGGCTGGCACCAGGATGTGGGAAAGGACAAACCAAAACCTGTTGCCATCGAGTTGATTCTGACTCATGGAGACCCTCTGGGTTTCAGAGTAGAACTGTGATCCATAGGAGTTTCGATGGCTGATTTTTTGGGAAGTAGATCAGCACTGGAAACCCTGGTGGCATAGTGGTTAAGTGCTGCGGCTGCTAACCAAAAGGCTGGCGGTTCAAATCCACCAGGCGCTCCTTGGAAACTCTACGGGGCAGTTCTTCTCAGTCCTGTGGGGTCACTATGAGTGTCGGAATCAGCTTGACGGCAACAGGATTTTTTTTTTTTTGGTTTAGATCAGCACCAGCTCTTTCTTCCATGGCACCCCTGGGTGGATTTGAACTGTCAACCTTTTGGTTAGTAGCTGTTATGGACTGAATTGTGTCCCCACCCAAAAAATGGGTGTCAGCTTGGGCAGGCCGTGATTCCCAGTATTGTGACTGTCCACCATTTTGCCATCTGATGTGATTTTCCTATGTGTTGTAAATCCTCTCTCTGTGATGTTACAGGAAACCCTGGTGGCATAGCGGGTAAATGCCATGGCTGCTAACCAGACGGTCAGCAGTTTGAATCCACCAGACGCTCCTTGGAAACTCTGTGGGGCAGTTCTACTCTGTCCTATAGGGTTGCTATGAGTTGGAATAGACTCGAGGGCACTGTTTTTTTTTATGATGTTAATGAGGTGGGATTAGCGGCAATTAAGTTAATGAGGCAGGGCTTAACCTACAAGATTAGGTTGTGTCTTAAGTCAGTCTTTTTCGAGATATGAAAGAGAGAAGCGAGCAGAGAGACAGGGGGACCTCATACCACCAAGAAACAAGAGCCAGGAGAATAGTGTGTCTTTGGACCCAGGATCCTTGCGCTGAGAAGCTCCTCGACTGGGGAAGATTGATGACAAGGACCTTCTTCCAAAGCCGACATAGAGAAAGTCTTCCCCTGGAGCTGGCACCCTGAATTCAGACTTCTAGCCTACTAGACTGTGAGGGAATACATTTCTGTTCATTAAAGCCACCCACTTGTGGTATTTCTGTTATAGCAGCACTAGATAACTAGGAGGTAGCTGAGTGCAAACTGTTCGTGCCACCCAGGGACCTGGGAAAGGATAAGGGGTTTCAAAATGCCATGATAGGAAGCAGTTGATCTGCAGGCTTTCTCCTAATGTAGCTGTGGGTCCAGCGACAGGAAGCAGATTTACCCAGAACACCTACCGACACCATTCCTCACCCCTCCCCGCATTATGAAACAGACCTCAGAATTGCACTTGCCCCTGAAGAGTCTTTGATTAGAACAGTGAACTCATCTGTAACACCACTGACTCAAAGGCGGACGTGCACACGGGGCGTCTGCTGCAATGCAGAGGGTCTGGGTGGAGCCTAGAATCCTGCCTTTCTAACCAGCTCCCAGGTGATGACCCTGTGGCTGAACCACACTTTGCCTGCCAGGCCTAGCAGATTCCTGGGTCCCAGCCCAGACCTACTGCATCTCAGTCTCTTGCGGGGAGGCTGGCCAGCTGTCCCAGTTTACACCTGTATTGTGAAGAATTAATATCTGGTGGGCTGGTTAATTTTATGTGTCAACTTGGCTAGGCTGTGGTGCCTAGCTAGTTGGTCAAACACTAGTCTAGATGTGGCTGGTATTTGTAGATGTGATTAACATCTACAATCAGTTGACTTTAATTAAAAAAGATTACACTCAGTAATGTGGGTGGGCCTTATCCAATCAGTTGAAGGCCTTAAGAGCAAAAACTTAGGTTTCCCAGAGAATAAGGAATTCTACCTTGAGACTTTAACATAGAAATCTTCCCCTACAGATTTCAGACTTAAGACTGCCAGTTTCTAGACTGCCGCCTGCCCAATGGATTTTGCACTTGCCAGCCCTCATAATTGCAGGAGTCAGTTCCTTAAAATAAATCAATATCTATTCATCTATCTATCAATCAATCAACCCATCTATCAATCATCTATCTGTCCCTCTGTCCGTCCATCTGTCATCTATCTCTCTCATCATCCATTCATCTATTTATCCTATCTACCTACCTACCTGTTTATCTATCTCTATTAATCTATCTATCATCCATTCATCTATTTATCCTGTCTATCTACCTGTCTACCTACCTACCTATCTCTATTAATCTATCCTCCATTCATCTATTTATCCTATCTACCTACCTACCTATCTCTATTAATCTATCATCCATTCATCTATTTTATCCTATCTACCTGTCTACCTACCTACCTATCTCTATTAATCTATCATCCATTCATCTATTTATCCTATCTACCTGTCTACCTACCTACCTATCTCTATTAATCTATCCTCCATTCATCTATTTATCCTATCTACCTACCTACCTATCTCTATTAATCTATCATCCATTCATCTATTTTATCCTATCTACCTGTCTACCTACCTACCTATCTCTATTAATCTATCATCCATTCATCTATTTATCCTATCTACCTACCTACCTCCCTATCTCTATTAATCTATCATCCATTCATCTATTTATCCTGTCTACCTGTCTACCTACCTACCTGTCTCTATTAATCTATCCTCCATTCATCTATTTATCCTGTCTATCTACCTGTCTACCTACCTACCTATCTCTATTAATCTATCATCCATTCATCTATTTATCCTGTCTACCTACCTATCTATCTATCATCCATCTATCCAATTACCCTATGGGCTCTATTTTTCTGGAGAACTCAGACTAAATACACCTGGATTTTGAGGCTGGCCTCACCCTGTTATTCTCACATTAGTGTCCACCTGGGCATCTGAATAGCACTGCTCTACCGGCTTAGACAGTCCCTCCTTTGGGTGGAGCTGTAGCCCAGGGCTGGCGAGTCAGCACTGGGGACTCCGAGGCCTCCTCCCTAGTGTCCACCTGGGCATCTGAATAGCACTGCTCTACCGGCTTAGACAGTCCCTCCTTTGGGTGGAGCTGTAGCCCAGGGCTGGCGAGTCAGCACTGGGGACTCCGAGCCCTCCTCCCTAGTGTCCCCCTGGGCATCTGAATGGCACTGCTCTACCGGCTTAGACAGTCCCTCCTTTGGGTGGAGCTGTAGCCCAGGGCTGGCGAGTCAGCACTGGGGACTCCGAGCCCTCCTCCCTAGTGTCCCCCTGGGCATCTGAATAGCACTGCCCTACCGGCTTAGACAGTCCCTCCCTTGGGTGAAGCTGTAGCCCAGGGCCGGCGAGTCAGCACTGGGGACTCTGAGGCCGCCTCCCTAGTGTCCACAGCATCGTCAAGTAACAGTTGAGTTGGAGTCACCTCGGCAGGAACTGGTTAGGTTTTTTGGTTTCCAGGAGAGGGTAGGGCTGGAATCAGAGAGACCTGGCTGCTACACCTGGCTCTCCTTGGCTTAGCCTGTGCTCAGAAGTAGTTTCCGAGCCTCAATTTTCTCATCTGTAAAATGGCCAAGATACACCTGCCCAGAAGCACAGTGGTCACTATTCCACGTGATCATGAATGTTATGACTGAGGAAGTAGCAAATTTAGGCCAAGAAGATGAATTGTCAAGAGTTAAAAAACATTAACTTCCTCCAAAGCCTCTTCCTTATTTCACACTGAATGAGGAAATTGGTATTACAGTAGAGGAGGAAGAGAGAAGTAAACCGAAATTAAAAACTGCACATGTTCACCTAGAACCTAAAAGTCAACACTAGACCATCGCCTAAGATGGAGGGAAAAACAAAAGCCTAGTAGTTCTCAGTCTCCTGATGCCCCGCTAACACCACCAACTGCTCTGACAGGGATCACAATAGAGGATCCTGGGCAGAGTGGGAGAAAAATGTAGAATGAAATTCAAATTCACCCAAAAAAAGACCAGACTTACTGGTCTGGCAGAGACTGGAGGAACTCCCGAGACTGTGGCCTCTAGACACCCTGCTAACTGGAGCCACGCCCAAAGACCACCTTTCAGACAAAGATTAGACAGGCCTTTAAAACAATAACACGTGAGGAACGTGCTTCCTGGTTCAATCAAGTGTATGAGACCAAATGGGCAACACCTGCCCAAAAGCAAAGAGGAGAAGGCAGGAAGGACAGGAATATTGGATAAATGGACATGGAAAACCCAGGCAGAAAGAGAAAGGGAGAGACTGCTGACACGTTGTGGGGACTGCAACTAATGTCACAAAACAATTTGTATATACAATTTTTGAACGAAAAACTAATTTGTGCCGTAAATTTTCACCTAAAACAATAAAAGTCTAGTAGTTTAGTAAGGTCCCTTGGCAGCACAAATGGTTTGTGCTCAACTACTAACCCAAAGGTTGATGGTTCAAACCCAGTCAGTGATGCTGTAGAAGAAGGGCCTGGTAATCTGCCCCATGACGATTACAGCCAAGAATTCACATTTTACTCTGTAACACGTGGGGTTGGCATGGGTTGGGATCAACTTGATGGCAACGGGTTTGGTCTTTTGGTTTTATACACAGAGCATGGGGTTTAGGGCACCGTGCTGGACACAGAATAGAAACTTCGTTTCAAGCCTGGTTTTATGCTCTTCTTCTAGTTTAATAAGATATCCTTCTGCAACTGCCCAAGTCAATATTTTAATTAAAAAAAAAAACACATACACACACACAATGGTAACAAAGGCTGGAGACTTGGGATCTCCTCTCTGGGGACGGGCTGACCACATAGTGTTTCTACAGGCATGCCTCATTTAAGAAAGATGGGTGTCTTCCAGGCCAGGCTGACAGCCAGGTAAGTTAAGAGGTGGCTTTGTTTTCATGAGAGGCCTTAAGGCAGCTCCCTTCCCCGAGGAATGTGAAGTAGAAGCAGATTTATGCACGAGTTTCCGGAAACCCCTCCCGTAGGGTCGTCAGTACCTGAAAAACCCATTGCAGTCAAGTCAGCTATGACTCATAGCGACCCTATAGGACAGAGTACAGCTGCCCTGTAGAGTTTCCAAGGAGTGGCTGGTGGATTTGAACTGCCGACTCTTGAGGCAGTTCTAAAAGCTGGCAGAGAGAGACCAGAGAAAGAGGCTGGACCAGCTCAGAGCCCAGGGAGCCAGTGTCTTAGAGAGCAGGACTTTGGCACAGGAACACAGGTTCAGAAGGCTTTCCTCAGGTCACATGCCCACCAGTCCTCCTGTCTGCTGGGCCTCGAGTCCCGCCAACCCCGGCAGGGTCTCCTGCAGTGCCTGGTGCTGTGCCTTCATCAGACGGTTGCATCTTGGGAAGGAAATGGTAAGGTCAGGTCAGCGTGCTGGGGACAGGCCCACTCCGAGCCACCCAGAAGGCAGGAACCCACCCAAGCTCTGCTCAGGGCATTTTTTTTCCCCTCCACCCGGGACCAACTTTCTTTGCAATTACTTTATTCATTTGAAATGCATGTCTAAAAAAAAATTAAATAGTGCAGGAGGGACCCCCCCACCTTAGCAGTGTGCGGCCCCCGAGTCTGAGTCTTCGTCCTCTGGGGTAACCCCTTCTAACTCCGTCAGCTGCTGCTTTTGGCAAGCTCCTCCATAATTCCGTAATTTTCAGTAGTATATTTCATACCAACGTGTATGGATTGATCAACTTCAGACGTTACCTATCAACTTCTTGTTTCACATTCTATACTTTCTATCACTCATATTTTTAAAAATAACTTTACCGAGATAAAACTCACGTACCATAGAATCCACCTATTTAAAGTGTACAATTCAGTAATTTTTAGTATATTCACAGATGTGTGCAGCCATTACCACAGTTGATTTTAGAACATTTTCATCATCTCAAAAAAAAAAATCGCACACCCCTTAGCTGTCACCCCTGCTTCATGCGTCCCCTTCCCTCCCAACCTCCCAGTCCTAAGCAACCAACTAGGTTACTTTCTGTTTCTGTAGATTTGCCTGTTCTGGACGTGCCAAGTGGATGGGATCATATAATAGGTGGTCTTTTGGGACTAGCCTCTTTCACTTAGCATCGTATTAATGCCTCGCTGGAGCCCTGGTGGTGCAGTGGTTAAGAGCTCAGCTGCTAACCGAAAAATCGGCAGTTTGAATTCACCAGCCGCCCCTTGGAAACCCTATGGGGCAGTTCTACTCTGTCCTATAGGGTCGCTATGAGTCGGAATCGACTCGATGGCAATGGGTTTAACTTCTTGCCAGCGACCGACAGAAGGAAATTGAAAGCTCTACTATGACCACCTTTCTGCAGCTCTGACCATGCATCACACGCCTTAATGTACGTACTTTGATGTCCTTAACGTACTTTTTAAAAGAAAGAAAAAGCACCAAGGAAGGAGGTGCTGGATCAAAGAAAGAAGTAGATTAATAAAAACAACAGGTCAAGCTTTCAGCAATTCTACTTTTAGGAATTTATTTTCAATATGAAAAAAATATTAGGGCTAAGTGTGTTGTTGCTGTTAGGCGCTGTCGAGTCGGTCCTGACTCAGAGCAACCCTGTATACAACAGAACGAAACACTGCCCGGTCCTGCACCATCGTCACGATCAGTGCTATGCTTGAGCCCGTTCTTGCAGCCACTGTGTCAGTCTATCTCATTGAGGGTCTCTCTCTCTTTTGCTGACCCTCTACTTTACCAAGCATGATGTCCTTTTCTAGGGACTAGGCCCCTCCTGATAACATGTCCAAAGTACGTGAGACAAAGTCTCAACTGGATAGGTATAGGGTCTTAGTTTCAAGGATGTTCATTACAGCACTGTTTAATAGCAAAGAAAACAACAACAAAACCTTAAATCCCCAAAGAGAAGAATTAAATCAACTGTGGCACAGTCATGCAACAGAACATCACAGAGCCATTAAGAATGATGGAGAAGAAGACCTAATACTATCAGGAAAATGTGTGCCATGTAGTTAAACCAAACCAAACCAAACCAAACCCAGTGCCGTCGAGTTGATTCCGACTCATAGCAACCCTATAGGACAGAGTAGAACTGCCCCATAGAGTTTCCAAGGAGCGCCTGGCAGATTTGAACTGCCGGCCCTTTGGTTAGCAGCTGTAGTACTTAAGCACTATGCCACCAGGGTTTCCACGTGGTTAAGTAAGAGGAAAAAAACAAGCAGGTTATAGAATAGCACAAAGTCTGATCCCTTCAATAAAAGCAACACGGTATCTGTTCAAAGGGGAAATACTGGAAGAACAGCCCCCCAGATGCTGTTCCCAGGTAGTGTTATGACAGACAGTTTTTATTTACAATTTTTTTCCTTATTTGTATTTTCTAAGTGTTCTACATTTTATTTCTGTCATTAGGAAGAGGAAGATCAATTCAAGAAAATATTCTGTCACTTGTAAACCCATGTTCCTTGCAGCATTACTCACAACAGCCAACAGGTGGAAGCAACTGAAATGTCCATCAACAGATGAATGGACAAACGAAATGTGGTGTATACACACAATGGAATCTTCCTGTTGTGGACTGAGTGTCCCCCCCCCCCAAAATATCTGTCAGCTTGGCTGGGCCATGATTCCCAGTACTGTGTGACTGTCCACCATTTTGTCACCTGAGGTGATTTTCCTATGTATTATAAATCCTATTTCTATGATGTTGATGAGATGGGATTATCGGCAGATATGTTAATAAGGCAAGACTCAATCTGCAAGATTGGGTTGTGTCTTGAGCCAATCTCTTTTGAGATACAAAAGAGAGAGGTGAGCAGAGAGACATGGGGACCTCATACCACTGAGAAACCAATGCTGGGAGCAGAGCGTGTCCTTTGGACCCAAGGTTCCTGCACTGAGAAGCTCCTCGACCAGGAGAAGACTGATGACAAGGACCTTCCTCCAGAGCCAACAGAGAGAGAAAGCCTTCCTCTGGAGCTGATGCCCTGAGTCTAGACTTCTAGCCTACTAGACTGTGAGAGAAGAAACTTCTGTTTGATAAAGCCATCCACTTGTGGTATTTCTGTTATAGCAGTACTGGGTAACTTAGACTATTAGTCACAAAGAGAAGTGAAGTCCTGAAACATGCTACAATATGGGTGAACCTTGAAAACATTATGCTGAGTGAAGTAAGACAACCACAAAAGGACAAATATTGAATGATCCCACTTAGATGAAATATCTAAAACAGGCAAATGTCTAAAGGCTGAAGTTTATTACTTGCTATCAGGGGTGAGAGGCATGGGAAAAGGGGCACTGAATTTCTATTAATGGTGGCGGAATTGGGAAAAGGGCAGTGATAAGGCTGCACAACACGCTGAACTAAGAAAGCTAGGGAGGAAGAAAATGTAAATAAAAATTAAAAACTGCGTATGTTTACCTTGAACCTACAATTCAACCCTAGACCACTGCTCAAGACAGAAAAACAAAAGTCTAGCAGTTTGGCAAAGTCCCTTAATGTCACTGAATCATACATGTAAAAATGGACAAATGTTTTGTCAGATATATTTTTGCCACAATTAAAAAAAAAAATGCTTTGCCATCAGAGGCTGGAAATTCGGGACATCCCTGGGCATGGTAGGGGCAGGGATTACAGCAGAGGTTCTTGGGGGTCTATCTTTTCTCCTGCCTGGCCCCTGAGCTCTAACGCTGCTTCTGGGTCTGCCTCGGGCCTGAACACGGCCTCCTCGGTGCAGGGCCATTCCCTACCGCTAAACTCAAGAAGGAGTGGTTCTCCTGTTCCCGAGCACAGGGAGCTTTCAGAGATCCTCTGAGAACAGGTAAGCAGGACTCACCTGTTGACTGGGTGACGCAGGAGATCTTGTAGGACAGCCAGATGCTCATCAGGCACAGGGAGGTGGCCATGAAGCCGAATATCTGCACGGGAGAGACGGAAACCCACAGTCCAAGGGTCAGGCGCCAGGCAGTCCCATTGCTCATCTGTTTTCCCTCCTGTACTGACCGTGGATGGCAGGGGCCCTGGGGAGTCACCTGATCCAACCACCTCATCCTTTAGGTGTAGAGATGGAAGCCCAGAGAGGCCCAGTTGCCGACCCCAGGTCCGTAAGTGGGCTGGGTGGTCCAGGGGAGAGGCTGCGTACCCGGATGGGGGTACAGGAAAAAAAAAAAGATAACCCAAACTCATTGCTGTGGAGTTGATTCTGACTCATACCGACCCTACAGGACAGAGTATAGGATTTCCAAGGCTATAAATCTTTATGGAAGCAGATTGCCACGTCTTTCTCCCTCGGAGCAGCTGGTGGGTTTGAACTGCTGACCTTTTGGTTAAAAGCTGAATGCTTAACCGTTGTACCGCCACGGATCCTTCTGATAGGGGTAGTATGGGAGAATGTGAATATTGTCCAGGCACACCAGTGCACACCTGCTGCGCGTCTTGGGTCTGCAGAGATATCATCCAGGCCCTGTAAGTTCTTTTCCAGAGTTTGTAAATTTTTGTGTTTTCAGTTCTACATAATATGTAGATATTGGTTCTATTTATAAACACTAATATAAGCATACTCTGGATCGTCTATGTCTGGGGTCAGCAAACTACAGCTGGAGGGCCGAATCACTGTTTTTGTAAATAAAGTTTTATTGGAACACAGCCACACCCATTGGCTTATGCTTTGTGTGTGACTCTGTTCTTGCTATAATGGGTCTACTGGATGGCCAACAAAGCTTAAAAATATTTACTATCCAGACCTTTATAGAAAATGTTTATTGATCCCTGTTCTAAGAGATTTCTATATAACCATGAAGTGCAAAGCAATTTCAATCCCATGTTTGGGTTTATGTTTACAACTGGTTGGCTCCAAGCTATTGTACTTTAATTATCCTGGGTTCATAAAGAAGAAAAAGACGGAACTGTAAAACTTAATTTGTTTTTTAAAAATTTTAACATTACAGTGAATTTTATTGGGGTAGCACTGTTTGTGCTTCATTTGTAAATTTCATTTGTAAATCTGTTCTAGCCCGTAGCATAGCCTGGTTAGAGCCAGAAGCAGAGGCCTTTAGGCCTCAGTTTACCTTTGCACGTATTTAAATAATATGAAATGAAAATAAGTCAAGGCAGAGCTCTTTTCCTTTTTCAGGCTCCAGCCCAGTGCTCAAGTGCGAGGAAAGCTGGCTGGGTCTAGTAAGACCTCTTCACTTTATACGGGAGGAACAGGGCCCCCCGGGAGGAGGAGGGCCTTCCACAAGGAGAAGCAAGTGCAAACCTTGGTCTCTTTGGCACTCTGAAGCCTGGAGTCCTTTCCGTATTTGTGAGCAACACTGGCAGCTGTAGCAGCTAAAATTCATTGAGCGTTACTATGTGCCAGCCGGTGCGCCAAGCCCTTTATGGTTGTTGTTAGTTGCTGCTGAGTTGATTCCTGTTCATGGCGGTCCCACGTATGCAGTAGAACTGCTCCATAGGGTCTTCAAGGCTGTGACCTTTTAGAAGCAAATCACCAGGCTCGTCTTCCGAGGCACCTCTGAGTGGGTTTGAACCACCAATCTCTCGGCTAGCAGTTGAGCATGTTGTATTTGCATCACCCACGGACCCCTAAGCCTTTTACAGGTGTGTTGGTTCCTTTAACCCTCACAGCTCTGCCAGCTGGGTGCTAGTATCACCCCACCCCCACCCCTGCCATTTTACAGCTAAAGACAAGGGGGACAGGAAGTCAATTATTTTGCCTAAGGCCACAGAAAACACGGGCAAGGGGCAAGGATGGGATTTGAGCCCCAGGAGCCTGGCTCCTGCATCCACGCTCGGCTGTACTCATTGTCCAAGCGGTCTCAGACTTGGGTTCGCCACGCCGTCCCTCGTGTAAAGCCAGGCTCAGCAGCTAAAAGCAAACAGGAATGGCCCAGGAGCAGCCAGACGAAGGGCAGGATTCTCAACAAGGTCTGTTTTCTTCTTTTGGGCTTGGTTGCTGGTTTGTATGAACAGCTGACCCCACCAGCTCACATCCAGCTCTCCCTCCTTCCCTGAGTTCCCCTCCTTGGCTCCTTTTGTACCAATTGTTCGCACCACATAATTTGCCTCTTGGAGCCTGTCCTGGCCTCTCATGGTCTGCTTTGCACAATTGGTACATTATATACCATCCTGGTCTCCACTGTCTGCCCTGCATAACTGAACGGTTTATTATATTGCTCTATAATGCCGTTCTAGACGACACCGCCTTGTTTGCAGATCCTTTCATATGCCTTGGCCTCTCCTCCTAAACTAGACTACGACTTTCTCATAAGCAAGGATTCTATCAAGTATTTCTTCTGCCCCATCCCCACCCCGCAGGTCCAAGGTTGGGTCCTAGGCACAAGGATGATGTCTGACTAAGGCTCGCTGGGGGGTGGATTCCAGGGTTGGCACGGTAAGTACAGCCTGACTCATAACACTCAGCGGGACTCTCCCCGTGGGGCCCCTGAAGCAGAGGGCATGGGTTTCCTCAGCATCTCTTCCACCACCTGCCCTGCGTGGGGCAGCGAGGAGCCTGCGGGTGGCGACCAACACTGACCTCAGAGGCAGCCCGGGGGAGGTGGGGGGCTTGGAGGCAGTTACGGAGCATCAGCATTTAGAGGCCTGGACGCGCCCTGCGCAGTGAAGCTCTGCCGCGTGCAGACCTTTGGAGGATAGACTCCGGCCCTCAGCCAACCTACTTCTCCCACCTAGAGTCTGGAGAATTTCGGGAACATATGTGAGCAAAAGACGGTGACGGCCGCTCAGAGCTCAGAGCTTTGCTCAAAACTCGAGGTAAAAATCTTGCCTGTTCATCCGTTAAACGAATCAGTATGGGCCCACAGCTACCACACTGGAGACAACCGGCTAAATCAGAAATGAAATCGCAAATCAGATGACAGGGATCTATGAACCTTCTTAAAAAACACACACACACACACATACATATATATACACACACATCTATGTATATATATGTACATATCCATGTAACTGTGTATATGTGTGCATATAGTGTAAGGACACACACATATACACACGTACGTATATATGTACATATCTATAACTGTACGTATATGTGTGCATATAATGTAAGTACACACACAATACACACATCTATGTATATGTACATATCTACGTAACTATGTATGTATATGTGTGCATATAAACACACACACATATATATGCATACATCTATGTATATATGTACATATCCATGTAACTGTGTATGTGTTTATGTGCAAATAATGTAAGTACACACACACACACACACACACCTCCCACAGCCCTGTATTCATTCATCAGATGGATCAGTTTTTACCTCTGAAAAGTACAGGAATGATGCCTTTGCTGGCCTGAGTACTATTAAAAGCCAGGAATGGCAATTCTAGGATTCGCCTAACTGATCATAGAACCCTTCCCCTGGGCCTAACGGAGACCTCTGAATCTTCCCCTGCATTGTGCTGAGGCAGCCACGAACGATCAGAGCGGGCATGTGAATTAGAACCTATTCGCCAGCTGATTTAAATGGTGGCTGTAGGAGAGAGAGCCTGGGATTTGCAGATGAGATCCTCCATCGTGGGCCCAGGTTTAAGGCTCTTGGGAGATGGTAGCATCAAGGTGGGTGCTGATTTTGCAGAAAAGGGCCCCCAAAACCAGCCCCTCTTCTGCCCCCATCAGGAAGAAGACAAGCACTTGAAACATGAATTCATTCCTAAAAGCTCCCCCGAGAGACCATCCTCACCGCTCCGGCCACCAGTCCGCTCACGCCGTAGCTCTTGGAGGCTGCCACGATGGAGGCGATTAAGAGAAGCAGGGTGCCGATTAAATAATGCAGGAGCTCCTGGGGGCAAAAATAGAGCAGAGCCGTGGGTAGGGAGGTCCACTCCTGGTTCTTAGACAGCAACCGGACATCAGAGAAGATGCAAAGACGGGGAGACAGTGATACTTCCTCTTGCTCCTTGCAACATGCCCACAGGAGGCCCACCGCAGCTTGCAGGCAGCAAACGCAGAAGGAAGAGGCCCAGGCGAAAGAGAGGAAAGATGGCGGGCAAGCAGGAAGGGAAGGGGACAAAGAGAAAGAAAGCGTCTCATGTGAGTAGAGACAGCCACTCAAGGACAGCTTCATTCGTGAGATCAATTTGTAGGCAGTATCTTTGACCTCTGACCAAAGCAAATAAGCCTCTCTCAACTCCCCAGCTGGAGAGGTTCAATGAAGCTCCAGCTCCCAGAAGCAAAGCCCCATAGAGATGTATCTTCTTCTGCTTCAGAGAAAGTTCCAGGCTGACAATGTGCTGGCTTTGCGTGGCTGATCAGAGTGTCTGCCCATTCTGTGAACAGCCCCAAGTGAGGAACAAGAGGTGCTTGGACCCCCCAGACTCAGAGTCAGAGCCTAGAAAGAGGTCAGCTCTGAAACGTTCTGTGGGTGTGTGGTGGGAGCTGGCTTTCTCACTCCTAAGTCCTCCTGGTTTTGTCCTCATTCTGTCATTCCCCCTTCTCTTCTCTTCAGAAGTGTGTATCAGGCCAAGCCCTGCCACCTGTAAGTCTACTGGCAGGGTCAACGCTGCCTTTGCTTCTCACCATGGACCACTGGGCCACCCATTTCCACCTCATTCACCCCTCATGATTAAAAGGCCATTTTTGCAGGCCCAGGACAGACGGATGAAGGTCTGTTATTCAGCAGCACAGGAATGCTTCCATTTCACCCTTCCCCTTTCTATTAAACAAATCAGAAGGGAATCAGGAATTACAGCCATCCCTTTTCAGTTGTCTTTAATGAGAATTTAGAAATGATTCCATTGTGATGTTCTGCCCAACAGGCAGGCAGCTATTAAACTTTGGAGAAGCATCCCACTGTTACACTGCTAATCCCCTCCAGGCTGTGTGAAATCAAAGAACCTGGTTTCTCCATTAGTGACTAGAAAGGAGTATAATGAGGTGAATCACAGAGATTTTGGCTAAAAAGCAGGTTAGTACCTGGAAGTTCTCCACCTCCAAGGCCACCCATGAAGAAAGAAGAGGATGGCATGGGATAGGGAAAACCAACTTGAAAGAGTCTTAACATGAAGCCATTTAGAGAGTACTCAGCCAAAAATGTGTGGTTGAGCAAAAAAAAAAAAAAAAAACTCTTAAAATAATATAGTGGATAATAACATTAAATGTAAATGGATTAAACAATCCAGTCAAAAAAGCAGAGGTAGTCAGACTGAACCAAAAATAAAAAAGATTCAACATATAGTAGAATATGTGATATAAAGGAGACACACTTTAGATTCAAAGAAAACAAATTGAAAGTGAAAGGACAGAAAAAGATATATCATGCAAAGGAAGCTGGAGTAGCTATACAAATACAAACAAAATAGGCTTAATAACAAAAATGTTAGTAGTGCTAAAGAGGGACATTTTATAATGATAAAAGAGTGACTCCATCATGAAGATATAACAATTATAAACATATATGCACCTAATAACTGAGCATCAAAATACATGAAGCAAAAACTGACAGAAATAGGTAGTTCAATAATAATAGTTGGAGCACCAATGTCTCATTTTCAATAATGAATAGAAAAACCAAGCAGAAAATCAACAAGTAAACAGAAGACTTGAACAACAGTATAAACTAACTAGACCTAGCAGACATCTCTAGAACACTCTACCCAACAATAGCAGAGTACACAATTTTTTCAAGTGCATAGGAAACATTCTTAAGATAGACCATATGCTAGGATATAAAACAAACCTCAATAAATTTAAAAAGATTGAAATAATACAATGTATGCTCTCCAACCACACTGGAATGAAAATAGAAATCAATAACAAAAACAATTTGGAAAAGTCACAAGTTAGTGAAAATTAAACAACACACCCCTAAATAACCAATGGGTTAAAGAAAAGACATCAGGGAAATTTTATAGTGGTAAATGCCTATATTAAAGAAGAAGAGAAATCTCAATTTAACAATCTAAATTTCTACCTTAAGACACTAGAAAAAGGAGCGCAAACTAAACCAAAATCAAGCAGAAGAAAGGAAATAAAGATTGGAGTGAAAATTAATGAAATAGAGAACAGAATAACAATAGAGAAAAATCAATGTAACTAAACGCTGATTCTTTGAGAAAGATCAACAAAATTGAGAAACCTTTAGTTAGAATGACCAAGAAAGAAAGAGACAAGACTCAAATTACTATAATAAAAAATGAAAGAGGGGACATGACTACTGACCTTACAGAAATAAAAAGGATTTAAAAGGAATACTATGAAAAACTGTATGCCAGTAAATTAGATAACTTAGATGAAATGAACAAATCCTAGAAATACACAAACTAAAAAAAAAACAAAATTTATTTTTTTTAGATGAAATGAACAAATCCTAGAAATACAAACTAAAAAAAAAAACAAAATTTATTTTTTTTAGATGAAATGAACAAATCCTAGAAATACACAAACTACTGAAAACTGACTCAAGAAGAAATAGACAATCTGAATAGACCTACGAGTGAAGAGATAAAATTAAACAAAAAACTACCCAAAAAGAAAAGCTCAGGCCCAGATGGCTTCACTGTTGAATTCCACCAAACATTTAAAGAATTAATACCAATTCTTCATGCATCCTTCCAAAAATAGGAGATGAACACTTCCCAACTCAGGCTATGAAGCCAGTATTACCAAAACCAGACAAAGATACAGCAAGACAAGAAAACTTCAGGCCAACGTCTCTTAGAATATGCATGCAAAAATCCTCAGCAAAACACTAGCAAACTGAATCTAGCAACATATAAAAAGAATTATACACTATAACCAATTGGAATTTATCCCTGAGATGAAAGATTGTTTTAACATCTCAAAATCATTCTAACACACCATGTCAATAGACTAAAAACAAACAAAAAAAAAAAACACCACAGATCATCTCAATAGATGCAGAAAGAGTTTTACAAAAATCCAGCACTCTTTCATAAAATCAAAACAAACGAAACACACTCAAACTAGGAATAGAAGGGAATTTCCTCAACCTGATAAAGGGCATTTATGAAAAACCCACAGCTAACATCATACTTAATGGTGATGAACTCGATGCTTTCCCTTTAAGACCAGGAACAAAATAGGATGTCCACTCTCACCACTTCTACTCAACATTGTACTGGAGGTTTTAGACAAGACAATTAGGCAAGCAAAGAAATAAAAGGTATCCTGAATGGAAAAGAAGAAGTAAAATCATCTCTATTTGCAGATGATATGATCTTATATATAGAAAATTCTAAGGAATCCACTAAAAAACTATTAGGACTAATAAACACGTTTAGCAAGGCTTGTAGGATACAAAATCAATATACAAAAACCAGTTGTATTTCTATACACTAACAATGAACAATCCAAAAATGAAATTAAGAAAACAATTCCATTTGAAATAGCATCAAAAAAAAAAAAAATAAAATACTTAAGGAAAATTTAACAAAAGAAGTATAAAACTTATACTCTGAAAACTACAAAACATAGCTGAAAGAAATTAGAGAAGATGCAAATAAATGGAAAAACATTCCATGGTCATGGATAAGAAGATTTCATATCATTAAGAAGGCAATTCCCCGAATTGGTCTACAGATTCAATGCAATTCCTATCAAAATCCCTGCTGACTTCTTTGTGGAAATTGACAAGATGATTCTCAAATTTATATGGAATTTCAAGAGGCTCAGAACAGCCAAAACTATCATAAAAAGGAACAGAGTGAGAGTACTCACCCTTCAGATTTCAAATCTTACTACAAAGCAGTAGCAATCAAAACAGGGTGGCAATAACATACAGATAGACATATAAGATCAATGGAATGGAATTGAGAGTCTGGAAACAAAACTATATGTCTATTGTCAACCGATTTTTGACAGGGGTGACAACAACATTCAATGCAAAAAGGATAATCTTTTCAACAAATGATGCTGGGACAAGTGTATAAATAGTCACATGCAAAAAGTTGGATTCTTACCTCACACCATATACAAAAATTAACTCAAAATGGATCAAAGGTCTAAATATAAGAGCTAAAACTACAAAACCCTTAGAAGAAAACATAGGGTAAGTCTTCATGACTCATATTTGGCCATGAATTCTTAGATATGACATCAGAATCATGAGCAACAAAAGATAAATTAGACTTCATCAAAATTTAAAACCTTAGTGCCTCAAAAGACACCATCAAGAAAGTGAAAAGACAGCCCACAGAATGAGAGGAAATACTGGCAAATCATATATCTGATAAGGGTCTAAGTATCCAGAATATATAAAGAACTCAACAGTAAAAAGACAATACAAATGAAAAATGGGCAAAGAATGTGATAGACCTTTCTTCAAAGAAGATACACCAATGGCCAGTAAGTACATGAAAAGATGCTTGACATAATTAGCCATCAAGGAAATGCAAATCAAAGCCATAATGAGATACCACTTCACATCCACTAGGATGCCTAGGATCCAAAAACACATAACAAGGGTTGGAAAAGATGTGGAAAAATTGAGCCTTCATACATTGCTCGTAGGAATGTAAAACGGTGTAGCCATTTTGGAACGCTGCCTGGCAGCTCCTCAAAACGTTAAATAGAGTTACCATATAAGATCTGGCAATTCCACTCTTAGGTACGTATGCAAGAGAAATGAAGACGTATGTTCACACAAAAAACTTGTGCATGAATGTTCATAAAGGCACTATTAATAATAGCCAAAAAGTGGATAACAACCCAAATGTCTATCAGCTGATAAACAGATAAACAAAATGTGATATATATCCATACAATGAAATTTTATTTGGCCATAGAAGGGAATGAAGTAGTGATACATGCTACAACATAGACAAAACTTGAAAACATTATTCTAAGTGAAAGAAGTCAGTCACAAAAGGGCACATATGATTCCGTTTATATGAAATGCCAGAATAGTCAAATTTATATGTACAGAAAATAGATCAGTGGTTCTACAGGGCTAGAGGGGAGGAGGGGGCAGTGATAGCTAAGAGGGTATGGAGTTCCTTTTCTTTTAATTTTATTGTGGTAAAATATATGTAACAAAATTTGCTGTTTTGCACAATTCAGTAACATTAATTACATTCACCGTGTTGTGCCATCCCCACTATCAATTTCTAAAAGTTTGTCATCGCTACAAACAGAAACTCAGTACACCTTAAGGAATATCTCTTCATTTCCCATCCCCCGAGCCCTTGTAGCCATGAATACATCTTGATCTCCAAGCATTTGCTTATTCTAGAGATTTCATAAAAGTGGGCTCATACAATATTTATCCTTGTGTGTCTGCCTTATTTCACTCAGCTTAATGTTTTCAAGGTTCATCCACGTCATCGCATGGATCAGAGCTTCATTTCTCTTTATGGCTGAATAATATTCCATTTGTGTATACAGACCACGTTTTGTCTACCCATTCTTCTGTTGGTGGCCTCTTGGTTTCTTCCCACCTTTTGGCTATTGTGTACAATGCTGCGGTGAACATGGGATTTCTTTCTGAGGTGATGAAAATGTTCTAAAACTAATCTAAATTGAAAATGTTCTAAAGCTGTGATGGTTGTATGACACTGTCAATATACTAAAAGCCACTGAATTGTACACTTTAAATGGGTGAACTGTATGGCATGTGAATTAGATCTCAATAAAGCTGTTAAAAACATTATATAGTAGGCAGAAAAAACCTGGCAACCTCTGATTTCTCTCCTCAGTCCCTGTCAGTCCATTTTAGCTAACGAATCTTATCCTTCAATTCTCGTTAAAAGTATAAATACCCACCCTCCTTATCGGTTACTTTTTTCCATGTTCCTCTTTCCAACTCAATCACACACAGCCCATTTTTCTGTCACTTGAGAAAATAAACACTGAAGTGAGAGGCACAGCCTTCCAGGAGCTGAAAAGTGAGTTTTAGATACCAGCAGGATACCAGGCAGAGGTGCCTACAGTGGGAAGCTCAGGGCTGAGGCAGCAAAGGACAGCCAAGGAGGTAGGGTGGGAAGGCAGACGGGAAGTGCTCCGTCGGGTCTAGGTGCCCCAGCTAGCACTCTGACTTCTGCATCAGACCCTCCGCAGACTGCCCAGGGGAGCCACGAATGGGGCCAGGCCACTCCCTTACCGACAGGGGCCAGTTGATACAGGTGAGCATGCGGTAGAGACGGAAGAGGTGGACCAGGTAAAAGGCGAGGATCATTATTAAGTCGCAAATGGTGACCACTTCAAAGTAGCTGTAGGCACTGTAGTCTGTCCACAGAGAACTCCTCACGCAGATGAAGGCAATCAGCAGAGTAACCTGAGACGTAAACATGGAGACGTCAGAGAAACCCCTCCCCAAGGCGGCTACCCAGGAACAGACAACAACAAACCAACAGAAGACAAACCAATTGTCCTCCACCTCTCACTCCCTCCAACGCTCAAACTGAGGAACCGCTAAAATTCAGGCTATCTCCTCACGGACTGGCAGGAAGGTAGGGAGAGAGCAGTTTCACACAGTTCAGGCTTGTACGATACACACAGGTTGTGAATGCTGAGTCCTGAGGCAGCTGGCTTTGTTATCTCTGAAGTTCGTTAAATTGTGCCGGCAGGAAGCATCTTCAGAGAGGAGGCAGGAATACAGGAAAGTAACAAAGTGGAGTCATTCCGTCTCCTTACTGGGCCCCCAGAGAGCAAAAAGAAGAGTTCAGCATGATGTTGGATCTAGCATTTTCGTATAAGGTTGAACTCTATGACGTTACCAATATTTGGCTGTTTTTGACTTACAAACATGGCAATTCATACATTACACCTTCCTAGTTGGTAGAGAACAAGTTGTCATTTCCTGGTGCTGACATGCATGATCTCATTGGGGCCACAGAGAACCCTGCATGGTAGATAATATCCCAATTTTCAGATGGGGATACTGAGGCACTTGAGTTTGATAATTACTCCAAGGCCACCCAACTTGAAAGCAAAGGAGCTGGAATGTGGACCCAAGTCTGACTGACACCAGGGACAATGTTTCCCATGCCAGATACAGTTCTGCCTCCCATATATGTAAATCCTCATCATCCCACAACACTTAATTGTGCTCATGTGGAATGTGTACATAGACCAAGAGGCAGTCCTTCGAACAGAACAAGGGGATACTGCGTGGTTTAAAATCAAGAAAGGTGTGCATCAGGGCTGTATCCTTTCACCATACTTATACAATCTGTATGCTGAGCAAATAATCTGAGAAGATGGACTATATGAGGAACGCAGCATCAGGTTTGGGGGAAGACTGATTAATAACCTGCGATATGCAGATGACACAACCTTACTCGTTGAAAGTGAAGAGAGCCTGAAGCACTTACTGATGAAGATCAAAGACCACAGCCTTCAGTATGGATTGCACCTCAACCTAAAGAAAACAAAAATCCTCACAACTGAACAAATAAACAACATCATGATAAATGGAGAAAAGACTGAAGCTGTCAAGGATTTCATTTTACTTGCATCCACAACCAACGTCCACAGAAGCAGCAGTCAAGAAATGAAATGATGCACTGCATTGAGAAAATCTGCTGCAAAAGACCTCTTGAAAGTGTTAAAAAGCAAAGATGTCACTTTGTGGACTAAGTGCACCTGACCCAAGCCATGGTATTTTCAATCACCTCATGTGCACACGAAAGCTGGACAATGAATACGGAAGACTGAAGAAGAACTGATGTCTCTGAGTCATCGTGTTGGTGAAGAGTGTTGAGTATGCCGTGAACTGTCAGAAGAACAAGAAGTCTGTCTTGGAAGTAGTACGGCCAGAGCGCTCCTCGTAAGCGAGGATGACAAGAGTTTGTCTCAAGTATTCTGGACATGTTATCAGGAGGGGTCAGTCCCTGGAGAAGGATATCGTGCTTGGTAAAGTAGAGGGTCATCGAAAGAGGGGAAGACCCTCAATGAGATGGACTGACACAGTGGCTGCAATAATGGGCTCAAGTACAACAACCCTTGTGAAGACAGCGCAGGAACGGGTGGTGTTTCATCCTGTTGTACACAGGGTCGCTATGAGTCAAACTGACGACACCTAAGAACAACATCATCATCAAACAAGCTGAGAAAGGTAGATGAGTTATCAGACCTGTGGGAATCCTGGTTTAGATGTTACGCTTGTTCACCACTAGGGCAGATAGTAAGAGCTCACTAAGAATACTGCTGCGTGGGTGAATGAATGGGCAGGCTGACTAAAAAACTAGATCAGGTAAATAGTATTAGCAAGGGGAGAGAAGATTATAGTCTTTATAAAGTCCCCTCCAGAGAATAAAACCTGTCCATGCCACATAGGGAACACATCAATAACACCCAGGTGTTAAATGTATGTAAAATCTTAACCAGTAAAAACCAGTTGCCGTTGAGTTGATTCCGACTCATGGTGATCCCATGTGTGTCAGAATAGGACTGTGCTCCATGAGGGAGAATGAAGAAAACCAAAGACACAAGGGAAAGATTATTCCAAAAGACTAGTGGACCACAACTACCACAGCCTCCACCAGACTGAGTCTAGTACAACTAGATGGTGCCTGACTACCCCCATCGACTGCTCTGACAAGGACCACAATAGAGGGTCCTGGACAGAGCTGCAGAAAATGTAGAACAAAATTCTAACTCACAAAAAAAGACCAGACTTACTGTTGGTCTGACAGACTGGAGAAACCCTGAGAGTACGGCCCCTGGACACCCTTTTAACTCAGTACCGAAGTCACTCCTGAGGTTCACCCTTCAGCCAAAGATTAGACAGGCCCATAAAACAAAACGAGACTAAATGCATACATCAGCCCAAAGGCAAGGATGAAAAGGCAGGAGGGACAGGAAAGCTGGTAATGGGGAACCCAAGGTGGAGAAGGTGAGAGGGTTGATACGTCATGGGGTTGGCAACCAACGTCATGAAATAATATGTGTACCAATTATTTAATGAAAAACTAATTTGCTCTATAAACATTCATGTAAAGCACAATTATAAAAAAAAAAAAAACAAGAACTGCTCCATAGTGTTTTCAATGGCTGATTTTTTTCATAAGTAGGTTGCCAGGTGCTTCCAAGGTGCTTCTAGGTAGACTCGATCCTCCAACCTTTCGGGTAGCAGCTGAATGCATTAACTGTTGCACCGTGCAGAAACTCCACGTAAAATCTTAGGATCTATTAAATGCACTAATTCAGGACAAAGATTATTTTGTATTGTCTCTTTCCTATACAACAGTGGTTCTCAAAGGGAGAAGGTGTAAGTGCGTGATTTTTGTCCCCCAGAGAACACACGGCAATGTCTGGATACATTTTTGGTTGTCACTATTAGGGGGTGTACTACTGGCAAGGAATGGGTAGAGGCCAGAGATGCTGTGAAACATCCCACAGGGCACGAGATAGCCCCCATGACAAATAAACATCCAACAGTGCACAGGATAGCCCCCATGACAAAGAATTATTTGGCCCAAATGTCAATAGAGCTGCTGCTGAGAAAACCTGCTGCAGAAAACATCGAGTCTACAATAAGAATGAAATCACAAAATGGGTCCAAGGCTGGTCCAGGTGGCCAGTGCTGACGACACTCTGTTTTCTAGAGCCCCTCATTTCCAGCACCATGAAGCTCCTCAGTAATCGGCACAACAGCTAAAAAAGAACTCTCGGCTTGAAGCTTAAAGGGGCCACGAAGACTGTTTTGCTTAACAGATCAAAACAGAAGAGTGTGGCTCTGACAAGAAGGCACGAAGGGACCCTCAACATTTGCGTATTTCGCTTTGCTAATGAGCAATGTGAGTATTTCCATGTTTCGGTTCCTCTCAGGCCAGCCAGCCATGGTAAAATAATGATTCACGCCTAGAGGTCGTTTGAAGACGCCGGAGAGCGCTTCTGCCTCAGTCAGGAGTGTGCTTGACTGCCGTGCCCGGGGATTTTTATTATCTGTCTTAAAATGCAGATAATTCGGGACCATGCAGTGTGATTCCTGCGCAGAGAGGCACCTTTGTAAGAGCAAAGATTAAGTAAACGCTTAGAACTCCTCACCCGTGACAGAGCTGTGATTTTTTCATGGTGACACAGGGATTTGGGAGTTTCCCAGTGAACAAAAGGGGTCTGAGCAGGACTTCCCCTTCAATCCCCTAGGGCTGAGCGCTCTGCAGCAGGAAGTACCTCGGGCTCTGCCACAAACACGGCAGACCCCTCTGGGGCACTTGCTTATGAAATACAACTTCCAGCTCTGTCCACTTACTAAGGGGCGACCATGCCCTTTCAGGAAGGCACCCGTAACCCAGCAGATGGTGCATGCTACTAACGGTTTCCTTTTTGTCCAAGGATTTATTCATTCCTACAAGGAGCCCTAGTGGTGCAGTGGTTAAGCACTCAGCTGTTAACCAAAAGGTTGGAGGTTCAAGCCCACCCAGCTGAACCCACCCAGATGCTGCACGGGAGAAAGAGCTGGTGATTTACGTCCGTAAAGATTATAGCTTAGGAAATCCTATGGGACATTTCTACTCTGTCATGTGGGGTTGCTATGAGTCGGAATTGACATCACGGCACCCAACAACAGTAACACTTTATTTACTTATATTTTTCTATTGTACTTTAGGTGAAAGTTTACAGCCCAAGTTAATTTCTCATTCAAAAATCTGAACACACACTGCTTTGTGACACTGGTTGCAATCACTACGATGTGACAGCACACCCCCCCCCCTTCCACCCCAGGTTCCCTGTGTCCATTGGTCCAGTTCCTGTCCCTTCCTGCCTTCTCTTCTTGCTTTTGGACAGGAGCTGCCCATTTGGTCTCGTACATTTGATTACGCTAAGAAGCACGTTCCTCACGTGTGAACAGCACTTTAAACGGCTAACATCTAGTGCGCGTAAAAAAAAAAAAAAAAGAAAAGGTTTGGTTGACACCAAACTTTTCAGAAACTCTTCTAAGATGTGGAGGTAATCTCTGCAAAGTTTGAGGGGGGGGCGTACCCATGAATCATTCAGGTTAATATTCAGGAGGGCAGCCAGAAAGCTGAAGCAGAAGAAAGAACAAGAAAACTTTGGAGAAAAGGACCTGGGGTGTTATTTTTCCCTACTCAGGACCCCTTCTTGTTCCACAGTTTCCCAGTTAGAAAAACAAATCAACAAACGCGCCCCAATTCAGAGATGCCGAGGTAGGCGTTCCGATTCCAGCACAGAGAGAGGCTGGGAGGTTCCTCCCGGAGACAGATGTGTTTAGAGCAACTCCAACACGATACCATCCACAAACATGACCAACCGGTTTCTGTGGTGCCCACCGGCTCCTCTCATAAAGGTTTGCTCCTCTGTATCTGTCATCAAAGCTGAAAAGAAAATATTAGGCATAAATGTCCAGGAATTTAAAAATCATGTTCCAAGAACCCTCAACTCAAAGCAAAGGTCTCGCAGACGAGCCACAGGCTCTCTGAAGGCATTGAAGTCACCGCAGATTAGAAACGTCCCTTTCTCTCCCATACTGTACCCTTGCTGATTCTGTGACCCTCATTTTCCAAACGATCTGAATTCTTACTAGAAAGAAGAGATGATTTCAGTGACAGGAGCGCTGGCTTTCTTATTTCACAGGGGACAGAGCCTTCAGACATGCCCAGAGAGAAATGACTGTCCCCTGGAGAACTTCAGAATCAAACCAGGCCAGTCCTAACACGTCTGGACACACATAGCCAGGCATCAGATAGCTTGCAGGGCCCCGGGCCCACGTTCCCAGACTTGGCTGAGCGTCCCAAAAGGCAGCTTTTGGGAGATGCTTTCAAAGCTGAGCAGCAGATACCTCTGCTGGTCTTGGGGAGCACCCTGCCGCCCACTGCCTGCAGCCTGTCCTCTGGGACGTTCCATCAGCAGGCCTGCATCCTCATGCCCCAGCCACGTCTGGCCCACTGAGCAGTACCTGTGTCTGGCTGAAGAGGGCACCAGACACCTTTTGTTCTGAGAGCCCTGGGCTCCAAGCCGCAGGCCCCTCAACCCCACCCTCCTGTTGGGGCTTTTACTCTGACCTTGGAATAAAGTTTCAGAGAAAGAGACAGGCGGGTGGAGGGAAAGTAAGGGATGGAAACCAACATCAAAAGGTCTCAGACCCAGCTCTAAGAGGCTTTCTGGAAAAGCCCAGGAGATGAAAGCCAGGCTTGTTCAAAAAGCCAGAGATGTAGATGGCTATTCAGCGATTGGAAACCCCGTTTGTAAATGGAAGCAGGCTCACAAATGTCTGCTTGGCAGTGGGCTGGCGGGAAAAGAACTGGATTTGTTCCTAATTCTGCTGAATTCTGCCCTGGGGTACAGAGAAATGTACTCCTGCCTCCGGGTTAAAGCCTCCACTGTGTCATCGCCAGGGAATAAAAAAAAAACACAAAAACCCAAAATCCATTGCCATCGAGTCAATTCTGACTCATAGCGACCCTACAGGACAGGGTAGAACTGCCCCATAGTGTTTCCAAGGAGCGCCTGGTGGATTCAAACTGCCAAGCTTTTGGTTAGCAGCCGTAGCACTTAGCCGCTATGCCACCATGGTTTCCTCAACCAAACCTGTTGCAGTCAAGTGGATTCTAACTCATGGCAACCCTATAGGACAGAGTAGAACTGCCCCATATGGTTTCCAAGGAGTGTCTGGTGGATTTGAACTGCCGACCTTTTGGTTAGCAGCCAAGCTCTTAACCACTATGCCACCAGGGCTTTTTCACCAGGGAATAGCCCTGTGCAATCTCATTAATACCCCCCAGGGCAGAGAGAGGGGCAGTCTGGCTTATTCCCTCAGGGAGCCAGTCTGATCAATATCAGATTTTAGCTACAGGGTCCTCCCCACCCTCCTCCATACCCACCTCCAATCTGGTCACGCAGCTTTGTTTTGTACCCAGAAATAAAAACGCAATAGAAAGCACAAGAGAGGGAGAATAACACAGGAACCATTCTATTAAGGGACCCTGGGCAGCCAGGTAATGGACCACACCGATTTCTGAATCCAACCAGGCAGCAAAGTCACCTGGCAGGGCATTAAAACCCAGGTCCTATGCTTTTTGAAAAAAAATTTTTTTTTTCCACTATGCTTGTCCAGGCTGGGAATATTTCTGGAAGGACATGTAAGAAACTGGTGACAATGGCTGCCTTTGAGGAGGAGAACTGAATATTTGGTCGATCACGGGGACGGCGAGGGACTGGGCGGCATTTCGCTCCATCGTGCATGGGGTCGCCAGGAGTTGGGGGCTGGCTTGAGGGCAACTAACAACAACAAAATTCGTGAAGTTTGTTTCACATTATGAAGGCCACATATTAAGTTTTGCAAAGGCACCATTTTAGGACATGCCTTGGAGGTCTTTAATGCCACGTATATAGATCTACCTTTTTCTTTAAAACAGCTATATTAAAAAAAAACAAAAACAAACTCCGTTGCCGTTGAGTCGATTCCAGATCATAGCGATCCTATAGGACAGAGCAGAACTGCCCCATAGAGTTTCCAAGGAGCGCCTGGTGGATCTGAACTGCCGACCTTTTGGTTAGCAGTCATAGCACTTTACCGCTACGCCATCAGTGTTTCCAAAAACAGCTGTATAGTATTCTCTGATACAGCTGCTGCTTTATTTAAGCCAGAGCCCTGGTGGCACAGTGGCTGAGAGCTTGGCTGCTAACCGAAAGGTTGGCTGGTTTGACTCCACTAGCTGCGCGGTGGAAACCCTATGAGGCAGTTCTACTCTGTCCTACAGGGTCACTATGGCTCAGAACCAACTCAACGGCAACAGGTTTAGTTTTTTGTTTTTTATTTATCTCACGGTTTCTCAACCTTGGCACTGATGGCATCTGGGGAGAAATTCATTTTCTCACAGGCTAGTAGGCTAGAAGTGCAAATTCAGGGTGTCAGCTTGAGGGGAAGTTTTTCTCTCTCTGTCAGCTCTGAAGGAAGGCCCTTCTGCGGCAAGATAATTCTTTCCTGTGATAGGCTGTCCTATAGGCTGTTTAGCAGCACCCCTGGCCTTTACCCACTAGATTCCAGTAGCACCCCCAGATGTGACAACCAAAAAACAAAAAAGTCTCCAGACATTGCCATAAGTCCCCTGAGGGGTAACATCACCTCTGGCTAAGAACCGCGATTTAAAAAACAAAACCCATTGTCCTTAAGTCCATTTAACTCACTTTGACCCGATATATTACAGAGTAGAACTGCTTCCCAGGGGTCTCCTTGGCTGTAATCTTTATGCACGTAGATCTCCAGGTCTTTCTTCTGTTCCTTGCTGGGCGGGTTTGAACCACCAACCTTTAGGTTAGGTGATGAGTGAAAATGGTTTGTGCCACCCACGACGAGCATTTAGCACATTCTCAATTTTGTTTTGTTTTGACTAATACAAACAAGCCTGCCAAAAATATTTTTGGACATACTTCTTTATGTATGTATGAATAGTTCTGAAGTATTCCTAGAAGTAAAATTACTGAGTGCGAGCATATTCACATTTAAGATGTTTTGATACTTGCTGCCAAAACGCTATCCAAAAAAGATACAAGTTTCTCCGCACAGGGACTCTGCCAGCACAGATTATGATCAGTATTTAAAAAGAGTGGAAATTGTATTTGGTTGTTATCTTCGTTTTTATTTCTCCAGCTACTAGTGGGTTGAATATCTTTTTGTGTATTTATTGGCTATTGCCTGTTCATATTCTTGGTATATTTTTCTGTCTGTTTTACTATTGACTTGAAAAACCCTTTATATTCTGAATATGAATGTATTGTCTATTACAGATATTGTGAATATATTCTCTCAATCTATCATTGCCTTTATTTATAGTCTTTTGTTATGCTGAAGTTTAAATTTTTTTATGTAGTCAAATCTACCCTTCATTTCTTTTATAGTTTCTTAGTTTTAACCCCGGGATTAGAAGATGTCTCCTACACTGAAAAGAAACATTTAGTTCCTTTAAAATATTGTTGTTAGGTGCCATTGAGTCGGTCCCAACTCACAGCAACCCTGCGTACAACAGAATGAAACACTGCCTGGTCCTGGGCCATGCTCACAATGTTGCTATTTTTGAGCCCATTGTCGTAGCCACTGTGCCAACCCATATCGTTGGGTGTCTTCCTCTTTTTTGCTGACCCTTTGCCTTCCCATATGTGATGTCCTTCTCCAAGGATTGGTCCCTCCTGATAACACATCCAAAGTGTGTGAGACGAAGTCTCGCCATCCTCGCTTCCAAGAAGCCCATGGTAGGGTTCTAGTTTTATCCAAGTGGTTAATCCAATGTAGTGTCATTACTCACTGGATAGCCCATCCTTTCCCCACTGGTTTAAAATGGCAGCACTTTTCACACCAATTTCTACCTATTCACTTCAGATCCGTTGTCCACAGAGCAATCATCGTAAACTTTTAAAACATCTTAAAGCTCTAAAACTTAGGACCTTTCAGTACTTTCCCAATATCCTTGAATCAGCTCAAAATCCCTTAATAAGGCTCAAAGGGGCTGCAGGTTCTGGTCCTTGCTGCTATGGACTGAATGTGTCTCCCCCAAGATATGTGTTGAATCCTAATCCCCATACTGTGGATGTAATCCCACAGGGGAATGTTACGTTAACGAGGTTGAGGTCGTACCAGCGTAGGGCGTGTCTTAAACCTGATGACTTTTGAGATCTAAAAAGAGTAGATCAGGACACTTGAGACTGTGTTGGCATCTCCTGTCTGGAGGGGGGATGGGAGGATAGAGAGAGTTGGAAGCTGGCAAAATTGTCACGAAAGGAGAGACTGGAAGGGCTGACTCATTAGGGGGAGAGCAAGAGGCAGTACGGAGTAAGGTGTATATAAACTTATATGTGACAGTTTGACTTGATTTATAAACGTTCACTTGAAGCTCAATAAAAGTTAATAAAAAAAAAAACAACAAAAAAAAGAGTAGATCAGACACAGGGAAGCGAGCATAAATGGGGGAAAGACAGATGCCACATGGAGGTCGCCAGGAACCCTAGGAATGCTGGGGCTACAGAAGCTGAAAGAGACAAGGATCTTCCCCCAGAGCCTACAAAGAAGGAGCCTTCCTCCATAGCCGGAGCCTTGAATCCAGACTTCTAGCCTCCTAAACTGTGAGAAGATAAATTTCTGTTTTGTAAAACCACCACATACAGTATTTCTGTTACAGCAGCACTAAGAAACTAAGACACTTGCTGCCTCTCCTTCTCTGGTCACACTGGGCTTCTCGGAGGTCCTCATCCATGTGCCGCTCGGGAGCATTCTACCCCAGCCGTCACTCTCTCTGTTCCTTTGCAATCTGTAACACATCCATATGCTTGTTGGGTGACACTGTGGATGGTGTCCCCCGAAAGATATTAAAGTCCTAACCCCTTCAACCTCTGGGAACGTGACCTTATTGGGAAATAGGGTCTTTACAGACGTAATCATGTTAACATCAGGTCATTAGAGGAGACCCTAATCCAATATGGCCAAAAACCAAAAAACCCAAACCCATTACCGTTGAGTGAATTCCAACTCATAGCGGCCCTACAGGACAGGGTAGAACTGCACCATAGGGTTTCCAAGGAGCAGCTGGTGGATTTGAACCACCGACCTTTTGGTTAGCAGCCTGAGGGCTTAACCACTGCACCACCCGGTATGACTGGTGTCCTTATAAGAGGAGAAGAAATGAAGTCCGGATACATGCCACAACATGGATGAACCTTGAAAACGTTGTTAGGCTCCTTACAGGAGCAGATCACTAGATTTTTCTCCCTTGGAGTGGGGCTTGGTGAGTTTGAACCACCAACCTTTTGGTTAGTGGCAGAGCGCTTAACCATTGCGCCTCCGGGGCTCCTTTTGAAAACATTTATGCTGAAATAAGTCAGCCACCAAAGGACAAATACTGTATGATCTCATTTATACGGAATGAACCAATACACGGAAACCAAAGATTATTAGTGGTTATCAGAGGGGTGAGGGGGAGTGGGGGAGTTTCTGCATAGGCGACATTGAGGTTATGTTAACTGTGGTGGAACCATCTGGAAAAAGACAGTGAGAATGGTTGCACAACATGAAGCATGTAATCGATGCCACTGAATTAGACCTGTAGGAATTGTTGAATTGTATATATTTTCACCACAATTCAAAAAAAAAAAAAGAAGAGGAAGATACAGACAGAGACAGACACCCAGCAGGAAGAACACCATGTGAAGATGTCAGCTGGAACTGGAGTGACGGTGCCAAGGGGTGCCAGGGGCTAAGAGAAGCTGGAAGAAGAGGCAAGGAAGGATCCTCCCCTAGAGGCTTGTAGGGAGCATGCCTCTGCCGTCCCCATGATCTTGGACTTCTACTCTCCAGGATGGAGCCCTGGCAGCACAGTAGTTAAGTGCTACATCTGCTAACCAAAAGGTCGACAGTTCAAATCCACCAGCCGCTCCTTGGAAACCCTATGGAGCAGTTCTACTCTGTCCTACAGGGTCACTATGAGTTGGAATCGACTCAACGGCAACGGGTTGGTTGGGCTGGTTAGTCTCCAGGATGGTAAGAGAATGCATGTCTATTGTTTTAAGCCACCCAGTTTGTGGCTCTTTGTTAAAGCAGCCCAAGTGAGCTGACATAGTAACCGGTTTACTAGCCTTCTTCCCAACTAGACTACAAGCTCCAGAAGTATGAGGACCCTGTCGGTTTCACTCCTGCTGTCCCTTAGCTCCTAACAGTACTCTGCACACACACAAAAAAAGCAAAAACCGTCGCTGTGGGATCTATTCCGACTCATGGTGACCTCATATATGTCAGAAGAGAACTGTGCTCCATAGGGTTTTCGGTGGCTGATTTTTCAGAGGTAGATCACTAGGCCTTTCTTCCAAGGCACCTCTGGGTGGATTTGAACTGCCAACTTTTCAGTTAGCAGCTGAGTACGTAACTGTTTGGTCATCCTCTGTGACAGCTCCATGACGTTAATATGTTTTCAACACTGGTTGAATGGTTCCCGGGATCATCCTGCCATCCTCTGTGACAGTTCCATGACACTATTATATTTTTAAAACACACCTCCCCACCTAAGGAGCTGTGGTGGCACAACGGTTATGTGCTCGGCTGCTTCCAACCCACCCAGAGGCTCCATGGGAAAAGGGCCTCACGATCTGCTCCCGTAAAGATTAGAGTCTAGAAAACCACATGGGGCAGTTCTGCTCTGTCACGTGGGTTCCTGTGAGTTGAAATCAACCTGATGGCACCCGACAAGAGCAACGACAAGTCCCTCCCTTATGGGCTTCAAGTCCCTGGAGAAGAGGACCATACTCTGTTATTGAGATTGTCTTCGGGGTCCAGCACAATGCCTGGCCCCTGGAAAGGACTTGATAAATGTCTTCCAGATGAATGACTTTCGGAGGCTACCCTCAGGCATCTGTCATGGTTGGCAGGCTGTCCTCACCAACTGCCCTGGGAAATGTGGCATTCAGCAATCCAGGCAGAGTATCAGAGCGTGGGTGCGATGGAAGAAGGGCTTCCAGGTACACATTCTTAGCTTGTGATGGAGCTGGACAGACCAGGCCACGTTTCCCTTGTCTCTAACTGATTTTCCACTGCAGACACAACCTAGGTGAGCAGCCTGTGAAGCAATGAGGCCAACCACGTCAGTCTTCACCGACAATGGTCATCAGGAGTTACATTTAGGAAGACTGGCCTAGAAAGCGCAACTTTTCAAAGATGTCATTGTATCAAAATGAATACGAAGCACCACTGACATTTATTACGTAGCACACTTGATGGTTTGGTGCTTAGACTAAATCAAACCGAAGCCCAAAGTTTCTGTCTGCAACAAGGAATGGTTTCTCCAGCTTGCTTCTCTTTCAGCACCTGATTCGATTACTTGGTCTCTTTAGCTGCTGACTGAATTTCAAGACAACAAAGAGCATCCTCCTCCTCTTACTCCTGCCATTAGTGCGGGAGTGAAAGGACAGGGCTGTGGATGGTCACCTCCCCAAGGAGACCCCAGGACACAGGTGTGGATGGTGACCTCCCCAAGGAGACCCCGGGATACAGGGCTGTGGAAGTTCACCTCCCCAAGGAGACCCTCGGATACAGGGACGTGGATGGTCACCTTCACCGAGAAGACCCTGGGATATAGGGGCTGTGGGTGGTCACCTCCCCAAGGAGACCCCAGGATACAGGTGTGGATGGTCACCTTCCCCACCAAGGAGACCCCTGGAGGACTAAGTCATCAGAGAGGACCAAGGGCAGCTGAGACAATGTGGAGATGCTACAGGAAAGATGAGTGTTGAACCCCAAAGAGAAGGATGTCTGCCGTGGGCTTTTGGCAGGGGCTCCTAGGATGAGGACAAGGGTAGAGGCAACAACCCGCATTCACTGACTGCAGCTGTGTGGTGAGCTCTGAGCACTTGACATGTACTTGCTCATTTTACCCTCACCAGGTGCTATGATGAAGGTACTATTACTCTCCTCATTTTACAAACAGGAAACTGAGGTACAGAGCCATTAAATAATTTGCACTGATCACACAACTGGTGAGTCTGGATCCAGGACTTGAACCCAGGAGGCCTGGCTCCAGCACCCACACTTTGAAGCACGACAGCCTCTCATTGCTATGACAATGATGGCTCTCACCGTGGAGGCCTTGTCTCCAAAGGGTACCACAGGCTCAACACTGGCTACTGGACGAGCGTCAGCAAAACTGAACAGGCAGAGAGGGATGGGTGGGGAAGATATCTGGTGGCCAGTGCCGGGGAAAACCCCAGAGGGATAAAGGAAGCAAAGGCTGTGGCAAGGCAGGAGGTGTAGAAGCCCAGGGAGCAATGTGGATGCCACACAGGGTGAGTAGGCAACAGAAGTGGCAGTGACAGCCATCTACTGAACACCTACTGTGTACCAGGCAGTATGACACCAGCAACAGTCCGCTGTTGCCAGGTAAGGAAATTGAGGGAAGAGGTGGGTTACTTGCTCAAGGAAGGTCACACAGATACTAGGTGGTGGAATCAAGAAGCAGATCTAGGTCTACCTGACTCGGAAGACTCTGCAAAGAGTGAGCACATTCCAGAGGGATGGTGACAAGAAGCTACTTTGGGTTGTCACGTCTCAGTGGTCTGAGCTCACATTCATGCCACCCAGAACAGGGGTGTCTACCTCTAAGTTGATGAAGTAAAAGAACTGAACAGAAGATTTCAAAGGACCTCTCGAGAAGACAAAATAAAGTATTATAATGACATGTGCAAAGAGCTGGAGATAGAAAACCAAAAGGGAAGAACACACTCGACGTTTCTCAAGCTGAAAGAATTGAAGAAAAAATTCAAGCCCCAAGTTGCAATAGTGAAAGATTCCATGGGGAAAATATTAAACGACGCAGGAAGCATCAAAAGACGATGGAAGGAATACACAGAGTCATTATACCAAAAAGAATTAGTCGATGTTCAAGCATTTCAAGAGGTGGCATATGATCAGGAACCAACGGTACTAAAGGAAGAAGTCCAAGCTGCTCTGAAGGCATTGGTGAAAAACAAGGCTCCAGGAATTGATGGAATATCAATTGAGATGTTTCAACAAACAGATGTAGCACTGGAGGTGCTCACTCGTCTATGCCAAGGAATATGGAAGACAGCTTCCTGGCCAACTGACTGGAAGAGATCCATATTTATGCCTATTCCCAAGAAAGGTGATCCAACTGAATGTGGAAATTATAGAACAATATCATTAATGTCATATGCAAGCAAAATTTTGCTGAAGATCATTCAAAAATGGCTGCAGCAGTATATCGACAGGGAACTGCCAGAAATTCAGGCCGGTTTCAGAAGAGGACACGGAACCAGGGATATCATTGCTGATGTCAGATGGATCCTGGCTGAAAGCAGAGAATACCAGCAGGATGTTTATCTGTGTTTTATTGACTATGCAAAGGCATTCGACTGTGTGGATTATAACAAACTATGGATAACATTGCAAAGAATGGGAATTCCAGAACACTTAATTGTGCTCATGAGGAACCTTTACATGGATCAAGAGGTGGTTGTTCGTACAGAACAAGGGAATATTGATTGGTTTAAAGTCAGGAAAGGTGTGCGTCAGGGTTGTATTCTTTCATCATACCTATTTAATGTGTATGCTGAGCAAATAATGCAAGAATCTGGACTATATGAAGAAGAAAGGGGCATCAGGATTGGAGGAAGGCTCATTAACAACCTGCGTTATGCAGATGACACAACCTTGCTTGCTGAAAGTGAAGAGGTCTTGAAGCACTTACTGATGAAGATCAAAGACCACAGCTTTCAGTATGGATTACACCTCAACATAAAAAAAAATCCTTACAACAGGACCAATGAGCAACATCATGATAAACAGAGAAAATATTAAAGTTGTCAAGGATTTCATTTTACTTGGATCCACAATCAACAGCCATGGAAGCAGCAGTCAAGAAATCAAAAGATGCATTGCATTGGGTAAATCTGCTGCAAAGGACCTCTTTAAAGTTTTGAAGAGCAAAGATACCATCTTGAAGACTAAGGTGTGCCTGACCCAAGTCATGGTATTTTCAATCGCATTATATGAATGTGAAAGCTGGACAATGAATAAGGAAGACTGAAGAAGAATTGATGGCTTTGAATTGTGGTGTTGGCAAAGAATATTGAATATACCATGGACTTCCAAAAGAACAAACAAATCTGTCTTAGAAGAAGTACAACTAGAATGCTCCTTAGAAGCAAGGATGAAGAGACTGCGTCCTACATACTTTGGACATGTCAGGAGGGATCAGTCCCTGGAAAACGACATCATGCTTGTCAGAGTACAGGGTCAGCGGAAAAGAGGAAGACCCTCAACGAGGTGGATTGACACAGTGGCTGCAAGAATGAGCTCAAGCATAACAACAACTGTAAGGACGGCTCAGGACCGGGCAGTGTTTCGATCTGCTGTGCCTAGGGTCGCTATGAGTAGGAACCGACTTGACAGCACCGAACAACAACAACCTCTAAGCTTTAGGAACCAAGAAGTCTCCCACAGTGGTATGGAAGAAGGTGGTGACAGGAGGGGGCTACAAAGAACCAGTTCTGAGCCCATTAAACCTCCGTGGAGCGGAGGAATACCTGCCCCTTTTCTTCCTCTCAGGTATCTTCAGATTAAGTAACTTTCCCAACAAATACAATCACATTCCCACTCAGCAGCTGATCTTCAATGAGACCAGATGAAGTGGTGGCAAGAAGGGACAAATCCATGGGGCCATGAAGGGAGAGGAAAGGGATGAAGGAGACAGCCTGAGAAAAGGCCACAAGGGCTTGGCCCCTGAGTCATCTCCAGTCCCGGCAGCTACCTCTTCTTTTGTTTCACACGGTTTCCTTTCTGCCACAGCCTCTGATTTGCATTTTCCTTCCTTGACTTGCCATTCCACAAATGATGGCTGCTACCCTTTCTGAGAGCTTACTATATGCTACCTGCTTTACAATTTTTAACTAAGTTCATCCTCAAAACAACCCTTGGAGGGAAGTACTAGTATAATCCTCCTTTTATGAGGAAACTGAAGCACAGAGAGGTTAAGTAACTTGCTCAAAGCCACACAGCCAGGTTGAGGAGCCAAGAGTGGGACCCTGGCATGCTCCTTTAGTTCTTTGTCTAATTAGTCATAAAAAGAGAAGAGGGATGGGGGACAAAAGAACTGAAGTTTGCAGTCATCACTCTTGCCATAAGCCACAAGTGGAAGTTAGGAGATTATTATTTTAATTTTTAAAAACCATAAGGTGGTAATTCTAATTAATAAGCAATTTGGGCAGCATGATGCCATGAGGGCTTCATTCAAGAGTAGACAACTATTTGTGGCTCTTTCTGAAAAATGGAACGAAAGTGCAACAGTTAACATTCCAACCACTGCAAGACCAAGCAACGAAATTCGACACTCACAAAAGTCTCCACCAGTGCGACACCAGCGCAGAGCCCTGGGGGGAGCATGTCTGATGCAGCCAAGCAAATCCTGTCTGAATGGAGCCACAGGTGGCCCACAGGTGAGCAGCTGTCACCTGCAGCTTTCATGAATTCTCAGGTGCATTTTGGAGCAATGAAGACCAGGACTGACTAGAAAACCACCCAGGCTGCATAGGTCAACTGGCCAGAGAAATGTGGAGAGCGTCGCTAAGACCCTGAGATATTTATAAGACCCTGAGATGTTTGGACATGTATCAGGCATGTTATAATTTTACAAGTCAAAGAAAGATCCTATGTGAGCAGAAAAAGGAGCAAAAAGTCTTATGCTAAGATGAGACTGGCCAAAGCCAAGCCACTTTCGCCTGAACAGTTTAGCTGCCCATAACACCACAACTCCCTGAGTTCCTTTATTTAAACCATTTGTCTGCCTGAATCTCACACTTTTTTTCCCACAGACACTCAGGGCTTCCTGCTGTCTAGACTCCTCTAGCCTGCTTAGTCTAGACTCTTAGTCTAAACCTTCTCCTAATTACAGTTCATCAGAAATAGTGTTTACTTTCTTGCTTCTCTTCAATGTTCTCTACCTAGACTGTCCAACCTGGCTGCCATGTGGGAGTTCTAGTGGTGCAGTGGTTAAGAGCTCAGCTGCTAACCACAAGGTTGGCAGTTCGAATCCACCAGCTACTCCTTGGAAACCCTATGTGGCAGTTCTACTCTGTTCTATAGGGTCCCTGTAAGTCAGAATTGACAGTAACGGGTTAATGGGTTAGCCACGTGTGGCTACTGAGCACTTGTTGGTGCGGCTGAGGAACTGAATTTTTTATTTAATTTAATAAATTTAAATAGCCACATGTGGCTAGGACTGCCATATTGCACAGTTCTGGAGCCTCCACCAAGTATTCTCTGCCCTCCTGTGCCCCAGACTAGAGGGTCCTCTCTCCTCCCTCACTCCCACTTCTTTTTTTAGCATCTACCATGTCTCCTTCCAGGTTTCTTGCTCCCTGTGAGACAAAACTTCCTTGCACATCTAGACAAGGTCTGGGTCTCTGTTATGGATTGGATCGTGTCCACCAAAACAATATGTTTAAGTCCTAACTCCCCAGGACATGTGAAAGTGGCCTTGTTTGGAAATAGCGTCTTTGCAGATGTAAGTAGTTGGCGTGAGGTCCTGCTGGAGTAGGTGGGTCCTAATCCAACATGAGTGGTGTCCTTATAAAAAGGAGAAGAGACACAAAGAGAAGATGGACTGGGTCCACGGAGGCAGAGATGGAGTTATGTGTCTGGCCAAGGAATGCCTGGGGCTCCCAGAAGCCGGAAGAGACAAGAAAGGATCTTCCCCTGGAGCTGTTGCAGAGAGCATGGCCCTGCTGACACCCTGAATTTGGACTTTTAGCCTCCAGAACTGTGAGACAATAAACTTCTGACGTTTTAAGCCATTGTTTGTTGTACTTTGCTTTGGCAGGAAACTAGCACAGCCTCTTTACATCCCCGAAAGCGATGACTCAGTGGGGGAATTGGCCAAATGCTTGTCCTCTGTCCCTCCTGGATTGTGCACCTGGTTTCTAGCAATGGCTTTTCGTACAGGCAGGACATCTACTGGCCGGGGAGTTGTTGCTCTAGCTATACCTTCAGTTATTTCCTGTGTTAATCCAAACCTGCTTCTGAGAAGCAGCTCTACTTCTGGTTAACTGCCTCACTTCAAACCAGATGCTACCACTTTCTAGCTATGTGGCCTTGACTTTTCCCTGCCTCAATTTCCTCATCCATAGAATGGACACGATAAGAACACCTTACAAGGATACTGTAAGGATAAACTCAGTTATAAGTAAGTAATAAATGGTGAAATAATATTAATAACAAACTAATTTTTTACCATGCAAGGGCTGACAGGTGAGCTTGGGTCTGGAAGGTGGCTCCAGACTTAACACTAAATCATCAAATATCTACAAAAATGTGCACATTTTTTGAGAGAGTAATGCCACCTCCGGTAACTGATCCTACTGAAACCCTCACGGATATAGGCCAAGATTTATTCATAAGAAGCGTTATCATTGAGTGTTATAAAGGTGGACAAAGGAGAAAAAACCTACATACACAACAGTACGTGTTCAGTAAGCAAATTAGGATTCATCCTTATGACCAAATACTAGGTAGCTATTTGCTATTTGGAAAATATGGGGCCCTAGTAACACAGTGGTTAAGAGCTCAGCTGCTCACCAAAAGGGCAGCAGCTCGAATCCACCAGCCACTCCTTGGAAACCCTGTGGGGCAGTTCTACTCTGTCCTATAGGGTCGCTACGAGTTGGTTGTCTTTGAAAAAATAATTTTATAAAAGTGTATTTTATTGACACCACAAAATGTTTACTCAGCTAATGAAAAAACAAAACAACAGCAAAAAAAAAAAAAAAAAAGACTAAAGACAATGAATGTAAAGGAAACTATCACAGACAAATGTTAATTATGACTATTTCTAGGTGGTCACATTATGAGTGCTTTCTTTCCCTTTTGTGCTTTTTTTTTTTTTTAAACTTCCGTGCTGAATGTACTACTTTCATAATTATGGAACAAAAAGAACTTTTATAAATCTTGCTTTAATAACATGGAAAGATATGCACAACATAGCAGTAAATGTAGACACCAAAAAACCCGTCGCCATCGAGTAGATTCTGACTCACAGCAACCCTACAGGACAGAGTAGAACTGCCCCAGAGGGTTTCCAAGGAGCGCCTGGTGGATTCCAACTGCTGACCTTTTGCTTAGCAGCCTGAGCTCTTAACCACTGCACCACCAGGGCTTCAAATATAGACAAAGTCCAAAGAATGATTCTCAATGTGAAAATATACCTGCATGTACACTGAGAAAAAACACTGGCAGCCAAGTCCCCAGCCTGTTATTAGTGGCTAACTTTAGTTTTAACTCAGGGCTGTAGGCTAGGTGAGCAGACATTCTGGTCTGTTCGGGATAACCCCAGTTTATGCTCCTGACCTGACCAGCTGGCTGACACATCCCCCTGGCTCTCATGACTGTCCTAGTGGACTATACCTTCATATATGAAAAAACAAAACAAAAACCAAAGCCCTTGCCGTCAAGTCGATTCTAACTCATAGAGACTCATGTGTTATAGAGTAGAACTGCTTCATCAGGTTTTCTTGGCTGTTATCTTTATGGAAGCAGGTGGCTAGGCTTTTCTTCCTCGGCACTGCTGGGTGGGTTTGAACTACCAACCTTTAGGTCAGTGGTCGAGTGTAAGGGGGTGTAAAAAGAACACACCCACAACATCTCCTTAAGACATGGTGGCTTACTGTATTTTCCGAAAATGGCTATGGCAATATTTCCAGCTCCCATGGGAAACCCTGGTGGCGTAGTGGTTAAGTGCTACGGCTGTGAACCAAAGGGTCGGCAGTTCAAATCCACCAGGCGCTCCTTGGAAACTCTATGGGGCAGTTCTACTCTGTCCTATAGGGTCACTAGGAGTCGGAATCGACTCGACGGCACTGGGGTTTGGTTTTTTTTTTTTTTGGTTTATGCTCTTCTACAGCCTTGCTGCCCCCCTTCCAGAGGTGGGTCTACTTCCCCTCCCTTGAGCCTGTGCAGGGCTTTGTGGTCACCCAGAACGAGGAAGAAAAAGTCACACTGTGTGACTTCCAAGGCTAGGTCATAGAACTTAATACAACTTCCTCCTGGCCCTCTCTCTCTGAACCCTGACCCTGGGAACACAGTCACCAAGTCTTCCCAGCTGAGGCCCCAGACATTGCGGAGCAGAGAAAAGCCACCTCCACTGGGCCCTGCCTGAATTGCCGACCCACAGAATTTGTGAGCATACTACGTGGTTACTTTATGCCACTAAATTTGGGGGTTATTTGCTATTCGACGGTAGTATCTGGAACAGGCACTTAAACCAAAGAAGATCCTACTCGACTTGTTTTGAAAGTTGCAGATGAATTGTTCTAGGTTTCATGTTTTGATTCTTGGCACAGGGAAGTTGAGAGCTGTCCAGAGGCAGCGTTGGGCACAGGTGAGAAAGGTACATCTGCAACCCACACCTGGGACTCTCGCTTAAAAAGGTTCCCTCAGCCGACATGCTCTTGAGGCAGGCTCAGCGGAAAGGCAGCTGTCACCTCAGAGGACTTGATGTCACTGAACGACTTGAGAATGGCTTGGTAAATCCCCGTCCCTGTAACCACACCGCCAGGTGAATGCTGCTTATCTAGAATCATCTTCGGACTAGCGGTTCCAACAGGGCTCCAACTGCAGGGCCTGGCGGCTCTGAGCTCTGCTTTAGGTAAATGACAGGCGGAGGCAGCTCTTGGCTTTGACCCCATAGCCATGGAACCCAAAGGAGCAGTGGCAGAACAGGTAACTCCTGCCTCCACCATCCTCTCAATACCCCAGCCCCAAGCAGCTCAGCCTTTTGGAATTATTATTTATGCTTCCTGGTAAGATTTCACATGAAATGAGGATTCAACTACCAAATATATCTACATATTTGTTACGGATTGAATCGTGTCCCCTCCAAATGTGTGTTGTGAATCCTAACCTCTATGCCTGTGGCTATAATCCCATTTGAGAATGAGTTGTCTTTGTTATGTTAATGAGGCAGGATTATTGTAGGGTCAGTCCATCTCTTTTGAGATATAAAAGGGATTAAATGGAGCCCTGGTGGTGCAGTGGCTAAGGGTTCTACTGCTGTGACAGGAAATCCAGGGTGGAAAATGGAGAGTACTGTCACATGATACAGCTAGCAACTAGGGTCACATGAAGACGTGTGTATAAATTTTTGTATTAGAAACTAACTTGAGCTGTAAACTTACACCTAAAGCATAATAATAATAATAAAAAAGAATTCTGCTGCGAACCAGAAGGTCGGCAGTTCAGATTCACCAGCCGCTCCTTGGAAGCCCAATGAGGCAGTTCTACTCTGTCCTATAGGGTCGCTATGAGTCGAAATCTTGAGTCATTCTCTTTTGAGATATAAAAGAGATTAAATAAGCATGACAGGAAGCAGAGACGGGGGAAGGGAGACACCATGCCACACGAAGATCACCAAGGAGCCAAGGAATACAAGCTGAAGAGGAAAGGACCTTCCCCCAGAGCCAGCAGAGAGAGAAAGCCTTCCCCTAGTGCCAACACCCTGAATTTGGGCTTCTAGCCTCCTAAACTGTGAGAAAATAAATTTCTGTTTGTTAAAGTCACCCACTTGTGGTATTTCTGTTACAGTAGCACCAGATGACTAAGACAATATTGATTTTCTTTTTTGTTGCTGTTAGAATACACACAGCAGGACACACATCAATTCAACCATTTCTACACCTACGGCACCCAGTCTCCATTCATTTGCCTATCCCATAAAGACACTGAGAGTTTATCAAGTGCCTTGCTGAAACTCAGACATACTCTGTTGTGATAGACAGATGGCATTAATGGCCTCAATTCTTCACCCCTCCCTGTATCCACGTGACTCTGGAGATCCCCCCATAAAGGTAGGCCATTTTTCCCTATCCCATGTAACTTGCTTTGGCCAAGAGAATGAGGTGGAAGAGACAATGTGCCAGTTCTGAGCCTAAGCGCTAAGAGGCTTTGGGTGCTTCTGCTCTCTCTTGGAAACCCAACCAGTGCCAAGTGAGTAAACCCAGGCTAGCCTACTGGGGGATGAGACCATGTGGGGAGGAGTTGAGTCAGCCAATTCGTCCCACCGAGGACCCAGGCATGTGGAGGTTCCAGCCAGGTCAGCAGAGCTGGACCACAGCTGATCCACAGACGTACTGCTTTAAGCCATTACATTCTGGAATATGGAGTCCCTGGGTGGTACAGTTAATGTGCTCAGCTGCTAACCAAAAGGTTGGAGGTTCAAGTCCCACCAGGGGCGCCTTGAAAGAAAGGCTTGGTGATCTAATTCCAAAAAATCTGCCACTGAAAACTCTTGGGAGCACAGTTCTGCTCTGCTACACACGGGGTCACCATGAGTCAGAATTGACTTAATGGCAACTGGTTTATTTTTGGATAGTTTATTATACAGCAATAGCTACATAATAAATACACTCTTTTACTTCAACTTCTTACGGCCCTAACGCAGATTTTCCTCAGCCTTAAATAATGTATGGGCCCCTTTAAAATTAAAATGATTTTCAAAGACTCACGCCAATAATAACTAAGTTATTTTAGTATTTACAAACATAAAATGAAAAGTAAACCTGGCACTTACAGGTCTTATACAACCATGAAACCCAACCATATTTGCAAATTAAATAAAAAACAAAACTATAGACCCAATGAAATTCAAATGGATAACGGTTGTTTTGGTAAAACTAGATCACAGCTTGCGACTTTCTACCGTATTGTGGTAGAGAGAGGTTCTTTTGAGTTTGGTGTGCTCAATTCACCTCATGTGTGCTTTGGGGCAACACAATTCTCCCACCACTAGTCTGCTGGTCCCCGAAGGATGAGACACATAAGAACAGTGCTGAGTCACCCCAGATGCCCCAAGCGAGGCCAGTTGAGATCAACAGGCAGCGGCTGGTCCCCGAAAGCAGGCCCAGGTCATGATTAGCAGAGCTAACCTCCAACTGACCTTGGCCAGGTGAGCCATAACTACTTATTGTCATATGCCACCAAGGTTTTGTGACTATTTGTTATGTGGCAAAAGCTAACTGATACACCTGTTTCCCGAATTCCCTTGGTTTCCTGATCAGACAACCCTAGTTTTTAAAGAGGGAAGAAGAAATAAAATTACTCATTTTATGATTATTTATTAGTATCCACTAGGCGCCCAGCCTGTGCCTGGCTCCCAGGATACAAGGCTATGTTGGTTTCCATGTTGCCCAAGACAACCCCAAGGAAACATTAACAGAAAAAAATAGCCACACAGCCAGCACTTTGGCCACCATCCTGGTGAAGTAAATATTTGGAGAAGCTGTGGAGCCCGTCTGAGCAAAAGGCTTGGCTTCCAGCCTTGGACACATGCCAGGAGAAGTCACTGCCTGCTGGGCGTCACTATGTGGGTGTGGGATGCCTGATTAAAAACCCAGGTGGCACAATGCCAACTGGTACCAGCCTGGGGAAGAAGAAATTAGTCTGGGATGAAAATGACAAAGAAAGTACCCAAGAACCATTAAGAGGCTGGAAGCATGTGTCACTGATGCAAACCATGGTTGTTATGTGGTACCCAGAGAGGAGTGGAGAAGGACATCTGAGTGTGGGCCAAAGGAAGGGTGACTAGGAGCAATAACGCACAGTGAGCAGCCCCCATAGGAGCCCTGGGTGCTGCAAACAGTTAAGTGCTCGACTATTCGCTGAAAGGTTGGTGGTTCGAACACACCCAGAGGTGCTTTGGAAGACAAGTCTGGTGATCTACTTCCCAAAGGTCACAGCCTTGAAAATCCCATGGAGCAGTTCTACTCTGCACACACGGGGTTCCTATGCATCAGAATCGACTCAGCCGAAACTAACAAAAACAGCGACCCCCATAGGTCAACCAGTCATTTAACAAATGCATTAAATAGTGGGCCAGTTAAGCCCTGGGCCTCAGTTTCCTCATCTTTAAAATGGGGATAACGATAGAACCTACCATGTAGAATCGATACAAAGAGTAAGTGAACTGAAGGCATGGGGTGGAAGCAGAGGCTTATTGGGAACAAGCGAGTCGTCCACGCCATATGTGTGTGAAGGGCCGTGATGGGAAGCACAGCTGGAAGGGAGGAGTGGACACCAGATTCCAGCTGAGGGCAGAGACATCATCTTATCACTGGGCAGTGGAGGCCAGTGAAGGTTTCTGAGCAGGGGAGAGTCACAGCAGAATTGTGCTTTAGGAAAACTGATCTAAAAGCTAGTGGGCTGGAGATGGGGAGAAGACACAGACAGCAGTTAGGAGGTTGTGCCAGTTTAGCAAGAGGTCTGAGGACTAGAATCAGAGCAGGTGGGAGAGGAGGACGGTGGGCGGCATGGATGTCCCAGGGGGGCCTCCAGGAAACCAGGCTGCAAGGTGAGGTGGGGAGTGGGCCCCCCTCAAATTAGAGGGTGCAGGCAGCCAGCGGGGGCCCACAGGAAACTTCCGTAGTCAGCTCAGTCAGTAATGGGGTGGTTGCCTTACTGGAGGTTGCTGACAACATACTCACATTGAGCTAGCACTTCCGTGTGTGCAAACATTTCCACAAACGAAACCACTGATGAAAGGCAAAAAGAGCCAGGCCTCACCCCTTATGCACGCAGGCCCTTATCCGTCCCCCATCTCCTGCTCTGAAGAACGACTCCTCAGAGAAGACCTCTCCCTGCTGCTCTCTCTGGCTGCCTGGGCCTTCTAGGGAGCAGAAAACCTGCTTCAGTTAACCTCCTGCATAGCGACCCCTAAGACAGAGTAGAACTGCCCCATCGGGTTTCCAAGGAGTGGCTGGTAGATTCGAACTGCCAACCTTTTGGTTAGCAACCAAACGCTTAACCACTGTGCCACCAGGGCTCCCAGACAGACAAGACAGTGGGGCTGTGGGCATGGACACTTCACCCCTTTCTTCCTCCCATCTCCGGCCTTTCTACTGTGTCCCCTGTGTCAGACACAGCAGACGTCATTTAGAGCAGAATAGAGCAGGCCTTTCCTGTGGTCCACACTCTCACTTTTCAGTCCTCTGAGTACCAGGTGAAAACAAAGGCCTCCCTTCAAAGTCTCCTACCCCCTTGGTCTTCGCTTACTAAAAGTAACTGGGTAAGGCTGGAACCCAGCCACACCCTACATTTCCCCTCAGGGTCACTCTGAGGCCTTCTGGCTGCCTTAAACGCCACTTGGAGGTAAGACAAAGAAGGCCTTCTGGCAGCCACAAAGCAGGTACTGCCTCTGCCCTGGCCTGGGTGCCTTTGGAGGAAGCACGGAGCGGGCCACAAAAGGCAGTGAACAAAAGGGTTATGCAAAAACCATGCTCTTCTTACACACCTGCAAATGGGGAACCTGGGACCACTCAGACTAGTCAAACACAGAGAGGCTGTCCTCCCAGGGCACTTAGTAAACCAAAACCAAACCAAACTGACTCAGCGACCCTACAGGACACAGCAGAAGTGCCTCATAGGGTTTCTGGCTGGTGGAGTTGAACTGCTGACCTTTTGGTTAGCAGCCGAGCTCTTGATCACTACAAGGCAATTAGTAGGACCTCAATGACGTGAGGCAAGTCAACTTGAACCTAGCTACTGGACTCAAATGACTGTTCTTGGGACAGGAAAACTGGACAAAGGGACACGGAGAACCCAGGGTGGGCAGGGAAAGGGGGAGAGTGTTGACACATTTGGGGGACTGTGACCAATGTCATGAAACAATTTGTGTATAAATTTGCTAATGAAAAACTAATTTGCACTGTAAACTTTCACCTAAACACAATAAAAGAAAAAAAAAAGATTCTTCCTATAACCTATTTCTGAATCGAGTTTAATAACTTCATAGTTTTCTAACATGTGGGCAAAAGTGATAGACACATAAAGTTAAAAAAAAAAAAAAGCCCAGCAACCCCAAGTTTCATTCTGCTGTACACAGGGTCACTATGAGTTGGAACAGACTCTATGGCACCTAACAAGGAGAAGTCTATTAGCATGCGAATGTCTTGAAAGTAAGGGCTGAAAGTAAGTGGAGTCCTTAGCAAGTTTGTAGAGAAACTCTTTCTAGGCCATCAAAAATCTTCAACAAAATATTAGCAAATGAAATCCACAGGGAATTTTGGGGTGATGGAACTATTCTGTATCACACTGTGCTGATGGGCGCATGACTCATGCGTTTATCAATACCCCTAGAACCATACACCACAATAGTGAATTTTACCATATGTTAAAAAAAAAAAAGATCAGGATCAAACAAAAATGGGATACAAACTATAACGAATGAACCCAACTATATTGCAAATAATAAAATACAACCACATTGAAAGGGTAAGGAAGAAAAGAACCAATCCTGTGGATTAGTGGAAAACAATATTTTGACTGAATATTGTAAGGCTAAAGATGAAAAGAACTGCACAGAAAGACAGTAATTAGTAAACTTGTTTCTCACAGGGAAATAGATTAGCAATTTTGAAGCTACTTTACGCATACACTAGGGTTAAGCAAATAAGTAAATATACTGTAAAGAATGACAGCCAGGTTTCTCACTGTTGGACAAAGAAGTTACAAATAAGGAAAGAGGAAGCCTACAATAACCAAAAAAAAAAAAAAACCAAACCCACTGCCATTGAGTCGATCCCGGCTCAAAGCGACCCCATAGGACAGAGTAGAACTGCCCCATAGGGTTTACAAAGAGTGTCTGGTGGATTCGAACTGCCGACCTTTTGGTTAACAGCTGTAGCTCTTAACCACTATGCCACCAGGGTTTCCGTCTATGATGAATCCCATGGTATTAGATTGGAATTGGAGATACCGGTATGAACTCATGGTTTTTAAACACATATGCAGATAGGCAGATACAGAAATAAATACAGATGTGTGTACATGCATACATTTCCTAGCTCCGTTCTCTAAGAGGGTCTAGAAGCAATAAAATCCCAGCATTAATAAGCACACTCAGCACCTTGATTTTGGTTTCTAAATACCATTCTCCAATAAATTTACTAGGCTCTTCAGAGAAGTGGTTGATTTTAAGACTGAGGCAGGAAAAATATAAGATGAGCCTACAGCCTCTTGTGGGGCCAGAAAGTAAGGAAGCATTCACAAAAGGATAGAGGCATGTTGAAAGGGCACAGGAGCCAAGCTGAAAGAGCTATCACTGGCCAAAGCTAGAACAATCTGAACAACAAAAGAAATAATGATGGTACTGGACTGTAGCCCAGAGCATAATGATAATTATACTATGGTTATATAAGACGGTAACATTAGGAGAAGCTGGGTGAAGGATATATGGGAGCTCTGTACTATTTTTGCAACTTTTCTGAGAGTCTAAAATTATTTCACAATTAAAAGTTAAAAAAAAAGGATAAAAAATGTTTTCCATAGATAAACTATGACATAGTAAGAAAATGGAATACTTTGTTGTTGTTAGTCGCTGTCGATTCTGACTCATGGTGATCCCGTCTGTGTAGAGTAGAACTGCTCCACAGGGTTTTCTTGGCTGTGACCTTTTGGAAGCAGATCACAGGCCTGTCTTCTAAGCCATCTTTGGGTGGGTTTGAACTGACAACCTCTTGGCTAGCAGTTGAGCACTTAACTCTTTGCACTACCCGGGGACTCCAATGGAATACCACTCAGCAATGAAGATGGAACAGCTACCCATTCACACATTTGAATAAATCTCAAAAATGTGCTGCATGGAAGAAGCAAGACCAAAAGGAAAAAAAAAGTACATATTGCACAGATGCATTTTTATAATGTTCTAGAGCAGACAAAACTGCTCTATGGAGAAAAAAACATAAATTCGTGGTTACTTCTTGGAGGTGGAAGTAGGGTTTGACTGGGAAGGGGCAAGGGGACATTTCTGTGGTGTATATGTTTGTCAAAACTCCAAAAATCTCCTCTTAATATTTATGCATTTTGATGTATTAAATTTTATACCAAAAGAAAAAACTAAATAAATCTTGAACTCTTAGTAATATGTATGTTGTATTTTTAAGAAGAAGAGTACTGATGTTGGCAATTTACTCTGAAGTGTATAGAAATGAATTGACAGAGAGAAGGATAGACGGATGAATGTGGGATAAAGCAAGTGTAGTAAAAAGTTAACGGTAGACTCAGAGTGGTGAATACATGAGTGTTTGCTGTAACATTCTTTCAACTTTGCCAGATTTGAAAATTTCAAAATCAAATGGAAAATGGAAAGCAGGATTCTATTCCCTGAAGTTCCAATGGGATATAATTGTATGGGTTGCTCTAAGCCGATGTAATAGATTTACGAAACACCTAAGTCGAATGAGGGGCAAAGATCATCTACAAAAGGATTTCTTGTTTGACAAAGAGACTCATCCTGAAGTTTCCTCAAGAAGTTCCTCTAAACCATGTTGATATTTTAGGATTAATGTATCCGCCACTTCTTTTTTTCAAGTTTTAGGAGTAGTAGATACTTTATGGAACCGCAGTATGCCTGTGGTGCCAGTATATTACCAGTCAAATGGAAGGAGTATATGAAACAACAAAAACAATAACAATGACACCTGTATACCACTTCACGTCCACTAGGATGGTTACAATAAAAGTCAGATAATAACAACTGGTGGTAGGATGCGGAGAAATGAGAACACTTCAGACACTGCTAGTAGGAATGTAAAATGGTGCCACCACTTTGGAAAACAGCCTGGCAGTTTCTCAGATAGTTAAATATAGAGTTACCATTTGATCCAGCAATTCCGCTCCTAGGTATATACCCAAAAGAAATGGAAACATATGTCCACAAAAAACTTGTACACAAATGTTCATGGCAGCATTATTCATAACAGTCAAAAGGTATAAATAACCTACGTGTCTACCAACTGATAAATGGAGAAACAAAATGTGGGCTATCTGCACAATGGAATATTACTCAGCCATAAAAAGGAATGAAGTACTGATACCTGGTACGACATGGATGGAACTTGAAAACATTATGCTAAGTGAAAGAAGCCAGTCACAAAAAGAAATTACATAGTCTATGAGTCTATTTATATGAAATATCCAGAACAGGCAAGTCTACGGAAACAGAAAATAGATAAGCGATTCCCTAGGGCTGGAGGGGTGAGGTGGTTAGGGGATGACATCTAAGGCGTGTGGAGTTTCTTTTTGAGGTGATGAAAATGTTCTAAAATTGATGATGGTGATGGTTGCTGTGAATATACTAAACGAAATGAATATACTAAACACCAGTGAATACTTTAAATGAGTGAATTGTATGATACCTGAAATATATCTCAAGAAAGCTGTTATCATAACAAAAACAAAAACCTTTAAAAAAAAAAAAACCCAACATCTGCAGAGAGAAGACCCAGATGATACTGCCAAACCTGAGAGTGAGAGTTAGGTTAAAGAGATGAGATGAACTTAAAAGGCTCCAGCCCTTAGTGGGTGTTTCCAGAACTCTGACTTTCTCTGCCCTGGTATTTCTTGAAACCAACAGGGAAACCTTCCAGAAATGTGCCCTGATGCAGAAATGTCACAGCCTCCAACCCTTACAGCTCGGCTATGGCAGTGACCAGGCTTTTACTGGCACAGCAATGAACACTTTGACCCAGTACATGCACGCATTTCTATAACAGTTAACACAGCAGTGATCTTGAAAAATTTCCCCTACTTCACAGGTGAGAAAACTGTGACCGAGAGAGGAAGTGATTTACCCAGGGTTACCCTGCTGGTGGGTAGCAGAGCCAACAGTCTGCCTGGTGCTCTTTCTTCATCATACTGAGAACTCTCTAAATCACTGCTGTCGAGGGGATTCCGATTCACAGCGGTCCTACAGGACAGAGTAGAACTGCCTCATACGGTTTCTACTAGGTCAAAAATCACGCCACCTTTGATTCTGAGATACCCTTAAACAAAGACCTGGGTGGGTTCTCTTCTCCCTCAGATGTGGATCTGTGCCAACCTAAAAGTCCTATCAAAGGCAATGGTGCAGACTCGTAGAAATAACATGGGGACATACAAAAGGGAGAAGGGAATGAGGATCTTGCAGGAAATATTATGAATATGGAATAGCAAGAACAAACCCACTTGATTTTGGGGGGAAAGATTAAAGATGAAAGTTCTCACGGGGATTACTAAAAGGAAGTAGCAAAATAATAAGTAGCATTTACTCAAATAGTTCACAAAGGAGCTACAAAGTCCTTTTGGTAGCAGGTAGTATTATCATCCCCATTTCACAGATGAGGAAACTAAGGCATAGAGAGACTGGGTGACTCGCCCAACGATCCCACCCAAGCAGTGGGAATCCAGCAGTTACACTGCTTCAGTTTTCCCCACTTGGTCATGAGATAAGTGGCAACATGAAGGTACCTATGAGAATGCACAGGCGTCCCGGCAGAAGTATTGTTGTTACCCGCTGCCCAGCTGGCCCCCACTCATGGCACCTTCATGCACAAGGGGACGAAATGCTGCCCTGTCCTGTGCCATCCCCATGATCATTTGTGGATTTGGACCTTTGTGATACACAGGGTTTCTACTGGCTGATTTTCGGAAGTAAATCACTACGCCTTTCTTCCTAGTCCATCTTAGTCTGGAAGCTCTGCTGAAACTTGTTGAGCATCATAGCCAACACAAGCCTCAATGGCAGATGGGTAGTGGCTGCCTATGAGGTGCACTGGCTGGAATAGAACCCGAGGTTCCTTCATGGAAGGTGCGATGTCTACCACCGCCACCCCCCAAGAGTCTACTGAAAAGGCCATATGGCAGTGGAAGACTGGTCACCTGCAGATGGAGCAAAGGCTGCCCATGGCCTCCAGTCTGCTTGAGATACAAGGCAAGGGAAGTAACGAAGATGGTGTGTGAACCACGTGCCAACGAGAAAGTCTATACCTGTGGTTCTCATCCTTCAGAAAGTGTATCAGCCAGGAGACATGTTAAAACGCAAGTTCCTGGGCCCCTCAGTCAGAGTTTCTAATCCAGTAGGTCTAAGCTAGGGCCTAGGAATCCGCATTTAGAGCAGGTTCATTTCCGCCCTGCGTCAAAGTACCTCTTCTGCCTCTGGCCCCTCGACAAGACTATGGATAATCTTGGTATCTACAGATGGGAGGAAGAATAAAACCCATTGCCATCGAGTTGATTCTGACTCATAGCAACCCTATAGGACAGAGCAGAACTGCCCCATAGGGTTTCCAAGGAGCACCTGGTAGATTTGAACTGCTGACCATTTAGCATTCGTAACACTTAACCATTGTGCCACCAGGGCCACGAGGGAGGAAGAATAATGTGGATTAAGGGCTTGGCTTTGGAGTCAAACAGATCTGGGGTCAAATTCCTATTGCCTCTTATCAGCTGTGTGACCAAGAAAAGCCTCTTAAGCTCCCAGAGCCTCAGTTTTCCAATTTGGAAAGTGGAGATGCAAACAGTACACCTCTTCAAAAGATTAGTCCAAAGGACTAATGGACCACATCTACCATGGCCTCCACCAGACTGAGTCTAGTACAACTAGATGGTGTCCGGCTACAGTCACTGGCTGCTCTGATAGGGATCACAATAGACAGAGCTGGAGAAAAATGTAGAACAAAATTCTAACTCAAAAAGAATAACCAGACTTGCTAGCCTGACATAGACTGGAGAAACCCTGAGAGTATGGCCCCCAGACACCTTCTCGGCTCAGTACTGAAGTCACTTCTGAGGACCACCCTTCAGCCAAAGATAGGACAGGCCCATAAAACAAAACAAGACTAAAGGGGCATACCAGCCCTGGGACAAGGACTAAAAGGTAGGAAGGGAACAGGAAAGCTGGTAATAGGGAACACAAGGTTGACAAGGGATAGTGTTGATATGTTGTGGGGTTGTTAACCAGTGCCATAAAACAATATGTGTACTAACTGTTAATAAACAAACAAAAAACCAGTACTGCTCCCTGAGGTCTATCTCATCTGAGATAATATCTGAAAAGCACTTTGCATTGTGCCTAGCACGCACTGCGAAATGCAAAATATAAAATACAAAACCATCGGGTCCTTGGAACGATTCTGTTGTGGTAAACAATTAGCAGGCTAGATCACATTCCCGAATTGTCATTTCCTCTTCCTTAGCTGAATTTTCTGGAAGGAGTCTCTTTCTGTGTGTAAATTTGAAACTAAATAGACCAAAAAAACAAAAACCAAACCCTCTGCCATCAAGTCCATTCCGACTCATAGTGACCTACAGGGCAGTAAACTGCCCCCACAGGGTTTCCAAGGCTATAAATCTTTATGGAAGCAGACTGCCACATCTTTCTCCTGTGGTGTGACTGGTGGGTTTGAATTGCCAAGCAGCTGAGCACTTTAACCACTGCACCACCGGGGCTTCTTAACTAAATAAAAGCCACCACTTTATCAGCTCCCTTTTTCTTCCCAGTAGGGAAGGATTCCTTCCGCAACACTGGACCTTTATTTTTCTTCACCTTGCTCTTTGGCCTCAAAGGATGGAGACTGATAATGACTTCGTGTAGACATCTGTGCAGAGTCAGGTCTGCGTAATTTGAATATTTATTATTTCAGTAATCTGTGCCTCTCCTCTTCCTAAAGTAATGAGGGGATAAAAGGAGCCCCAGTAAGAAATGTCAGCTACAAGGGGAGCAGCACAGACTTGCTTCAAACAGGAGGGAGCTCGGCTGATAGGGCAACAAAAGTTGCCTGCCTTCAAAGGCATCAATGGAAATTTAAGACAGAAAACTGAACCAAGAAAGCTCAGGTTGGCCATTTGGGTTGGTGGCGCTTAGTGGAGTGTGGGTGGAGGAAGGAAATGGGGGCAAGTTCCCTGGAAATAGACTTTGAGAGAGAGATTTGTATGCAGCAAGTATACTGGGGAGAGTGGAAGGAGGGTCTGAGCAGTTGCACCAAAGGCCTAAAGAGCCTAAGTGGCCAAGTGGTTTGCAACCAGCTGCTAATCTAAAGGCTAGCAGTTCAAACCCACCCAGTGGCTCTGTGGAAGACAGGCCTGGTGATCTGTTTCTGTAAAGATTACAGCCAAGAAAACCCTACTGTGCCAATCTCTGTAATGCATGGGACATCGTAAGGTGGAATCCCCTTGATGGTGATGGGTTTAGTTTTTGGTTTAATACAGGCCTTGGCTGATGCTCTAAGGAGCTCTGGAGCTGGAATAGTTCTTCAGAGCTGTCCCCACTGAAGCAAGGAGACCACACCTTTATAACTCCCCTCAATGACCAATCGTTGGACGCACGCTGCCCTCAGTGAGTGGGCGCCTGGGGTGAGACATGTCCCTTTGGCTGAGGGCAATTTCTGCAGAGGAGCCCAGCAGACCACATGCCTGGCATCTGGGGCAATGGGTGCTTCAGTAACGAAGGGGGTACCTGGTGCACTTGTCAGCAGAGCTAGGCTTGATGACCCACAGAGGAAAGAGCTGAGCACCTTTGGGCTGAGGCCTGCTGGCTGAATGGGGTGCCCTTGGCACTTAGGAGGGAAACCAAAGAGCTTTGAAACACTTACCCCAGCAGGGCAGGGGCTGATGGGTGCAGGGCCAAAGACAGGGGCAGATTAACCAGTAAGCATAGTATACACGGGCTTACAGTAAGAAAGTTATACACGGGCTTAATTTTATTTACTTACTACTCTGTAGTGCACAATTTCACATGGGTTTCACCATAGCAGAGCGGCGAAAACAGGTGAAATTGTACACTGCAGATTAGTAGTAAGCACAATTAAGCCCATGCATACCTTGCTTATTGGGTAATCTGTCTGTGGCCGGAGAGAGGCCTGCCTGTGAGCATGGCTGAGAAGCTGTCCTGATTGAAGAATTGTTTCCTGAGTTGCTCTTGATCCTGAATACAACCTGTTACTTCCCTAATAAATCCCATAACCGGTTGTATGGTCTGTGAATTTTATGTGGCCATTGCAACAAATTATCGAACTCAGCAGAGAAGTACAGAGTGCCATGGGAGGGGTGGCTGGTGTCAGAATTGGTAAAAAGGTAGCAGAGAGGAGGTATGTCTGACCTCTGCCTCATAGGGATCAGCCTTGGGCTGTTGATCTTGATTCTCCTTCCCCCTTGTGATGTTAGAGAAGGTCAGACGCCCCTGCCATGCCATTTTTACAGTCATCAAGATTCTAGCCCTGCAAATTTCAGGTATGTACTCAAACAAGGACCAAAATTGAACATTTGTGGAATGGTGGGTCCATTAGTGAATTTTACCATTTAATAATATTCTGTATTTAATTATATTAATGTTACGCCAGTCCCATTTGTGTAATAACATAAAATCTCAGAAATAAAGGATGCAGGCTGTATAAAATGCCTGCAATGGAAGAAAGACCCAGATGAAACAGGTAAATTCATGTGTTCACTGCATCATGAATTTCTCCAGCAATGAGGGAAAAGCTGGCAAACCCTGACACACCAGAACTTAGTTTCCATGGTTAACAGTTCTTCCATACTTCGCCACTACCAAAAACTCATCTTGTGAGCTGATCAAGAAGTTTTCAAAGCCTCTCTCCCTTCTCTCCCAGCTCTGGGCCTTCACACAGCATGCTTTCTCCTCCATAACACTCTTCCCACCTTTCCCTCCTGCCTTCCCCCTGCCCTGGATTTGGCAATTTGAATCCACCAGGAGCTCCTTGGAAACCCTATGGGGCCGTTCTACTCTGTCCTGCAGGGTCACTGTGAGTCGGAATCCACTGGCCAGCAACAGGTTTGGCTCCTTCCCCAGGAGGGCCTGGCCCTTGCTTTTTGGCTCACACATCCTCTGCTTCCTCCTTCAGAACGTTCAACACCCTTGCACTTGCCACACTTCATTGATTCAAAGACACGCCCTCTTTCACATTTTTACTTCCCTGAAATCAGAGGCATGTCTCACCATCACCGTGGACTAAGAAGCACATTAGCTCACGTGCGTGCTAGCATCAAGAGCGTCAGCATCAAAACGTGCAGAATGGGCACGGCAGCTTGGCAGAAAGTCTGGAGACAAGAATGGAGCACTCTTAACCGCTGGGAACTAGAGGGTCCTGGGGCTGAGATGACAGAGATGGCGGATCAGGTGTGTTTAGCATCACTCCCTGAGCCAAAGTCAAAAGGAGGTTAGGACGGCGTGACTGCAAAGCCCGGCACCAGTGGCTTTTAGTTCTGTCATGGATTCTTCTAAGAAATGCCGCATTGCTAACATTCTTGACGGCCCAGAGGACAATACCGACTGCCGACCTTTTGGTCAGCAGCCATAGCTCTTAACCACAATGCCACCAGAGCTCCAAGAGTAGATAGTGTGTTTAAAAATATTTTTTTCAAAAAGGGATTTAGAAGAGGAGTACTCTGAATATACAGAAACTTTAGGATTATCTTAACCAATTTATTTTCCTTTTTGCGGTAAGGAAATAAATTTTTTTTTCTTTTTATCACAGAGTGGTGTGATATTGCTCGCCTGACAGAGACTGGAGAACCCTGAGAGTACGGCCCCCAGAAACCCTTTCAGCTCAGTAATGAGGCCACTCCTGAGGTTCACCCTTCAGCTAAAGATTGAACAGGCCCGTGGAACAAAACAAGACTAAAGGGGTGCACCGGGCCTGGGGCAGGAGCTGGAGGGCAGGAGGGAACAGGAAAGCTGGTAATAGGGAACCCAGGATTGAGAAAGGAGAGTGTTGACATGTCATGGGGTTGTTAACCAATGTCATTCAACAATGTGTGTACTGTTTGATGAGAAACTAGTTTGTTCTATAAACCTTCATCTAAAGTTCAATAACAAACAACAACAAAAAGAGTGGTATGATAAAAATTTAACTATGTCCAAAAGAGTTCTTTCAATAGGTATAAAATGAAAATTTAAAGCAGTGAGAGAGATTTGTGTCATCATACAATTAGCAGCATTTTTTTTTTCTTTCTTTCTTACTGGTGCATAAAATAATGGCGACTTGTTTTTAGGTGCTGTTGAGTTGATTCTGACTCACAGCGACCCCATGTACAACAGAATGAAACAGAGCTGGGTCCTGCACCATCCTCACAATCGTTGCTGTGCTTGAGCCCATCCTTGTAACTACTGTGCCCATCCATCTCGTTGAGGTCTTCTTCTTTTTCACTGACCCTACACTTTACCAAGCATGATATCCTTCTCCAGGGACTGGTCCCTCCTGAAACATATCCAAAATGCGTCAAACTCTCGCCATTCTTGCTTCTAAGGACCATTCTGGCTTTACTTCTTCCATGACGGATTTGTTCTTTTATCTGGTAGTCCATGGTATATTTAATATTCTTCGTCAACGCCATAATTCAAAGGCATCAATTGTTCTTCGGTCTTCCTTATTCATTGCTCAGCTTTTGCACGCAAATGAGGCGACTGAAAACACCATGGCTTGGGTCAGGTGCACCACAGTCCTCAAAGTAACATTCTTGCTTTTCAACACCTTAACAAGGTCTTTTGCACCAGATATGCCCAGCGTAATACGTCATCTAATTTCTTGACTGCTGCTACCATGGGTGTTGATTGTGGATCCAAGTAAAAGTGGTGCCTTAGAGGTGATGAAATACGCTAGCTGGTGAGTGCGTGGATTTTCAGCCCAGTGGGGAGGAGCCGGACCTGCCTTGTTCACCTTCTATCCCTGGCGCCTGGCACAGGGCTGGCACAGGGTAGGTGCTAAATAAGTATCTGATGAATTGACCTGAAATAGAGCCTCAGACAGGCGAAGCGTTGTGGCTAGGTCCACACCAAAGAGTTAGCACCTGAGTCAGAAATGTAAACCAGAAAGCAGCCCTCCACTCTGGCACTGGATCCTTTCAGTCTCCTCTCAGTCTTCATCCCACACAATAAGGCTACTATTCCACATTTCCTAGTCCTGCTTGAAATTAGAAACCATGTCCCGACAGCTTGATAAGCTGACAGACACTTCTCTCACCCCTCCGCTTGTCTCTCTTTGCTTTGGCTTAGGAAGCTACTGTTTTGATTACGTGAGTCAGCGGAAACCTGCCAGCTTAACTAAATAAAAAAGAAAGATGCTATCTCAAAAGGGCTGGCAGCCAGGACAGACACTGCACCTTCATTAGAAACTCAGGAGCTGCCCCAGGTCAGGAACCTCCACCCCTTCTTTTTGGGGTCTCCACCTGCACCTTCTCCTGGCCTCTCCTCTCCTTGCCCACAGGTGTCCAGCTTCCTGTCTGCAGGCCTGAAGTCATGTGCCCCGGACCCCAAAGTGGTGTTCTGGGCCTGGCAGAAGGGCTTCGTACAGCTGGGTCCCTGTCCCGCCTCCTGACACCAGCATTACCTCAAGCACTTCTTTCAGGCTGACTTTATTTGAAACGAGTGTGTTATGCACTGAATTGTGTCCCCAAAAATGTGCATCAACTTGGCTAGGCCATGATTCCCAGTATTGTGTGATTGTCCACCACTTTGTCCTCTGATGATGGCACAGTGGTTAAGAGCTATGGCTGCTAACCAAAAGGTCAGCAGTTCAAATCCACCAGGCACTCTTTGGAAACCCTATGGGGCAGTTCTGCTCTGTCCTCTAGGGTTGCTATGAGTCAGAAAAGACTTGACAGCAACAACAGGTTTTTGGGTTTTTTTATGATGTTAATGAGGCAGGACTACAGGCAGTTACGTTAATGAGGCAGGACTCAATCTACAAGATTATGTTGTATCTTGAGTCAATCTCTTTTGAGATATAAAATAGAGAAGCAAGTAGAGACAGTGGGGCCTCATGCCACCAAGGAAGCAGCACCGGAAGCAGAGTGTGTCCTTTGGACCCGGAGTCCCTGAGCTGAGCAGCTCTAAGACCAGGGGAAGATTGATGACAAGGACCTAACCCCAGAGCCCACAGAGAGAGAAAGCCTTCCCTGGAGCTGTCATCCTGAATTTGGACTTCCAGTCTACTAGACTGAGAGGGAATAAAATTCTGTTGTTAATGCCATCCACTTGTGGTATTTCTGTTATAGCAGCACTAGATAATGAAGACAGCGTGCTATTACCAGAGGTTTTGACAAAGAAAATATACATTCATTCATTAAAAAAAAAAAAAAAAAAAGATTACGGGTGCTTTCTATGGTCCAGGCACTTAGGAAATGGGCATCTGTGGTGAGCCAGACAGAAAGGTCTCTGTCCCTCTGCAGTTCAGGTCCTAGAGGAGAAGACCCACTAGGAATGAGTAACAAAAAAAAGGAACAGGGAATTCCAGCTAAGGAAGTGCTGTGGAGATATCACAACTGGGTAACAGGATGGGGCAACGGTGGGTGGGGTGGGGCGATGGTGGGCAGAGCGGGGCTTGGGGACAACTTTAGCTGGAGTGGTTTCTCTGAGGTAGGATGGGGAGCAATCCAGAGGGTAAGTGGGCCTCTCTGGACTTGGAGAGACCTGGGTTGGTTTCTCAGTTTCCTCATCTATAAAAATATGAAAAATAATAGTATGATTACTAAATAAAATATGTCAACCAAGTCAATAGAACAGCACCGGGTAGGTGATCAGCCTCAATGAATCTTATCCATTATCCTAAAGAGGTGATATTTGAGCGAAGACTTTTTTTTTAATAGGACATGCAGTTAAGCTCAATGTAACTATTTACTTGAAATAGGACATGACTTACACATTTTCAAAAGGGACTTTGATGAAAACAAAAGGACTAATATTAAGATGTGCCATGAACCAAACCAACCTCCCTTTATCCCTCCCTTCCTTCCTTCCTTCCTCTCTTTTGCCCCCACTGTACCTACAAAACACTGAGAATCAGAGGGTCCCTCCAGACTGTCTTTAATATCCAATGGTGGGGCAGCTGCATCCCGGATGCTTCACAAATGTCAAGGTCATGAAAGACAAGAAAGGCTACGAAAACTGTTGCAGGTTGAAGGAAATTAAGGAGGCATGACAACCGAATGTAAGGTACAATCTGGAATTGGATCCCAGACCAGAAAAAGGACATTAGTGGGTCAACTGGTGAAATCTGAATAAGGTTTGCAGACTAGATAATAGTATTGATGTCACTGCTAATTTCCCGTTTTAGGTAACTGTGCTGAGGTTACATAAGAGAAGATCCTTGTTCTTAGGAAATGCACGTTGGAGTATTTAGGGACAAAAAGGCATCATGTCTGCAACATACTCTCAGATGGCTCAGAGGGAAAAGAAATGTATATAAATAGAAAACGATTAAACAAATGTGGTAAAACGTTAACAACTGGAGAACACGGGTGAAGAATATATGGGGAGTTCTTTGTCCCGCTCTTGCAAATTTTCTCTAAGTCTGGAATTATTTGTAAATAAAAAGTTGCCAAAAGTATGCATAATTTACAGACTTAATCATTGGGTACTTCTATAAACACTTAACAAACAAACAAAAAAACCCAGCAACTATTTCAGAAGCAGGTTAAACAGGGCTAACTCGACCACCTGAATACATATGTTTCTGAGCGGCAGTAGCTTATCTTTAAGATCCTATTAGAGCCTGTACGTTTTTTGGCATTCTAATGGTTTGGAGAAACACAGAGACACTTTATTTAACACCTTTGGAAGGCCAGGAGCAGCGCTTCTTTGGAATATACTTTCCATCTTTTCCTTCCACCCTGTCATCTGAGAATTGCTCTTTGCTGTTCTCCTCGTGTTTGGTCTGCCTTTATTGTTCTCTTTTTCTCAGCAGAAACTCAAAGACTGTTTTTCCCTTTGAATTAGCTACCAAGGAAGAAAACAAAACAAAACAAAAAAACCTCGTTGCTGTTGAATCGATTCTGGCTCATAGCAACCCTGTAGGACAGAGTAGAACTGCCCCATAGTGTTTCCAAGGAGGGGCTGGTAGTTTCAAACTGTCGACATTTTGGTTAGCAGCTGAGCTCTTAACCACTGAGTCACCAGGTCTCCACCAAGGAAGAAGATGTACTCAAAGAGGACTGAGTTGCAATCGTCCTTCAGAGCGGCCATCTCTGAAGGTTCTTCCCTGGAAACGAGCAAAGCACTTCAAAAAGGAAAACATATTACATGTCTGCTGGCTACCATGTCGAAGAGTTTTAAAATCTGACCAGAATGGAAATTTTTTTTTAATTTTTATTGTGCTTTAAGTGAAAGTTTACAAATCAAGTCAGCCTCTCACACAAAAACTTATATACACTTTGCTATACCTTCCTAGTTGCTCTCCCCCTGATGAGACAGCATACTCCTTCTCTCCACCCTGTATTCCCCTGTCCATTCAGTCATTTTCTGGCCCCCTCTGCCCTCTCATCTCCCCTCCAGACAGGAGCTGCCCACATAGTCTTATGCGTCTACTTGATCTAAGAAGCTCACTTGTCACCAGTATCATTTTCTACCCCACTGTCCAGTCCAATCTCTGTCTGAAGAGTTGGCTTTGGGTATGGTTCCTGTCTTGGGCTAACAGAAGGTCTGGGGACTGTGACCTCCAGGGTCCTTCTAGTTTCAGACCATTAAGTTAAGACAAATTTTATTCTCTCATAATTCTGGAGGCCAGAAAGCCAAAATCAAGGGGCTGCACTCCCTCTGGAGGCTCTCGGAGAGAATCCTTGCCTCTTCCGGCTTCTGCGGGCTGCCCTGGGATTCCTGGCTGTGGCTGCATCACTCTAATCACTGCCTCCAGTTTCACACCCTCTTCTCTGTGTGTTTCTTTTAAGGACACTTGCCGTTGGATTTAGAGCTCACCCAGATATCCATGATAATGTTCTCATCTCAGAATCCTTGACTTAATTACATCTGCAAAGACCCTGTTTCCAAAAAGCTAACAGTCACAAATTCTGGGGATTAAGATGTGGACATATCTCTTTTGGAGGCTGTCTTAGTTATCTAGCACTGCTATAACAGAAATACCACAAGTGGATGGTTTTAACAAACAGAAATTTATTCTCTTACGGTCTAGAAGATTAAAAGTCCAAATTCAGGGTACCAGCTCTAGGGGAAGGCTTTCTCTCTCTGTTGGCTCTGGGGGAAGGTCCCTCTCATCTATCTTCCCCGGTCTAGCATCTTCTCGCCGCAGGGACCTGGGTCCAAAGGACACACGCACACTCCAGGCTCTACCTTCTTGGTGGCATGAGGTCCCCCCGTCTCTCTGCTTGACTCTTTCTTTAATATCTCAAAAGACACTGACTCAAAATACAGCCTAATCTTGTAGATTGAGTCCTGCCTCATTACCATAACCGCCTCTAATCCTGCCTTGTTAACACCATAGAGGTAGGATTTCCAACATATAGGATAATCACATCAGATGACAAAATGGTGGACAATCATACAATATTGGGAATCATGGCATTGCCAAGTTAACACACATGCTTGGGGGACACAATTCAATCCATAACACCTGCCACCATTCAACCCAGTGCTTCTGGGAAATACTTTTGCCTCCCCAGGCGGCACCAAGACAACTAGGCACTGAAGTAGCGATCATGTTTCCAAACACCAAGTTGATGTCACCATGGGCTGCATCAGCAGGCTTACTGTTAGCAAGAAGATCCTCACCAGGTCCAGAGAGTTCTTTCCTTGGCCCACAGTGCTACCCAGTAAACGGGACGCATGGCTCAGTGGTGACACCCAAGGTGCCCTTGTAATGTCAATGTCACATTATCTACACAGGGTCAGAGGTGACCTCTTTCATCTTTCTCCAGTGGAATCCACAAGAGTATGTGCCTATAAGGACCCCAACCCCGAAGTCAAATATCTGTTCTCCAGGAAACTTTTGTGCTTATGGCCATAGGTCCTTCCAAGGAGTTAAAACAGATTGAGTCAAGGCATTTATATTACCACAGCATTGTTTGTAATTCCTCCGTAAAAGGTTGCAGAAATAATTTTGCTCCCTATTGATTTTGTTATTTTTCATTCAGCAAACATCGATTTTTCCCTCCTCCCATTGTTTCAAATTCGAGTTGAAAAAAATAACACAACTGCTTTAAATGGACAGCAAAAAGCAACATCAGAAGTCCTGTGTGGTCTGTCGGGCAGCTGCCTGGTGCCACAGGTCCTGGGGGACGCCTGGGCAAGAATACTGAGAGAGCGGTTTTGCAGGTGGAAGGAGGATCCGGTCAGGTTTGTATGTGCCCGAAGGGCACCAGCTGAGATCACAGACCAGAAGCAATTCCAACGGCTCCTAAGGAACACAGCAGGGACGCCATTGCTGCCAGGCCCAGCTCCCGTGAGCTCTTTCCCCAGGTCAGTGCCTCTGACCCCCAACTACTGCCAGTGCTCCTGCTAACCCCTCATATCTGCAACCTCCTGCTGACAGTTCCCTAGGATAACTCGGAGTGTGCCTCCTCCGACCTCCTGTCCCGGCCTGAGCCAAAAGCCCAGCTCCCTTGCCTCAACACAAGACAAACTCCGTGGTGCACCCGTAACCAGGCTAAGGCTAGACTTCGGAAACTCGTCTTTGTCTTGCTCCTTTTCCTGCCCTTTCCAGCTTCCCTCCTTCAATAAACCAGTCACATAAGCATCTCTGTCTTAGTTACCTTGCACGCTGTAACAGAAATAACACGAGTGGGTGGGCTTTAAAGAACAGAAATTTACTTTCTCACAGTTCAGGAGGCTAGAAGTCTGAATTCAGGGCGTGGCTTTGCTGGGGAGGTCCTTCCTTGTCTTTTTCAGCTTCTGGTAGCTGCCAGCAATCCCTGGCGTTCCTGGGCTTGTAGATTCATCTGTCTGTCTGTCTTCCTCTTCCCCCTGTGTCTCTGTGTCTATTCTACTCTTATTATAACTCAGAAATATTAGGTTTAGGACCCATTCTATACCGGTGAAGGAGCCCTGGTGGTGCAACAGTTAAGCACTTGGTTGATCAGTGGCTCCATGGGAGAAAGACCTGAGCGTCTGCTCCCATAAAGATTGTGTGTGTGTTTGTGTTAGGTGCCGTCGAGTTGGTTCCCACTCAGCCATCCTACGTACAACAGAACGAAACACTGCCTGGTCCTGCACCATCCTCACAATCGTTGCTATGCTTGAGCCCATGGTTGCAGCCACTGTGTCAATCTATCTTGTTGAGGGTCTTCTTCTTTTTTGAGGGCCCTCTACTGTACCAAGCATGATGTCCTTCTCCAGGGACTGATCTCTCCTGATACCATGTCCAAAGTATGTGAGATGTAGTCTCGCCATTCTTGCTTCCAAGGAGCATTCTACAGCCTAGTAAACCCTATGGGACAGTTCTACTCTGTCAGAGAGCCGCTCTGAGTTGAAATCAACTTGATACCACCTAACAAAACTACGCTGGTATTTCCTCATTAATATAACAAAAGAAAAATCCTATTTCCAAACAGGATCACATCCACAGGTACAGTGGTTAGAATTTCAAAACATAATATGGTGGACACAATTCAAACCATAAGAATTCCCATCTCCAGCCCTATTTCTAGGGAAGCTGACTTAAATAGTCCCTTTGATGGCCCCTGGAGCCCTGGTGGTGCAGTGGTTAAGAACTTGGCTGCAAACCAAGAGGCTGGCAGTTCAAATCCACCAGCCGCTCCTTGGAAGCCTCATGGGGTAGTTCTACTCTGTCCTACAGGGTTGCTATGAGTCGCAGTTTGAGAACCTGCATTTCAGGACTGAAACATTTGGCCCAGCCACTCTATTTGTAGGGATTGCTCCTTCTGATATTCTTATATACACACAAAATGATGGTAGACACAAGGAAATCCACTACCGCACTGTTCAACAATAAGAGATGAGGAATAAACTGAAGGTCTATCGATATGGGACTGGCTAAATAAATTAAGGTAAATTCATTCTCTGGGACATCATGTGCTGTTCAAGAGAATGAGGACACTATGAATGGATATGGAATTATTTCCAAGATAGGAAGTTAAGTAAGAAGACACCACGGCCCGCAGACACCCTGCTAATTCAGAACTGAAGCTACTCCTGAAGTCCACTTTTCAGACAAAGATTAGACAGGCCTAGAAAACAAACAACAACAACACACGTGAGGAACACGCTTCTTAGGTCAATCAAACCTACTGGACCTAATGGGCCACACCTGCCCCAAAGCAAAGAGGAGATGGCAGGAAGGGACAGGAAACCTGGATGAATGGACAAGGGGAACCCAGCCAGGGTGGAAAGGGAAAGGGGGAGAGGGCAGATATTGCAACCAGTGTCACAAAACAATTTGTGTATAAATTGTTTTAATGAGAAACTAATCTGTGCTGTAAACTTTCACCCAAAGAACAAAAAAAACAAAAGAATACCCGGATGTATTTTCCTAGGCATGCTATGCTAATTTTTTCACAGCAATATGTAAAAAAAAAAATAGTATTTGCGTGCTTACAAAAATACCTGGGCAGGGAGGTATGGCTGACAGACAAACGTCGAAGGAGCACATTATTTGCATAAAAATACGGTCCATCTACAGTTACTGTTTGGATCAGGGTTTTCATTTTTTTGGTGTGCCTCTGGAAAGGGATGGTGGAAAACTGACAACTGGGAGGCGAAGTCAGCACTTTCGCGCCAAGCGGCTCCCCACACCAATTTCCCCATCTATAGTGTTGTTGTTGGCTGCTGTAGGGTTACCCCGACTCAGGAGAACCCCATGCACAGTGGAACGAAATGCTGCCCGGTCCTGTGATCGGCTGCAGACTGGATCGCTGTGGTTCATGGGGTCTTCACTGGCTGATATTTGGAAGTAGATCGCCAAGCCTTTCTTCCTAGTCTGTCTTAGTCTGGAAGCCCCCCTGAAACCTGTTCAGCATCATAACAACACACAAGCATCCAATGACAGAAAAGTGGTGGCGGCCCATGAGGTACATTGACTGGGAATCGAACCCAGGTCTCCTGCCTGGAGGGTGGGAATTCTACCACTGAACAGCCATTGCCCTCACTCCTCATCTATAAAATGGACATAATAGCACCTCATTTGGGATGGTATAATGAGTGAGCACATTTAACTGTTGGCACAATGTGCACTCCAAGAACTCGATACATGGATGTACCATGTTACAGGAATTCAAAGATATGTGACCACAGCCCTGAGCGTTCTGCTTTCTGTCACCCTGGTTTCCTTAACTAAGCAACAGCCACGAGGGCACCAGCTCTGATGTGGGGTAAACAGGTTCTTGTGGGTGTGTTAGTTTTCTATCACCGTGGAACAAATTACCACAAACTTAGTGGCTTAACACAACACACGTTTATGACCTCACAATTTCTATGGGTAAAAGGTCCAGGCACAACTTAGCTGGATCCTCTGCTCCGGGTCTCACAGGCTGCAATCAAGGTGTTGGCCAGACTTGCGTTTTCCTCTGAGGCTTGGGGTCTTCTTCCAAGCTCACCTGGGATTTGGCAGAATTCAATTCCTCGCAGCTACAGGACGGAGGTGTCTCTGGTTGGCTGCTTTCAGCTCCTGTTGTTGCTAGCTGCCACGGAGTTGGCTCCAACTCATGGTGACCTTACATATGACAGGACAAAACACTGCCTGATCCTGTACCACCCTCCTGATCGTTGGTACGTTTGCGTCCATTGTTGAGGCTATTGCGTCAGTCCACCTCATGGAGGGTTTCCCTGGTGTCCACTGACTCTCCACTTTACCAAACATGATGTCCTTTTCTAGAGGTGAGCCTTTCCTGATGGCACGTCTAAGGTAAGGGAGTTGACATCTCGCTCTCCTTGCTTTTAGACAACCTTCTGGCGGTATTTCTTCTAAGACTCATTTGTTTGTACTTCTGGCAGTCCACAGTATATTCAATATTCTTTGTTGGCACCACAGTTAGAACACGTTAATTCTTCGTCCATCTTCCTTTCTCACTGCTCAGCTTTCGCATGCACACGAAGTGACTGAAAAGACCACGGCTTGGGTCAGATGCAACAAAGTGACATCTCAGCGTCTAGACACCATGAAGAGATGCTTGGCACATGGATCTTTCACAGGTTCTCTTTACAAAGCAGTGCTTCTTCAAAGCCATTTGGAGACTCCCTCCCTTTGGGAAGGACCCAAAACCAAACTCACTGCCCTCAAGTCAATTCTGACTCATAGTGACCCCCCACAGGGTTTCTAAGGTTGTAAATCTCTATGGAAGCAGACTGCCCCATCTTTCTCCCAAGGAGCAGCTGGTGGTTTCGAACCGCTGATCTTCCGGTTAGCAGTCCATCGCTTTAACCACTGCGCCACCAGGGCTCTGTGGGAAGTACCCAGTCCCTCCTTTAAGGGCTTTCCCTTGATTAAGGCAGGCCCAGCTAGAGATGATCACTTTGTTATTAACTAAGAATCAACTAATTTGGAACCTTAATTATACCTGCAACGTTCGTTCACTTGTGCATATCACACAGCCATGGAGATGGCCTCCCATCACCTTTGCCATATTCCACTTGTTCAAAGCAAGTCACAGATGCCACCCACATTCCAAGGAAGGGGATTATACAGGGCATGACTCATTGGGGATCACCCTAAGTGTGTCTGCCACAACAGGCTAGCCTGGGGACCTACTCACCTTACACAGAGTAACAGCACACCAAGCGGGACAAGGGTAGGCCTTGGCTGAACTAGGGTTCAGATGCTGGCTCCAGAGAACTTACTGGATTTTTTTTTTTTTCAACCTTGGCAAGTTACAAAACCTCCCAGTCTCGGTTCGCCCAAAAAGGGGAAAATAAATACCTGACAGAGTCATTAGAAGGGACAGATAAGAAAATTGTGGGTAAAACCCCCTGGCATAGTAGAGCAGGCACTCAACCTTAGTTTCCTTCTCTTTTCTCAACCCTTCCTGGAGGAACTTATGCATAAAAATGAGGCTAATGTTGCTTTTCTTTTAAGTCTTCCAGAAACCGTGAGTAACATGTGAAAGGCTTCATAAAATATGAGGCATATACTATCTGTCCAATCCTCCACAGCAGGGTTTTCCTTACTCTGGCTGGCTTCACCTCTGGCAAATGATGACCTCATCACTCACACCTGTTATGCCCCACAGCACCTCCTTCTGGATCAGCTACCACCTGCCCACCAAGACGGGGCCAAATGGATAAACCACGGGACAACCACGTAACGGGCTCTCATGCATTCTCGCAACACCATTTTCAAACAACGTTTAATGGCATGTGGAAATGCTCACAACATATTGGTAATAATAATGGTATAAAAAAAGTATGATTCCAAATTGTCCTTTTCATCTAAGTCAATTGGCATAATAAAATCTATTAAGGAAACATTCTGCATCCCACTTTGAAGAGTGGTGTCCGGGGTCTTAAACACTAGCAAGCAGCCATCTAAGATGCATCAATTGGTCTCAACCCACCTGCATCAAAGGAGAATGAAGAACACCAAGGACATAAGGCTATTATGAGCCCAAGAGACAGAAAGGGCCACATGAACCAGAGACTACATCAGCCTGAGACCAGACAAACTAGATGGTGCCCAGCTACAACCGATGACTGCCCTGACAGGGAGCACAACAGAGAACCCCTGAGGGAGCAGGAGAGCAGTGGGATGCAGACCCCAAATTCTCATAAGACCAGACTTAATGGTCTGACTGAGACTGGAAGGACCCCCGTGGTCATGGCCCCCAGACCTTCTGTTGCCCCAGGACAGGAACCATTCCCAAAGCCAACTCTTCAGACATGGATTGGACTGGACAATGGGTTGGAGAGGGATGCTGGTGAGGAGTGAGCTTCTTGGACCAGGTGGACACTTGAGACTATGTTGGCATCTCCTGCCTGGAGGGGAGATGAGAGGTTAGAGGGGGTTAGAAGCTGGCGGAATGGACAGGAAAAGATAGAGTGGAGGGAGAGAGCAGGCTGTCTCATTAGGGGAAGAGTAATTGGGAGCATATAGCAAGGTGTATATGGGTTTTTGTGTGAGAGATTGACTTGATTTGTAAACTTTTTGTAAACTTTCACTTAAAGCACAATTAAAAAAAAAAATTTCCAAAATTGTCCTTTACAAGCTCAAATCCTGGACTCAGACTGCCTGTGTCCCAACGCATTTTCACTGTCTATGGCTTTGTGGCTTTGGGCAAGTTATCTAACTTCTCTGTGCCTCAGGTTCCTCATCTGCAAAATGGGAATAATAATAAGACCTATCTCATAAGGTCATCGTGAGGATTAAATATGGTAACACTTATGAAAACCCCAGGCCCAGTGGCTGCCACCTAGTGAAACTCAATGAATGATGGGTGCTGTTATTATTTTCCGTTAAGCACCACTTCTATACTTTGAGGAAAAAGTTAAAAATAAAGACTTCGTAAACAATGAAGATGCTAATGAGTTGATGGCTGCCTTCTCAGGGGAATAAAGAAAAGCTAAGAGGAAGAGGAGGATAAAAAAATATATACTGAGGTGAGACCATGCTTAGTAATTCTCCGTGCTTTCCAGAAGGTTCTACTTTGTCTGCAAAGGCATTTACTGCATTTCTCCCTTTTTTTCCTCTGTCTCCATTCCCTTCTGAAGGAATCTCATTTCCTCCATCTTAAAGAGTAAGGGTGACACCGCTGTACTCTCTCAAATTTCACAGCAGTCCTTTAAGGTCTTACCTGCAAACTGCTTTTTAAACAATCTCTGTCTCATTAACAATCAGTCTACCCATCTGTCTACTTAATTAAAATAAATAAAGTGTGGCTGCCCCCAGAAAAGGATAAGCCACGTCCCTGCCTCCACTAATTAAAACACAAACCAGGTAGAACACTTCTCTGGAGAAGGCTGAGAAACCACTTCTGTCCATGATTTCCTGGGGAGCATGGATGGGGGTCAGGTGGCGAGGGACTCCATCCCACCCTCCTTCCAGACTGAGAACTTTTCCCTCAGCAAGGCCCGAGGCTGCTGGGCGTGAGAGCTGGCGCTGGCTTCTGACCCAGCCCCTGCTGATCCTAGGGGTTGCTAAGCACCCCAGTGAGGAATGTCACAGAGTAAGCAACAAGCCAGGGAGCCACCGAGCCAAGCTGGTGACAAAGAAAGCAAGCATGCGGCAGGCGGCGGGTCAGAGGGAGGCTTCCGTGGGCAGCCTGCCAGGCCGGCAAGGGCCGAGCAGATGGCAACGGGGAGGAAGCAGGTGGCTGGCTGCCCAGGGCCACTGCACAGGAAGCTCCGGGGCTGTGAGCTGGGGGAACCAGGGGCTGGCAGGAAGGGAGAAGACAGAGGCCTTCCTTAAAACAAGAGCTTAAATAAATCCACTGACCCACACAGGGAATCCGTCAGTGTCCTGCCTGCCTGGAGGGTCTCTGGGACCCACTGCAATGCCAGAAAGCTGCTGGACTCCGGCCAGACCCACACAGGACCACACGCCCACCCACATATCACCCTGGCCCACTGCAGCCTGGCAGACCCAACGGCCAGGTGTTTCCTTCAGTACCATCTGCTCTCTGGGCAGTGGTTCCCAACCTGGGGCAGGTGTTTACCGTCGGTATCATGGGAGGGAATTCCTGCCAGATGTTAAGGACTCCATGTGTTCCGTAACCTGAAGAGATAACGTCTCGCATGTGTGTGGGTCCTACCAGTCTCCAAGTGTATGCAGCTGCTTTGTGCTTACTTAAAGCCAAGTGCAGAGGGCAGTACAGAGCTCCCCCTCACTGCACACCACCACTTTAAAGGAGGGTTGACGCTGACATGATGCTTCTCTGATATTCTTAGAATAAGGCCCAGACCCTCACCACGGTCTACTAGGCCTCAGGGATTTGGTCCCTGCAGACTTGTCCAGTCTGACCCACGCTATTCCCACCTCCAGGATTCAGCAGTACTTCCTCCAGACTCAGAGCTCCTGTCCATGCTCTTCCCTCTGCCTGTAATGTTGTTCCCTCAAGCTTCAGAGTTTGTGTCAAGTGTCCCTACCTCAGAGAAGCCCTTCCTGACCTCCTAGGTAGGCCAGGCCCCCCCGCCAGTATATGCTCTATGGCCCTGAATACCTCTCCTTCACAGCTCTGACCACAGTTTGTGATTATATATTTATAATGATGTGATCGAAAACCCTGGTGGCGTAGTGGTTGAGTGCTACCGCTGCTAACCAAAAGGTCGGCAGTTTGAATCCACCAGGCGCTCCTCGGAAACTGTTGGACAGTTCTACTCTGTCCTATAGGGTCACTATGAGTCAGAATCGACTTGACAGTAGCGGGTTTAACGATGTGATTAGCGTTTCTTTCCCTATTAGATTGTAAACCCCAAGGTTGAAGGGGCTTGTCTGTCTTATTCACTCCTCTATCCCCAGTGACAGGCACAGCATCCTGGCACACAGTAACCTGTCGCCATCGAGTGGATTCTGACTCACAGTGACCCTACAGGACAGAGCAGAACTTCCCCATAGGGTTTCCAAGGTGGTAATCTTTACCAAATGACCTTTCAGTTAGCAGCTGAGCACTTAACCACTGTGCCCCCAGGGTTCCCAAAACAAACAAAACAACAAACCCATTGCCATCGAGTTGATTCCAACTCTTGAACACTCTATATAACCCACTGCGGTCAATTTCGACACACGATGGCAGTGGGTTTGGTCTTTTTTTCGTAAAGCTGTTAAAAAGAAACCAATTTAGGCAAGAGTTTGAGGGGAAAGATGCTTTGCGTGAAACCACTGGGTGTGGGAGAGCCATGTCTATACTTCTAGAAACCCCTGGTGTCCACGCAGAGTCTGGACTGACGAGCCAGGTCTCCTGGCATCACCGGGGTGCCTGGGGGCCTGAGCTGGAAGGGGTGCCCTGGGGGTTGAGGGGTACAGATGCCCTTGCTGTGGGCCCAGCAATGCTTCCCATCCCTCCGTTCATTCAGTAGACACTCAGGAGTGCCACATTCATCTCTGTGATGCAGCAAGATAACTGTGACAAAATCCCTGCCCTCTAGAAGTCTGTGGTTCAGCTGAGACAGACAAGTAAACCAAAAACGGCTGGTCATGGAGAGGACAGTTCTGAGAGTTGCCCACATTAGGTGAGAAGGGACGGAGGCAACACAAAGACGGTGTCAGCTGAGCTGAATCTTGAGAGGTGAGTACTGATTGGTTTATCAGGTTGGGGTGCCCCGTTTACCCCTCTGGTGCCTTTATTCAATATATCTAAGTTCGAGTCATATACGTGGTCTTTTGTGACTAGCTTCCTTCACTTAGCATGCTTTCAAGCTTCATCCGTGTTGTAGCACACATCAGTACTTCGTTTCTTTTCATTGCTGAATAATATTCCATTGTATGGGTATACCGCATTTTGTGTTCCATTCATCAGGTGATGGACATTTTGGTTGTTTCCATTCTTTTTTTTTTTTTTGGCTATTACAAATGCTATGAACATTCATTTATAAGTTTTCGTGTGGACGTATGTTTTCATTTCTCTTCGGTGTATACCCGGGAATAGAATTGCTGGGTCATATGGTAACTCTAAAAGGAGCCCTGGTGACACCTTGGTTGAGCACCTGGCCGCTAACCAAGAGGTCAGCGGTTCGAACCCACTAGCCACTCTGCAGGAGAAAGATGCAGCAGCCTGTTTCCTAAAGGTTACGGCCTTGGAAACTCGATGAGGTAGTTCTACTGTGTCCTATTGGGTCGCTATGAGTTGGGATCCACTAGACAGAAGTCCCCCTGGGTGAGGTAAATGGTTAACGCACTCGCTGCTGATCGAAAAATTGGAGGTTTGAGGTGCCTTGGAGGAAAGGACTGGTGATCTACTTCCAAAAAATCAGCCATGGAAAACTATGGAGCACAGTTCTATGCTGACACGCATGGAGCTGGAATTGACACAATGACAACTGGTTTATGGTAACTCTATGTCTAACTTTTTGAGGAACTGCCAGACTGTTTTCCAAAGTGGCTGCACCGTTTTACAACCCCACCAGCAATGCACGAGGCTTCCAATTTCTCCACATTCCCATCAACACTTGCTATTATCTGTCTTGTTATTGTAGCCATCCTACCCATTACCCGTTGCCGTTATCGATTCCGACTCATAGCAACCCTATAGGACAGAGTAGAACTGCCCCCATAGTGCTTCCCAAGGAGTGGCTGGTGGATTCGAACCGCTGACCTTTTGGTTAGTAGCCGTAGCTCTTAAACACTGTGCTACCAGGGTTTCCGTAGCCAGCCTAGTGGGTATCAAGTGGTATCTCACTGTGGCTTTAATTTCCCTAAATCATTTAACAAGCAACAACTCTGCTGAATCTTCTGGGGATACTGAGGCCAGTCAGGCCTGGGTTGAGCCTTGCCTTGGCTGCTGATGCCGTGGGACCTCAGTAAGCTCCTAACCTTTTCTCAGGCAATTTCCTCATCTGTCAAACATGTTACTTCACTGGAGTCTTAGAAAAATTTCACAAGATGATACATGCATGGTACACTGTACACAGTTTTCAGCATATTGTCAAGAATGATAGCAGGGCTCAAAAAAATGTAGCTATTTAAAAAAAAAGGCTGTCCCTTAAGGCCAAGAACTGTGACTATTTGTCTTGTCTAATGAGGATGACCAAAGAGACTACACCATGGTGGCCACAGAACTAACTATAAGGATTCATTAAAATGATACGTCAATGACTAAGATTCACTCAGAAACTCCCTTCCTGGTTTCTCACTTTTTCATTTTCTAGTAGTGGGGGACCCAGGAAGAGGCCCAAAGAAAGGGAAATGGTCTTAGTTATCTATAAAACCCGTCGCAGTCGAGTCAATTCCGAATAATAGCGACCCTACAGGACAGAGCAGAACTGCCCCATAGGGTTTCCAAGGAGCAGCTGGTGGATTCGAACTGCTGACCTTCTTTTGGTTAACATCCAAGCTCTTAACCACTGAACCACCAGGGCTCCCTTAGTCATCTAGTGCTGCTTTAACAGAAATACCACAAGTGGATGGCTTTAACAAAGAGAAATTTATTCGCTCAGAATCTAAGAGGCTAGAAGTCCAAATTCAGGGTGTCAGGGTGCCAGCTCCAGGGGAAGGCTTTCTGTATCTGTTGGCTCTGAGGCAAGGTCCTTGTCATCAGTCTTTCTCTGGTCTAGGAGCTTCTCGGAGCATTGACATAGGGTCCAAGATGTGGTCTAATCCTGGCTCTTTTTTCTTGGTGGTAATGACGTCCCTATGTCTCTTCTGCTCACTTCTCTCTTTTAAATCTCAAAAGTGGTTGACTCAAGATACAACCTAATCCTGTAGATTGAGCCCTGCCTCATTAACATAACTGCCTCTAATCCCGCCTTATTAACATCATAGAGGTAGGATTTATAACACATAGGAAAATCACATCAGATGACAAAATGGTGGACAATCACACGATACTGGGAATCACGGCCCAGCCACGTTGACATACAATTTTCGGGGGGACACAATACAATCTATAACAGCTCTTCTCCAAAGGAACAGCCTTTCCAATAATTTCTTCAGGTAATTTGTTGACAGGTCTGTTTATCAGACCATGATGAAAACACGTTATGAGAAGTCAAGGACAAAAGGGTCGGCTACGGTCACTACGGAAACCCTGGTGGCGTAGTGGTTAAGTGCTACGGCTGCTAACCAAAAGGTCGGCAGTTTGAATCTGCCAGGCGCTCCTTGGAAACTCTATGGGGCAGTTCTATTCTGTCCTATAGGGTCGCTATGAGTCAGAATCAACTCGAGGGCAGTGGGTTTTTTTTTTTTGGTTTTGGGTCACTATGAGTCGGAATCAACTTGACAGGAACCAATCTTTTTGTTGTTGTTGTTCAGTATGTGATTGAGACATCAATGGTCAAAATGACACACTTAAATGTCACATTTTTAGCTGCTTCTGCCCTTCCCCAAAGGAGCCCTGGTGGCACAACGGTTAAATGGTTGGCTGCTAATCGAAAGTCTGGCAATTTGAGCCCACCCAGCCATTCCCCAAGAGAAAGACCTGGTGATCTGCAGCTAGAAAACCCTATGGGGCAGTTCTACTCTGTCACACAGGGTCGCTATGAGTTGAAATCGACAAGGTGGCATGTAACAACAACAGTCCTTCCTCAACACTAGAACTTGGCCAAGTGTTTTCCAGCAAAGAGGAAGTGAACATCAAGTATCCAAGCAGGCACCCCAGAAAAGAAGACAAGGAGGAGACTCGGGAGGAGGCAGACAAGAGGCCCAGGTAGGCAGCCCTAAGTAGTCTGTCTGCTGGAATGACCACCCTGCAGGGGAAACTCTACTCCCTCCCAGGGCATCTGCTCAAACCAGCCTGTAGCTGCAGGGGGGTCCTCCAGAGAAGGAGGAAGGTGTAATAATCCCCTGGGCATGGTTTCCACAGGAGTATGCAGAAGAAGCCAGACAAAGCAATTCTCCATCTTTGATCTTCTCTCTTGGACAACAGGCCCCACCACGGCCACCCACAACATGGTACCAGGGCCACAGGGAGATGGAGTGATAGAGATGGAGTGAGAGATGGAGGTTTCTTTTCTCCACTTTTGTCCACCAAATTCATGGACTGACAAGGACACTTCTCACCCCTATGACCTTTGTCCACCAAATCATTGGCCAAGATGGAGCCTTCCTACCGCATTACCTCTGCCCACTAAACGCATCCTCAGGTCACGTGATGTCTGTTCCAAGGCTCAATTAAGGTCTGTCTCACCCCTGCCCATCTTTTGATTGGACTGATCAAATCTCCTCATCTGGGCAAAAAAACCTCCTGTTCAAACCCAGCACTGCTCAGCACTAATTTTTTTTTTCTTTTTTTAAATTTAAGTTACTAAAGTGCCTCTCCTTCCTAATTTTTGGTCCATCCAGACACCCACCACCCATCTGTCAGCTGGTCATATTGTGGTGGCTTTCATGTTGCCATGATGCTGGAAGCTGTATCATCGGTATTTCAAATACCAGCAGGGTCACCCATGGTGGACGGGTTTCAGTGGAGCTTCCAGACAAAGACTAGGAAGAAAGGTCCTTGATCTACTTCTAAGAATTAAAAAAAAAAACGCAAAAGTTAGCCAGTGAAAATCCTATGGATCACAATAGAATACTGCCCAGCAGAGGGCGGGAAGATGAGCCCCCTAGGTTAGAAGGCACTCAAAATACACAGCAGCCGCAACAATGGACTGGGGCATACCAACAATCCTGAAAATGGCAATGTTTCATTCTGTTGTACACGGGGTCGTGATGTACATAGCTCAGACCAGAGTCAACAGCAGCTAATGATGACAAGACTGCCTTCTTAGAGATCTCCCTCTTTGCCTTCTGGTTTGTCCCGAGAGGGAAGTGAGAGCACCCTTGACCCACAGCCAGCACCCGGAGTAACAGTGCTGTAGATGTCTGGGGAGCTCTGATCCTGTGTCCAGCCCCCTGGGGCTGGACCACCTTAGCAGGCCCCCGGTTCTGGGTCTGGGACCTTGTGCCTATCCCCCCGTTCCTTTCCCAACACCCCTTTTCACAAACTACACCCTCCTCCTCCACCATTTTTGTCGTCAACATTTCTGTGAATGGAAAGTCACCAAGAGCCCAACCCATTTTCACCACACTTCATCCAAACTGAAAAGATGTCTAAGTTTAAACATTTTTAAAGAAGAAAAACATGGAGAGGGAGAAAAGGAAAGAGTGGGGAACTGCCAGAACAGGCTGACAGCGGGAACCCTGGTGGGAAGGCTTCTGCCTGGCTTGTCACGGAGCCCAGACCTTCATCTTGCCTGGCTCCACAGGTGACCCCCATTCTGGCTCCCCAAAATAAGTACCAGCCCCTCAGAACAGGCTTCCCCATTGATCATCTGCTCTCCAGAAGCAACACACGCCCCCTGGCCTGGGCCCTCCCTTGGAACTTGAGAACAAGGGACACCAGGAAGCCTGCCCCAGGGGTTCCACTTTTGTTCCCTGCGGGGCAACTGCGCTCAGAGCGAGGACGCCCTGCGGCGCTGGGCTGGGAGGAAGGAGGAGGCCGCAGCGGGGAGGTCGGGTTTCGCTGTCTCAGCGCCGCCGCCGGGGCGACTCTTCCACCCCCGGCCGGGGTTCGAAGCGGCGGGGCCCAGAGAAGAGGAAGGAAGACGTAGAGGAACTTCTGCTGGGCCTTTCTGTCAGTTGGCGGGCCAGGCTCCGCAGAGACACTGAGGAGCCCTAGAGTCCTGGATTTGGGGGAGCAAGGGCGGGGCGAGGCTGCGCTCCAGAACGGGGCTGGATTTGGGGAGCAGGGGAGCAGGGGCGGGGGTGCGCTGAGCTCCAGGACCCGGGCTGCAATACAACTTCCCGGGAGGAAGCCCTCTCGGAACTTGACTTCTGGGGGCGCGGTCTCCCGCCCCGCCCGCGGCGCGAGGCTCGGCGGCTCCGCGGGGTCCCTGCCGGGGCCCCTTCCTTCCTGGGGGACGCCGTGTGGCCCCGACCCCGGCCCTCTTACCATCTGCGCCACTTTCAGCAGGCCCGTGTGAGTGCGGGGGTAGTCGGGGTCCAGCAGCCCCTCCGAGGGGCTCGCGCTGGGCTGACCCGCGCCGGCCCCGGGCCCGAACGCGTTGCTGCTGCTGCTGCACGTGGTGCGGACGAGACCGGCTCCGTGCGACATGGCGCGGCCCCAGCCCTGCGGCCGCCTCCTCGGGCAGCAGCGGAGGGGCCAGCTAAGGGGGCGGGGCCTGGGGCGGGGGCGGGGCCAGATAAGGGCCCTGGGGGCGGGGCCAGACAGGGGCGGGGCCGCGGCGGAGGGGGCAGATAGGGGCGGGGAGGGCGGGACCCTGGTGGGAGGGGCGTGGTCAGGGGCCAGATAAGGTGGGGAGGGCGGGGCCTGGGGCGGGGCGGGGCCGCGGGGCGGGGCCAGATAAGGGGCCCTGGGGCGGGGCCAGACAGGGGGCGGGGCCACGGCGGAGGGGCCAGATAAGGCGGGGAGGGCGGGGCCCTGATGGGCGGGCCAGATAAGGGAGGGGCGGGCCCTGGGGGCGTGGCCACGGCAGGAGGCAGATAAGGGGGCGGAGAGGGGCCCTGGAGGAGCTGGGATGGAGGCGGAGTCAGGGCTGGCGGGGCGGGGCAACGGCAGAGGGACAAGATAAAGGGGGTGGAGCCCGGGCGGGGGCGGGACTGCGGAAGAGAGACCAGATAAGGGGGGCGGGGCCCCGGCGGAGGGGCCAGGTAAGGGGCGGGGCTAGGACGGGCGGGGCGGGGTCCCCCGGGCGGGGCTAGGGGCGGGGTAGGGTCCCCCGGGCAGGGTTCGGGTCCCCCGGGCGGCGTTGGGGTCCCCCGGTGGGGTTGGGGTCCCCCGGGCTGGGTGGGGCGGGGCGGGGCGCACGGTCCGGACCCCGGCGCAGGAGGCCGGGGTCCCGCGGCGGCAGAACCGAGCCGGGTCGGCTGGGCCCGGCGCTTTCCGGAAAAGCAGCTGCAGTCCCGGCCCTTGGAGAGGCGCGGAGGTTGGCCTGCAGGGAGGAGGGAACCGGACGCCTGGGGCCGTGGCCTCAGAGTGGGCAAGGCCGGGGCCACAGCTGGTTCTGAGCCTCCGGGGATTTCGGTGGGTGCGGCCGCGGATGTGTGCTGAGACTATTTTATTGAGGTATAACTTCCATACAGTAAAAGGCACAAACCGTAAGTTTCAGCTCCATTAATTTTTATACACCTGGGTAACCACCACCCAGATCAACACATATACCGCGCCCATCACCCCAAAAAGTGTCCCCATGCGCATTCGCAGTCTACCTTCCTTTCCCGCCCCTCTGCCCCCCTACCCCACCACCCCACCTCCCCTCCAAGCTCAGGCGACCTCTGTGCTTTCTGTCACTATAGTTTTGCCCGTTTGGAGGCTTCATATACTCGGAATCCTACTGAATGTTCTCTTTCCTTTCTGGCTTCTCTCACTCAACACCGTGCATTTGAGATTCATCGTGTCGAGCATATCAGGAGTTCGTATCAGTAGTTCAATAGTTTGTTCCTTTTTATTGCCGAGTAGTGTTTCACTGTGCAAAAAACACCACAATCAGTTTTTTGCTCATCCGTTGGTGGACACCTGGGCTGTTTCCTTTTTTGGGGAGCTGAGCCCTGGTTGACACAGTGGTTAAGAGTTTGGCTGCTAACCAAAAAAAAAGGTCAGCAAAGGGCTGCCAAACTGGAGTACCTTATCAGTGTCTCTTTGAGCAGAGTGTCCCTGTAACTGTAGGAATAACTTCCTTTAGAGATAACACCAAAAATCTACCTCTGGGAAAAATGCAGAATGGAATTTCAAATACTCATGGACTCCAGACTTTCTGGAGCCATGGAGGCTGGCCGAACTCCTGGAACTATTGCCCTGAGATAATCTTTAAATCTTAAACCAAAAATACTCCCTGGAGTCTTCTTAAAACCAAGCAATAGTTTAGCTTGACTAGTAAAAATTGTCTGCCTTGCACTGTTTACAATAGCAAAAAGATGGAAGCAACCAAGGTGCCCATCAATGGATGAATGGATAAATAAATTATGGTATATTCACACAATGGAATACTACGCATTGATAAAGAACAGTGATGAATCTGTGAAACATTTCATAACATGGAGGCATCTGGAAGGCATTATGCTGAGTGAAATTAGTCAGTTGCAAAAGGACAAATTTTATATGAGACCAGTATTATAAGAACTTGAGAAATAGCTTAAACAGAGAAGAAAATACACTTTGATGGTTATGAGAGTGGGGAGAGAGAGGGGTATTCACTAATTAGATAGTAGACTAGAACTATTTTAGGTGAAGGGAAAGACAACACACAATACAGGGGAGGTCAGCACAACTAGACTAAACCAAAAGCAAAGAAGTTTCCTAAATAAACTGAATGCTTCAAAGGCCAGTGCAGCAGGGGCAGAGGTTTGGGGACCATGGTTTCAGGGGACATCTAAGTCAATTGGCGTAATAAAATCTATTAAGAAAACATTCTGCATCCCACTTTGGAGAGTGGCATCTGGGGTCTTAAACGCTGAGCGGCCATCTAAGATGCATCAATTGGTCTCAACCCACCTGGAGCAAAGAATAATGAAGAACACCAAAGACACAAGGTAAATATGAGCCCAAAAGACAGAAAGGGCCACATAAACCAGAGACTACATCAGCCTGAGACCAGAAGAACTAGATGGTGCCCGGCTACAACCAATGACTGCCCTGACAGGGAGCACAACAGAGAAGCCCTGAGGGAGCAGGAGAGCAGTGGGATGCAGATCCCAAATTCTCATTAAAAGACCAGACTTAATGGTCTGACTGAGACTAGAAGGACCCCAGAGGTCACGGTCCCCAGACCTTCTATTAGCCCAAGACAGGAACCATGCCCAAAGTCAACTCTTTAGACAGGGATTGGACTGGACTATGGGATAGAAAATGATACTGGTGAGGAGTGAGCTTCTTGGCTCAAGTAGACATATAAGACTGTGAGGGCAGCTCCTGTCTGGAGGGGAGATGAGAGGGCAGAGGGAGTCAGAAGCTGGCTGAATGGATACAAAAATAGAGAGTGGAGAGAAGCAGTGTGCTGTCTCAGGGGGAGAGCAACTGGGAGTATATAAAACCAAAAAAAAAAACCAAACCCAGTGCCATCAAGTCAATTCCGACTCATAACAACCCTATAGGACAGAGTAGAACTGCCCCATAGAGCTTCCAAGGAGCGCCTGGTGAATTTGAACTGCTGACCGTTTGGTTTGCAGCCATAGCACTTAACCTAGACTACACCACCAGGGTTTCCAGAGGTATATAGCAAGGTGTCGACGGCACTGGGTTCTGGGTAGATAAATTTTTATATGAGAGACTGACTTGATTTGTAAACTTTCACTTAAAGCACAATAAAAATAAAAATAAAAATAAATTGTCTGCCTTGAGCATTATGCTCTTTTAAGAACTATCTGTATGAGATCAAACGGACAACAACTCGAACGATGTGAGATTCATCAAATACAGACAGAGGTTGGTGCCAAGATGCCCATGACAGGCAGCAACGCTCCAAGACACCTGGGTAGATGCTGCCTCAGGGCATTTCCAGGTAGGGGGTTATACACTTTGTCTTTACATGCAAAGATATGTGCAGGGATCCAGGAAAATACATGTCAAATCTATGATGGATGAAATTGTTTCTGTACTAGTTAATGGGTTTCAATTACCATGAAGTTAGGTGTTCAGTGTGTTTTTTCCAGGCTCTGGTCACTGCTCAGTAAGGTACTCTGGTTCTTTCCCAGAGTCCTTTGTGGGCAGGATCCATCTTGGATTGTTCAAGGCCCTCTCAGTGTTGCATATCATTTCTCACATACACTTACATTTTCACTCCTGTACTTGTCCAAGGCTTTGGGACCCATGATGGGGATGACAGGGGGTCTCTTAAAGCGAGGGCTTCAAGCACTGGATAATTTCTCCTCTGAGGGGCCTTCATCCAATTCTCCAACAATCTCCTAAATCAGAGATTGTCAGTGTGTGGTCTCCAGCCCGGCAGCACCGTGTGAGAAATGCAAATTCTTGGGCCCCACACCGGATCTGCTGAATCAGAAAACTCTGAGTTCTGGGGCTCAGCAACCTCTGACATGATAAGCTTGTCTGCCTTCTACTCCATTCTCCTCCCCCTCTTGTTTTGTTTTCAACAATTCTCCTTGGATTGCCCATGCTTCTCACTTCGAAATCCTTCACCTTCTGTCATGGCGCGAACTCTCTCCAGCTCCTACCTCCAAGCTTGTGTATCTCAGCAGAGAGAGGGTGCTGCTGAACAATGGCTGCTCAGCAAAACCGGAGCACGCCCCCATCTGCTTTTCCTTGTACCAAAACAGGAAAAGGCCACAACTCATGTGACCCAACTTGGTAATATGATATGTCTGGTCAGACGTAATGATACAATAACAAAATGACAGGTATTTCTGTAATAGTCACGGTGCTTTTGGCTGCATGCTACAGAAACTAAACTCCAAGCAAAAAGAATTCATCTGCTTTTGTAAGCGATGAACTCTCATTTCAGGCATGGCTGGATCCAGGTGCTCAAATCAGGCCTGGTCGGGACTGCTGTCTTTTGGCTTCCCTCTCCTCTGTATTTGCTTTTCTGCCAGGCAGACCTTCTTATGTCATGACCTCAGCAGCTCTTTGAAAGAGTACCTCTTTCCCATTGGTTCTGGTACTAACTCTCATTGGTTCAAACATGAGTCACAGCTCCACCTTCCAGCCAATCCTTATAACTAGAGGGATGGAACATATGTATTGGACAGGCTAAGTTCTACCTACCTATGGAGCTGGGGGAGGGTAGGGTTGGCCCACCAGGAACTGAGTTGGGGAGGGCAAGTTCCCCAAAGGAAAATCAGGTGCAGGTACGAGAAACCAAAAAAAAAAAAAAAAAAGTTGCCATCAAGTTGATTCCAACTCATAGTGACCCTATAGAACAGAGTAGAACTGCCCCATAGGGTTCTCAAGGAGTGGCTGGTGGTTTGAAACTGCTGACCTTCTGGTAAGCAGCCAAGCTCTTAACCTCTGCACCACCAGGGCTCCAGGCATGAGAAAGGGGAAAACCAGCAGGTGTTGATGACACGCTTCTAGTACCTGCCCTTGAATTCCTTTTCCAGTACATTTCAAGAGGTTGATTAGGTTCTGAGAGCCAGCCACACTTCCTGCTGAGGAACACTGATAGTTGTCCCTACCTTTGCACAGGGTAGCCCACGAGCAAGGCCAGGCAGTCCATGAGTTGGCCAGCAGTGTTTGCAGGGGTTGATGTGAGTTTTGCTCAGTAGGAGTGGGCATATCTGTTGGAACCATTCAGATCCTCTCTCTTGAGGAGCTTGAATGTGAGGGAGGCATGGGGAGGGAGTTGCCAGGTGGAAGGTATAAACCAAAAAAAAAAAAACCAAACCCGATGCTGTCGAGTCAATTCTGACTCATAGCAATCCTACTGGGCAGAGTAGAACTGCCCCATAGAGTTTCCAAGAAGCACCTGGTGAATTCAAACTGCCAACCTTTTTGGTTAGCAGCCGTAGCACTTAACTATTATACCACCAGGGTTTTCCCATGGGAGGCATAAACAGCAGAGGCCAAAGGACACAGCAAGAAGGTGGAAGCCGAGAGCCTGGATGGGCCAGGGGAGGAAATAGAGAGGGGTTGAGTGGAACAGAAGGAGCCCTGGTGGTACAATGGGTAAGTACTCGGCTGCTCACTGAAAGGTTGGTGGGTCAAACCCACCCAGCAGCTCCATAGGAGAAAGACCTCGTGATCTGCTCCCATAAAGATTACGGCCTAGAAAACCATACGGGGAAGTTCAACTCTGTCACAGGGATCACTATGAGTCAAAGCTGACTCAACAACAATGAGAGGAACAAAGCGCCTGAGGCCCGGAAGAGAGGGAGCTGCAGGTGCTTTCTGCCGAGGGAGGGATCAACAGGGAAGCCTGGCTCTTACTATCTAACTAATTGGCAATGGTTGTGTGAGAATCAAAGGAATTCAAAGCTAAGAACTGCTTCAAACGTGATATCTGTTATCATGAGAATGCCTCCCTGATCCATACTTTTTTTTTTTAATTTTATTTTGTTGTTGTTTTGAGAATATACACAGCAAAACATACACCAATTCAAGAGTTTCCACGTTCAGTGACATTGATTACATACTTCAAGTTGTGCAACCATTCTCGTCCACCTTTTCTGAGTTGTTCCTCTCGCATTAACATAAACTCACTGCCCCCTAAGTTTCCTATCGAATCTTTTGAGTTGCTGTTGTCACTTTGATCCCATATAAAAACCAAAAACCCATTGTTGTTGAGTCAATTCTGACTCATAGCAATCCTATAGATAGGTCTTAAAAGAGCATAATGTTCAAGGGAGACCTTTTTTTTTACTAGCTAAGCTAAAATACTGTTCAGTTTCAAGATGACCAAGGGATATTTTTAGTTTAAGGTTTAAAGATTCTCTCAGGGCAATAGTTTCAGGGGTTCGTCCAGCCCCCATGGCTCCAGAAGGTCTGGAGTCCATGAGAATTTGAAATTCTGTTCTGCATTTCCCCCCTTTGATCAGAATTCCTCTCTAGAATCTTTGATCAAAATGTCAAGTAATGGTAGCTGGGCACCATCCAGTTCTTCTGGTCTCATGAACAGGAGGCAGTTGTTCATGGAGGCAATTAGCCACTCATTCCATACCTTTCTCTTATTCCTGACTGCCCTTCTTCCTCTGTTGCTCTAGGTGAATACAGACCAATTGTGCCTTGGATGGCTGCTTGTAAGCTTTTAGGACCCCAGGCACTGTGCGGCGAACTAGAGGGTAGCACAGAAGCACTAAACACCTTATTAGGCCAATTAACTGGGATGTTCCATGAAACTATGACCCTAAATCTCCAAACCAAAGAGCCAAATCCTGAGGTTTTTGATTGTACATAAGCAGCCTCAGCAGGTCTTTTTTTGTTTTTGTCATTGTTAGAAATGTATCTATCACACAACTTTTGACAGTTTAACTTTTTACAGGTGCACAACTAATTAACAGCAATTACAATAATCGGCTGTGCAACCCTACCCTTAATGTGGTTTTTCTAACCTCCTTAGCCCTTTTTTTACCTGCAGGAAACCCTGGTGGTGTAGTGGTAAAGTGCTCCAGCTGCTAACCAAAAGGTCAGCAGTTCAAGTCTACCAGGTGCTCCTTGGAAACTCTATGGTGCAGTTCTACCCTGTCCTGTAGGGTCGCCATGAGTTGGAATCGATTCAACGGCACTGGGTTTGGTTTGGTTTTTCTGGTACCCGCCCTGGTAACCACCAATAAACTTTGTTCTCTGCACATTCCTTGGGTCATATAGTAGCTGTTCTTAGTGTTTTTGAGGAACGGACACTGTTTGCCACAACAACTGTACCATTTGGCATTCCCGGCAGTAATGGGTGGTGGTTGTTAGGTGCGGTCAAGTCGGTTTGTGCAACAGAACAAAACACTGCCCGGTCCTGCACCATCCTCACAATCTTTGCTATGCTTGAGTCCATCGTTGTAGCCACTCTGTCCATCCATTTCGTTTAGGGTTCCTCTTTTTACTGACCCTCTACTTTACCAAGCATGATGTCCTCCTCCAGGGACTGATCCCTCCTGATAACATGTCCAAAGTTGTGAGATGTAGTCTCGCCATCCTTGCTTCTAAGGAGCATTCTGGCTGTACTTCTTCCAGGACAGATTTGTTCGTTCTTCTAGCAGTCCATGGGGCACAAAAGGGGGAGGTGTTAGATGAGGCTAGAGAGGCAGTGGGGGGCTCCTCACTCCAGTGTGTGCGCCCAGCCATGTGCCCACAGTAGAAGTGTCTGGCGAACCACACTTCAGCCTTGGTGTTCTGTCTTCCCAGACTGGGAGTTCATAGAGGGAAGACATTCCTTGTGCAGACTCAGGAGTCTTGGACACACAGCTTTGGGTTTGAATGCCAACTCTGCCACCTACCAGCTCTATAAACTTGGGAAGTTACTAACCCCTTGTGGGCCTCAGTTTCTCTATCTGTAAAAAACCCCAAAAAACAAACCTGCTGCTGTTGAGTCGATTCTGACTCATACGGGGATGAAAACTTGTACCTATACTTCCTAATCCAATATCTTCTGCTTTGTCCCAAACCATCCCAGAGGTTAGTGCATCAAAGTAAGTTATTCTCTCTCAGGGTTCTGGGCTCAGCTGCATGGCTCTCACTTGGGGTTTACCATGAGGTTGTAGTCAGGTGGCAGCTGGGACTAGTCATGGCAGCTGGGCTGGACATCCAAGACGGCTTCCTCTCTCATGTGGTTGGCAGGTGATACTGGCTACTGACTCTAAGCTCAGCTATGGCTGTCAGCTGGAGCACCTACGGGTGGCCTCTCCATGTGGCTCAGGCTTCACAGAGCATGGCAGTTGGGTTCCATGAGGGAACATAGCAGGAGTGAGTATTCCCAGGAGGCAAGAAGTGGAAGCTGCTGGCTTAGTGAAGGACTACATCCTTAACGTCATCACTTCCTCTGTATTCTAATGGACGAAGCACTCACAGGCCTGCCCAGATTTACAGGGGCGGTGAAGTGAACTCCACCTACGGATGGGGAAGTTGCATGGTGATATTGCCGTGACCATCTTTGGAAAATACAACCTGCTATGCCTCCTGTGAGGATGAAATAAATTAAGGCATGAGGGTTAAATAAAGCACAGTGCCTGGCACACAGCTAGTTCCCAAAAGCATGGAGGCTCTTCTCGGCCTTCATCCTGACATCTTCAACCACAATGCCTGATATATAATTGGGCATCTTCGTACTTTTAAAATTTGATCGCGGAAGAACTGATTGCCATTTATGTATGATTGTCATGCAGGCCAAGAATAAATGTGACTACCATTAAACAGGTCAGATCAACTTCATGGTTCTATTTAATGAAAACTAACTCCACCCATGAAGCCCCGTCTGCACCATTGGTTTTACACGCAGAATAACCCTCCGCTGGAAAATGGGGAAAAATGGGAGACGCAAGGAAAGCACAGAGTGGAAAGTGTGCTGCGTTCAGAGTCACAAGACCTGACCTGGAATCTGGGTGCCTCTCGGAGTATCAGTCTCCACATCTGCAAAGTGGGATGAACTGCTGACCTCACAGGGCTGTTGTGAGGACTAAGCAAGAGTACCTTTGTTCAAGCATTCAGTACATGTTGGTGGGATGTGAAATAGGCTGGGATGAAAGGCTGATGGGTGTGGCATGTTAGGGCATCACCAGACAGGTGCAAACAGCATCTGGAGCCAGAGCCTGGCAAAATTCCCTGAGGGCTGCACTTGGCTGAGACCTGCCCTCTTCGCTCATGACTCTCATTGAGCTTCTGTGCACCGTCCAATGTCTCCCAGGCACTCAAAGGAGGGCTCTGTGCATGATGCGGGGATGTGAAAAATTGCTAACACTTGCTTCCAGGGTCATTTTCACCTAGTTCCAGCCTGCACAAGTGGTCCCTGCATCACTCCCTTCTCTCCCTGTTTTCTAGGTGCCATGGAATTGATTTCAGCTCATAGTGGCTCCATGGGATAAAGCAGAACCACCCCACAGGATTTCCTAAGCTCTAATCTTCACGGAGGCAGATCTCCAGGTCTTTCCTCCTGCAGAGCCAATGGATGGATTGCAACTGCCCATCTTTTGCTTAACAAACACTTGATCGTTGTACCACCAGGGCTCCTTACTCTTCCCCTATCCCCTGTAATAATCTGTCTGGAAAAACCACCATAAGGTGGATCTTCATTGAGCAGACTGATACTGTCTGCTGTTCGCCGGCTCCAGCCTGACTGGCCAGGTGAGAAGGCTGGCCAATGAGCAAATGGCGGTGTTTGGCATCAGTAGTGAAGGCTGATCTTAGGCAGTTTTCTCTCATTTTGTGGTTACTTCCTGTGGGTTCGCCATGTCTCCCCAAGTAGACTGCAAGCTCTCTGTGGACAGTCTGCTTCATGAATGCTCTCCAAGGGCTGTAACTGGCAGATGGGTTGCTTACCATGTTTTCTGGCTGTACCTTTAAAAGGGGCAGGGCCAGGAGAAAACCAAGAAAACCAAACCCATTGTTGTGAAGTCGATTCCCACTCATAGCGACCCTATAGGACAGAATAGAACCGCCCCATAGGGTTTCCGAGCAGTGCCTGGTGGATTCAAAACGCTAACCTTTTGATTAGCAGCTGAACTGTTAACGCTGCACCACCACGGCTCCAGGGCAAGGAGACCCAAAAAATTCACTGCCACTGAGTCGACTCGATTCAATTCGATTCTCCTCATGGTGACTCTATAGGACAGAGTAGAACTGCCCATAGGGTTTCCAAGGAACCCACAGTGGATTTGAACTGCCAACCTTTTGGTTAGCTGTCATAGCTGGCTGTAACCACTATGCCATCAGGGCTCCAGGGCAAGGAGAGGGCACGCTAATTCCTTAAACATAAGAGGGCCTGTATAAAGGTCCTGGTTTTGCTTTGCTTGACCTTTGGAGGTGGGGCTCTGGTTGCTGGTCTGGCCTCTGAGAGATCTTGACCAAGTGAAGTTCTCTGGGCCTCAGTGTTCCCATTTGTGAAATGGGCTGATACTGTTTGTACTGAAAGCTCAAGCAGAAATGTATTTGAAAATGTTTAGGAAGGTAATAAAGTACCTCCCATATATAAGACGCTATTAGCTTTTTGTGCTAATGCTTTCTCCAATACCTATATTTCTTCTATGAAGTTATCACCAGAGAGAGAGAGAATGAGTATGTCACTAAGGTAAGAAAGCATTACCATTTATGTTTTGAATTTCGAACTGATCAGGGATTCTTTTAGAAAACAAATCTTTTAATCAGATCCAAAGTATCAATAGTGCGCTGATTTTTTTGTCATTAAAACATCATTTTTCTTTTATCCTTAAAACTCAGGAATAATATTTCTTTGCCTTTTTTCTGAGAATAAAACTAATATGCATTCATTATAAAAATGTAAAGATTATAGTAAAAATTTAAAGAAAACAAGCAAAAAACGAATTAAAATCCTTTTAACTAAATCAACAGAGATCAAGTCTATGTGCTCTGTCCTTAAGAATCGTGCACTTGACTTGTAGGAGAGGTTGTGTCTCAGATTCTATTTCCTCTCATTTAACATACAGTTCCAACAAGCCTACTGAAATGAAAAACATTTCATTAGAAGGGGTGAGGCTTCTGTGGTATGAAGAAGAACGGGGCATCAGGAATGGAGGAAGACTCATTAACAACCTGCGGATACGCAGATGACACAGCCTTGCTTGCTGAAAGCAAAGACTTGAAGCACTTACTGATGAAGATCAAAGACCACAGCCTTCAGTATGGATTACACCTCAACATAAAGAAAACAAAAATCCTCACAACTGGACCAATAAACAACATCATGATAGAGAAAAAAACTGAAGTTGTCAAGGATTTCATTTTACTTGGATCCACAATCAACGGCCATGGTAGCAGCAGTTAAGAAATCAAACGACGTATTGCATTGGGCAAATCTGTTGCAAAAGACCTCTTTACGGTGTTAAAAAGCAAAGACGTCACTTCGAGGACTAAGGTGTGCCTCACCAAGCCCTGGTATTTTCAGTTGCCTCAAAGCTGAACAAGGAATAAGGAAGACCGAAGAGGAATTGATGCTAATCAAAAGATCAGCAGTTCAAATCCACCAACTGCTCCTTGCAAACCTGACGGGGCGGTTCTACTGTGTCCTGTTGGGTCGCTGTGAGTTGGAATCAACTCGACGGGAATGGATTAGGTTAGGTTAGGTTAGTGGGTGCTTCAGTGGTAGAATTCTTGCCTTCCATGGAAGAGACTTGGGTTTAATTCCTGGCTAACGCACCCCGTGTGCAGCCACCACCATCTGTCAGTGAGGCTCGTGGGCTGCTATGAGGCTGAACAGGTTTCAGCAGAGCTTCCAGACTAAGATGGAGTAGGAAGAAAGGCCCGGCGATCTATTTCTGAAAATCAGTCAGTGAAACCCTGTGGAATCACAATGGTTTGATCCTGTTGTGCATGGAGTCGAGATAAGTCTCATACTGACTTGGAGGCAGCTAACAAGAGTGCTAGTTGGACTTCTGTGCTGGTGCTCAAGTTGACTTATCCCATTATTATTGCCATCACCTAGGACCTTCTGGTGGCTTCCTATTACAAAATAAATCAGAACCAAGATTGTATACCAAAAAAAAAAAAAACACCTGTTGCTGTCAATTCCAACTCACAGCTACCCTACAGGACAGAGTAGAACTGCTCCATACAGTTTCTAAAGAGTGGTTGGTGGATTCTAACTGCTGACCTTTTGGTTGATAGCTGAGCTCTTAATCGCTGGGCCACTAGGGTTCCTTTGCTTAAAAGCCATTTGCCAGGATGCTCTGTATATTGGTTAGAATACGCGCTGTTGCAAGTAACAGAAATTGGTTCAGGCAAAGCGGTTATGATTGCAAAGCCCAGTGTTTGGCAGCATCTAAGGCTGTTGATTCAATGGTTCAACAATGCAGTCATTGACATTTCTTTCCATCCCTTTGTTCTGCTCTCCAGAGTTACCCCATCCTACAACTGGCTCCCCTTTGTGGTCACCAAATATTTGCCAACAACTTCCTGGCTACATACTTCCTCAGTCTCCATCCAAGGAGAGAGGGATTGTTGCTTCTAAAACACCAGACCCAAACCCACTGCTGTTGAGTCGATTCTGACTCATGCTGACCCCATGCATTACAGAGCAGAGCTGAGCTCCACAGGGTTTTCTTGGTTGGAATCTTTACTGAAGCAGATTTCCAGGCTTTTTCTTCTGAGGTTCCACTGGGTGGGTTCAGACGGCCAAGCTTTTGGTCAGCAGCCGAGCACAGACCGTTTGCGTTACCCAGGGACCTACTGTTGCTTCTACAGCTCTCTAAAGAGTAACCATGCTTCTTTCCTAGAACCCACAACCAAGCCCTGGGTCACATGCCCATCCCTGAACCAGTCACTGTGGCCAGGGGGTGGTATCATGTTGATCAGCTTAGGCAGAACTATGGGCCCCATTCCTAGAATCACTGTGGAGTCAGTTTCTCCCAGAGGACCTGGGGTGAATGTGGGTAGTGTGGATAGTGAACACAAGCTGGGGTACTTATATACTGTCATGGATTGAATTGTGTCCCACCCAAAAAGTATCTGTCAACTTGGCTAGGTCATGGTTTCCCTGCATGACTATATGATTGTCTACCATTTCATCTTCTGATGTGATTTTCCCATGTGTTGTAAATCCTATCACTATGATGAAATAAAAAGGATTAGCAGCAGTTATGTTGATGAGGTCTACAAGATTAGGTAGTGTCTTAAGCCAATCTCTTTTGAGATATAAAAGAGAGAAACGAGCAGAGAGACATGGGGACTTCATACCATCAAGAAAGCAGCACTGGGAGCAGAGCGCGTCCTTTGGACCTGAGGTTCCTGTGCTGAGATGCTCCCAGACCAAGGGAAGACTGATGACAAGGACCTGCCTCCAGAGCCGACAGAGAGAGTGAGCCTTCTCCTGGAGCTGGCGCCCTGATTTCGGACTTCTAGCCTCCTAGACTGTGAGAGAATAAACTTTGTTAAAGCCATCCACTTGTGGTATTTCTGTTACAGCAGATGACTAAGACAGATACCACGGGAGGGAGAAAAGACACTGGAAAGCCAGGCACGAGGTCTGCTGTATCCTGGGATACCTTAGCTATTCTGAATATTCTAGCAAAAGAATATTCTGCCACTGACAAGGAACTTTTCCCAAATATACCTTCCGAATGGACTGTCCTCTCAGTCAACAACTTTCTTGCCATTTGCCTTCCTAAGTTTTTGAAAAGTCATCATTTCTATGATGCCACATATTTTCCCCAAAACCCTGTCCTCTTTTATATCTTTACTCCCTAATTGATAACAATACACATTCTAACCTTCCCTACAATCCTAAGTCATCAATACTGGTACAGCTACCTCACCGTCCTTCACAGCTGTCTGCTTACATACAGTTCACACCTGGAAACACAAGGTTGCGAGAAGAACATTTACATTAGACCAAGTTAACCAGTGCTTCTTAGGTTGCCAACAATTTGTGTGTGTGTGTGCATGCGCCTGATTTTATACGCTAGGATTTCTTCTGTGAAAAGCCACCTTTTCAATTAAAACAATTGTTTAGAGGACAGAGATGCAGACTTTAAATTGATTTTCCACCGGGACTGCACCTTCAGTTAGCATTTCTAAACTCCTGTACTCTACACAGAGATATTTCATGTACTTAAAGTTGTTACTTTTAAGTATTTGTGCATCCCCTGGAGGGAGTTTCCTGGGAAGGGAACAATTTAAACATCTACAAAAATAGCTGATATTGATACATCTTTCTCTCTAGATTTTTTTTATAATTTTCAAATATTTGTCCTTTGAGGCAATGAGGTGGAAATAGCAACGGAGAGAGATTGCCTAAAGCATTTTATTGATTTGCCATGAATGGGTAAATGCATCAAATTAAAAACCCACCCAGCTCCATCCAGGAGGACATGAGGGCTTTGGAAGAGCTGGGAGGTGGATGCAGGTGGTGAACACAGATGGTGGACACAGATGGTGGACAAGAGCTTAAACTCACTGTGTGCTGTACCCGTAAGAATACTTCCCAAGCCCTCAGAAACCTTTCTTCTCGTTACTCTGGCTGTGTGGTTTGTGGCTCTCCTCCCCCTTACGTCTAGAGAAAACAAAGCAAATTCAGTTCCAAACTGAGAGCTTCACTTGAACCAATGCAAAATCGTTTTGTTGTCTCAATACCAAAACCCACACATAAAAAAATTATTCATAAACAAAGTTTCTCAGTATTCAAAAGAGGAAATAATAACTTCATTTCAGTTAAAAATAAATGTCTTTTTTTTTTTCTGTCAGAGTAGCACAAAGGATCGTGCTCCTGAAAAACCACAAATACGAGACAAGTGCCCCTGTGTGGGCACACACGAGCCATTTTTCTCCTGAAATAAATCTCCTTGGTGGTACCGGCTCAAGAAAGACCTAAAGTTGTACTCCTTTTGGAGAACGTTTCTAAATGTGGTTTATGGCCCTTTTTACCTCAAAGTTGCTTCCCGTAAATGTGGCCAGGTTATAAAAGTCATACACGTATACATACACCCAGAATATAAAAGCAGGCTGCTTGCTCTATGACTGTTTCCAGAAGCAGACCTCTACAGAGGTACTGTTTTTATGCCTTTTATGTAAACTTGAGGAGCCATGGTGGTGCAGTGGTTAAGTACTCGGCTGCTAACCAAAAGGTCAGTGGTTTGCATCGACCAGCTGCCGCTCTGTTTTGAGAAACGTGGCTGCTCTCTTCTGTAAAGACTTACAGCCTTGGAAACCTTATGGGGCAGTTCTGCTCTGTCTATAGGGTGGCTATAAGTTGGAATCCACTCGACGGCAGTGGTATGGAGCCCTGATTGCAATATAAAAAACCCACAGGGTTGGATAGTGGTGATGGCTGCAAAGCGTGATGACTGTAATTAATATCTCTGAATTATACACGTAAAAAATGTTGACATTGGAATATTTTGCCATATACATACTTAACCAAGAAAAAAAAAAACAGTTGCCATTGAGTTGACTCCGACTACATACGCATCAGAGTAGAGCTGGGACCCACAGGGTTTTTAATAGCTGATGTTTTGGAAGTAGACCACGAGGCCTTTCTTCCGAGGTACTGCTGGGTGGACTCAAACCTCCAACCTTTAGGTTATATATACTTAGCACACACACACAAAGCCACAGGATACACGGAAGGCATATGTGTGCATACAAGTGTGAGAGGGAACAATGAACACAGAGGCAGAGCATACAAACTGACCAGTTATTTCAGCTTTTCCTGCAAAATCAAGAAGTTGGAGGCCGTCCTGGTGATAAGCGGAGATGCAGCCTTCAAAGACATTGCAACAACAATCACCGTAGGTCTGTGCTGCTAACTGTTGGACTCAGGGTGGCCTCGTGTGCTCCCTAACACACACCCCACCCATCTGCACCCTACCAAAGAAGCTCCATTGCTGTTGAATCGATTTTGACCCATGGTCACCCCACGTTTCAGAGCAGAACTGAGCTCCATAGGATTTTCAATGGCTGTAATCTTATGGAGATTGCCAGGCCTTTCTCCCACAGTACCACTGGGTGGATTTGAACCACTTTTTTAAAATTGTTCTTTAGATCAAGGTTTACAGAACAAACTAGTTTCTCATTAAACAGCACACATACTGTTTTATGACTTTGGTTAACAACCCCACGACACGTCAACACTCTCCCTTCTCAACCTTGGGTTCCCTATTACCAGCTTTCCTGCCCCTCCTGCCTTCTAGTCCTTTCCCCTGGGCTGGTGTGCCCCTTTAGTCTCATTTTGTTTTATGGGCCTGTCCAATCTTTGGCTGAAGGGTGAACCTCAGGAGTGGCTTCATTACTGAGCTCAAAGACTGTCCGGGGGCCATACTCTCTGGGTTTCTCCAGTTTCTGTCAGGCCAGCAGGTCTGGTCTTTCCTTTTGAGTTAGAATTTATATCTACATTTTTCTCCAGCTCTGTCCAGGGCCCTCTACTGTGATCCCTGTCTGAGCAGTCAGTGGTGGTAGCTGGGTACCATCTAGTTGTACTGAACTCAGTCTGGTGGAGACCATGGTAGATGTGGTCCATTAGTCCTTTGGACTAATCTTTCCCTTGTATCTCTAGTTTTCTTCATTCTTCCTTGCTTCCGAAGGGGTGAAACCAGTGGAGTATCCTAGATGGCCGCTCACAGGCTTTTAATATCCGAGACGCTACTTACCAAAGTAGTATGTAGAACACTTTCTTTATAAACTATGTTATGTTATGCTAATTGAGCTAGATGTTCACCGAGACCATGGTCTCCACAGTCCTCAGCCCAGGAATTGGGTCCCTCAGGAAGTTACCACCAACCTTTTGGTTAGGAGTTGAATGCAAACCATTTCCACCACGAAGGGACCTACTTGCACCCTACACCCAACTCTTATTTCTGGTGCCCACTCCCCGTTACCTCTTGGGGCCAAGTCTACAACCTAAGAACATTCCTCCTTGTTACTTTAAAGGTAGCATTAGACACTAAAGAAATCCCAACTCTCCCCGTAAGGGCATAGAGCTTGGATAAGGAATTAGAGTCAGATAAATAGGAGGACTAACTAACCCATCACAGAAAAAACAGCACTGCTGAACAAGTGAGAGAACGAGAGGGGGAGCCCGTGGGAAGTCATGTTGGTACAGTGTGCAGTCCCTCTGCTGACTGTCATCAACTATTCCATCACTCCTGGGGTTGTTTCTCAAAAGAAGGTCCTGTTGAAACATCACCCAAGACACACTGCTGTACCAGCAAGAACATTTCTGCCTAAAACACTTCCTTCCAAGTGCACCTCTGCCTTGTTGATTTGGGTTGTTCCCACCGTCTGATATTATCTACTAAAAATGTTACAAAATATTTGTTATTGTTAGCTGCCTTGGTGGAGTTGGCCCAAATTCATGGTTGACTCCATGTACGACAGGGTTGGACTGCTGTGATAGGGCTTTCACTGGCTAATTTCCAGAAACAGATGGCCAGGCCTTTCTTCCTACTAGCTTGTCTTAGCCTGCAAGCTCCGCTGAAACCTATGTTCATCGTAGCAACATGCAAGTCTCCACTGACAGACAAGTGGCAGCTGTACCTGAAGTGCACTGGCTGGGAATTGAACCCAGGTCTCCTGCATGGAAAGCGAGAAGTCTACCGCTGAACCATCACTACCCCTTTACAAAATATCAGCACTGGAGATTCGAGATACTGAGATCTTTCGGTCCAGTGTTTCCCACAAAATGTGGTACATGTGTCACTTGTGGGCAAGATGATTTTAAGGTACACGCAAAAAGAGCAGGTTGTATAACGACATGGTTCCATTTTTTGAAAGTGGGTGTTTGTCTACACCCCAGAGGAGGGAGTTTAGGTGGAAAGGGAGGCAGGTTTTTTATTCCAGATTGTTCTCTTCAGCTGGGACTTCGGTTACAGGAAACATTACTTTTTTTTAGCATTTTAATATTTTAAAAGTAACAAATACATGGCTAGTTTGTTAAAGGAAAATAATTTAACTCCACCGCAGAAGTATACAAAACGAAACTAAAGCGTCCCCTTCCTCAGAGGTAACTGCGTTGAATTGTTTTTGTGTTTTCACAAATGGTGGGGGTGGGGTGGAGTCCTTTAGCTGGTGTCTTAGTTACCTAGCGCTGCCATCGAAGGAATAACCCCAAGTGGGTGGCTTCAACAAACAGAAATTTATTTTCTCACAGTTTAGGACGCTGGAAGTCTGAGTTCAGGGTGCCGGCTTTAGGGGAAGGCTTGCTTTCTGTCGGCTCTGCAGGGAAGGGCCTTGTCTTTTCAGCTTCTGCTTCCTGGTTCCTTGGAGATCTCCGTGTGTCTTGGCATCTCTCTTCCCTCATCTCTGCTTGTTCACTTGCTTGCTTAATCTCTTTTATATTTCAGAAAAGACTGACTTCAGACATACCCTACACTAATCCTTTTAATGGTCATGCATTTATTTTCATACACTGAGAATATATAGATAGATACCTAGTACGGCAGTTACTTCACCTGGTAGGACCACTCAGGATGGACTCATCGCCAGCCTCCGAGGCCAGCGTCCTTCTGGCCCAGCTTGTTAGCATGTGAGACACCCAGAGGTTCACGATGCCCAGATGTGGGTGGATGAATTCCTCCTACCGCCCTGCCCTTGTGACTGTGGACGAGTGTCTCCTGCCATCCCCACACCTCAGCAGCCCTGCGAGGATGCACGTTTCACCTTGTGACTGTGGACGAGTGTCTCCTGCCATCCCCACACCTCAGCAGCCCTGCGAGGATGCACATTTCACCTTGTGACTGTGGACGAGTGTCTCCTGCCATCCCCACACCTCAGCAGCCCTGCGAGGATGCACATTTCACCTTGTGACTGTGGACGAGTGTCTCCTGCCATCCCCACACCTCAGCAGCCCTGCGAGGATGAACATTTCACCTTGTGACTGTGGACGAGTGTCTCCTGCCATCCCCACACCTCAGCAGCCCTGCGAGGATGCACGTTTCACCTTGTGACTGTGGACGAGTGTCTCCTGCCATCCCCACACCTCAGCAGCCCTGCGAGGATGAACATTTCACCTTGTGACTGTGGACGAGTGTCTCCTGCCATCCCCACACCTCAGCAGCCCTGCGAGGATGCACGTTTCACCGCAGCACCCCGCCTCCCACTTCTGCAGCAGGTTCCCCTCTCCGAAATCAGACACAACAGTTACAGGTGATTTTGAAATATTTAATCAAAAAAGACTCTGGCATTTTAAAAGTAAGATTTACAAACTTGACACATTCTTCAGATTAGCGATTGACCTATTTATTACACCTTGTCCAAGCAAATGAGGTTTGTCAAGACACCAACAATACACTCGAGTTGGCTGTAATAGCACTTTGCAAATAAGTATCCAGTTTAACGGACCACTGCAAGCAAATTTAACTAAGTATGTAAAAACATCAGTTAAATACTAATCTCTGGAAATATACATTATACCTACAGCTTTTTTTTTTTTACAGTAAGGATCCTATTATTTTTCCTTTTAATTATCAAAATGGCAAATCACTGCACGGTCCTGGACCTCCAAGCAATAAAACTGAAATAGGTGTTTCCAGCGTAGCAGATGGTGACCAGGAAGGCAAAGAACTGGGGAAAACAAAGCAGAATGGAAAGGGGGGTTTAGGGCGCGTTCTAACAAGGAAAGTTACCATCCCCTCTACTGAATCACACATTCTCAGCATCCCCCCCTCCCCGCTCCCGGCCTCCTAACCTAAAACTATTACTTCAATTACCTTCTCTCTCAAACAACTTCTGCTTTTGCTCTTTTTATTTTTTGGAGCATGTCTGGAAAGCCTGTAGTTATGCTCAGATAACTCCAGAGAGTTCACTTAGGAATGTCCATAATGGTGGCTGGAGCCCTGGTGGCACAGTGGTTAAGAGCTTGGCTGCAAACCAAAAGGTCAGCGGTTGGAATCCACCAGCTGCTCCTTGGAAACCCTATGGGGCAGTTCTACTCTGTCCTGTAGGGTGTATGAGTCAGAATGGATGCAGTGGGTTTGGTTTTTGGTTTATGATGGTGATGCATCCGAGAAGTACACGTATTTCTGATTTGCCATAGACAATTGTAGACCAACTTCCAATTGCCACAGGGTCAGTTAACATAAAGGAGTCCAGCAGGCTGGAGTTAAGGTGTGAATACGCATGGCCCGTGTGGTGTGAATGGTGGGTGACTGGAAGAGTGCAGCGGCCATCACCTGGTTCCAGCCAACTGTTGCCATGTACTAACTTAGGCCCAGCGTGGCCAAAGCTTGTGATTTTTAATCTCATGTGCACCCATGCTCTCTGCCTATAAACAGAGATTGTCAAACATGAGACTAAGTAAAGAATACGGAGATTTTAAACTATAAATGTAAGTGAAAGAATATAATGAGCTCAATGTACTTATCAACCAACTTCAGTATTATCATCATTTTGACATCCCTGTCTATTTTTTTCCATCATCCCCCGACCCTACTTTTTTTGGAGTGGGAATATTTGAAGGCCAATCTCAGACAGATTCTTAAAATTAGTCTTGTAAATCAGAAAAATACACACCCTTATGATTAAAAAGTACAAAGAAAAAATAAAATGCAAACAGTACAGGAGCATCTAAATTAAAAAGTAGAAGTCCTTTGTTCTACACCCTTCATCCCCCAAGCCCAGGCCCTGGAAGGAAACTCTGCTGGTATATATTTTTTCTAGGCATTTTCAATGCACAAACGATAATTTCTACTTAAAAAAAAAAAAATATATATATATATATATATAAATTGTACCGTGCCCACTTTCTGCAGAGTCCCCCTCACTTCATAAACTCCAGGCGGCAGAATTATTCTTAGAATGCCTCAAACACGTCTTCTCCCCCCAACAAATACATGTTTTATTCCACCCACCTGGCTTTCACTCAAGCAGTCTCTCTCAACCTTTTGCACTTTAGACCACTAGAAGGCCCCGATGCTCCTTAAACCAATTAGCCAATGGCCAATGAGTCGTTACTGTAGATGGTACTGGTTCCTGTCCTTCCCCCTGGTCCCAGGCAGGCCCCGCCCAGGGGGTTACAGGGGATGAGAGGGCTCACTCACCGAGGAGGCCGCCCAGCTGTTGAAGTTGTGGCTGTCCCTCTCCGGGGAGACAGAGGATGCATCCACCACGGCGGCTGAGAGGTATAAGACGAAGGCACTTCCATTGAAGCACAGGCCCTGGAGAGTGTTAGGGAGGGAGGGAAGGTCTGGGTGTCAGGCTTGCACAGATCTGGACCCCAGAAGTGCTCAGGGCTGCACTTTGGGTGTAGTGAGGGCCCAAACACGACACCTGGGCCTTGGGGGAGGGCAGGGACTGAGGGCTGTGCCTGGGGGGTGCGGGTGGGAGTACAAGATGAGAGGGTCTCGCACCAGTTTTTATAGCACACCCAGACCCCCGCCCCAACACCCAGACTGCATGCTGCCCTCCAGCCACTTCTCGCCTCAACTTGCTCTTTTTATAAAAAAAATTATTGTGGTGAAACACACACAATAAAAATTTTCTCATGTGAACCATTTTTAGGCGTACAATTCAGCAACATTAATTATATTCACCACGTTACATAACCATCACCACCATCTTTTCCACAAGTTTTTCATCCCCTCAAACAGAAACCCAGGGCCAATGAAGCAATTACTTCCCCTTTTACGTGGCCCTGGTGTCTGCGAATCTACTTTGGTCTTCAGGCATTTGTCTACTTTAGATATTTCATAGAAGTGGGATCATATGATATTTGCCCTCTTGGGTCTGACTTATTTCACTCAGCATAATGTTTTCAAGGTTCATCCACGTGGTAGCATCTATCAGGACTTCATTTCTCTTCATGGCTGAGTTGATATTCCACTGGATGGATGTACCACATTCATCTGTTGCTGGACACTGGGCCGTGTCCCCCTTTTGGCTACTGCGGACAGTGCTACAATGAACACTGGTGTACCTCAGTTTGCTCTCGGCGCCCATTTCACCCAGACTTCAGCTATGGTGACCTACTGGCTGAGCAAGGCAGGCAGCAGTCGGGGCCATGCTGTGAGATTTTCCTCAGCTATGGTCCAGCAGCAGCGGTAGCCCCTCACCACATGTCCCTGAACAAGAGCTGGGAGACCTTGTCCTAAAACAGGCCCAGCTGACCTTCCAACGCCCATGCTCTAAGCATGGAGGGACCCTTTAGTGAGTTCCTCTTTCCTAGCAGCAAGTTCTTCAAAATAAAAACGAGTTTATAAATATTAATCTAGCCCTGGGAGAACTAATCTCACCCTTGGGACAGCTATGTAAATCCAAGCAAGCATTTGGTTCTCGGTTATATTTAAACTCTAGGAAACCATACTGTAAAATGCAAAAATGTTCAGGCAGCTTGGTCTTGCCTGAACAATGAGAGGGGGTGGGAAAGGGGTAAAGCCACCGGCAGATACCAAAGCTGTATACAGGTAGAACCCACTGCCGTCGAGTCGATTCTGACTCACAGTGACCCTATAGGCCAGAGTAGAGCTTCCACATAGGGTTTCCAAGGAGTGGCTGGTGGATTCCAGCTGCTGACCTTTTGGTTAACAGCTGAGCTCTTTGCCACTGCACCCCAGAGGCCCATACAGGTAGAAGAGGGATGGATTTCAAGGAGCAGGTCCCCATGGCCATTAACATCTCTACCTTCATAACTTAGAGACATAGAGAGATGGGCAGGTGAAGAAGCAATGCATTTTTCTTCTCAGAGGAAAAGACGGGTAAATAGAATTTTCTGGAATCTGGTTCTGGCCTTCTAGGTGGGGTCATGAATCCTCAGCTCCCCACACTACTCCTGGGTTAGAAAGGTCAGCATCTAAAATAGGGGCTTCACCAGGGTCTGCCGAAAGTTGAAGCTGTGCAAGCTGCTCGCTTGCCCCTGGATGGCTCCTTACGTGTGGGGGTTGTGCTTTTTGGTCCAGGAACACATCTGTGTATTAAAAAAAAAATCTTACTGGTATTTTTTTTTAAATTGCCACATCACCTCTTGCAATTTAACGTTTTACACATTTCCTATTTACCAAGTGTTATGGATTGAATTATGTTCCCCCCAAATACAGGTGTTGTAAAGCTAACCTCAATGTCTGTGCTTATAATCCCATTTGGGAATGAGTTGTCTCTGTTATGCTAATGAGGCAGGATTAGTGCAGGGTGTACCCTGAGTCAACCTCTTTTGAGATATAAGAGATTAAAACAAGCGAGGTAAGAAGTAAGAAGCAGTCATAGGCGATGAGAGATGCCAAGCCAAATAAAGATCACCCAGGAGCAGAAGCTCGAAGAGACCTTCCCCCAGAGCCGACAGAGGAGAATGCCTGCCCCTAGAGCCAGTGCTCTGAATTTGGACTCCTAGCCTCCTAAACTGTAAGAAATAAGTTTCTGTTTGTTATAGCCACCCACTTGTGGTATTTGTTATAGCAGCACTAGATAAAAGAGTCCACCCCACCCTCATTGTTTTTAAAAACACAAAAAGTTAAATGTAGTTACCTCAGAGGAGTGGGAAACGTTAGTTTCATTTTGAATACTTCCATCAAACCAAAAAAAAAAACGACGCATTGCCTTTGAGTTGATTCCGACTCATAAAAACCAAAAACCAAACCCAGTGCTGTCAAGTCGATTCCAATTCACAGCGACCCTATAAGACACAGTAGAACTGCCCCGTAGGGCTTCCAAGGAGCGGCTGGTGGATTCGAACTGCTGACCTTCTGGTGAGCAGCCAAGCTCTTAACCGCTACGCCACCAAGGCTCCAACACTTCTACCAAAAAAAAAAAAAAAAAACCCCAAACCTGTTGCTGTTGACTCTGACTCCTAGCGACCTATAGGACAGAGTAGAACTGCCCCATAGAGTTTCCAAGGAGCGCCTGGTGGATTCAAACTGCTGACATTTTGGTTAGCAGCCGTAGCACTTAACCACTAAGTCACCAGGGTTTCCAACACTTCTATAAAAAAAAAAAAATAGTGGGGGTTAAATTTATTTTCCTTAACAAACTAGCCACGTATTACTTTTAAAATATCAAAATGCTAAAAAAAAGTAATACATGTTCACTGCAGCCAGCCAAAGTCCCAGTAAGCACGGTGTGGGAACTTACAAAGGTTTCCAATTGTTCTTTTTTGGAGGAAGGGAAGGCTATTCTTTTCTGAAATTCTATCCTTCTTTGGTATAAAAATATCCTTTTTTTCCCCAAAGGCGCACACATACCAAAACAAACGAACAAACACAAAAACAAACAATATGCTCCAAATAGCTAGCAATTCTTTGTTGTTCCTCTACAAGGCCTTATTGGTGTCTACGACTTACAAGACCGAACTGCTAATAATGTCTAACCCTTGGTGAAGAGGATTAGGTTCTTTTAGTTCTGTGGCAATTTCCTGAAGGCTAGATTAGACCCAGATCACAGAATTTCAGAGCAGTGTTTGTGAGAGGTGGCTTTTGGCCATCAAGTCTGGCCTTGCCTAACCTCCCTGCCCTGGTGGTAAAAAACCCACTGCCGTCGAGTCGATTCCGACTCATAGCAACCAGGGCCCTGGTAGTAGCCCTGGTGATAGCCCAGGCTCCAACGACAGGCACCTCACTACCCTCAGGTCACTACTCTGAACTGGCCCTTCTACTGCTGGACAGATTTAAAAAAACAAAATCCCACACAAAAGAGAGCAGTGTTATACACACTTATACACATGTTGTTAACTGCCATCAAGTGGGTCCCTGAATCCTGGCCACCCCACGCACGACAGAACAAAACGCTGTCCACGACTACGTCATCCCCATGATTGGTTGTAGACCAGACCATTGTGATCCAAGGGTTTTCACTGGGTGATTTTTGGAAATAGATTTGCAGGCCTTTCTTCCTAGTCTGTCTTAGTCTAGAAGCACCAGTGAAACCCGTTCGGCATCACAGCAATATACAAGCCTTCACTGACAGACTATGGTGGCTGTGTGCCTGAGATACACTGGCTGGGAATTGAACCTGAGTCTCCTGCATGGAAGGCGAGAATTCTACCACTGAACCACCAATGCCCCATGTTATACCTATAGTAGATATCAAAGAGATACTTACTGAATTCAAAGGATTAGAATTAGGCTTTAAGCTGGCTGAGGCTCACAAGGCCATGCACAGTACCCTCTGGTTTACACGATGACTTCCAACTTTCTTTCAATCCCTGGATGGGAAAGGTATGTACAGGAAGTCTACTTCCAACTTCTCTACGTATTAAGAGAAATTTCAGGTCTGAAGACAGTGGGGAGAAGTGGGGAAACAATGGCACAGGACCGGGCAGTGTTTCATTATGTTGTACATAGATAGGGCCACTGTCAGAACTGATTCCACAGTACCTGACAACAACAGATAAGACAGTTCGTCCCTATCTTGCACAGTATAAGGGATGGGCTGCCCAATAAGCAAGGTACACAATTATGCAGTTTCACCTGTTTTTCACCACATGAAAGATGTGGTGAAACCCATATGAAATTGTGCACTACAGATTAGTAAGTAAACAGACACGATTAAGCCCATGTATGCCTTGCTTACCGGTTAATCTACCCCTGCACAGTAGGACGACATAGTGGCCAGGGCTGGTCTAGCAGTCTCTGGGTAACAAGGACACAGGCTTCTTCCTTTGTGTTGGTCTGCCATCTCTGGGGTCTTAACATTCTCCAAGTGGCACACCAATGCGATGTCTATATAACAGCTAGTGGGAAGGTGCGGGGGGAGCAGGCCTCTCCTTAAGGGCATGTTATGGATTGAATTGTGTCCCCCCAAAAATATGTGTAGGAATCCTAATCCCTATATACCTGTAATGTAATACAGTGTAATATAACATGACCTTACATCTAATTTAATGTAATGTAATCACCTTCCATAATGCAATTTAATGTAATATAATTGATCACTCAGTTGAGGTCATACCAGTGTAGGGTGGATCTTACACCTTATCACTCCTGAGTTGTATAAAGAGCAGCACAGACACAGACACACAGACACACACAAAGACAGATGCCATGCAAGGACTGCCAAAGAACCGAGGAATGCCTGGGACTACCTATGAGGCAGGGACACAGTTGAATCCCTGATGTGGATTTTTAGCCTCCAGAACCATGAGAACATGTATTTCTGCTCTTAAAAGCCACCACTGGTGGTACTCCTATTACAGCAGCATTAGAAGACGAAGACAGGCATGACCTACAAGTTTCACACATCACTTCCCCTCACATCCCATCAGCAAGAACTCAGTCCTACGGTCCACCTACAGGCAGGGTGGCTGGGAAACGGAGACTAGCTGGGTGCCCAAAGGCCTGACTGAAAGTCCTATGACTACCCAAGAAAAGGAATATCGGGGGATATTGAATCCTATTGCCCCTGGTGCTCAATCTATTCAGATAGCTCAGAATGCATGATTTTCAGGCTAATGTCTGATGACACTGGGTTCTCAAGAGTTTAAAGAAAGATAAAGCCCCTTGAGTTCACCACCTGGCATTCCATAAAGCCTCCGAAAGTTTAAGTTAACAGTCAGAAAGAACACGTCCTTCCTCTTGCTCCCCTAGAACTTTGCCTCTTTCTTTAGCGTTTATTCTGCTTTACCTGATACTTAGCCTTGTACACGTTTGTCTTTCCCATCAGATTGTTTCTTGAAGGCGGTTGGGGTGTCCTATTTCTCTAGCTACCTCTTGCCTTTCTGGCTCTTCAGCCTCTAGGACCAAGCATCACGAGTGGAAGACAACCAAACCCCTTGCTGTTGAGTTGATTCCAACTCATAGCAACCATACAGGACAGAGCAGAACTGCCCCACAGGGTTTCCAAAGAGCGGCTGGTGGATTCAAACTGCTGACCTTTGGGTTAGTAGCCGAGCTCTTAACCACTGTACCACCGGGGCTCCTTAGAGCCAGTAGAGGGGGCCTGTCATGGATTGAATTATGTCCCCCCAAAAATGTGTGTATCAACTTGGTTAGGCGATGGTTCCCAGTATTGTAGGGTTGTCCTCCATTTTGTGATTGTAATTTTATGTTGAGAGGATTAGGGTGGGATTATAACACCACCCTCACGCAGGTCACCTCTCCGATCTGAGGTAAAGGGAGTTTCCCTGGGGCATGGCCTGTACCACCTTTTATCTCTCAAGAGATAAAAGGAAAGGGAAGCAAGCAGAGAGTTGGGGACCTCATTCCACCAAGAAAGCAGCACTGGGAGCAGAACACATCCTTTTGACCTGGGGTCCCTGCACCTGAGGAGCTCCTTGTCCATGGGAAGATTGAAGACAAGGACCTTCCTTCAGAGCTGACAGAGAGAGAAAGCCTTCTTCTGTAGCTGACGCCCTGAATTTGGACTTTTAGCCTACTTTACTGTGAGGAAATAAATTTCTCTTTGTTAAAGCCACTTGTGGTAATTCTGTTATAGCAGCACTAGATGACTAAGACAGGGCCCATTTTATGTCTCTGAGCCCTGGGCTAATAAGTCATGTGCTTTGTTCTGGCACCATCTTTTGTGAAAGGATCTTGTGGAAAGATCTGGAAATATCAGTACTCTTTAGAACTGCCAAAAAGGACCACCAAGGCCTAACATCTGGGCTAGCAGTTCCTGTTCAATACGGCACAATGAAAATGGTTACTTTCAAGGCCAAGAGAATTGAGCATCTGTGTACACTGGGAGCCAAGCCAATTTCAAGGGCTGACAGCTGCAGCTGGCATTAGGGACCTGCATCTCACTCCTGGCTATCAAAAATATCCTCTCGGTGCCTCAGTTTATCTGCAAAATGGAAATAATACATTCCGTCTTTGCAGGGTTATTGTGAAGATTAAATGAAATGATGTAAATATACGACCCAGCATGATACCTGGCACACAGTAGGTGCTTAGTAAACATTAGCCTCTATTACTGGTAAAAGGAGGCTCACAGGACTTGCAATGAGGTCAGTGATAATGAGCTACAGGTGAGCAAGTCTCAGAGCACGCATCTGGGTAGGCCTTGGTACTTAGCGCTACGAAGAGGACAAATTTTACTGCTTTAAATTTTCAGCTCAGATCAGATTTGGCACAAAGCACATCCAAGACTCTCTGGGCAAACAGTATTCTAACAGTTGGAGCTCAGGAGCTCAGAGGTGCTGGTGGGAACCAGCTGTGGTCCCTGCTTCATAATAAAGACAGCTTCAGGCAACTTTGCACCTGCACTCTCCCTAGATACATAAAGGCAATGGCACATTGTTGTTTTTTTTTTTTTTAATGTAGTCAGTATTTTATTGAGCAAAATAAAGTAACACTTGAAAAACAACAGTGCACATAGGGGCTGGATCTATAATCAGGCTACAGAAAATGCTTGGGCATGTGTGGATTTTCTTGGATTCCTCATGAGATGGTAGTTACGAGAATTAGGCCCAAAGGTTAGGAACTGCTGGAGTAGTGAGGGATTAAGAATATGGTTCAACCCCAGCTCTACCACTTGTGGATGGTTTGACCTTGGGTGAGCTACTTAACGTCTATAAATCATCAGTTTCCTCAAATGTGAATACTGGCAATACCACCTGTTCCTCTAGGGTTGCTGGGAAGATCAGAGATAATGTATATGGACCACGTGGCAGAGCCCTTGACACATGATTAGTACACGGCATATTGTTAAAACAGGTTCCCATGCAACGCTCATGCCTTATCAACTGAGGGGGCTGCACACAAGATTATGAAATTCTGGTTTCTGCGGTGTTCCCTGGATGGACTCTCAGTCAAGTTCCCAGAGGACTAATATCAGGCCCACTGATTCCTTATCTGCAGTCTTAGATTCACAAACGCCCTGAGAAGCAAAAGTAAACTCAAAACTCATTTGGAAGCCAGAGCTGGCCTGAATGACATGGGGTTGATGCAGTCTTTTCTGTCCCTCTGAGGAAAATTCATGTGTTCTTACAGAAACATGAACGTGTTTGATTCTGGTGCTGTCCCAAACTCAGAAATGCACCAAATGACTTTAATATTTGTCATGGATTAGATTATGTCCCCCTAGAAATGTGTGTATCAATTTAGCTGGGCCATGATTCCCAGTATTGTGTGATTTTCCTATATGTTGTAATTCCTGCCTCTATGATGTTAACAATGGAGGATGGGTGGAAGTTGTGTTAGTGAGGCAGGACTCAACCTACAAGATTGGACTGTGTCTTGAGGCAATCTCTTGAGATAATAGAGAGAAGCAAGCAGAGACAGGGGGACCTCATTCCACCAAGAAAGCAGCGCCGGGAGCAGAGTGCATCCTTCGGACCTAGAGTTCCTGTGCAGAGAAGCTCCTAATCTGGGGGAAGATTGATGAGAAGGCCAACAGAGAGACAAAGCCTTCCCCTGGAGCTGACACCCTGAATTTGGACTTTTAGCCTACTCGACTGTGAGAAAACAGACTTCTCTTTGTTAAAACCATCCACTTGTGGTATTTCTGTTATAGCAGCACTAGATGACTAAGACGATATTCTTCTAAAATTTGGAGAAAAAAAAACTTAATTCCAAATACATCTGGTCCAGGGATTTTGGGTAAGGGATTGTGAATCTATAACTATTTCTAAACCAGTGCTTCCCAAACCGTAGGTGTGAAAGAATCATCTGGAAAGCTTATAATAACAGAGACTCCCAGGCTTTTTCTGGGAGTTTCTGACTCAGTAGGTCTGCGGTGGGGCCTAAGATCCTGTATTGCTAACGAGTTCCTGGATGATGCTGATGCCATGGTCCAGGGACCACACTTTGAATAGCAAGATTCTAGGAGTACCACTTGGGCACCAAGAGCCTATCAGCTGCCTCAACACAACGTCCTGGGTCAACCTGACCCCTGCCATGCTCCTGACCAGTGGTAGGACGCCACAGTGAGGACTGGCATCTGAAGTCCCCAGTCAGCTCTATAATAGGTTCTGCTGAGCAGTTGGTAATACACAAGTTTAGTCTGAAGTTGTCATTGTTAGACACCGAAGGCTGTTCTAGACCTGACTCTGGATGCTCAGATGAATGTCAACTCACAAATGCTCTGGGAGGTTGCAATGGTACTTTTCATTTGGAATGACAAATAAAAACCCCAACTAGAAGTCAGACATGTTTGACCTGTAGCATCTGCCCGCACCAAATGAAATTTTGAAAACATTTGGCTATAAACATTTTAAAACTGGGAAAGTTCACACAGAAACCCAATTTGTAGATTCTCTTAGGGAAAAAAAAAAATTGTCTGAGACCAGTAGAACTAGATGGTGCCCGGCTACCACCACCGACTGCTCTGACAGGGATCACAACAGAGAATCCTGAACGGAGCAGGAGAAAAATGTAAAACAGAATTCAAATTCATGTAAAAAGACTAGACTTACTGGTCTGACAGAGACTGAAGGAACCCCTGAGACTGTGGCTCCTGGACACCCTTCTAACTCAGAACTGAAGCCACTCCCAAAGCCCACTCTTCAGACAAAGATTAGACAGGCCTATAAAACAAAAAATAACAAATGTGAGGAACGTGCTTCTCAGTTCAATTAAATATATGAGACCAAATGGGCAGCAACAGTCCAAAAGCAGGATGAGAAGGCAGGAAGGGACAAGAACTGGTCAAATGGACACAGGAAACCCAGGGTGGAAAGGGGGAGTATGCTGTCACATTGTGGGGATTGCAACCAATGTCGCAAAACAAAATGTGTATAAATTTTTGAATGAGAAATTAACTTGAGCTGTAAACTTTCACCTAGAGCACAATAAAAACAAAACCAAAGTAACAAATGGAAGACCTAGGAATCCTGGGACCACATTTCCAGCTTATTTTTTTTAATGAAGAATATTTCTCAAGCTGTTTAATATGCTAATAAAGTGTGTCTGAGTGGAAAGATTTCAAAAGCACGCTCAATTTACTCATTTACACACCTGTCTGGACCTTCACACACATGAGTGGTCAGCCCCTGACTTGGAGGCCATGCTTGAGGGGATAAACGATTAAATAATTCTGAAAGGACTAAAAGTCCAGGTTCCCTGACCTCTGGATGGACATCAGGACACGTGGACTCCTGTTGGGTGTGAGTCCGTGCAAAGTCACATGATGCCAAACCTCAGTTTTCTTATCTGTAAAATGGGGACACACCTCCCAATGATAAATTCTGATAATGCAAATCAAAGCATTGTAAAAACTAGGCAGTGCCAGAAGAGAGGGCTGTTCATTTGCTTTTGTTGTTGTTGGGTGCCATCCAGCCAGTTCTAACTCATAGCGACCCCATGTACGACAGAATGAAACACTGCCCTGTCCTGTACCATCCTCACAATCATTGCTATGTTTAAGCCCATGGTTGCAGCCACAGTGTAAATCCATCTCATTGAGGGTCTTCCTCTTTTTCACTGACCCTCTACCTTACCAAGCATGATATCCTTCTCCAGGGACTGGTCCCTCCTGATAACATGTCCAAAGTACGTGAGGCAAAGTCTCAGCCGTCCTCACTTCCAAGGAGCACTCTGGCTGTACTAGACTCAAGACAGACCTGTTCGTTTTTCTGGCAGTCCATGGTATACTCAGTATTCTTGGCCAACACCATAATTCAAAGGCATCAACTCTTCTTCGGTCTTTCTTATTCATTCTCCAGCTTTCAGATGCGTATGAGGTGATGGAAAATATCATGGCTTGGATCAGACGTGCCTAGTCCTCCAAGTGATATCTTTGTTTTTCAACACTTTAAAGTCGTCTTTCGCAGCAGATTTGCCAAATGCAATACATGTTGTTTGATTTCTTGACTGCTGCTTCCATGGACATTGATTTTGGATCCAAGCAAAATGAAATTCTTGACAACTTCAACACGTTCTCCATTTATCATGATGTTGCGTACTGGTCCAGTTGTGAGGATTTTTGTTTTCTTTATGTTCAGGTGTAATCCATACTGAAAGCTGTGGTCTTTGATCTTCATCAGTAAGCGCTTCAAGTCCTCTTCACTTTCAGCAAGGAAGGTTGTGTCATCTGCATATCACAGGTTGTTAATGAGTCTTCCTCCACTCCTGATGCTGCGTTCTTCTTCGTATTGTCCAGTTTCTTGGACTATCTGCTCAGCATACAGATTGAATAAGTATGGCGAAAGGATATATCCCTCATGCACGCCTTTCCTAACTTTAAACCACACAGTATCTCCTCTTTCTGTTCGAGTGACTGCCTCTTGGTCTATGTACAGGTTCCACATAAGCACAAGTAAGTGTTCTGGAATTCTCGTTCTTCACAATGTTATCCATAATTTGTTATGATCCACATAGTCAAATGCTTCTGCATAGTCAATAAAACACAGGTAAACATCTTTCTGGTATTCTCTGTTTTTACCAAGAACCATCTGACATCAGCAATGGTATCCCTTGTTCCATGTCCTCTTCTAAATTCAGCTTGAATTTCTGGCAGTTCCCTGTCCATGTACTGCTGCAAATTCTTTTGAATTATTGTCAGCAAAATTTTACTTGCATGTGATATTAATGTTGTTATTCAGTAATTTCCGCAATCTGTTGGATCATCTTTCTTTGGAATGGGCACAAATAGGGATTTCTTCCAGTCAGTTGGCCAAGTAGCTGTCTTCCAAATTTCTTGGCATGGATGAGTGAGCATCTCCAACACCTCATTCGTATGTTAAAACATCTCTATAGGTATTAAGTACCATTAAAGCCAATGTTTAAAAAATTTTTAATGTAATAAATTCCTGAGGGAGTTTTAGGCTTGGAAAAGAGACTATATAGATAACAGCAAATGGAAAGGTTAGATAGGAACCTCAGCAGGCAGTGAGTTTATGTTAATGGAAGAGGAACAACTCAGAAAAGGAGAGTGAAGATGGTTAAAAACTTGAAGTAATCAATGTCACCCAATCGTACATGTAGAAACTGAATTGGTGTATGCTTTGCTGTGTATATTTTCAAAAACAACAAAATAAATAAAATTTAGAATAAAAAAAAAAAGTATGTATATGATCTAGACTAGAAGCCAGCAGACCATGGCCCACCGGCCAAATCTTGTCTACCGCCTATAAATAAAACTTTACTGGGACACAGCCACAACACATTCATTTACAAATTGTTTATGGCTGCTTTCATGCTACAAGCAGAATTATTTGTGATGAAGGCTGTATAGCCAGTAAAGCCAAAAATATTTACTATCTGACCCTTCACAGAGAAAGTTTCCAACCCCTGGCCTAGAAATTGAGATTCAGGCAAAGAAGGAAATAAAGGTACTATTCATATCTGCATCCCAATGACTCGTTCCCTTGTTACAATGTCTGAGTTCTTCTTTCAAGTTCATAGTCATATTCTTCAAGACTTCTTACCCCGAACAGCCCTCCATAAATCCCCCAACTCACTTTGATTATTCCCTTAAGAGCTTGGGTGCTAACCAAAAGGTCAGAAGTTCGAATCCACCAGCCACTCCTCGGAAACCCTATGGGACAGTACTACTTTGTTCTATAGGGTCGCTATTAGTTGGAATCAACTCAACGGCAACAGGTTTTATAGTCCCATAGTTACTAGTACTTCAAGGTGCTAGCTTTTTTTTTTAAATCCAACATCCAAATGAGTCTCTTCTCCCTAGTGCCCACCATGGAAGCAGAGCACTGATTCCAACCAGCCTGCCTCTGCTGCCCTCCACATTTATAGGCATCTCATTTGGAATTATTTTCAGAGCCTGTGACACAGTCTAAAGAACCTTAATGGAGAATCCTCGTTTTTTGGATTTGGAGAAACAGTCAAAGCCACTCAGCCCACTTTGAAATGAAGATTTGTGTTCTTGTGGGGCTTAACTTAGCTCATGTCTCTGAATTTCACTTAGGACATGTTGACCTATCTTCAAGATGAAGCTAAACTTCATCTCTTCTCTACAGATTTCCCAGCTGTCTCACACCAAGGTGGTAATCTCCATCACACTCTACATACCCCTGCCTCCTGTTGAAACCCGTTGCTGTTGTTTCCAACTCATAGCAAACCTACAGGACAGAGTAGAATTGCCCCATAAGGTTTCTGAGGAGCGGCTGTTGGATTCGAACCGCTGACCTTTTGGTTAGGAGCTGAGTTCTTAACTACTGTACCGCCAGGGCTCCACCCACCCCAGCATACATCATAACCAAAAGAACCAAACCAGTTGCTGCTGACTCGATTCCAACTCACGGTCACCCCATGTGTGTCAGAGTAGAACTGTGCTCCATAGGTTTTCAATGGCTCGTTTTTTTTTTCAGAAATAAATCCCCAGGCCTTTCTTCTGAGCCCCTCTGGGTGGACTTGAACCTCCACCTTTCAGCTAGCAGCTGAGTGCATTAACTATTTATACCACCCAGGGACTCAGCATACACCATAGGGTACTACTGTATTTACACATTTTATCATTCGTTTACTCCTAGACTGTGTGTGGATCTTTGTTTATTCTGAATCCAGCATGTTGCCTGGAACCACGGCAAGAATCCAATCACCTTTGACTATTCTTGCTTCCAGATGTGAGGACACCTATTTGTTCTAATAGCAGTTTTCATTTTCATTCCAAAGGGGTCTGAAGGAAGGGAGATCTAGGAGGCTGGTGCCCTCACACACCACACCTGTTTCCAGATTGACACTGGTTACTCAAGAGTCTACATAAGAGAACTGAGCTCTCCTTGATTTGGTCTTCAGAGAGCTGGTTTGCTATTTTCCCTGAAATGAATTTCTGGAACTTCCAACATACCTGGTTTCATACTCAGGTGTAAAACACTCTGAGAAGCTATGGATAATGTTGTGATTAGGTGCCCTGTTGGGGTCTCCATTGCTTGGCCCACCCTCTGCTGGCTGAGACAATCTAGAATTGACTAGTGAAGGGCTAAATGGCATCCTATCTCATAGGTAACAGACAAGAACAGCACAGACTTCCTTACCACTGTTGTCCAGGGCACTTGGGGAATCCTGGTGTAGGTCATCGTTATGTAGATGATGAGGAAGAATACAGTGAGGACCCAGTAAAACACAGCTACAAACATGACCCAGCCAAACGCAGGGACGCGGAAGTACTCAGTTCCGGCAATAAGGGTCCACACCAGCAGTCCCAGCACCTGTAAAACAGTAGAGACAGAGGAAAAGAAAAGAGAGGTGAAGGAGAAAATAAAAAAATAAAGGAAGGAAGTGGGGGACAGAGAAAAAAATAATTATACAGAGTGTCGATTACAAATCTCATGGGTGCACACACATCCATGGAGCCCTGGTGGTGTGGGGATAAAAGCTGGGCTGCTAACCAAAAGGTCGGCAGTTCGAATCCACCAGCTGCCCCTTGGAAACCCTACAGGGCCGTTCTGCCATCCTGTAGGGTCGCTATGAGTTGGAATGACTTGACGGCAACACACACGATTTAAGAATATAATAACGGCTACAAACTTATGTTGCCTACAAATGCCAGGAAGGTAAGAGGCATAAACTTAGCAGGCAGAGCAGGCACTGTGGCAGATAAGAAAACCCACGTCTTGTCTAAGGGGTCAGGCTCTGCTCAGCTTCAGGCAATCGTTGCTAAATCGCGGGCTGGTTCTGCCAGATCGTTTTTGTCTTTCCAGGAGAACACAGAAACTTAACGTTTGTACATGATAAACTTGATGTTTTAAATGTTAGCAATAATTAAAGAGTTTTAAAACACCTCTCAGGGCAAAACCACACACACTATGGCTGGAATTTGCTCACAGGCTGATACTAGTCAAGGGAACAAGATGGCAGGTCCCCTCGGAGGTGGTCCCTGGGACTGCCCTGCTCTCAAGGCGTGAATGTTCTCAACTGCTCTTTGAGAGGAATCTATTTGTAACGGTTTGAATGTCTGTGCAGGTACCTGGCTCTAAATGTTGTTGTTTCGCCCTCTTTACAGGCGGGACATCGACATTTTGTTATCTGCTTGATATTGTCCATGAGTTCCAAAGAAAAGATGCTTAATGGCGATGCATTTTAGGGGCTCACATCTGTGGCCACAACATTTATGGAAAGTGAAGATGAAAGTGTTACTAAGTCTCACACTAGTGAAGCTTTTTTGTCTTTTTTTGGCCCGAATTCATCAGGTAATCCATACGTGTGTATCTAACATTCAGTTGGATCAGGAAGGCCTGTAAGAGACGTAACTGGGCTAGGCAGACTTCTGAAACAACATCGCGGGCTTCCTGATTCAAAGTGAAAGGGTCAGAGGAGCCCTTGGTTGACAGTTCACACAGGAAACCTAGGGGCTGAGGGAAGAGGCACCTCACGTGGGCTTATAGTGTCTGCCTTGCCACAGGAGTGCAGGGTTTAAGAATTTCCAGCACAGGCTTGTGTCCAGCCTGTTCAGCTCAACTAACAGCTCTTGGCTCCGAATGCAAAAAAGTTTTTCATTATTAAAGCAAGCAGAGCCCACTGTCTGGAGCTGCTTTGTCTAATGGGCTCATGGTGGTCATCTTTCACACACGGGGACAATATCGTTAACTAAGCCATCTCTCAAAGGGCAGGAATACATGACCCACCACCTCGCCAGTGAACACAAAAAGAATGCCTGTCAATAAAGGAATCGTACCACCTAAGTGAATTTCCTAGCTAACTGAGATACACCCAGAAGCAAACCTTCTTTCCTGCTGTAACCCGTACTGATGAAAATCACTCCACAAAAGCTATTCACTTCCTGCTTCTTGTGTGTGTATGTATGACAAACCCCAGACTTTATGTGCTTAGACTAAAAACATTGTTCAATCTTTTCCCAGATAAGCATTTCTTTAAGTTAAAACACTTTTTCTTAAATGATAAAGCTAAGACTTCTAAAAAATTCCAAAGTGATAAATGTAGGTAAAAAAATTAACAGAGAACTAAATAAAGGACAACTCCAATCCTACCCACCAGTCCTAAGTTTTTCAGAGAAACCAATACTACCAATTTTGTATCTATCTTTCCTTGCCTTTATAATTGCCCACCTGCACGTCCTTATACTTTACACCTATAAATATGGATTGCTCTGTACACATTGCCAGTGACTTGCTTTTTTCAATCAGCATTATGGAGGACATACTTCCACGCTGCTACATACAGATCTACGCCAATTTTAATGGTTACCCAGCTCTCCATAATTCATGTAACCAGCCCCCTACTGATGGAAATTAAGGTTGCCTCCTTATTGTAAGAAAAAAATGCCCCAAGAATAGTCTTATATACCTGTGCATACCTGAATTCCAGGAGGGATCTCCAGAAGTGGAATTTCTGGAATAGCGATAATGCCAAATGCTCTCCAAAACCTCAAATTAATTTACCCTCTCACCAACGGATGGGCGCTCTTCCCTCGCACCCTCATCAGCCTAAATTACTATGATTTAAATGATTCAAAGCCAGATTAAAAAGACAGGGAGAGATCCCATGTTGTGCCTCTCACTGCTTTATTTGAAGACAGCATTGAGAATAGGGCACCAGGATTGGAGGAAGGCTCATTAACGACCTCCATTACGCAGATGACACAACCTTCCTTGCTGAAAGTGAAGAGGACTTAAAGCACTTACAGATAAGACCAAAGACCACAGCCTTCAGTATGGATTACACCTCAACAGAAAACAAAATCCTCACAACTGGAACAATAAGCAACATCATGATAAATGGACAAAAGATCGAAGTTGTCAAGGATTTCATTTTACTTGGATCCACAATCAATGCCCATGGCTGCAGCAGTCAGGAAATCAAACGACATAGTGCATTGGGCAAATCTGCTGCAAAAGGCCTCTTTAAAGAGTTACAAAGCAAAGATGTTACCCTGAAGATTAAAGTGCGCCTGACCCAAGCCACAGTGTTTTTAATCATCTCATATGCATTCGAGAGGTGGACAGTGAATAACAAAGATTGAAGAACTGATGCCTCTGGATTAGGGTATTGGCAAAAAATACTGAATATACCATGGACCGCCAAAAGAATGAACAAATTTGTCTTGGAAGAAGTACAGCCAGAAAGTTCCTTTCATCTCATGTATTTTGGACATGTTATCAGGAGGGACCAGTCCCTGGAGAAGGCCATCATGCTTGGTAAAGCAGAGGGTCAGTGAAAAAGAGGAAGACCCTCAACGAGATGGACTGACACAGTGGCTGCAACAATGGGCTCAAGCATAACAATGATTGTGAGGCTGGCACAGGACCAGGCAGTGTTTCGTTCTGCAGTATAAAGGGTCAGTATGAGTTGGAGCTGACTCAATGGCACCTAACAACAACAACAACATAGAGAAAAGTGTACAGGACCTAAGCGAACAGATTGACGAATTTTCACAAACTGAACACACCTGGGTAATCAGTGCCCAGATTAAGAAACAGAACATGACCTGTGCCCCAGAAGCTCCACGCCCACCTCTTTCCACTAAGGCTAACAACTGTTCTGATTTCCATCACTCTGGATTACATTTGCCTGTTTTTGAGCTTCATTTAAATGGAATTACACATGTACTCTGATATCTGGCTTCTTTCCCTAACATTGTGAGATTCATCCATGAAGTTGACATTAGTTCATTCATTCTTTCGGTTATTTCTCAGTGGCTCTCAACTTGAGTGAGCATCAGAAATGTCTAAAACACAGACCACCTGGTCCCACCCCCCAAAGTTTGTGACTTAGTAGTTTTAAAATGTTAAGAGTTTGCATTTCTAACAAGCTTCCCAGCGATACTGATGCTATGGGTCCAGGGACTACACTTTCTGAACCACTGATGCATAGTATTCTTCTTGCACCTCTGTTCACTTGCATTTTCCTCATCAGCAGTAAGAATGGTAGATTCCTTTTTCAAATGCTTATTAGCCACTTGGAGCTCTTAATTTATTGATGACCAAACCAAACCAAGAAGTCCTGCTGGTGCAGTGGTTAAGAGCTACAGCATGCTATGGATGCTAACCAAAAAGGTCGGCAGTTCGAATCCACCAGCCACTCCTTGGAAACCCTATGGGGCAGTTCTACTCTGCCCTCTAAAGTCGCTGTGAGTGGGAATCGACCCCATGGCAATGGGTTTGGTTTTTGGTTGGTTAAGCCAAACCAAAACCACTGCTATCGAGTCGTTTTCAACGCGTAGTGATCCTGAAGGACAGAGCACAACTGCTCCAAAGGGTTTTCAAGGCTGTACGTCTTTACGGGGTAGACTGCCACATCTTTCTCCCGAGGAGCAGCTGCTGGGTTCGATCCACTGAACTTTCTGTTAACAGCAAGTGGTTAACCATTGGGCTGCCAGGGCTCCTTTTATTTATTGATAGGCTTAAAAATTTCATTTTCATAGAAGATTTGAGGTCTTTATGTAAGAGAGAAAGTAACCTGCTATATATGTGGCAATTATTTTTCCCATCCAGCTTTGTTTTTAACTTCATGGAGTTTTTGTCATAGGGAAGTTTCAAATTTTTACACAGTTAATCGGTCACTCCTTAGGTCACCCTGGAAACCCTGGTGGCGTAGTGGTTAAGAGCTATGGCTGCTAACCAAAAGGTTGGCAGTTCGAATCCACCAGGCCCTCCTTGGAAGCCCTTTGGAGCAGCTCTACTGTGTCCTATAGGGTTGCGATGAATCAGAATCAACTCGACGACAAAGGTTTGGTTTTGGTTTTAGACAGGTTGCCTCGTATTCCTATCTGTTTAGGAAGGTTTTCCTCTTTCAGAAGGTTTTCATCAACACAACATTATAAAAATATTTCCAAAAATTTTCTTGTAGTTTTGTATGCTCAGATCTTTAATCCAACTGTGACTGAATTCTACATATGGAATGAGGGTCAATTTTATTTTATTTTTTGTAACAAATAGTAAATTGATCCAACATCACATATTGGTAACTTTTTATATATTGGATCATTTTCTGGAATCCTTCTCCCATTCCATTCACTTATGCTCACTGCTGTGCCAGCACGTATTTTAGGCTTCTTGGCAAAGGTGTCAGACTGAGCACATTGGTTTTTTTCCCTCCCGAAACTCTTTCAAAATTACTACGATGATGGGATGAATAGTAAAGCGGACAAAAGTAACAGGTTTTGGGAAGCTTGGAATGCATATGGTCAAGGGGTAACTGACTTAGCCACCCAAGAAAGCTGAATCCTAAACTTGTTAACAGGGAAAGTCATGAACCATATCAACCTCGTTGGAAAGCCTAGAAAAGCTCAGGAACACATAGCACCAGGTACCTCTGGGACTGGGAGCGAAGCGGGTGTGTGTTTAAAGTGAGGAGGATTAGTGGAATGTTGTCCGGAGAGAGCTCAGTCCTTATCTCCTGCTCCATCTCTGTCATGAGTCTGAAAAGTTTATTCCCTAGACCAGGGTTTCTCAACCTCAGCCCTATTGAGGCTTTGGGCCAGGTAATTCTATGTTGCGGAGGGGGGCTGTCCTGCTCATTGCAGGATGTTTGGCAGCATCCTTGGCCTCTATCTACTAGATATCAGTAGCATCCCTAGTTGTGACAATCAAAAATGTCTCCAGATATTGCCACATGTCCCCTGGGATGAAAAATCACCCCTCGTTGAAAACAACTCTATTGTTCTTGCTGTTTTGTGCTGTAGATTCTGATTCATAGTGATCCTACAGGACAGAGCAGAAATTCCCCGTAGGGTTTCCAATGCTGTAATCTTTATGGAACCAGGCTGTCATATCTTTCTTCTGTGGAATGGCTTGTGGGTTCAGGCCGGTGGCATTTCATTTAGCCAGGGCTTTGAACTGGTTCAAGCCAGTTCAGTCATGGCCAAAGAAGTAAAATAGGAACAGACCTGAATTTTTACAATCTGGGTGATCCAGAACCATAGCTGGAACGAGAAGAATGACAGGTTGAAGCCCTGGAATGGGAGACTTGAAAGGGGTGCAGTGAGCCCCTTCAGAAGCCTGATACATGAGACTGGATTACTGCCAGGACTGAGGAGAGTGACACACGTTCAAAGCAGTGTAGTTGGCTGATATCTTCAAGTAGGGCGCTGGTGTTTGACTCTGCACAAAATCCAAAAGGCAAGGGATTTGGCTGCTACGCAACACATATGCTGCCCTTGTTTTCCAAGGGGGAGATTAAGCTTCTAGGAGGGCTTTGACCTGTAATTTTTCCCATTCTGGTTAGGGTTCTGGTTCAATTTCTCCAGTGTCGCTTCCTTGGCCATGACTGAACTGGGAAGAACTGGTTTGAAGTTTTGGTTAACAGCTGAGAGTGTAACCATTGCACTGCCTGAGCTCCTTGAGAACTACCCTAAAGAAGGTAAAACAAAATAGTGTGTCTCTGGATTGAGGGACACTGTTGAAGGTTTGAGTATCATACTAAAAACAGGGTGTTTCAACGATTGTCTGTACTTAATATAAAGGAATTCCCTGCCTGCTCTCCTCCTCCTCCAGTCTCTAATCATTTCCTCTACACTTGGCTCTTAGAATACCGATGGCCAGGCCTTCACTCGCACAAAAGACCTAAATATACTGGCTTTGGGGACTCCCCAACATACAGCCAGCCAGATTCTTTTACAATCATATTCAAAGTTGATAAACCCTACCCATGTGCTCAGAGCATCCAAACAGCTTTGCACTTGTAAACCATGGTAGACAACCAAGGTTGTGAGATCTACCAAGAGAGTGAAGCCTGTGACAGGGCAGTGAACTGCAACCAAAAAACAAGCACAATAAAGTAACTTTGAAGAGAGAGAAGAAAATTGCCCCCCTCCCAAAAAATCATCAGTATCCTCTGAGAGAAATGACACTATAATAGCACAAAAGAAGGTTACAAGGGCACATTCAGAAAGCAAAAATAATTTTTGGAAATTAAAAATAGGATAGCACAAATTAAAAACTTAATAAAAATATTGGAAGATAAAATTTAGAAAACCTCCAAAAAGGAGAGCAAAAAGACAGGGATGACAAACCAGGAGAGGGAGGATTAGGTTCAGGAGGTCAAATATCTGATTAAGTTCCCAGAATAGAGACTGGAGAAAACGAAGAGTAAGAAATCAGCCACAGAATAATTCAAGAAAACATCCCAAAATCTAAGGACATGAGTTTCTATATAGAAAGCGCTCACCCAAGTATCCAGCTCAACGAATGAAAATAAACCCAAACCAAGGTACATCATAGAATTTCAGAATTCTAGGGACAAAGAGGAAAATTTTAAACAACCAAAGATCAAACAGCATACCAAAGGATCAGAGACAAGAACGGCTTTTATCTTTTTCCAGAAGCAAATTGGATATTAAAAGACAATGGAGCAACACTTTCAAATATCTGGAGGAAAACAATTTCTAGCCTAGAAATTACCCAGCAAAGTTACTGACAAAGAAGAGAATAAATTTTATTTCTGACATGCAATATCTAAAAAATTTACTTTCTATGCATTCTTCCTCAGGAATATACTGAAGGATATGACCCATTGAAATGACAGTATAAACTAAGAAAAAGAAACATGGAATAGAGAAAAAGAACTACATAGGAGAGACGTGAAAGTAGGTACGCCAGGTATAAAGGTAACCAGGGCAGGCTGGAGCAGTGATTCACGACGTCCATTTTAACATCTGTCACCACCATGCCTTATATCATTTTACTTTCTACTTAAACCATTGAAGCTATTAGAGAACATGCTCCACCAAAATAAGTAAACCAAGCGGATGACATGGGATCCAGGAAACAAGGAATCCAACCCAAGAGAAAGCCAAAGGGAATTCCAAGGTTGGCAGTGAAGAGAGGTCCCCAGGAGAGTACATTCAAGACAAAAACTGGGACTATCTGACATGATTGGTCTTGTGGGAAACTTTACTGAGAGATTCTTGGAAAATGTGAGGTAAATTAGTTACAAAGAAAACTAAGGGGGAAAAAAAAGGCAATGATGAACTTCTGAAAAAAACCAAAAGAAATAAATCATTGTTTACTATAATCCTCAGCTGTAAATATTTGCACGAGGATAATATAAACACTGAATACTGATTTAAACAAATTACAACGTGGGGAAGGGAAACAGTGGGGATGGTAGTATAAAGGGAAGTTACTAGTGAACATGTAAAATTGAATCAGAAGATGGCAGCACACAAACTATTTATAAACACAGTCACGGGTAAAGCCAGAGGACCAAAAAGCAACATCATGATAAATGGAGAAAAGATTGAAGTTGTCAAGTATTTCATTTTACTTGGATCCACAATCAAAACCCATGGAAGCAGTAGTCGAGAAATCAAAAAACACATTGTGTTGGGCAAATGTGCTGCCAAAGACCTCTTTAAAGTGTTGAAAAGCAAAGATGTCACCTTGAAGATGAAGGTGCACCTGACCTAAGCCATGGTATTCTCAATCGCATCATATGCCTGCAAAAGCCAGTCAATGGATAAGGAAGACCGAAGTAAGAATTGAAGTCTTTGAATTGTGGTGTTGGGAAAGAATATTGAATATACTATGGACTGCCAAAAGAACAAGAAACCCTGGTGGCATAGTGGTTAAGTGCTATGGCTACTAACCAAAAGGTCAGCAGTTCAAATCCACCAGGCGCTCCTTAGAAACTCTATGGGGCAGTTCTACTCTGTCCTATGGGGTCTCTATGAGCCAGAATCAACTCAACAGCAATGGGTTTGGGTTTTGTGGGGTTTTTTTTGGCCAAAAGAAAGAACAAATCTGTCTTGGAAGAAGTACAACCAGAATGCTCCTTAGAAGGCGGCTGACGAAGACTATGTCTTACATACTTTGGACATGTTGTCAGAAGGGCTCAGTCCCTGGAGAGGGACATCATGCTTGGTAAACTAGAAGGTCAGTGAAAAAGAGGAACGCCCTCAACAAGATGGACTTACACAGTGACTGCAACAACGGGCTCAAGCGTAACGGCGACTGAGAATTGTGCAGGACCAGGCAGTGTTTTCTTCTGTTGTACACACAGTCGCTATGAGTCGGAAGCGACTCAACAGCCCTTAACAACAACAACATCGCACCATCCCACCCAGCTGATTCCCTAGCATTTTCTGGCTAAAACAGTCACACACATCACCTGCAATAAGGGCAGCTTTGATGTGTTCCAGTATTTATACCACTTCTTTTTTTTCTTGTGGTATTGCACTGACTATAATCTTCAGAACCATTTTCCAGAAGTGACAGTGGTCAATCTTGTTCTATTCTAACATCTTCATTGTTCATTTTGATGTTTTACATTTGTGTGAGGTCCGTTGTTGGTTTTCGATTGATGATCTTTATCAAGCTAAAGGTTTCTACTTCTTAGTGAACTAAGAAGCTTCTTCCCCTCCCTCCCCCATAAAAAATTAGGGTTATGAGCTCAATCGAATGCATTTTCTATATCTCCCTTTTAAAATTAAATACTGTGTTCCTAATACAGCCAAACCTTTTGCTGACCGACCCAGGGTCAACACAAATATCACACGTTTCAATTCCTGCTCTGTGCTGTAGAAGGAAATTGCTCTAGTGTCTATTCTGAATGGTACCAGGCATCTGTGGTCTGCTGTGAACAAATTCTGAAGAATTCAAAATGATCACAACGGTCACTTCTTGTGGCTCTCAGTGACCTGATCCTAACAGCCCTCCTCTGCCTGTGTGTACACCCCTTACGCACACACATCTCCTTTATTTTCAGATCCTACGGACCGGTCCCTGGGTGGCACCGATGGTTCAATGTTCTACTACTAGCTGAAAGGTCAGCAGTGTAAGCCCACCCAGAGGCACTTCGGAAGAATGCCCTGGCTATCTGCTTCTGAAAGGTCATTGCCTTGAAAACCCCATGAAGTAGTTCTACTCTGTACATATGGGGTCACCCTGAGTTGAAATGGACTTGATGGGCAACTAGCAGCAACAGTGAGAAAACAGATGTCCTAGATTTTTATAATCACATTGAAAGACAGTAAAATGGCAGAACAGGCACAAGCTAGACATTTCCATTACAAATGGGAGAAATTGTAGGAAAAGAGGGGATGACAGGCACCAGGCAAGTCAGGAGAACACATTACATTCACCCTGAAAGCTTTGATAAGTAATCCTCTGTTTTCTGAAACCATTCACACAATGGCCCTGCCCTCCAGACTCTAAGTATTGGCCACACTCCGGATTCTGAGTGGAGGCCTCTTGGCCCTGGGCTTCAACTCTGCTCCGTCGGCGTTAGGTGCACCATTCTCCTGGTCCACCTAAGCGGCAACTCCACCCTTAGAAACATCAGAGGCAATGGCTCCCCGCTTTGAAACCCCTGAGGTCATGGCCATACCTTTTGAGACTAAGGCAGCTCGGCTTCTTGTGTTGTCTCTTCAGCTTCTGCTTCCTAGTTTCTTGGCCTCTTGGCTCCTTGGGCCTCATGCCTGCATCTGCCCTGATGAGGCAAGTGTTCCAAAGCTCTGTAGCTACACTGATAAGTGCCTGGAGGCACCCCACTCCGCCCGGAAGCCTCCTGCACACAGGTACGCAGCTCTCTCGCTCAGTGGGTTGGCTCCAGCGCGGCTCGTGCTGGTCTCCTAGCTCTGCTGCTGCTGGTTCTCTGCTGCGCTGGTCCTCTGCCGCTGTCGCAACCCTACCCATTCATAGTTTCAAAACTGCTTCCACATTGTGGGTATCTGTTAGAGCAGCACCCCACTCTCTTGGTACCAAATTCTGTCTTAGTCATCTAGTGCTGCCATAACAGAAAAACCACAAGTGGATGGCTTTAACAAAGAGAAATTTATTTTCTCACAGTCCAGTAGGTTACAAGTCCAAATTCAGGGCATCGGTTCTAGGGGAAGGCTTTCACTGTCAGCTCTAGGTCTTTGTCCTCAACCTTCCCCTGGTTGAGGAACTTCTCAGGTGCCGGGACCCTGGGCCCAAAGGACATGCTCTGCTCCTGGTGCTGCTATCTTGGTGGTATGAGGTCCCCAACTCTCTGCTTGCTTCCCTTTCATCTCTTGAGAGATAAAGGGAAACTCCCTTTACATTGGATCAGGGAGGTGACCTGCGCAAGGGTGGTGTTACAATCCCGCCCTGAAATTACAATCACAAAATGGAGGACAACCACACATGGCCTAACCAAGTTGATACACAGATTTTGGGCGGGGGGCATAATTCAATCCATGACATGTGGGTCTTCCACAGGCCCTGGTCTTACACATCAACACCAGATGGCAGGCCAGTTCCAGAGAAGGCTGACCCGTGGCCTGGCGGCTGACACCAAGCTTCACGGAAGAACCTGGTCTCAAAGCCAAGACTCATTCCATAGTGGTTTGAGGGTCACAGAATGTTAGTGCTGAAATTGATAAACCCATCGTTTTAGAGGCAGGGAAACTGAGTCAACAGAAGTTCAGGAGATGCTGACAAGCAATCAGTCTAGAGTCACAGAGCTTGTTAGTGGTCAAGGCAGAAATAGTGTCCAGCAGTGACTAAGAGTCTGGTGCTATTTTAATTCACGGTAGAAAGTCTATGGGGAGTTACTTGATTCCCTCAATCCCTCCTTCTTCTTGCCCCGCTCTCTGGCTGGGTGCTGCTACCACGTGTGTTAATGGCTGACTGAGAGGCAGAGCTTGCTTAGTGGGGAAAATCACGTAGGGTCATGAGTTGCTTAATGTCTACGATACGTTCTGTGAAACTGGATGTTATGTGATTTGGACGTTGAGTGAACACCATATTACATACTTAGCAAAGCTATATGGGACACCTTTTGTTTCCCTTCCAAATCTATCCTTCTCCTTTGCCTTTTGCTGCTGCTATCACTAGCACTGGTTTTGCTGCGTTTGGGAGCCATGATGCACTTTACGGTAATATTTTTGAAAGAAAATTAAACAGAGATAACATTATGACCCTCAAGAGACGCGCGATACACGAGATTGGACGCTGCTACCTATAAGTCGAGGCATATATTATTATACGGTAAACTTTTCATTTGTAAGGGGGGAAGTTCATGTTAAAATAACGATTAAAGTACGGTACATATACACATAAGCCAGTAACATAGGCATTTATTATGACTAGCAAGACATATGTGTTACAGGTTATATATGGACTGTACCGTTATTTGCCTGGTAACGCAATCACTTTGTATATAAGAGACATGAGATACACGCGTGTTCAGGAAGCTGTTGCGTTTGCTACGTCCAATTATGTCCACTGCATCCTGTTTTCTGATCAGGATTTCTGAACACTATCATAACCTCGTGGCATCACGGACGTATACGTGGTCGGACGTTGCCGGAATGGATGTTATGCAGCACGTGACTGTACTCTGGAGTCAGCCTGCCTGGGTCTACTCCCTGCCCTTGGACAAGTTACTAACCCATAAAATGGACATGTAGAAACTGTCCTCACAGGATTGTAGAAGGAGAAAATGAGTTAAGGAATGTACGCGAAACAGTACTGGGTACAAGACAGGCACTCTGTCCGCTATTATTACTGTGCTAATATTACTACCAGGGTTTACAGTGACTCCTAGAGCCTCCCCTCTCCCTTCCTTTTTCAGGTAAAAAGCCTCCTTTTCGCTGTCATTCAAGATTTTTACACTTAAATGGAGCCAAGGAGTTGTCTCTGCTACTTTCAGCTCTCTGGACAGACGGACTGGACTTGAGGACTATGCTACAAGCAGTTATATTACCAAGATATCAGGCTAAGTGAACCACAAGTTGGAAGTGTTTGACCCATGAGCTCTGTCCTCCCTGCCCATTTGGACACCCTGAGTGCCACAGGGTCCACCTCAATGCCACGGTTACCATGTGCTCTGTTCCTATTTGGTCAAATGGTATATATAACGCCAAGGCCACCTGGTCTGGTAGAAAGAGTCAGGCTTTGGAATCTTTGCCAGCTGTGTGACTCAGCAAATCACTTGCATTCCTTTATCCAATAATTATTCAACACCTGTAGGTGCCAAGATCTGGGTAGTAGTAATAGCATAAAGCCTACTACAGAGTAAGGAAGTCAGGCGCTTCACATGACTTCCCTCATTTAATCCACACAGCAACCCTCTGGAGTAACTTTTATCATCACCATTTTGCAGTTGGGGAAATGGAGGCACAGTGAGTTAAATAACTTAGTTCAAGCTTTTAACCACTGTGCTATATAGTCTCAACATTGCACCTCAAATCGTTTAACTTTTCTGTGCCTCAGTTTTTTCATTCATAGTACAGGGATAATATTTATTTTCTAAAACCCATGTAGTGAGACAGTATGCTCTACAAATGGGAACTACTATTATATTTAATAACTGAAGAAACAGTAATTTAGCAGACTATAAAACTGCACTAGGGGAATAAAAAAAACAAAACTGCACTAGGGGAATAGTGATGTACAATGGTGAAGAGCCCACTGTTGAAAGATACGTAAGCTCCAGCCCTGTCTGCTTGCTCGTGTTAGGGATGTAGTGTTACCTAGACCACCACCAGCCAGCCCCCTGCCAAGCACAGGCCTCTGGGCACGAGTTGTTGTTAGCTGCTGTCCAGTTGGCTCCAACTCACGGTGACCTTACGTGTAACAGAATGAAACACCGCACACTCCTGCACCATCTTCAGGATTGTTGGTGTGTTCGGGCCCACTGCTGTGGCTGTTGTGTAATCCATCTCACTGAGGGTTTCCCCGTTTTCACTGACCCTCTACTTTACCAAACATGATGTCCTTGTCTAGAGACTGGTCTTTCCTGATGACATATCCAAAGTAAACGAGCTGAAGTCTGGCCGTCATCCTCGTTTCTAAGGAGCATTCTGGCTGTACGTCCTCCAAGACTGATCTGTTCACTCTCCCGGCAGTCCACGGTATAACCAGTATTCTTCGCTAACACCACAGTCTGAGTGCCTTCAATTCTCCGCTCTGCCTTTTTTCATTGTCCCGTTTTTGCATGCATATGAGGTGACTAAACCCATTGCTGTTGAGTTGATCCCGACTCATAGTGACCCTATAGGCTCCCTATAGGACAGAGCAGAACCTGGAGTGGCTGGTGCATTCGAACTGCTGACCTTTTGGTTAACAGCCATAGCTCTTAACCACTATGGCCACCAGGGCTCCATGAAGTGATCAGGTTCTGGTAAAAGTACCAGATGCCTCAATGCAAATCCACCCCTGGTTCTGCAAACAGAGACTCCCAGGAGCTGGCCTCTGACGCTGGGCCACCAGGGAGTGGCATCTTCAGGGTGGCACAGGCTGATCAGTACAAGGCCTTTCTAACTATTGTTCGCTCACATGGCAACTTGGTTGCTTTCAAAGGGAGACAGATATCCCAGAAAGAACATAGAGATGGGAGCTAATCCTATTTACTCAGATGGTTTAAACCTCCAGTTCCCAAAGTATGCTGCTTTTACCTCAATTAAGTCTAAGAAATCATGGAAGAAAGCTGATGGATTACAGAAGTTGACTTTAAGGGCCAGTCAAGGTCAGCAAACACTTTGTGAGCACCTGCCCCCAGCCAGGCACAGTGATGGAGGCTCAGGGTGCAAAGGTGAACAAGGCTTGGGGTCCCTGCACCTGAGGAATTTACCACCTAGAGTGAGAGACAAGCAAAATCCCGTACTTCCTCCTTCACCAGGGGTTGACAAACTACAGCCTGCTGTCTGTGTGCCTGTTTTGTTCAGCCCACGAACACAGCCACCCTCTTGTGTTTACTTATTACCTATGGTTACTCTCGTGCTACAACATCAGGGTACGTAAAATATTTACTATCCAGCCCTTTACAGTAGAAGATTGCCGACTCCTGTTCTTTGCCATCACATGGATGTATATGTACTTTGCACCAGGATATATACACACATGTACATACACACCTAGGAGTCCCTGAGTGTGCAAATGTCAAGTGTGCTACCACTAGCCTAAACGTTGGCGGTTTGAACCCACCCAGAGGCGCCCCGGAAAACAGGCCTGGTGATCTCCTTCCGAAAATCCTATGGAGCAGTTCCACCGCACACATGGGGTCGCCATGAGTCTGAGTCGGCTAGATGACAACTAACAGCAACAACTACCACCTACATACACACGCACTCATATTTTTGTTCCTTGCATTTTTCAAGTCAGTCAGGTTATTAACACATTGAGCCAGGGAAGGCAATAGGACAGACGAGCCTACTCCTTCCGTGAACCATCAGGCTGACTGCTCCCTACATCTGCTGAATACTGTCTTTATAGAGTCAAGGGGATCCTTAAGCGGCTGTCTCCGCTCCCATGCCAGGTTAGCGTAGCTGTTCTGTTCAGCAAGCATGGCGGCCTTTCGCATTTAGCCACTAGAGGGAGCCAAGCACTACTTACGGCAGATTAAGGAGCTAGAACCAGCCCGCTGGCTGTTTGTCCATCTGGGTTAATTCCTACACTTACAAAAACCCAAAAACCCCACTCTTTCCAAAGGTGGCGGGATGTAGAAGAATAAACTCGACTCTCACCCATTAGAACCAGACGTTGCCAGGGGAACAGATCTGACGAGAAATACAGTCAGCTGGATGAGATAAGGATGAATTAATAGACTTTGAAGGACACATTTAATTCACAAGTGCCCCTGAGAAGTTTTAACCCATTTACTGATGTGTATTTATAAGAGGGATTAGACCGCTGACCAAAAAAAAAAAAACCAGTATACATTGACCAATACACAGCAAAAGGGCCTCTAACTTTGTCACTCTCTCCAAGCACTTGGCCTCTTTGGGCCTCTGCTTCCCAGTCTGGGAAATGGGGAGAGTGTGGTTAGATTATCAGTTCTCAAGTGGGAGTGGGGGGCCTGTGCCTAGGAGAAGCATATCAGAATCACCTGAGAGGATTTCAGACTACTTGGTCATCTTCCAACTGTTAAACACATCATGGGGGTGGTGTTTCCCTCTGGCCCGCCCCAACCCCTTTCTCAAGCATCACGTAGGAGCCCCATGGGTGCTCCAGGGTAGAACAAAGGTGTTGCCAGACCCTTGTGACTTAACTTTGCTTTTGCTTAGGACTACAGTCTGACCATCTATGATCAACTAAAGACCTGCACTGAGGCAATACCACAGGACCTGGATACTCCCAGCAGACAATGGGAGGGAAACCTGCACATTGGGCCAACCACGTGTCAAAAAAAAAAAAAACGAAACCCAGTGCCGTCGAGTCGATGCCGACTCATAGCGATCCTATAGGACAGAGTAGAACTGCCCCATAGAGTTTCCAAGGAGCGCCTGGTGATTTGAAATGCTGACCCTTCGGTTAGCAGCCGTAGCACTTAACCATTACGCCTCCAGGGTTTCCAACCACGTGTAGAGGTTTCAAAATATGTACATAAAGTCTTTGACACTCTTCCCTTCAAAAGGTGGAATTCAATTCCTTTCCTCTTATAGGTGGGCTGGACTTACTGAATTCTGCTCAACAGAAGGTGGTAGAAAATGATACTATGTAACTTAGGAGGCTAGATCATAAAAAGGATACAGCTTCCCCTTGGCTGTGTTGATCCTGGATCACTCATCTGGGGGAAGCTAGCAGCCATGTTTTCAGGACACTCGAGCCATCCTGTGGAGAAGAACTGAGGCCTCCCACCAACAGCCAGCACTAACTTTCCAGCCATGTGAGTAAAGCACCTTGGAAGTATATCCTCCAGCCTCAGTCAAGCCTTAAATGACTGCAGCTCTGGCTGACTTCTGACTGAGCCTCTTGAAAACACCTGAGCTAGAACTACCTAGCCAAGTTGACCTTGAGTTCCTGACCCCCAGAAATTGCAAGAGATGATATTTATTACTATTTTAAGTTACTAACTTTTGGGGTAAATTATTGCACAGCAATAGATAACTAGTACACTAAGTTCCACGCAGTTTTAGCTTGTATGCCAGGCAGTGTAGTAGAAAGGACAGGAAACCTGGGTTTATCGCTAGCACTCTGTATGATCACAGGTAATTTATTTTCCCTCGGAGCTTCAGTTTGTACCTCCACAAGATGGGCACAGCACCATCCAGATGGCTGTGAGGCCTGAAAGTGTTTCATGATCTTCAAAGATTTAGGTAAACGGCGGAGATTACTGTTCTCATATTGTTTTTTTCTTCCAGGAAGCATGACTTAATTCTTGGCGTGCCTGGCATCTTGGCAGTAAGGGTCCTGGAGTACTTAAAGTCAATGAAAGAAAGGGTGGTCTGTGCCCATAATTAGAACCACTGGACTCAGGGTGCTGAGGAACCTTTAAAGCAGGAGTTGGCCAGCTTTTCTGTAAAGGGCCAAATACTGGGTATTTTCGGGTGTGGAGTTGGTGTTGTCTGTCAAAACTACTCAACTTTGCCACTGTGGCAAGAAAGCAGCCACAGGCAGGATGTAAACGAATGGGAGTAGCCATGTTCCAAAAACACTTCGCAAAATTACCCAGCAGGCTGGATTTGTCTGGAGGGCCACTGTCTGCAGACCCTTGCTTGAGAGTCTTGCTTCTCAAAGTGTGTGGTCCCCAGACCAGCGGGATCAGCATCACTTAGGCCTTGTTAGAAATGCAGAGTCTCAGGCCCCACCCTAGTCCTACTGAAACAGTATTTCTGGAGATGGGACCCAGCGATGGGTTTTAACAAGCCCTCCGTGCAGCTCAAGTTTGAGAACCCTTCTCTTCCTTCCTTCTTTTCCACTGGAGGCTGCGTACCCACGTACTTAGGAAGGATCTTGGATGCCAATGGCCTGATCAAAGGCCTTCTTATAGAACACAATATTCTCGATGGATTAGTGAAAAATATTTGATTCTGGTCCCAGATCACCAATAAGCAAAGTAGCGGCCAGTCCTGGCCAAATAACTTAGTCTTAACATAAAACAAACAGCATGACAACCACACTATCAAAATGAAAGGGCTGGATTCCGTGATACCCCAGGCGGCCTCTGTGAGTTCAGGCTTGGGTGGAGCCACTTGTTGTCAATGCCAATCATGTTCTCTGCTCTACTGGCTTCTTTTAACATTTTGAATGCTGGTTTCCCTCCAATCTGTGGGTATTAAAGGCAAAGGAGAAGGAAAAAGGATACCTTTTTTAAGGAACAGGCAGGAAAAGAAAGATTAAAGGCTTATAGGAAAGAGAATGAGAAAGGAACAAGGCGGGGACAAGAGTCAATATAAAATATCTTCCATCTCTACTTGGGAGAGAAACACTTGATCCCACGATGGCAGTAACTGTCTCGTCTCTAACGAGACATTAGTATCTGCACAGGATGTTACCCGGACGTCATACACACATCCATTTAGCCACATGACGGCCTTATGACATTGACATTAAAATCCGCGTTGTAGAAAGGGAGACTAAATCTCAGACCAACGAAGGGCCATGTCTGAAGCCATGTTCTACCGAGATGGCTGAGCCATGGCTTAAAGTCAGGTTCAAAGGCTCCTTTCTGCTACAGAACCCTGGTCTCCCAGCACTACCTACAGGTCCACAGTTCCATTTGAGGTCAAGGTAAAACCATATAAGTACAAAGCTTACTTATCAGGTCCCCTGAAGGGATAGTTCAGACGATCATCCTGGGACACACCCCCCTCCACACCTTTAGAGCGCCCAGAGGTGGGACGTCAAACAAACAGTGTTGAGACACTGTTGTAAACTCATGTAGATAATCCCACGACTGGGGATCAAAAGTCACAGAGCCCTCCTTTAATCTTGAAAGATCTGAAATAAAGAACAAACCGCAGGGATTAGGAAATGCTTCCCTCCACCAAGGACACCCCCTGCTTGCCCCACAGCTGCCAGGTGTGACAAGCCGCACCTTCAGGTGGAGAATGGCTGCACGCGAGGCGGGAGGCTCTCCAGCCTTCTGTCTGGCTGCTGTTCCCTAGAGTCTGTTGTTCCTTCAGTTCGCTCCGCTCCTGATGCCTACCTGCCTCAAGGGCAAGAAAAGAGACAGCACTTCCTGTGTGAGTGATGGAGAGTTCTGATCTCTCACCTTGCAGGTCTCCCTGTTTCCATGGAGCTGAAAAGGCCCCTGAAGCTGAGATGGACAATGTTCTCTTGTGAGCCATAAGGCCTTCATGGGCTAATTTTCAGCTGCAGGTTGCCAGGCCTTTCTTCCTCATCTTAGTCTGGGAACTCTGCTGAAACCTGTCCACCACGGGTAACCCTGCTGGTATTTGATATACTGGTGACAGAGCTTCTGGTATCAAAGCAACCCTTAAGCCACCAGTGCAACACACTGACAGATGAGTGGTGCTTACTGGTAATAGGCTCCCTGGTTAATGTGCTACAAAGAGAATCACATGGAGAAAGAGACCAATTTGCTGTATTACTGAAACCTGTCAAGGCAGCTTTCCCTGTCAATATATTCCACACTTCAGTCCTTTTGACCAGCCATATAAAAAATGAAATTTCTACCTACATTCAGGACTAGGAGAGCCCAGCCAAAAACCCAAACCCATCACTGTCAAGTGGATTCTGACTCCTAGTGACCTTATAGGACAGAGTAGAACTGCCCTACAGGGTTTCCAAGGAACGGCTGGTGGATTTGAACTACCGACCTTTTGGTTAGCAGCCGAGCTCTTAACCACGGAGCCACAGCTTATACAATTGGGCAGATGGGAGTGGAACCCTCCATTCAGCTTCCAAATGCCCCTTGTCTGCCGAATCCACTATTTTTCTGCTAAGAAAAATGCAAGGGCATACTCTCCACAATTTGCTCTTCGGAGTCTCAAATTCAAACTTTGTTCTAGGAGGTTAAAAACCCAACCTTCAGGCAATTAAAGTAGAAAACTTGCTCAAGAATAAACTTTTTGGGGAGGGGCAGATAATGAATTCTAAAATCAGCCAGCAGTTATTCTTCAGACACAAATGGTTAACTTAAACACCATCACCCAGAAGCAACTAGAAATAACCACATTCTCTCTTTTATGCCTCACATAGCTTCAACAGGAGGCCCCGAGAAATTGACTAGTCAAGGGTTGAGCGAGAGACACACCAAGGTGTTTGGAATTGTCCAGATTCTCAGGGTGCAGGACAGTGGGATGTTTGACCAAAGTATCCTCTCCAAGCATGCCAACCACAGACTTAGGCTGAGATGAACCAGAGTTTGAGCCCACGTAACCCTTCTCATGAGCTTCATGTTCTCACCAGCATCCGGAAGCTCAACAAGCCTTGGCTTTGCTGTGGGAAGCAACAGAGCTGCCAACATGGAGGAGCAATGGCTCAAACTCTGTCCTTCTGCCACGTTGCCCAGCTCTTCTCTGCTGGGACTTTGACTCCATGTGGTCCCCAATTATTTGGTCAAAGGCTCCTTAGGGTAGTAATTTGTAAAATTTGGGGTGCACATTCCAACATCTTAAAGAAGTTTGAAAACTTTGTTTTTTAATAATAAAAACACTATGTTTGCGATAGAAAACTTGGAAAATCCAAAAAAGCATTAAGAAAACAAGAACCAAACCATTCATCTTCTATAACTCAGATGCACAATCAACAACCATGGATGCAGCAGTCAAGTAATCAAAAGACGCATTGCATTGGGCAAATCTGCTGCAAAAGACCTCTTTAAAGTGTTAAAAAGCAAAGGTGTCACCTTGAACACTAAGATGCACCTGACCCAAGCCACGGTGTTTTCAGTTGCCTGGTATGCACGCAAAAGCTAGACAACGAATAAGGAAGACTGAAGAAGAACTGACGCCTTCGAATTATGGTGTTGGCGAAGAATATTGAACACACCACGGACTGTCAGAAGATCAGCCAGAATGCTCCTTAGAAGCAAGGATAGCGAGATTACATCTCACATACTTCGGACGTGTTATCCAGAGGGGCCAGTCCCTGGAGAAGGACATCGTGCTTGGTAAAGTGGAGGGTCAGCGAAAAAGAGGAAGACCCTCATGGAGATGGATTGACACAGTGGCTGCAACAATGGGCTCAAGCATAACAACGATTGTGAGTGTGGTGCAGGACCGGGCAGTGTCTTCGTTCTGTTTTACATAGGGTTGTTATGAGTCAGAACCGACTCAACGGCACCTAACAACAACAACAAAACTCAGGTAACACTACTGCTAATACTTGGTGAAGGTGCTTCAAATGTTTGAGTTTTTTCCACTTTAAACCATTAAGAACATATTTGTTACCTTACAGTGTTGTAAGAATTAAGGGCTGGTATTTGTTTTTTGTTTTTTTATTTGTTTTTAGTATATTTAGAGTTGTGAACCATCACCACAAAAGGAAACGCTGTATCCATTAACAGTCACTCCCCATTTCCCTTCAGCTCCACCCACCTCACCCCCCAGCCCTAGGCGGCCGTTCCTCTATTTTCTGTCTCTATAGCTTTGCCTATTCCGGACACTTCATATAACTGGAAGCACAGGCTATGTGGCCTTTTGTAACTGGCTCCTTTCACTTAGCGTGATGCTTTCAAGGTTCCTCTATGTCATAGCACATATCAGTACTTCATCTCTCGTCATGGCTGACTTACATTCCATTGTATGGATAACTACATTTTATTTATCCATTCATCTGCTGATGGACACTTGGGTTGTTTCCAATTTTTGGCTACTATGAATAGTGCCATGGACATTTTCAATTTTCTTGGGTATATGCCTTGGTGTGGAATTGCTAGGGCATGTGGTAACTAACTCTATGTAACCTTTTGAGAAGCTACTAGGCTGTACCATTTTACATACCCACCAGCAATGAGTGAGAGTTTTAATTTCTCCAAATCTTTGCCAATGCTTGTTATTCTGTCTTTGTTACTTAGCTATCCCCGTGGCTATGAAGTAGTATGTCACTATGGTTTTGATCTGCATTTCCCTGATGGCTAATGATGTTAAGTATCCCTTCACGTGCTTATTGGTTGTTAGTATGACTTCTTCGGAGAAGCGTCTATTTAGATTCTTTTTCCATTTTAAAATTAGGTTATTATTTTTTTTAATAATTGAGGTATAAGACTGTGTTTTCTTTTTTAAATGTGACGGCAATATTTTCCTTCCAGTATCTTTTAAAAATACAATTATGGTTTTAACTGTAGGTGAATACCACTAATTTAAAAGCCTTTTTCCTGTGTTATCAAGTTGCTGTAAATCAATATGTATCCTGAAAGTCTTAAAAAATCAAAACCAAACTCACTGCTGTCGGGTCGATTCCAACTCATAGTGACCCCACAGGGTTTCCAAGGCTGTAAATCTCCATGGAACCAGACTGCCACATCTTCCTCCCATGGAGCCACTGGTGGTTTGGAACCACCAACCTGGTAAGCAGCCAAGCACCTTAACCACCGTGCCACCAGGGCTTCTCTGAAAGCCTTAGAGAAGTGCTTATTCACAAAAGAAATCATAAAATTCTATCTAGGAGAATAATCACTTTCTAATTCAGTTTTTGTAAACTTGAGTCTTCTTGGATTGCAGAATCTATAGCCCATCTGTGTAACACTGTATTTTTTCATTCTTCCAGCACCTGAATGAGGGTTGCTAAGGCTACTGGACACCAGAACAGCCAAAGACGTGGCCCGGCGCAAGGCCAATACATAGAACAGACTACAGCTCCTCCCCTGAAGAATGTTCTGTGTGGCCAGGGAGATAAACCGATTGCTAACACTGCAGTGAAGCCAAGGGTAAGTGTCAGCGAAACGGAATCCCATCAAGAAATGCTCAGGGATTCATTCAGGGGGAGCAATAAATGACTCGGGGTGCTCAGAGCAGACTCACTGCCTCAAGAAGGCAAGGACCTAAGTGTGAGTGGCTACCTTCCAGGCAGGTGCCAGGCTGGGGCTTGGCACCCACCTGCTATGTGGATGGGGGCAAAAGGCCAGTGAATTGGCAGCACTTGGGATGGTAGTAAAAAAGGAAGGAGAGGACAGTTGAGGCTACGTTGTGGAGAGCTTGGAATGGCAGGCTAAGGAGTTCAGGTCTTATTTAACTGGCAGGTGATAACAGAAGCAGAGGTATTTTTGAAAAACTCTTCTGCGATCAATGCTTCAGAGTTGGCCCATCCTCACAATCCCCTTTGGAAATGGCTGTATGGAGACAACTAGTCATTGACTCGGGCACGGGCTGCTCATCAGAAAGACCTGTTCCCAAGTCATGTTGCCTACAAGGAGCCCTGGTGTGAAAATGGTTAAGCGCCTGGCTACTAACCAAAAGGTTGGCGGTTCGAACCCACCCAGTGGCTATGCGGGAGAAAGACCTGGCAATCTGCTTCCGTAAAGATTACAGCCAAGAAAACCTTATGGGGCAGTTCTACTCTGTCATATGGGTCACTATGAGTCGAAATTGACTCGAAGGCACCGAATAACAACGACATTGCCTAGAAGGCCAGAGGCTTCTACACCTCTCCTGGTTGCCTTTGATTTGTGTTGGGATCAGCACCTGCCCTCCTGAGAGAAGGTTCCCCAACTAGATACGCCGAGACAGCTTATTTCACAAGTCCCACTAAGCATCTCCCTCTTGTTTGAGGCCATTGAGTTCTATGGTTTCTGGGACCTTAGCGCCCCTCTGTTCAGGTGGGTCAAATGCACTGCCTGACATTTTACAGTCAGTCACTGGCCCCTTGGGACTTCCTCCATGAGTGTTGATTGATGAGAAAGAGCCTTGTGGAAGCACAAATAATCCTGGGGAAGGTGCGTTTATGTGCCGGACTGTGGGAAGCCGCATTACCTTGAAGCATCAATTTTATTCAAAGATATGGGGGTGAGATAGGGAGGGATCCCAGATAAATAATTATCTCCAAAGGGAAAATAAAACCGTAAATACTGTCGAGGAGATCACAGCTCAAAGGGATTCTAGAAACAAAACACACTGCAAAAAAAATTTGACCTGGGCAAATGCGTTCACACTCTGAGGTTTGGTGGAAAAACCTGATAAGCCCAGACTCATAGAAACAAGACTTGTTAATTGAGACACCTACTGTGAAATGTCCCTTCCACGAAGTCTTAAAAAAGCGAGGTCTCCTCCCCTACTCCGTGGTGGTGGTGGGGGGGGGGGCATGTATTATTCAAGGCTCAGCACAGCCTTTTATCTGAAGAACAAAGGACTGCTGAAGTTGTTGTTGAAGCTTGCCAATAACAATGCATCTTCACTACCGGAACTTTTTTTTTTTTAAGCTGAGTTACCCCTAAGAACTCCTTGGTCTATTTCACAATTTAAACAGGCATGTAATGATCCTCTGGAGAAGGCCATAAATCAGTGCTCCCATTAAAACGAGCAAGAAGCTGCTGCTAATTGAGCTGAAATTTTAAATGGTTCATCAAGCTCCCTCCTGAGCAAGACCATGGTAGAAGACCCCTGCCTCCTTTTCCTTAGAGGAGCTAAACAGTAATCGCTCCCTAAATGAGGAAAACGAGAGGTTCTCAGAGAAGCCTGACATGCCCACAAAGAGCCAACAGACCTGAGATGACTACTGTATTTTACGCAAATAATGTGCACCTTCTATGTTTGTGTGTCGACCTTGTCCTCCCCTGAGAGGTATTTTCATAAGCGCACTATGCTAATTTTTTTTGCAGAAACGTGAAAAAAAGCTATAGCAGCGCTTACGAAAATACCTTGTGGGGAGGGTGCAGTTGGCAAGCAAACATAGAAGGTGTGCTTTGTTTGGGTAAAATACAGCATATAAACCTGTGGTTGCCCATTGTAGGCAGCAGACTCTTGTCTACAGAAGTATCTACAATATTTATGCTGTTGTTGTTACTGTCAAGTCAATTCCGACTCATGGTGACCCCACGTGTGAGGAGTAGAACTGCACCGTAGGGTTTTCAAGGCTGTGACCTTTCCACAGCAGATTACCAGGTCTATCTTCCAAGGCACCTCTGGGAGGGTTTGAACCACCAACTTTTTTTTGGCTAGCAGTCAAGCACTTGACCCTTTGTACTACCCAGGGATTCCACAATATGCCAAACCTGTTTTCTCTTTCGAAAGGAAAGGCCCAGAGAATGTTTTTCTCAAAGGATAACTTAAAGCATGTTTAGATGGAATGGGTTTTCAGAATTCACCAGGTACAGCTACCGACTAGAAAAATGTTTTCAGGTTATAAGTAAACAGCTTCAGAGCTGGACTCCTGAGAGTTCACTCTGTAGCTCTTAAGTAAATAGGGCAAATAGGCCATATTGCAAACTACTGGTGAAATCAGAAGTCTGAGAATTGTGAAATAGGTAGAAGTGAAGGGAGGAACCTTAACAGAAAAATAAAACCAGCTGACTTGACTAGCTAGCTGGAGAAACCCAGGGGCTGGCGTATCAAAGTCGAAGCTTACCAGCAATCCTCAGAACTCCCTTCAACCGTTTCAAAGCTGCTGCTTTTGCCCAGCTTTTTACAGGGCTGTTAGCAATTGGCAAAAATGATCAGTCTTGGCCTTGCCTACAGCATCTCAGAGCGGAGGAAAAAGAGCGAGCTAGCATTCCTCGAGTACCTATCACGGGCTTCCTAAGCACAATCGCAATCTGCAGCAACTCGATGGTGTCTGTAATTTTATCCACAGTTTTAAAACAGGGAAACAGGCTAAGTTGCCAACTTGCCCAAAGCCACACAGCCACTGGCAACAGGCATGGGCAGGATCGACACCTAATTTCCTAACCTCCAGAGGCTGGACTGGCTTATGGGTCCTTGGCCACTCCTTTGAGTTATGCTCAAAAAGCCACAAACGGGTATGGTGGTTCTGGCTCTCTGCATAACAGACGCTCTCTGGGATGGCTTGAGCAGGAAGGGGGCTGTTCCTAAGCTCTGCAGGAGTCTCCTGGGCTCCAAGGAAAACCTGCGTGACTCAATTTCTGGTTCAGGAACAACAGGGAAATATTTATGTGCAATGACATAAAATTTGTGATTCGAGAGCCAAAGCATGGCCAGGCTGGCATTAATTTAATAAATAAGCAAGCAAGCAAATAAGTCTGCCTGTCTGCCCACCTGCCTACTTACCTACCTACCGAGAGGCTGAAAGAGGGTAAGCAAGGTGGTCATCATTGTAAGGAGTCCCCTAGTGATGCAACAGTTAACACACTCACCTGCTAACCAAAAGTTTGGAGGTTTGAGTCCACCCAGAGGCACCTCAGGAGAAAGGCCTGATGATCTACTTCTAAAAAATCAGCCACTGAAAACCCTTTGAAGGCGCAGGTCTAGTCTGACATACGTGAGATCAGAATCGACTGGATGCCAATTGTTTTTTATCATTGTGGACGGCCTAAAATGGGGATGGAGAGTTGGAGGAAAATGTGGAAATGGTTGTCTCACCACCACTGAGGGGCCCACCACTGGCAACAACAACTGAAGCAGCTGGCTCCCTAAAGCCCACAACTGCATCTCAAGGGAACGAACCAAGGACAGGAAGCCCAACACATGGAGCAGCGTATAGAAAGCTACCAGAAGCAGCTCACCACAGTCACCCAGCTGTCCCACTTCTGCCACCCCAGCCAGGTGGCCTCAGGAGCTCAGCAGCTGCCATATGTGCCATCAGAGGACACACTCCCAACCTTGCCAGTCAAGCATTTGAAAATCTTTTCCTTTGGCTTCAGCATCCTGTCATTCACCAACAGACATGCTGAGCCTCCCTGCCTCCTGTTTGTAGCAAGGTCTGATTACAGGACTGGCACCTAGGCCAAAGTCTGTGGTAAGAGCCCACGAAGTTCTCCATGAGGTCCAGCCCCATCCAGCCCCTAAAACATCCTCTTCGGAGAAGCCCGCACCAAGATCTACCAAGATGCCGTGGGGAACGCAAGAAGTCCCGTTGTGCTGTCTCCATCTCTGGGTTTCTCTGTATCCCAGGTCACAAGGAAGTAAATGTCAGAGGTCCATCCACTTAGACAGGGACTATAGCAACTCAGTCTCAAGTCCAAATTCCCAGGAAACACGATGATTGGCCTAGCTGGGTCAGGAGCCCAGCCCTGGACCAACCAACTGTAGCCACGTGCAGGGAATCACATTAAGTGAACATGACCATTCCCACTGCCACCATATGTAAAGAGAAACCAGTTGTCATCAAGTTGATTCCGACTCATGGCGATCCCATCTGTGTCAAAGTAGAACCGTGCTCCAAAGGGTTTTCAGTGGCTGATTTTTTGGAAGTAGATTGTCAGGCCTTTCTCTCAAGGCATGTTGGGTGGACTCAGACCTCCACCAAGATTAGCAGTCAAGAGTGTTAACTGTTTGCACCACCCAGAAACTCCAGATATGTAGAGAGAAGGGCTGGCAATTCCCAGGAACAGGGTGAGCAAGTAACTCAACAGGCCTCCATGACAACAGCAGCATTAAGTGGACCAGCCAGGAAGCTCCCTCGGGTACAAATCCACAAGGCGGTTAATATCTCACAGGGAAAAAAAGGTTAAACTTGGTGTCACACAACTTCTCCCATTAGAAGCAAAATGTAAATTGGTTCCATGCCTGCTTCTCGCTGAATTTGAGTGCTTAATGAGAGATAAACACACCGCTAGAGAATCTGTTTGAAAGGTTACCAAATAATTATCTTCCTGGGGCTATCTGCTCCAAGGAGAAAAACAACAAAAAAATAAACAAACATGCCATCTCATTAATATACAGCGACTACCCCGTCAGAATAATCCTGAATTGGACTACTTGCTAACTTGTGTTCTTGAAACCCTAGCTGCACAGCTCTGATACCTGTGGTTTTCCTCCCAAACACACATTAGGCTCAAACTCTAAGTACGACCAATAAATACCTCTTCCAGGACTTCTGGCTCCCATGGGAAAGGGGTTCCATCATTTGCACTGAGGTTGGCAAACTTCTTCCGTGAACGGCTGTCGTTGTATGCCACTGAGTCGATTCCAACTCATAGTGACCCCATGTGACAGATGAGAACTGCCCCATAGGGTTTCCTAGGCTGTATTCTTTACGGGAGCAGAGAGCCAGGTCTTTTCTCCCACAGACTGGCTGGTGGGTTTGAACCACTGACCTTTTAGTTAGCAGCCAAGTGCTTAACCATTACACCACCAGGGTTCCTTGTAACTGGTTTACCCGTTGCTGTCCGGTAGATTCTGACTCACTGCAACCCTATAGGAAAGATTACAGGGTTTCCTACGCTGTAATCTTTATGGAAGCAGATTGCCAAGTCTTTTCTCCCGCAGAGTGGCTGGTGGGTTCAAACTGCTGACCTTTCGGTTAGCAGCCAAGCACTTAACCGTGGTGCCACTAGAGCTCCTTTGTAAACGGCTAGATAGTAAATCTTTAGGTCTTGCAGGACAGTTTCAACTATTCCACTCTGTTGTTGAAGGCTGACAGCAGCCAACATGTAAACAAATGGGCATGGCTGTGTTTGAACAAAAATCAGGTGCCAGGCTAGATCTGGCCCTCAGGTTGTAGTTTGCTAAACTCTAGTTCGCCGATTACAGCTATAATTTCTCTTCTTATCAGATGGAGTTTGGGATGATACAGTAGGGGCTTCCCACCTGGGGGGACCCATCCCTCTTCACCATAAAATTTCACGGAAAAAAAATCTGGATCTCCTTCCTCTTTCCCTTCAAGAGGTTCCACAGAGGTAGCTGCCGTGGATTTAATTCACACACATTGGCATGTGCGCACCGCACACCCGCATGTTCATTATCTGTGTGTTCTTCCCTCTTCGCCAAACAATTTTCCCTATTCAGCAGTTTTTCAAGGGAACGAGCTGGCTTATGACCCGAGCCTCATGTAGGTCCCCGGTGTTGTTAAACAGTGCCACATTTCCCTGGGAAACAATGCCAGGGCAGCTGTATCGCTGGTGGGAAAGTACACCACTGACTTGAGAGTTATTTTTAATCACAGTCTTCCTGTTGGGTCATATAAATAAAAGGGCCTGTCTTCACATTGTGTTTGGAACACCAAAGCAATTTCTGACACGAGAAAACTCCAGAAAAGGAAAGTCATGGATTGCTGCCCCCAGAAGAACAAAGATGGTCTACAGTGCATTTTGGGGATGGGGTAGAGAAGGAAGGAAGTTGTTATTTTCTAAAGGAGCAGCTGTCATAACCCCAAATGAAGAACAGGAGTAAAGTGAGATCACTGGCTCAAATTAAGTCACTGCTGCTTTACAGGTGGGTTTTTGTTGTTGTTTTTGAGAGAAACTTAAGCTTACACAGAGCTTCAGAGGAAGCCACTTCTTCCTCCCCTCATCTTTCTTAGCCCCTGACCCTCTGCTGCACCCTCCCCCCCCCACACACATACACATACACACACGCACCCACGCACGTATGCACACACATGCCAGGAAAAAATGCCAACGAGGAGATACAGGTACATCCTGAGGCATCATGTGTAAAATCAAATCCTACGTTTTTATTTTTATGACAGTCTTTTTCAGATAGAATTCACCCATTTAAAGTATATGATGCAATGGTTTTTACTATGTTTGCAGACTCATGCAACCATCACCACAGCCAATTTTAAAACATTTTAATCTCCCTAAAAAAGAATGCTGTATGCATCTGTGGTCACCCCCCACACCCCCCTCACTCTCAAAAAACCCAAAATTAAACCTGTTGCCATTGAGTCGATTCTGACTCGTAGCAACCCTACACGACAGAGTAGAACTGCCCACAGGACATCTACGGAGTGCCTGGTAGATTCGAACCACTGACCTTTTGGTTAGCAGCTGAGCTCTTAACTGGTGTGCCACCATGATCTCCCCTTCACCCTTAGCCCCTGGCAATCACGAATCTACTTTCTGTCTCTACGGATTTGCTTATTCTTGGCATTTCACATGAATAGAATCCTATGTGGTTTTCTGCATCCGGCTTCTTTCGGTCAGTATTACATTTTCAAGGTCCATCCACGTTGTAGCGCGTTTATCAGTACTTCATGCCTTTTTACGGCTAAATAACATTCCGTGGTATGGGTAGGGAACACATTTCGTTCATGCATTCCATCAGTCAATGGAAATTTGGGGTTGTTTCCACTTTTCAGCGATTATGAAAAATGCTGCCATAAACATCCATGTACAAGTTTTCCTATGGACGTACGTCATCATGTCTCTTCAAATGCTATTTTAACTGCACAAGGGAAGCTTGATAAGGAGCTGAGGGAGCAGCCCAGTCTAGGATCAGTGTAGAGTTTTAGAAAACGGAACCCCTCGGTGTCCAATCTGAAGGAGCAGGGACTTTTTCCCAGAGTCCCTCTCCTACACACACAGCTGCTCTGGGCAGAGCATACCTGCCTGAGGAGACACAGAAGGGCCTCAACCTTCCAGTTCAAGTTCTGTACGACGGCAACCCCCAACGGGCCTTTTATGCTAAGCCTTCTGACATCGGCTGGCAAACCAGTATTTCAACCCAGAGTTGTTTTTCAAAGGTTGTTTTGACAGCTCGGCCATGCCTGCCTTCACAGTTTGCACAAGTACCTGAGTACTTTGTTGCTATTTTGCCTTATTACTCTATTACAGTGAGTGGAAAATGGAAAAGTGGAACCGCTGAGGCTGGTGATACGATCGTGAACCATGTGTTCACAGAAGAAAGTCACCGGACTGTTCAGATGAGAAGAATAAACTTCACATGTAGGAAATGCTAGCACTCTCCAAAGAGCCTCTAAAAAGCAAGACGAAGTGATGAATGACGTGGACAAACCTTCTAAAGGATGGACCGAGGATTGGTGTTGTTGTTAGGTGCTGTCAAGTTGGCTCCGACTCATAGCAACCCTATGTACAACAGAATGAGACACTGCCCGGTCCTGCACCATCCTCACAATCACCGTTACGCTTGAGCCCACTGTTGCAGCCACTGTGTCAATCCATCTCATCGAGGGTCTTCCTTCTTCTTGCTGACCCTCTACCTTACCAAGCATGATGTCCTTCTCCAGGGACTGATCCCTCCTGATAACGTGCCCAAAGTATGTGAGATGTAGTCTCCCCATCCTTGCTTCTAAGGAGCACTCTGGCTGTATTTCTTCCAAGACAGACTTGTTCGTTCTTCTGGCAGTCCACGGTATATTCAATATTCTTCACCAACACTACAATTCAAAGGCATCAATTCCTCTTCGGTCTTCCTTACTCACTGTCCAGCTTTCAAATGCACACGAGGTGACTGAAAATACCAGGGCTTGGGTCAGGTGCACCTTAGTCCTCAAAGTGACATCTTTGCTTTTTAACACCACAAAGAGGTCTTTTGAAGCAGGACTGAGGATTAGTATTTAAAAAAAAAAATCCATTAGGGTCAATTTTTAAGAGCGATAGTATTGTGGTTGTGTGTATGTGTGTGTATTATGTGAGAGAAGCTTAATCTAATACAAAACATTTATATTTTAAAATGTAATATTTTCTAAAATATAGGAGAAGAAAACTCTTATCTGTTAAGAGAGACGGACTGAAATACTGACAGATGAAGTGATAAGTCCCCTAGGACTGTCTTCAAATCCTCCTGGATGGAGAATGGACAGAGGAATAGATGAAACAAGACTGACTACAAATTAATAATTTCTGAAGCTGGGTGATGGACAGATAGGAGTTTATTATGTCCTCTCTATTTTCATGTCAGTTTGAAATTTCCCATAATAAAAGAAAAATAAAACCGTACATTTCTGAGATCCAAGCACAGTCCCCAGCTGGCACAAATAGTTAAGCATTCGACTACTACTCGAAAGGCTGGTGGTTCAGACCCACTTAGAGGTACCTTGGAAGACAGGCATGGCAATCTGCTTCCAAAAGGTCACAAACTTGAAAACCCCATGGAGCAATTCTACTCTGTGCACATGGGGTGCCATGAGTTGGGATCGACTTGATGGCAAGCAACAACAACAAAAACAACATACAGTATTCCCGAGTACTATGGTAGCTCTAAACCAGTTAGGGAAGGATTACCCAATGAGCAAGGTAAGCATGTACTTAGGGCATCGACCAAACAGGGGCACCAGTTGTCCAAAGCAAAGACCAACAGATGTTAAGCAGGACACATGGAAAAGCAAACAACAATGATTCAAGAAAGACTCAATTCATTATCCTCATTTGTATGGAAGCAGATATTGTTTGGCAGCTTAATTGTAACAAGATCACTGAAGAATTTGTAAGAGATGGCACAGTGGTTAAATCACTCGGCTGCTAACTGAAAGGTCGGCAGTTCAAATCCACCAGCTGCTCCATGGGAGAAAGACGTGGCGGTCTGCTTCTGTAAAGATTTACGGCCTCGGAAACCCTACGGGGCAGCTCTACTCTGTCCTATACGGTTGCTATGAGTCAGAACTAACTCGATGGCAACAGGTTTTGGTTTGGTTTGGTTTTTAATTATAACATGTTAGAGATGAGAGATCTATCTGGAAATATAGTAATTTGCTGTAATATTTGTTTTCTGATCATAACATTTTCTTTTATGACACCTTTTTTATTTGTTCATTTATACTCACAGCATTTATTATAAAACGAGACATCAAAATTGAAGTATGAACTGTTTAAACAAAATTGGTAAAAGTCATATTTTCGTTGTGGGAGATCAACAGAATTTTACAATGATTGTTTAAACAACTAAGTTCACTGTCATAGTTATCTAGCGCTGCTACAACTGAAATACCACAAGTCGATGGCTTTAACAAAGAGAAATTTATTTCCTCACAGTAAAGTAGGCTAGAAGTCCAAATTCAGGGAGTCAGCTCCAGGCGAAGGCTTCCTCTCTCTGTTGGCTCTGGAGGAAGGCCCTTGTCATCAATCTTCCCCTACACTAGGAGCTTCTCCGTGCAAGAACCACTGCTTTCTTGGTGGTATGAGATCCCCCTGTGTCTCTGCTCACTTCTCTCTTTTATATCCCAAAAGAAACTGGCTCAAGGAACAATCCAATCTTGTAGATTGTCCTGCCTCATTAACATAACTGCTCATTAACATCATAGAGGTAGGCTTTATAACACACAGGAAAATCACATCAGATGACAAAATGGTAATCACACGATACTGGGAATCATGGCCTAGCTAAATTGGTACACATATTTTTGGGGGACACAATTCAATCCACGGCGTTCACTGGCTGATTTTCTTTGTTGTAGAATATGTGGAATATTCTTTTGGTAGAAAATGTGGTATATAGTAAAAATCTTAATACCCCGTATCCACTAAAAATTTAATAATCCAGTTCGCCTCATTCTATTAAAATGGTATACGCCACTTTTGAGTTCAATCACTAATATTACAGTTGCATTTGAAAAGAAGTTACCATGGATAGCTAAGACACACACATGCACATACATGTACGTATCTACTCACATATCCGTTCAGACGCGTGAGTAAGTAGAGGGGGCCCCACAGATTATCAGTGGTTAGGGCCCTCACGTGCCTTAATCCCGCCCTGAAACCAGCTGCTGTCGAGTTGATTCTGACTCATGGCAATCCCATGTGTGGTCAGAGTAGAACTGTGTTCCATGGGGCTTTCGGTGGCAGATTTTTCGCAAGTAGATTGCCAGGGCTGTCTTCCGAGGTGCCTCTGGGTGGACTTAAATCTTCAAACTTTGCATCAGGAGCTGAGGGCTTCACTGTTTGCATCACCCAGGGATTACTGGTCCCCTCTTGGTGGACATTTTTGGTTGTCTCCCACTCTAACAAACAGTGTAAAGAAGAGTTGCCTTGTACACATACCGTTTTGCACGTGTGCAGGTTCAGCAGTAGGATAAATTTACACAGAAGTACAACTACTGGATCCAAGAATACCTGCATTTGTCATCTGATACATGTTGTTAAATTGTTCTTCAGAAAGGTTAGACCAATACTTTTCCATCCACAATATGTGACAATTCAAAAATAAAACCTGGGCAAAATTATGACCACCTCTTACCTCTCCCTTTAGTAGGAAGTCCTTGGTCCAGCACTAAAATTTATCTTCCCGCTAAAGGTCATTTCAAGTAAGATGGACCGAGTCAAACGTGAAGAATTTACTTTAGAAAAGGAATCACAATGGTCAATACTTACCGTTCCATCTATGTTTTAAGTACTTAGAGTAAAAAAAAACTAACATTTACTAAGCAGCCACCACGGGCCAGGCCCTTTCCAGGGCTGTACCGATAGGCTTAATTCCCATACAGCCTTGAGGTCCATTCTGTTACCAACCACAACTGCACATGAAGACAGAGGCACAAAAATGAGTAACTGTCCTCAGGACACACACCTGGTAAGCGATGAGCTCATCTTAGAAGGCCTTCACCCTCTCCCTCTGCTGCCTGTCCCTTTATAACCCTTTAAACCAGTTGCCGTTGAGCTGATTTCAACTTGTGGTGACCCCATGTATGTCAGAGTAGAACTGTGCTCCCTAGGTTTTCAATGGCTGATTTTTTGAAGTATATCACTAGGCCTTTCTTCCCAAGTGTCCCCAGGTGGGTTCAAACCTCCAACCTCTTGGTTTGCCGCCACACGCATTAGTTTGCACAGCCCAGGGACTTCGTATAACCCTCTAGAAGATTAAAAGCTTACTCATTTAGATCCCGAGCCATTTTCCCATTTTTAGTTATCTGCAAATGAGGCTTTCTTCATAATATTTAAGTTTAGTGTTCAATGTTCAAACACTGGCTTGTCCTATATTCTTAGGAATAAATTATACACAAAATATCTACCACAATGACAAACAGATTTTCAAATCTAAGCTCACAAGCAGGGCACTGCTCCACGTTTTGGGCCCCTGAAATTTTGTAAGTGGAAAAAGCGTTTTCTTGTTAAAAGAAATCACAATAGATCATATGTTTTATGACTTCATAAAAAAAAAAAAGATTTGAAACTTTAGCCCTCAGGGGTTCTCTTGCCAGTTTCTAAACACTTTACTGAAAATTTTAGCTTCTGACTCAAGTCATTCAATGTGTCTTCTGCCTCAGCCCCCAAACATCATTCCTCTCGACTGAATCTTGAGTCGAAGATGAAACAACTGCTGTCTCAGAAAACAGCAACAACAAAACAATAAAAAGCACTTCTACGTTCAGCTTTCGCTTCATATTCAGGCAGCACAGAGCTCAACAGCTAACTGAACCTCTCCCTCAGGCACTACACATTCAGCCCCAAACCTTTCAATAAGAAAGGTCACATTCCTGTCATGACTTCTGTCAACCTTCTAAGCTCCTCTGGAAACGCTGTCCATCTGTCAAGGCTCGGGACCCACCGTGTAAACACTGAGCATCTGAAAAAGTCTGAGTTAATCGCGGAGGAATTTTTTTTTTAAGACAATGGCCAAAACTTCATCAAGTCGGCCTAACCCAGTGGATGGACCTGAGCAAGCATAAAGGTGGGATTTTTTGACATTTTTTCAGAACACATTGGCAAAAATTTAGATTTCAGTGATTTCCTTTGTAACTTCCCAGAGGATGTCTACTTAGTTCAAGGAATGTCAAGAATTTCTCAAAACAGAGCTAATTCATTAAAAAAAAAAAAGAGGGAGAGAGTGAGGGGCATTTGGCCTTCTTTAATGGAATAAAGTACAGGATTATAAATCCCAGAAAGTTGGGGAATTAAAATCTAACACCAGAAGCCAAAAATTATGCCAGTTGCTTTCTAAGTCACATTTCCCACAGCATGTCCTTATTTATACTCCGTGAAAACAGAGTTCGTGGGCCAAATTAGCCTGGGAAAGGCTATACTCTAGCCTTGGAAATGTAGCATATTAAAAGCACTGAGGAGACTCATCGTAAAAAAAATCAACCATGTTTAACCTGGCCTTTTCCACACTGACCTGACTGTGGAACCCCTATCATATCGCTTTGCCAGTTTCTTCTTTTGCCCCCGGTTGGACTCACGTGCCCACTGTGTCCCAGGCTTGGAGCTTCTTGGTATCTCATTTTTCCTCAAAGGCCAGCTCAGCAAGAACACAGCCTTGTTCGTAGTCATTCAGCTGTTCAAAGCAGGTCCCTGGTTCCTTCAGGAAGTCCAGAGTGGATGATCCAGTCCTGCACTGGCCTCATCTGTGTTCTCAACGCGATCCCCCAAACCACGGCAGTGAATGGCAGGGTTGTATGGACGGCATAGGCATGCTGTGGACATCTTGGCATTTGTGGGGGTGGACTTGGCTCACTCCCCTGACCTAATGTCTGAGATTCATCCACATTGCCATACATCTCAATCACCTGCCCTGTCGTGCAGCGTTCATGGCTACGCCACAACTTGTGGATCCGGCCACCTGCCGAGAGGCCCAATTGTTTAAATTTTCTTTACTATAATGTTTTCACAATTAATAAGATTAATTATATGCCCTATAAAATGTCCAGAATGAAAAGCAATTAAATGCCCTGGTGGTGCAGTGGTTAAGAACTAAGGCTGCTAACCAAAGGGTCGGCAGTTCGAATCCACTTAGCCACTCCTTGGAAGCCCTTTGGGGCAGTTCTACTCTGTCCTACAGGGTTGCTATGAGTCGGAATTGACTCAATAGCAACGGTTTTGGTTTTGGTTTGAATAGCATGGGTATTTTTCCAATTGTTTCCCGTAACTTTCCAACTTTCTATATTTCCAATTTTGTATAATTTTTCCCCCTCCTAGCTTTCCATAATTCTTTATATTTGTATATGTAAGATGAAAATAAATCTTATAAAACAAGCCGGAGTAGCTCCGAGGTTGTTTAGAGGTTTCAGAAACAGCCCTGGCGCTTGGCTACACACATTTTCTTACAACACCGAGTACTCAAATTACCAGGTCACCATTCGAAGCCTGTGCCCATAAGTGACAGTAAGAGATGAGCCACAGAGAATAATGGCTGGCAGCGAAGCACCAGCGTTCCCGGGAGAAAACACACACACCATTATGCTCTGTACCTGGCAGTCTGGTATCTTCCCCACACTGCAGGAAAATAACCCTAAAAGAAGGCAGCGAAGAGCTTTTCAAGCCTGGCCTATTTTCGTTAATCTCCTTTCTTCTTTGACACCCCTCGTAGGCAAGGACTGGGCTGCCTATTAAGATGTTATTTACTGGATGGGAGATTTCTAAAATGCCTCCAGACAGTGGGTCCACAGCTCAAGTGCGTTTCTTTCTTGAGGAAAAACACTGCTGGACTATAAATTCGCTACATCCTGCCCTTGCCAGCAAAATCCCTTGTTGTGATAGAATTCTGAAGCGGTCTTCCCCACCTTGCCCCACAGATGGGTACCTCGTGTCAAAGCCACATAATTACCCTTGAGGTATTTGATTTATTGAAAACACACACACATCATTAAATATCATACATAATTCTACCAGTACTTTCTACATGCTATACATGGCTTTTTTAAATACATGGCTTACAGAGTCCCTGGATGGTGCAAATGGTTAACACACTTGGCTGCTACCTGAAGAGCTGGAGGGTTGAGGCCACCCAAAAGTACCTGGGGAAAAAATTTCTGGCAATCTACTTCCAAAAAATTAGCCATCACTAACCCTGTGGAACGCAGCTCTACTCTGAACTGTGTGGGGACGTCATCACCCAGAATCAACAGCAGCTGCCCCCCCCCTTTTTTTTTTTAATGTGGCTTATATAGCACGGATTAAACTACATGAATTTCACATTCTGTTTTCTCTTAGTCTTATTTTGAGATGTCTTTAATTCACTTCCTTTTTTCCCCCTTCTAAAGGATGAGCCAGGAAAACAAAGACTGGCTGTGAGAATCTTAGATGTTCCTGCAGACAGCAGGGCTGACCAAGCAAGGTCCAGGGTGACTGGCACAGTCATAGATGCCCCGGTGGAGTGAGCTGCCTCTCCCATCACAAATGCCCAGGCACCTGCAGTATGTGGGCACTGCCCATACAATGCTCCCATTCCCTGTTGTGATTTGGACAATCACGAAACCCAAGAACGTAGACAAGGCTAGCACAGGGTTTAATCACCCACTCCAGACTTCCTGAAGGGACCAAAGGCTCACTTGGAAGAGCTGAGTGACCACAAACAAGGTTGGGCTGTCCCTGGACACTTTAAGGGAATATGAGATGCAAAGATGCTCTAAGTTTGAGACACTTAGTGAGCATAAGGGTCCCTCATGGGGGCAAAAGAAGAAGTTGGTTTTGAGCTCAGCCATGCTCATGCCCTTTCAAGTTTAAGCCCAAAGCAGCTGGTCTTGCCATGGCACCAGGAGAAGTCAAGGAGGACTCAGGGAATGCCCTGTACCGCCCGACATTTCTGTGAACCAGCTGGGGTTTCAGGATGCTTTTCTAGAAATAAGCATCTCAGTATACATGGCCGAGACTCTAGCACTCCCCAGGACACCCAGCTATCTAAGAAACCTTCATTAGGAAGTACGGATTACACCTCAACATAAAGAAAACAAAAATCCTCACAACTGGACCAATGAGCAACATCATGATAAATGGAGAAAAGATTAAAGTTGTCAAGGATTTCATTTTACTTGGATTCACAATCCACACCCATAGAAGCAGCAGTCAAGAACTCAAAAGATGCACTGCATTGAGTAAATCCGCTGCAAAGGACCTCCTTAAAGTGTTGAAAAGCAAAGATGTCACTTTGAAGACTAAGGTGTGCCTGACCCAAGCCATGGTATTTTCAATCGCATCACATGTATGTGAAAGCTGGACAATGAATAAGGAAGACTGAAGAAGAATCGATGCCTTTGAATTGTGGTGTGGGCGAAGAATACTGAATATACCATGGACTGCCAGAAGAACGAACAAATCTGTCTTGGAAGAATTACAACCAGAATGCTCCTTAGAGGCAAGGATGGCGAGACTGCGTCTCACACACTTTGGACATGCTGTCAGGAGGGATCAGTTCCTGGAGAAGGACATCATGCTTGGTAGAGTGGAGGGTCAGTGGAAAAGAGGAAGACCCTCAATGAGATGGACTGACACAGTGGCTGCAACAACGGGCTCAAGCATAACAATGATTGCGAGCATGGCGCAGGACAGGACCAGGCAGTGTTTTGTTCTGTGGTACATGGGGTCGCTATGAGTTGGAAACAACTCAACGGTACCTAACAACAACGACAATATAGAAAATTCAGTATATTACTGTTACTTGCTCTTTTTTTAATCACAATACATCGCTGTTGTTATTGCTGTTAGTTGCCATCAAGACGATTCCACTCATGGCGACTCCATGTGTGTGCAGCAGAACTGCTCCATAGGGTTTTCAAGGTAACATCCCTAAAATCTGTAGAGACAAAGCCGCTCCCGCATCTCTGGATGCTGCAGAAAGCCTGATGTCTCCTTCTGTCTGTGCTAACCTAGAGACCAAGTTAGGGGTAGAGTCGGAAGGAGGTTTGACTCTTCGTTTACCTTGTACTTATCCTTAAACAATGCTTAAGTCTCTTCCATCCAAAAAATAAATGGCCAAAAAAAAAAAAAAAAAGGAAAGAAAACACCCTTCTTACTCTATACTCCTTTCTATTTTTACTCACATTTTTCTTTTGAGTTGAGCTTCTTAAAGGAATGGTCTAAACGTGGCATCTCAGTTCCTTCCTAAAATCCTACTCTCCTGTCTTCTAAGAGCTCACTCGTCCTAGATTCCTTGGAGTTATTTTCATTTGTCCATCTCTTGAACACAGTCTACCAGGGCTCTCTCCATTTATACTCTTGCCTAAAACTGGTGGTTCTCAAAGTGTGGTCCCCAGACCGATAGCATCAGCATCATCTGGAAGCTTGTTAGAAATGCAAATTCTCAGGCTCCATTCCAGACCTGTTGTTGCTGTGGGTCGTCAAGTCAATTCTGACTCATAGCGACCCATGTGACAGAGTACTACTGCCCCATAGGGTTTTCCAGGCTGTAATCTTTATGGAAGCAGATTACCAGGTGGGTACGAACCACCAACCTTTCGGTTAGCAGCCAAGAGCTTAACCACTGCAGCACCAGACCTAATGACTAGAAAACTCTGGGGGTGGGGCCAAGAGATCTGTGATTTAACAACACTCCAGGCAATTGCGCTGCCTGCTGAGATCTGAGAACCACTGCCCTAGGCACACCCATCCCTAGCAGTCACCTCCTCTCATTGCCTAGAAACTCCCACATCCTCATCTTCAACCTCAGCTTACTTCCAGGCTGCACATTCGTGTACGTAAGTGTGCTCTCTGGACATCACTACCTTGATACTCCACAGGCTCTTCACACTCCAGGCTGCCCAAGAAAGACTTCTTCCCTCTTCCCCCCTCAGAGTCTGTTCCTCCTCCCATATTCCCCAATAACTCATGTCCACACCCTCTTCCCATCCATCCAAGTCATTCTAGACTCCTGCTTTTCCCTTCTCCCCCTCACCCGATCAGCCACCAGGATCGGGTGGATTCTACCTCCTTCCCTCCACCTCTATGACCTTAATTCAGGTCCTTATCATTTCTCCACTTCCAATGAGGTGCCCCAGCATCAAATGTAGTATTGTCCCTTCCAATCCTCTACAGTGCTACCAAGAGTATCCCTCTAAAACAGGAATCTAGATGCAAAAGCCCTGCCTAAAACCTACTGCCCTCAGCATCAAGTCCAACCTCCTCAACAAAGGAGTACAGCTGTAGTCCCCGGCCTCATCATCTGCTGTAGCTGCAGCCATTCCAGGAAGATGTAACCACTTGCCAGAAACCCAGAAGGCTAACAAGCACATGAAGAGATGCCCTAACTCATCAGTAATCAGAGAAATGCAAAGCAAATCATGATAATAAGATATCACTTTACACATATTTTGGAGCCCTGGTGGCGCAGTGGTTGTAAGCTACAGCTGCTAACAAAAAGGTTGGCAGTTCGAATCCACCAGCTGCTCCTTGGAAACCCTGTGGGGCAGTTCTACTCTGTCCTATAGGGTCAGCATGAATTGGAATTGACTGATGGCAACGGGGTTGGTTTGGGTTTCACACATATTAAGCTGGCCAACTGTGGCATCACTAGAGGGGTGTGGGAGGTGGGAACTGCACCTCCTGACACTGGCAGTGTGCAGGCCAGCAGTGCTGGGGGAAGGGCTGCCAAAGCAGTGACATCACAAGGGCTGGTGTCATTTGTCACCTAGTGTGGTAACTTGTCACCCCCACACTCCCCTGCCACCTGCCAGTCAGGGTGTGGGTGGCCGGGCTGCAGTGCCCACCACTGGGCAGAGAGAAGGGTCTCTGCCTTGGCCATGCGAGGGGGAGGCGCTTCAGGGATCCATAGCGGGTGGGGCTGGACTGTTTCACCCACCAGACTGGGGAGGGGCGTGACACCATGAGTTACTGCACTGGGTGACGCCAACCCTAGTGATGCCCCTGCGGACCAACATTAAAAAGATAGATAATGCTAAGAGTTGCCTGTGGCATTAGAACATGGGAACCCTTGGCACTGCTGGTGGGAGTACAGTCTACAGCAGCCACTTCAGAGAGTGCCTATATGTCATCAAACTAAGTACTGGCACACCCTGAGACTCAGCAGCTTTACTCCTGGGAATATGTAACCTCAAATTCTCAGACAAGTCCTAAGGTGTCATGTACAAGGGTGCTCAGCACAGTGTTAAGACTTGGAAGCACTTGGGCATCCATTCTGGGAGCGTGAATAGGTACAAGGCAGGGGATGCACACTCCAGTCGACTAGTTGATTGATGGTCCTGATTAAACCCACCACCATCAAGTCGATTCCGACGCACAGCGACTCCACAGGATAAAGTAGAATTGCCCCACAGGGATTCTAAGGCTATAAATATTTATGGACACCGACTGCCACGTCTTTCTCCCAGCTGGTAGGTTTGCACCGCCAACCTTTTGGTTAGCAGCTAAGCACTTAACCACCACCCCGCCACGGCCCCTATAGTCCCAGTAGGCTCCCTCTGTCTACACTTTCCAGTTCCGCCTATCAAGAGGTGGAGCCTGTTTCCCCACACTCTGAATATGGGTTGGACTTGTGACTTGTTTGGGCCAATAGAATATAGTGGAAATGACTGTTGTTAGTGCCCAGCCTGGGCCATGAGCATTTCCTCTCTCTTGGACTCCTGCCTTGCTACCATGTGAACAAGATCAGGCTAGCCTGAAAAAAAAATGTGTCAAGGCCCCCCTATTATCAGCTGAGATCAACAGAGCCAGGTACAAATCAATCGAACCACTCAACCAATCCATAGATTCACGGGTGGCTATTATTTTAAATCACTAAATTTGGGGTGGTTTATTACAGAGCACAATTAACTGATACACACCTCACGCAATACCTCGAAGCAATTGGAAGCAATAAAATAGATGGGCCCGTAGCAACATGAATTGATTTTAACAGCATAGTGCTAACTAGATAAGAAACCAAATTAGAAAATTTATACAAATGGATTGTGTTAAGACATCCATATAAGTTAACAATTCATTTTACAAAACATGCAAAATTTGATGCATAGTGCCTGAGGTCTTAAAAGCTTGCAGGCGGCCATTCAAGACACAATTGGTCTCTATTCACCTGGAGCAATGGAGGAAGGAGAAGAGTCAGGAGTAGGACGAAGAAATGGAATGTGTGGCTAACTGCCTCCATGAACAACTGCCTCCTTTGCCACAAGACCAGAAGAAATGGGCGGTACCCAGCTACCATTACTGGACATCTTGATCAAAGATTCTATAGAAGAACCCTGATCAAAAGGAAGACAAAGCAGAACAGAATTTTCAATTCTCACGGAATCCAGATTTTCTGAAACCATGAAAGCTAGATGAACCCCTGAAACTACTGCCCTGAGATAATCTTTAAACCTTAAACCAAAAATATTCCCTGAAGTCTTCTTAAAACCAGACAATAGTTTAGCTTAACTAGTAAAAAAAAGTCTGCCTTGAGCATTGTGCTCTTTTAAGATCTATCTATATGGGATCAAATTGATAACAGCAACTCAAAACATTAGACAGGAACCTTAGGGGGCAGTATAAGCTTATGTTAGTGGGGGAGGAACAACTCAGAAAAGAAAGGTAAGAATGATCGCACAACTTAAAGACTATAACCAATGTCACTGAAACGTACATGTAAAAACTTGAAGTCATCTATGTTTTTGCTGTATAGACTCTCAACAACAAAAAAATAAGTAATTAAAAATATATAACTTACCTGGAGGGTAGATGAGAAGGTAGAGGGGGTTAGAAGCTGGCGAAATGGACACGAAAAGAGAGAGTGGAGGGAGAGAGCGGGCTGTCTCATTAGGGGGAAAGTAATTGGGAGTATGTAGGAAGGTGTATGTAAGTTTTTATGTGAGAGACGGACTTGATTTGTAAACTTTCACTTAAAGCACAATAAAAATTATTAAAAATATATATATATAACTTAAAAGGAGAGAAAATAAAAATTACAGTCCAAAAAACATGCAGTTGTGAGAACATATTTCAACAAATTCCAACTCCACTTACGGAAACATTTATCAAGTATGCGCCAGGTGTGTGTACTCCAGACACAAGGGGGCCTTCTGTGCCTGATTATGGAAGCCTAAGCACTGAACAGAGTTAAAGATCTGAGCTATAGCCTGAAAGTGCTATGGTTAAATAAAGGAAAATTTAAAAGTCAAAAACAAACCAAACATGCAAAATCAAGGATTTACATTTCACCCCAGAAAATGGTTCCCAATGGAGTGGAAGAGAAGGAGGGATAAAAGGGGAATCCATACACAGAGGGTGAGGCTGCTCACGGCCAAGTGTGAATGCCCTATGAGCTGGACAGTGTGTTTTCTCAGCCATGTGTGCTCAGGAACACCCGCTCATCCTGTAAGCCCCAGCCCAAAGGACCCTTTGGTTCAGCCTGCTGCTCCATCTTCTAACAGGTAACAAATGCATTCATCAGGAGTTTAATGACTGTCTACAGTTCTGTCTTCCTCATGAGACAGTGAGTTTTGAGGATTAATTTTCTTGGAAGGCCCAGTGCCTAGCATACTGCAAACATTGGTCCATAAAAGAACTCTACTATCCCATAGTGCAGGGTTTTTCAACCTCAGCACTACAGATATTTTGGGCCTAATAATTCTTTGTTGTGGAGTGGAGGGCTGTTCTGCGTATTGTAGGATGTTTAGCAGTATCCTTGGCTTCTACCCATTAGATACCAATAGGGCCTTCCTGGTTGTGAAGATCAAAAATCTCTCCCAACCCCCTGGAACTCTTATCCATTGCTGGTAGAAATGTAAAATGGCACAGCTGCTGTGGAAAACAGTTCGGAAGTTCCTAAAAAGTTACACCTAGAGCTACCATGTGACCCAGCAATTCCACTCCTAGGTATATGCCCAAGAGACTTGAAGGTAGTGATATAAAAAGACCCGTGTACACCCACGTTCACTGCTGCGTTATCCACAATAGACAAAAGGTGGAACCAACCCAGGTATCCATCAACAGATGAACGGATAAACAAAACGTAGTATACACGCAGGATGGAACATTACTCAGCCATAAAGAGAAATGAAATCTTGATACATGCTACACTTTGAATTGAACCTTGGAAACATTATATGCTGAGTGAAATCAGTCAGTCACAAAAGGACAAATGTTGTGTGATCTCACTTACATGAAATATCTACAATAGGAAAAGGTATCAAGTCCAGAGTTTTATTAGTGGTTACCAGGGCGGGAGGAGAGGGAAAGGGGGTTCACTGTTTAGGAGGGAGCTGAGTTTTTGCTTCTGTGGTTATTAGGTGCCATCAGATTGGTTTTGACTCATAGTGACCATATTGTACAACAGAATGAAACACCGCCTGGTCCTGCGCCGTCGTCACAATCGCTGCCGTGCTTAAGCCCATTGTTGCAGCCATTGTGTTAATCCATCTCATTGAGGGTCTTCCTCTCCTTGGCGGACCATCTACTTTACCAAGCACGATGTCCTTCTCTAGGGACTGATCCCTCCTGACAGCATGTCCAAAGTATGTGCGATGTAGTCTCGCCATCCTTGCCTCCAAGGAACATTCTGGTTGTACTTCTTCCAAGACAGAGCTGTTTGTTCTTTTGGCAGTCCATGGTATATTCTTCTCCAATACCATAATTCAAAGGCATCAATTCTTCTCCGGTCTTCCTTATTCCTTGTCCAGCTTTCACATGCATATGACGTGACTGAAAACACCATGGCTTGGGTCAGGCACACCTTAGTCTTCAAGGTGACATCTTTGCTTTTCAACACTTTAAAGAGGTCTTTTGCAGCAGATTTGCTTATGGTGATGGAAAATTTGGCAACAGTTAATGGTGTACAACATGATTAATGTAATTGATATCACAAAATTATACACGTGAAAAACACTTTAAAAAAAAAAGGAAAGACATTCAACAACTGACACAAAATGTCTCAGACGTTGCCAAGTGTCTCCTGGGGAACAAAATTGCTCCAGGAAATTGAGAGAACACTGTCATACAGGATTGGGCTACACAATGCTAGAAACATTTAAAATGTGTGAAACGAATAACATTTGAGATTACTTAATTACATTATTCTATACGTAACACTGCTCAAGGAGGCTTTAAGGTTGCCGAAATTCTTCTTCTTGAAAGAAAGAGTTTTTTGCCCACGAGCCTAAAACTAATGTTTTTGTTCACTCCTTTGGTGGAGAAAGATGAAACACAAAACTCACTTGAGCTCTCACATCCATGTAGAAATCTTTCTCCGCCTAAATTTTAGTCAAACCTTCTATTTACAAAGCTTCAATCTGTTCCCTGTAAGTGAGCGGTATTGCTACTGAGTTTCCTCTGTTAATCCTGCAGAGGCTGTTTATCTAGCTGGGGCTGCTGAAGCAAACGTTATTACTCCGTATTATTAACTAAAACATGAAAAACCAAGACGTAACCAAGCCACAAGAATTCTGCCTCGTTTGTCTTGTGTGTGCCACCAGGGCACAAACCAGGCACTTTAATAACCTCCTCAGACTTGTAGCAATCATTGTAGGCTACGGACTTCAGACAAATGTTTGCTTTGGAGATCTCCCTATGGAGAGACGGAGAAGCCAAGTTTCTTTTGGTCATTTGTTGTTAGCGGCCAGCCGGCCCCCAATTCATGGCAATCCCATACACGATAGAATAAAACGCTGTCCAGTCTTACACCATACACACAATAGGTCATGAATCAGGCTGTTGTGATCTGTAGAGTTTTCACTGGCTGATTTTCTGAAGTACATTGCCAGGCCTTTCTTCCTAATCCATCTTAGTCTGGAAACTCGAGGAAACCTATTCAGCGGCGCAGCAACATACACACACCATTGACGGATGGTGGCTGCATGTGAGGTGCACTGGCTGGGAATCGAACCTGGGTCTCCTGCGTGGAAAGCAGGAATTCTATCACGGAACCACCAATGTCCCCATTTGTTCATATAGTTTGAATATAACAATCTGGAAAACACAGAGCACTCACATGAACCATTTCTTGCAGTTACACAAATAAAAGAACAGAAGAGAACGTTCTACCAAGATCTGATTGAATGTACTTCCTCTTGCCTCCCTACTTGACCCCCAATAATAAATCCATGTTGGTGCTAAAACCATTGCATCAAAGGCTGCTGGGAAAAAGTACATTCACATGATCTCAGAATTTAACCCACAGACTTACTACAAGGGAGAAGGGTCCCTTTTACAAGACCTGGCAGATACCCCTGTACCAGGAGACCAAACTCAGCAACGCCAATGTCGGAACGATCTGTCATCACGTGCCTCCCAGTGTGATACAATCAGAAACACCCAGCACCGCCTAGATTGTGTGCTTGCCCAAAATGTTTAAGCTGACCGTCATTTGAGGCAGCAGATAAACCAGGCTGCAGAGTGTTCTAGAAGATAACTGGCCTGGTGTCTTTTAGAATGTCAATGTCCTAACTCAAGAAAAAGCTGGGGACGGTTCTAGATTAAGCAGCTGCCACTGAGCCGATCCTGACTCACGGCAGCCCCAGGTGTGTCCGAGCAGAACTGCTCCGTAAGGTTTTCAATGGCTGGTTTTTTGGAAGCAGATCACCAAGTCCTTCTTCTGAAGCACCCTGGGTGGACTCATGTCTCCAACCTTTTAGTCAGCGGCCAAGGGCATTTACCATTTATACCATTCAATGACTCTTATTCTACATTAAAGTTGACTAAAGTAACATGACAACCAGATGCAATTTGTGACCCTCGATTGGGTCCTGGAACAAACGGCAGTCCCAAAGACCGTTACTGGGGCAACGCGGAAAATCGGACTATAGTCTGCATTATGTGGTATTGAACTGATGCTAAATCCCTTGAGTGTGAGGAAGGTACTCTGATTATGTAAGAGGCTATTTTTGTTCTTAGGAGATGCATATTCAAGTATTTAGGGAGTAAGTGTCATGGCTGCAACTGACTTCCAAGTGGTTGAACAAGAAATAAAATAATACACAAACACACAGGAAGAGAAGAAAACATGGCAAAACGTTACCCGGCAACGTCAGGTGAAGGAGTCTAGAAATGTTCACTGCACCATTCTTCTAGTTTTCCTACAGATTTGAAATTTTTTTAATTAAATTTTGGGAAAAAGACAGCTAGGTATAGATCTGTTGCTACCAACAGGTAACCAGTCAGAATGCTTCAGAAATATATCGCACACGGAAAAAAGTCTTAAGAGACAAACATTAGTCTCTGCCTCAAATCTGAAGGTAAGAAGCCTGGGTTATTTTAAGTACTTGGAGTGTAAGATTTGAAAGAAAAGAAAACAAAAACCCGGAGTCCAATCCAACATGTCTCGACTGGCACGATACTAAAAATTTACTGAAATCAGAAGTTTTGATGCATCAGAGCTATCAAAAATCCTAGAAATTCCTCACTGATATAATGTGCTTGAAGGTTTATACACACACTAAATGAATCCCAAGCACTGCACTGAAGTGATCTTTGTAGTTTATTAACACAACTGCTGTCAATGAGCATAGGGAAATCTTTCCAGAAAAGCCTTCACTTCCCAGCAAGCTGATGCAGCTTAAAGCAATGACTATCAGCAAGTTGGAATAAGACGACAAAAACCTTTATTTAGGAAACCTTTTTTATCTACAACCTTAAGTCTATTTTGGATCCTAGACTTGTGCGATTCGGACATTCAGTGAAGAGTTCATATAACAGCGACAGAGAACACTTTACTGAAAAAGAAAGAAAACTGCACAGTTGTGCACGTGGTGTTTGTCAGCGTTGGGGGTCAGAGAGACCAAGTTAGTCTAACATAGTTAAATGGGGCTATTTTGTGCATTTAAACCTGAGACTGGCTGCCTCAATGATAAGAGGGTTCTAAACCAAGTCCTGGCTCCTTTGCTCAGCCTTAGCAAGTCGATATCCATGTCAGGGGTCTCAAAAGATCCTAAATTATGCATCAAACTTGGAGGACACGCACACCAGTTAACAGGAGAGGGGCTGTCCTCGGGTCATTAGCTGATCCCCAATCTCCCAAAAAAAGTGAAGAACCAATGCCTTGTGATACTTGTTGTAATCTGTTGTCCGGGCCTGAAATACTCGGGGAATTTCAAGAACCCAGAAGTGGACTTTTAAATTCAAAAGGGCCTCCGAGATTGGACTGGACTATAAGACAAAAAGTGATACCGGTGAGTAGTGAGCTTCAAGCAGACAAAGACTATGTGGACTGCTCCTGTGTAGAGGTGAGATGAGAAGGCAGAGGGGGACAGGAGCTGGCAAAATACAGGGTGGAGAGGAGTGTGTTGCCTCATTACGGGGAGAGCAGCTAGGAGTACATAGCAAGGTGTGCATAAGTTTTTGTATGAGAGACTGATTTGGTTTGTAAACTTTCACTTAAAGCGCAATGATAATAATAAAAAATTCCAGAATAGCTCTGCAAAGGCATAGCTAAGGTTTAAAAAAAAAAAAGGGCCTCCGATTCCTCGTCTTCTATTCATCCACCTCCCACTGTTCTGGCTTACGGGGATACCAATTCACCTCTTAGGGGCCCTGTTTTGTCTCATTCCCCTTTAGCCAAGGGAATCTTTGCTTTCAATCTTAAAATTAACTTTGAACAAGTAAGTGGACCTAAGGTATACGGAACAAAAAGATTCTATTAAATGCACTTGGCACCATAAACTGGACAGTAAACAAAGGGACATGATTCCATCGGGTCCTTTTCCACCGCTGCTACTTGTCCAAATGAAGAATTACCTTGTGAGTGGTTATTTTATCTATGTAGAAGAGGTCGAGCCTGGGTGTCTGGGGGGAAAGATTAGATTCTGAACAAGACTATGGTATCCTTATTTAGGAAAAAAGTGGGGGATCAGTGAGCACTTAATTCTACCAAAAGGAATTTAAATTTATTTTTGTCCACCAGAAAGAATATTAATGACTACAGGGCCCAGACTTTTAACTTTACATGTGCAAAAACAGAGATGCTATGACTTGCCCAGTGTCATACGGCTGGTTGGTGTCAGATGATCCGAAACTAGGAACCTCTCAACTCCCAGTCCAATGCTGTCTAGTAAACCACACGGCATCTCCGTATCAATGTCTTCCAAAAACCCGTAAACCAGCTGCCACTGAGCCGATTCTAACTCATGGCAACCCCATCCATGTGTGTCAGAGTAGAACTGTACTCTGTGGAGTTTTCAGCGGCTGACTTTTTGGAGGCAGATCTCTAGGACTTTCTTCCAAGGCATCTCTAGGTGGAATTAAACCACCAAGCTTTCTGTTAGCACCCAAGCACGTTAACCCTTTGAGCCACCCAAGGACTCCAATGCCTTCTGGAGAAAACTAGCTGTCCTCAAAAGGATATTAAAAAAAAAAAAAAAACTCAGTGATAAGAACCTCTGGATAAAAAACCAAAAATCCTTCTTGGAAAACTGTATGAAATTTCGAGAACCTCCAGGGCAATATCGCCACTGGCGCCTGGAGTCACCGCTCAACCACGGCTAAGTGGACACAAAAGAGGAATCCATCCAACTGAGTGCTTCCCCTGCCTCTCTTCATCCACCTCCACTCTTCCATGATCACGTCCTGCACTTGACTGACATGATGAGGTATAAATATTTCACTCTTCCATTAAATGATTTATGGAATTTCCCTGGTCCTGGTTTTAAAAACAAATGGACAGAGACTGATAATACTGTTATCTAAAACATCTCATATTGCTTTTTACACAAGAGACAACCCGATCGTAATTTCCCAAAAGTCAAACACTTGACTCCCATACAAGTACGTACAGTGAACACATGCCAAAGACTTATTTAACTCGTTGATGAGGCAATCAGGAAAGGACAGAGCTGGCTCAAAGGAGGGTACAAAAACCTAAGTGGGGGGAAAAAATTCTGTGGAAAAAATGGGTGCTGGGTTTGGGGTAGGATTGGGAGCCCTGGTGGTGTAGTGTTTAAGAGCTATGGCTGCTAACCAAAAGGTCAGCAGTTCAAATCCACCGCTGTTCCTTGGAAACCCTATGGGGCAGTTCTACTGTGTCCTACAGGGTCTCTACGAGTTGGAATCAACCTGACAGCGATGAGTTTGGTTTGGGTTTGGGATCAGACTGAAAACCTAGACACAGAACTGGCTAATGTCTTACAGGGCATAAAACAGTTCCCTTGGAGATCCTCTTCTGCCTGAGAGAAACCGTGCACATCTTCCCTGGATAAAAATCATATGCAACTTCATTAATCTCTGCCACCTGTTTCCAAAAAAAAAAAAAAAAAAAAAACCAAACCCATTGCTGTCGAGTCGATTCCAACTCACAGTGACCCTATAGGACAGAGCAGAACTGCCCCATGGGGTTTCCAAGGAGCACCTGGTGGATTCGAACTGCCAACCTTTTGGTTAGCAGCTGTAGTTCTTAACCACTACGCCACCAGGGTTTCCATAGGGCCTATAAATGAAAGATGATTTTTACGTTTTCAAATGAGTGAAAAAAAAAATCAAAGGAATAATAGCCTTTCATAAGGCACATGAAAATTACATGAAATTCGAATTTTAGGGTCCAGGCGTAAAGTTTCAACAGAACACAAACCAAAAACCAAACCCTTTGCCCTGAAGTCAGTTCCGACTCATAGCAACCCTATAGGACAGAGTAGAACTGCCCCATAGGATTTCCAAGAAGTGGCTGGTGGATTCCAACTGGTGACCTTTTGGTTAGCAGCCAAGCTCTTAACCACTGCACCACCAGGGCTCCCAATGGAACACAGCCATGCGTATTCACGTATGTATTATCTATGGCTGCTTTCATGTTACCATGACAGAGTTGAATAGCTGCAATGAAGACTATATGGCCCTAAGGCTTAAAATACTGACTATCTGGCACTTTCCAAAATTTGCCAACTTCTGCCCTTAGGGCATCAGACGACCTTCTGTGGGCTTGTTTCAATGACCTTCTAACAGGACATTGAAAGGGGACTCAGAAAGCTATTTTCCCTTATTTCCAAGTTTTGGATAACTTTTTCTTAAAAATCACTTTCCACCAGTTTATTGTGTTTTTCCCTTGAGGGTAATGGATTACCCCTGCAGAGAGGAAGCCGCTGTCTAGTGTAAGGACAGCAAGATAGGCCAACAAACCTTAACTGCTGATACACTGAGCTACAATCTGGCATTCTCATGGTTAATCGAAGTACTGCAGGGAGTTTATAAGGTGACCCAAGCCAATGTTTTCTTAGGTTCAAATCAATTCTCCCTTTTGAATTCTTTTTCTCCTAAAAAGAGGGGTAAACCCGTTGCCATCAAGTTGATTCCGACTCATAGCAATGCAATAGGACAGAGTAGAACTGCCTCATAGGGTTTCTAAGGAGTGGGTGGTGGATTTTTTTTTAATTATTATACTTTAGATGAAGGTTTAATGAACAAACTAGCTTCTCATTAAACAGTTAGTACACATATTGTTCTATGACATTGGTTAACAACCCCACGATGTCTCAACTCTCTCCCTTCTCAACCTTGGGTTCCCTATTACCAGCTTTCCTGTCCCCTCCTGCCTTCTAGCCCTTGGGCTGGTGTGCCCATTTAGTCTTGTTTTTTTTTTTATGGGCCTGTCTAACTTTGGCTGAAGCGTGAACCTCAGGAGTGACTTCAGTACTGAGTTAAAGAGAGTATCGAGAGGCCATACTCTCAGGGTTTCTCCAGTCTCTGTCAGGCCAGCAAGTCTGGTCTTTTTTTTTGAGTTAGAATTTTACTCTACATTTTTCTCTATGGCTGGTGGATTTGAACTGCCGACCTTTTGGTTGGCAGCTAAACCCTTAACCACTGCACCACCAGGGCTCCTTAGGAGGGGTAGAAGGCAGAAATATTTGTGTTTAGATGACGCCTTGATATCTTCTCAACTCATACCTCATGACAATACAAGCACTGACTGTCCTCTATGCAAACACGTGAGACTCTTCACAGTGTGAACTCAAGAGGGCTTTATTGTTGTTGTTGTTGGGTGCTGTCCAATCAATTTTCAACTCATAGTGACCCCCATGTGACCGAACAGAACTGCCCCATAGGGTTTCCTAGGCTGTAATCTTTATGGCAGCAGATCACCAGGTCTTTCTCCTGTGGAACTGGGTGAGTCTGAACCGCCAACCTTTTGGTTAGCAGAGAGCCCTTAACTGTTGTGCTACCAGGGCTCCATAGGAGGGTTTTACACTAGTAATTTGATGAGGGACCGGATGATAGGAGAGCAAATGAAATATGAAATCAAGATTGTTTTTAATTTAATAAGCAGAGAGGAGCAATTTAATAAGCAAAGAGGAGCTGAGTGTAGGGAAAATACCTAGCTAGGATCTCACTGGACATAGATCTGGAATTCTTATTCTGATAAAATTTAAGAGCATGAAAGGTTTCCAAAAGCAAAAAAAAGTCATAGGTGCCCAGAACATTTCCCAGATCCTCAAATATTTATAGAAAGCTTTTTAGGTAGGAGATGAGAGAGATGGCTGGAATTCTGTGAGTGCTGAACCTGCCAAAGACCATGATGCCTGCTGAAGAACCCAGACCAGACCTCTTTACCTTTGCCCTTGAGCTTCCCGCCCTCTTTGATTTTTAAAGTGTTATTCTTGCCCAGGGTGCCATCACAGACAAACACTTCAAGTCCTTAAAATAGTACCCCAACTATGTCCCCAAATCCTTCCCACACACAGGCCTTATTCTACCATACACGGGCCTTTATTTGAAACTGCAAAATCCCCTGAGTTTAAGAACTTTGTTTTCCTTAATTACCACAAGCTGGTAATTAAATATTCCTCCAGATAAGGCTGACAAACAATGGAAGAAAACTGTTATCTTTCACCTCAGTGTTTTGCACCAGCTGCTATGATGGCACTTTCAGGTTTCTGGAAGCCCATGCTGCTGGGATTTCAGACAGACAGAAGGTGGGGAGCGTCCATTCGCCCCAGCTGCATATAGGGCCGATACTAAAAAAAACAAACGAAAACCAAATCCGTTGCCATGGAGTCGATTCCGACTCATAGCAACACTACAGGGCAGAGTAGAACTGCCCCATAGGGTTTCCAAGGAGCAGGTGGTGGATCTGAACTGCCAACCTTTTGGTTAGCAGCTGAGCTCTTAACCACCGTACCACTCAGCATTCTCTGTGTGAGGCAACCAGTTTACTCCACAAGGTGAGTTTTAGTCACAAATGCTGGTTCACGGAAGAGAGTTAAAGTTTAGGTATGAAAAAAAAAATGGGTTGTGTAAATTCAAGGTAAGTAAATATTTCTCTTTAAAACTAGTGGGCGATTTTCCTAAAATCATCTTTTTACACGCACGCACCATGAGGGAGGGCGTGTGGGGATTCCATGTAAAAAGACTTACTCTATCTGTTCAGTAACTAGACCACAAATCTTCCGGAAAAAAACAAACAGACACGCACATCTTTTGAGAGCAAACACATGGAGAGGGAGTTGAAAACGTAAAGTTACGATGGCTTCTTAAAAAATGACTAAAAGTGTGGACCTTGTAGTGACTGGGCAGCTCTGCTGCCCTCTACTGGCTAAGATAAGCATCATCATTAACAACGATACACACTCCCTTTCCCTCTAGGACTGAATTAGGCACTGCTCTTTCAGGGAAAGACTTGGGTGTAAGAGGCAGGGAGCCCACCCCTGGAATCTCAGATCCGGTAGGAACATCGGAAATAGCACAGGCACATTGCACAAGTCTACGGTGTGCTGTTTCTATGGGCTACAACATCAACAGAGTCCCCAGGGCTAAGCAATCCTGCAGCACTGATAAGTCATTTAATAGAAAAGTGACCTTTTCAGGGTCATGAGGCCAGTGGTGGGGCCAGGAGCACAACACGTTGCCTGTCTCAAGGAAGTAGCAAAGGAATCTGGATTCCAACAAAGGCAAACAGGCTCCAACTGGGCTGCCTTGAGTATAATCAAGTCAGAACATGTATCCATGGCCATTCTGTTTCAACTACCTATCTGTCTATCTGCAAATCCAGCCAGCCATCTATCCAGCAAATCCACTGTGCTGACACTTGCTGCAGACACACCACTAGATGAGACAGACAATGTCCCTGCCCCCAGGGGACTGGAAGATTAGGGAGATTCAGAGGAGTAAACCAGCAATTAAACTGTGATGTGGTAGAAGTCTGAGGAGAAGGAACTACTCATTGCTGAAGCACAGAAAAGAGGCACACGACCCACACTGAAGGGCGGGAGATCCAGGAGGGCTTCCTGAAGGAACTGACATCTAAGAGAGACCAAAAGAATGTGCCGATAATGGCCAGGTGGGTAAGCAAGGGAAATATTTGAGGCAGATGGAACAGCATGTACAAAGAAGCAGAGATGAGACAGCCCAGGGCATTCTGGAACCTGGAAGTCCAGTGGAGCTGGAGTTTAGGATGCAAGGGTGGGTAGATAGCCAGGTAACTGATGAGGCTGGAGAGGAAGGTACGGTTCAGGCCATATGGGGGTTTGCAACCTGCAGAAGGAGCCTGACTTCTACCTCGAAGGCCACGAGGAATAACTGAGGGGCTTTAGGGGGAGGCATTAATAGATTTGGGTTTAGTCCATCATTCTAGGCTTGGAGGAATTTCCCCAAAGAATACTCATCATTCCTGTTCCTTACAGTGAAATAAAGAAAAAAAAATAATGGTTAAAACAATTAAAAAGGATAGTGCTGTAAGATTTCAGAGAGAACATAAAGCAGATGGGTCTATATTTACTGCTCTCTCATTCCCTTCTGCTAACCGTGTCTCACTCCAGTTGAACACAAGCTCCACCAGGGCAGTGATTTTTGTATCCTCACTGTGAAATCCTCAGTCCTTAGATCAATGCCTGGGACAGAACACGTGCTCAAATACTTGCTGGCTAAATTACCGTTCCCTTGGTAGAAAATAGTTCTGCTTTCTAAAGACTAGAAGTGAGATCTTTATTGACTGTGTACAAGGAGACACAGAAAGCACTGCAGGGAATAAATGGACGGATCTGCCCTCTGGGAGCTGACACTCATTAAATGGCTACATGCCGCTGCATACTTTGTGTGGGTTTTTCCTTTCACTCTTTTTTAGTCTTCAGTGGGGGAAGTTCACTACCCATCTGTCAGTGTGTCATACTGTGGTGGCCTGTGTGTCACCTGATGCTGGAAGCTATGCCACCAGTATTTCAAATACTAGCAGGGTCACCCATGGTGGACAGTTTCAGCGGAGCTTCCAGACTAAGACAGACTAGGAAGAAAGGCCTGGCGATCTACGTCCAAAAATTAGTCAGTGAAAGCCTTATGGGTCACAACACAACATTGTCCGACTCGCTTGCTTTGTACATGTCATCAGGAGGGATCAATCGCTAGAGAAGGACATTACATTTGGTGAAGCAGAGGCCCAGTGAAGGTAAGGGTAAGATGGATTGGTGTAACAGTCACAACGATGGACTCGAACAAGTTTGCGATCATGAGGATGACACAGGATGGGGCCACGTTTTGTTCTGTTGTACATAAGGTCGTCATGAGTTGGAGCCAACTCTACTACAGCCGTCTGTCTGTCTGTCTAGCAGGCGCCAGTGTCCCCACTTTACAGGTGAGGAAACCGAGGTTCAGAGAGACTTCGAAATTTGACCATGGACCTGGAGATGGTAAGTGGCAAAGCTGGAATCAGAACCAGACCTGTCCAGCTCCAGATTCCCACCTAATTCTGGGAAACCAGACAACTACACGGTTGGCAACAACGTGAAGCAAGAGGGAACACCGAGGGGGAGGTGGCACCTGGGAAGTGGGTGAGCGGCAGCGTCAGGAAAGGTTTCTCGGAGGAGCGGGCCTTGGAAAGCCTCCGAGGATGGCGAAGCTCTCGGCACATGGCGGTGAAATGGACGGTACCGTGAGTGGAGGGCAGAGAAACAGCAAAGGCCCCGAAGTAGACCAGCCACTCAAGGAAAGCCGACCATGCTGGGTCTCACTTTGCTCCTGTTCAGATGAGTAAGACTACTCAAAATGAATGTTATGCTCGTCTGCTGGGAAACTAGAGGCGTTTCTTACCTACGGTATTCACAAGAATCCAAAAGTTTCGTAACACTGTTGGTGAGGCCTCGGGGAAACAGACTTCTTGATCACGCTCATGGGAGCTGCAAAGGGCATGGCCCCGTGGAGGGCACACCTGGCAGTACCCACCACAATGAGATGTCTTTACCTTTTACCCCACAACCCCACTTCTGGGAAAAAATGACACCTGGATCAGGTTACCCATTGCAGCACAGCACAATTTACCAGCAACAGATTGGAAACTAGCACCCAACAATAGGGGCCTGGGTGAATCAGCTATGCAATACTGGGCAGCTGCCAAAGTGAGCATGCCTTCCATGTAGCAGTCCAGCGGTCGCTAGGATATCTTCAAGTGTTGCGGGGGGCGGGGAAATCATGAAGGGGAACTGTGTATACAGATGGCTACTATTTGAGAAAGAAAGGTGTAGAAAGTAAAAACACACACTTACATTTGTTTCTATTTTCCTGTAGCAGTGGTTCTCAACAGGGGGCTACTGTGCCCCCCAGGAAACATCTGGCAATGTCTGGTGACATTTTTGATGATCCTGACTGGGGGAGGGGTGCTACTGGTATCTAGGGAGACTGCTAAACACCCCACAATGCACGCAACAGTCCCCACAACAAAGAATTATCTGGCCCAAAATGTCAACAGTGCTGAGGTTGAGAAACCCTGGTCCAAAGAAACAAAAGAAGGATAAATAAGAAAACTAAAGTTGTCACCTAAAAAAGGTCTGGGGTAATGGCAGTGGGGAGGGAAGAAAGGGCAGCAAGACTTCTGGGTGCAGCTTTCCCATAATTTTGACTTTTCAATCAGGTAGATGTAATGGCTGGTATGTGCCTATTTAAGGCAGAGTGAAGAAGAATTGATCTCTTTGAATTATGGTGTTGTGGAAGAATATTGAATATACCAAGGACTGCCCGAAGAATGAACAAATCTGCCTTGGAAGAAGTACAGCTAGAGTGCTCCTTGGAAGCGAGAACAGCGAGACTTTGTCTCACATGTTTTGGTCATGTTATCAGAAGGACATCATGCTTGGTAAGGTAGAGGGTCAGAAACAGAGAAAGACCCTTGATGAGATGGATTGACACAGTGGCTGCAACAACGGGCTCAAACATAGCAATCATCGTAAGGATGGCGCAGGACCAGGCAGTGTTTTATTCTGTTGTACAAAGGGTTGCTATGAGCCAGAACTGACTCGACACCTAACAACTACAACAACATATGCCTATTTGAAAATCAGGTTTCCCATCGACAGATAGACTGGGCAAAATAAAACATGGCATATACATATAATGGAATATTATTCGGTCATAAAGAGAAATGAAGTACTGCCATGACATGGAAGAACCCTGAAAATATTGTGCTGAGTGAAGTAAGTTAGTCCCACTTTCGTGAAATATCTAGAATAGGCAAGTGTTGCTATGATGCTGAACAGGCTTCATCAGAGCTTCCAAACTAAGACTAGGAATAAAGGTCCAGTGGTCTATTTCCCAAAAGTCAGCCAATGAAAACCCTACAGATCACAACAGTCTGATCCTGTTGTACATGGGGTCACCATGAGTCAGGGGCCAACCTGACAGCAGCTAACAACAACAACAACACAGAGACCAAAGTTTATTAGTGGTTACCAGGGATGCATGGGAGGGAGGGGAGAAGAGGGGCTCACTGCTTAGGGGACACTAAGCTTCTGTTAAGGGTGATGGAAAAATGTGGAAATGGATAATGGTGATGATTGTACAATGTGGTGAACACAACTAATGTCACTGAAATGTACGTGACAAATGGTGAAACGGCAAATTTATATATATTTACCACAATAAAAAAATGAAGCGTAGCTAAAAAAGAGAAAGACAAAGTAGTGATGCATAGGAAACAGGAGGACTGTAGACGGGGACTCAGGAGGACTGTAGACGGGAACTCAGGAGGCCTGGGTTTTCAGCCCAACTCTGTCAGGAGCAGCAACATATCCCTGCCTCTTGGCCCGGTCGTCTTCTCTGTAAAATGAGGCATCTGTGAACAGAAGAGCTCCAGTTCTCTTTGAAATCTAAAACTGAGTCTGCCAGTAGCGTAGGCTGAATGTAGGAACCAGCCATTCCTACCACCCACAAACCTTGGCTCGTGAATGCACATATTTTTCTGAACATTTTCTCTAATGGAACCCATTGCCGTCTATAGTCACCCTGAAAGACATGGAACATTCTGTTTGCAGACCAAACAAACAAACAAACAAAAAAAAACCAAGCCTGTTGCAGCTGAGTCAATTCCAACTCAGAGCAGAAGTGCTCCATCAGGTTTCCAAGGAGCAGCTGGTAGATTCGAACTGCCGATTTTTGGTTAGCAGCCAGTCTCTTAACCAATGGGCCACAAGGACAGTTTCCAGACCAGGTTGTTAAGATTGAAACCACAAGGTAAACTGGATAGAAGGTAACGAGAGCTATAGATGTGCTAGAGGGATTTAAGTAGAGGTAATCGCCAGAAAAGGACATCACGTTTGGTAAGTCAGAGGATTAGTGAAAATAAGGAAAACCATCAATGACATGAGCTGACATAACAGCCACAGCAATGGACCCAAACATACCAACAATCACGAACATGGCGCAGGACTGGGCGACATTGCGTTCTGCCGTTCATGGGGTCGCCGTGAGCCAGAGCCTACCCCCACAGCACCTAACGACAACGATCTTACTTTTTCTTCTTTTCAGTTTCCCAGAAAAACTTTATGCCCTATGTTCAATCGACTAGTAATTAAAAAAACAACAGCAAGACAGACCATGAAGTGAAACTAACTCCCACTAACGATAAAGAGAGTGGCAGCAAATAGCTTCTCCCTTAATAATACATTCAAACAGGAACCCGGTTCAGGGAGGCAGCGTTTAGGGCCCAGGCCTTACAGTGCTTGGGTCAATGGCTTAACTCAGCGGACACCAGGCAGGTGCTGGGTACCTCAGGCCTTCTGGGGGTGAAAGGACAATCCAAGTAATAAGGTTTCAGATTCATTCCTTCCTCTGCATCCAGCTGTGACCACCCCAGTGCGGCCACCGCCTCATCTCTGTATGACAGCTTGGTGGAATGCAGTCTGACTGATATCCTACCTGCTTCTTTCCTGCTATGTGGCTTTCGATAAGTTACTTCTCTGAGCTTCAATTTCCTTATCTGTGAAAGGGGAAAATTAACTCAAAGGGTTGTTTTAAGGGAATTCAGTGAAGCGTCTAATGACTTGACAAGAACTGACCAATATTATTCTCTACCCAGACTCACTTCTGCCTCTCATCTCCCATCTCCCTTGCAAACTGCCTGTGGAGTACCTTAAAAACTAAGTCTACGTTATATCCCACCACTACTCAAACTTCTGACAGCCTAATGCAGTACTTCTCAATCTTGAATAATGTACGGGCCTCTCTAAAGTGAAAAGAACTTTTTAAGGTAGCCCTCAATGATGGCTAAGTCATGTAATAGGGCATAAACCAACAAAAAATTAAATGTACATCTTCTACTTAAGAGTTCCTCCAAACTGGTAAAACCAAACCAAATCTGCAAGTTAAACAGAGTACAAAACCACAAACCCAGTGAAAGTCACATCAACATTAGTTATTTTAATGAAACTGGACCACTGTGGCTGTGTACGACCTTTTGAGTTTACCATACCCATGTCACCTACTGTATCCTATATGACAACGTAATTCTCCAATCACTTTAACTTTCCTCAGTCATTACTGGGCTGGGGTAGTATTTGGTCTACACTTGGTCTAACCAGACACTAATCAGTGTGATTTGTTCTTCTGTCATTACATGTTGCTGTCAAGTCATTTTCGACTCATAACTACTGCAACTCAACACCAAGGTGACCTCAAACACAAACACAAGCGTATGCCCTGAAATCACCTGGCAGCCCTTGGATAAATTCAGAATGTCTAGAATTTGTTTACAGCATCGAAATAACACAAAAATCTGGACGAAAAAAAGCCAAAAAACTGACCCAGCCTGGGAAATACCAGTATATTGAATCAGGTCTAAACTCTAAATCTTGGCGCCCAAATCCTCCAAATATGGCCTCAGATTATCTGTTTCATATACAACACATTTCATAAGCAGCTTAACTTACACATACATTAAACATACCCACACGAAACTATTGTGATTTAGAGGGCAATTATATTGAATTTGATTTGGGAGACAGCTGACGTTTTTACAATAATAATGCTTCCCTTTCATGAACATGGTATAGCTTTCCATTTACTCAGACCTTTGTCTTTCCATGAAGTTTCACAGTTTTTCTCTATAAGTGTCATATATGTTGTAAACTTTAAAAATTATATTCACAAACTGTTTATTGCTTGTGTATAGAAATGCAATTGACTTTTGTCTTATGATCTTTTATCTGGCAGTTTTGCAGAGCACTATAACTCTAATCATTTGTAGGTTCTACTATTCTTTGTAGATGATTCTATTAACTATGAATAATGACAGTTTACTTTCTTCTAATCTTTATGCTTCTTATGTTTCTTGTCTTATTACACTGGCTAGTAATGATGATCATAAATGGTAATAATGAGCTTCCTTGTGTCCCTGATTTTAGTAGGGAATGCTTCTAAAGCTTCACCATTAATACTGGTGAGGGGTGAGCTTCTTGGCTCAAGCAGGCACATGAGGCTATGTGGGCAGCTCCCGTTTGGAGGCGAGAGGAGAAGGCAGAAAGGGACAGAAGCTGGCTGAATGGACATGGGGAATACAGGTGGAGAGAAGGGATGTGCTGTCACATTGTCGGGAGAGCAACTAGGGTCACATAACGATGTGGGAATAAGATTTTGTACAAGAAACTGACTTGAATTGTAAACTTTCACTTAAAGCACAATAAGAAAATCAAGTTTCATCATTAAGTATGATGTTTGCTGGTGCTTTTTGATGGATGGTTCCATAATTTCTACGCATCCATCTCAGTCAAACTGGCTTTTTCCTACCAAAACGTTAACAGTGTGCTGGTGTCTCTGTTGATATTGCTTAGTTTGGGTTCTCTACATGAGCAAAACCAGTGACACTGACTGATTGATTTACTTCCGGGGATTGGCTCATGCAAACATGGAGCTGGCAGGTCCAAAATCCACAGGTCAGATGGCAGGCCAGAGAGTTTTGCAAGCTTATGTCCCAAGATCCATAAGTCAGGCAGCGAGTTACCCTTACATATGAAAGTTAGCTCCTCAGCTAAATTGTTAAGTTCCTTGAAGGCAAGGACCTATTTTTATATTGCTGTATTTCTCACAATGTTTTATATAGTTCTGAAAACACAGAAACAAAGTGATACTGTACAAACACCATGGTTACAGAGTTGGACTGCTTGGGCTCAAACACCAGGTCTAGCTACGTGGTATCTGGCCAGAGACTTCACCTTCCAGAACCTCAGTTTTATGATCCACAATAAAGTTTGTTGAGTAAATAGTATTTATCATGTGAGCTGGGATTTCATAAATACTTTTTTTTTAAAAGCCAGGGACAGAACATCCCCTTCTTTGCCATGCTTCATGCGTGGAACACTGCATAATGAGGGTCACTTGACTTATGAATATATTTTCAAATTTCAGATTCTCTAGTGGTGTTCCCTAAATGATCAATCCTACCAACCCAACCAAACCTACTGCCATCGCGTCAGTTCCAGCTCACAGCAACCCCACAGAGTTTCCAAGGCTGTAGATCTTTACAGAAGCAGACTATCACATCTTCCTCCTGCAGAGCTGCTGGTGGTTTTTAACCACCAACCTTTCAGTTAGCAGTCAATCACTTTAACCACTGTGCCACCAGGGCTCCTTAATCTTACCAACAGCCTCCAGATAATTTTAATATCTTTCCTTTGCAACCAGTCTGAGTCAACTTCTCCTCTGCCACCCTTCTTGATTTGGCCATCTCCATGAAGTTTGAAGAATACATACATAAGGTAATGTGGATTATAATTTATTCAAAGAACACCCATTCTAAAATATTTATTCAATCTAATAAATTTTTTAAAGCCTCCAAAAAAACATTTATAGGTGCTCTAGTAATTCATTTGTGCCTTCCATGCTGGAGACACAGGGTCGATTCCCAGCCAGTGCACCTCATGGGCAGCCACCACCCATCTGTCAGTTGTGGATCGCGTGGTGCTATAACGCTGAACAGGTTTCAGGAGAGCAACCAGACTAAGAGAAGACTTGTGGCCTTGTGGCCTTGTGGTCTACTTCCAAAAATCTGCCTACGAAAACCCTACGGATTACAGCGGTCTGGCCTGTAACTGAGCATGGGGATGGTGCAGGCCTGGGTAGCGTTTTGCTCTGTTGTGCATGGGATTGAGTTGTGGGGCGGGGGTAGGGTATGACTCAATGACAGCTAATAACAACAGTCATTCTACTAAAGCTTTATTTCCCTAAATCTAATGTTTTAATTTAGCTTTACTCTGAATTGGTGTCTCCTGTATTCCTATTATACATAAGGACAAAATAAAAAACTTCACTGGTGGACTTCACCCAACCAATTCATACTAAAATTAATTCAAACACTAAGAAAGTAATTCATCTACTAATAGTATTAACAGCTAAAGTGTTTCATGATTTTAAGAGTAAAGGCAGTATCACATTGGTCTTCAACCTGGTTTGGGGATAAAACATCTGGAATTTTTAAATAAATCTTGGAGAAAACATTGAATTTGTGATTTTGTATCACACTACTGATAAAGACAAAACACTGAAGAAAAACTCTAAGTTGAAAGAACAGAATAGCTTGTGTGTGTGAGTGTGTGTGTGTGCATGTGTAAAACAATGGAGATAATCTTGCATTACTCTCTGTTTGCTGGGAACTCCCTCACTTCATCCAGGTTCCAATATAATAGAAGACACCCAATAAAAATGGTAACTTAATATACTGTTGCATCTTAGCTCTCAAAGTAATCTTTTTTTTATATTTTATTTTGTTCTTGTTGAGAATGTACGCAGAACATATACCAATTCGACAATTGCTACATGTAGAATTCAGTGAGGATTACATTCTTTGAGCTGCACAACCATCCTCACCCTCCTTTTCTGAGTTGTTCCTCTCCCATGAACATAAACTCACTGCCCCGAGGTTCCCATCTAGTCTTTCGAGTTGCTCGAAGCAATATTTTAACGTACTGGGTCAGTCTAGCTACTTGTAGGCAGAAAAAAGAACTTAATGGATATTCTAAATGAAAACCCGATGCCGTCAAGTCGATTCTGACTCATAGTGACCCTGTAGGACAGAGTAGAACTGCCCCACAGGGTTTTCAGGGAGCAGCTGGTGGATTCGAACTGCTGACCTTTTGGTTAGAGTTGAACTCTTAACCACTGTGGCACCAGGGCTCCCTAGCTAGCCCAAAATAAAACACACTAAAAAAAAAAAAAAAACCAAACCCAGTGCCGTCAATTCCGACTCTAAGCAGCCACAAGTATGATTCCACAGCATATCCCCACTCCAACTTTAAAGAGAAGGAAGGTGTGTTTCAGCGGAGCTGGGTGACCTGCTCAGGGCCACCGAGCTAAAGAGACTGTCCAGGCAGGGTTTGAGGCCAGTTATCTGACCTTTACACTGATAAGCTCTCCAGGAAACCACTGGGCTGGCAGATTCCTGCTAAGCCCTTTAGTGCAGTCTAGTAAGTACAGACACGATTCCGGATAACTTATGCGTGCTAAAGCTCTTAAGATTTTCTATGAAACTATTTGGCTTCCCTTATCTTTGTTCCTGGACATTTTACAGGAAGGTGCCTAGCAGGGACAAAAATAAAACTGTATTTCTTAGATGACAGTATTTTTGTTAATTTTCACCCCGGGAATGGAACTGAGCCCATAAAGCTTCTTGAGGAAAATCCAGGCTCCATTTACTGAGGCCACAGGAGCGGACTTCCTCCCGGCCGAGAGAAGGGACCCATCACACAGATGTCTGCTCGTGGGGAACACTGACTTCGCCACCTAAGTATCTCACTTCCACAGTCTGTGTAGGCCTGTGGCCAGCAACATGGGGGAGCTTGCCAAAAACGGCAGTGTCTACCCCAGTGGCTCTACTGCCTGGTTTTGTACAGCCCATGAGCTAAGAATCATTTTTATATTTTTAGATGTGTTGAAGAAGGAAATCAATAACAGACATCTTGCGCTGATGTTAAGGTTTTTCTTATCCACAAAACTGTGTAAGGGTTCCAAAACTGAGGTGCCTGGCACGGCTAGGGTGGCTGGCCCAGGTGTAGGCCCGCCTCCATTTTGTGACCTCTCCGTTCCGGAGAATGTAACCTTGACTTCTTTATATGCGTATGGCCTGGGTCTAACCAGCAGACTAACTTCTTCCCATTCATATGCATATGAGCTTGGGCCTCTGGCTGGACAGAACCAGCAGACCCCGGTCCCCTATTAATGATCTTGTGACCCTCTTGCAGTTCTGTGAGTGTACCCAATCCCCTTAGCCTACATGTACTCTGTTAACCAATCCCAACCAAAGCCCTGCTTTGACATATCCCGCCTTCCTCTTTACTGACTGCTCACCTACCAATCAGGATATGATAACCTAAATTCCTGCCTCAACCCTATAACAATGCCCCCGTAACCACAGCTTTTCAGAGCTCTGGTTTTCACTTTGTAAGATCCAGCATGTCCCGGGCTTGAGCTGCCTTTGCTCTCGATAAATCTCTTTATTTTGATTTTAAACAGAGTACGCATTGTCATTTGATGACAAAACCAAATTATTAATCATAAAAAGCCTGACCCAAACTGCAAAAGCCTGCCATAAACTGCTCTCTAGCCATGTAAATTTGTCTCATCCTGCTAGAAAAGGATAGTAGTCAAACTATTGCCTGCTAATTTAAACCTCAAAAAGCCTCAGGGCTGCAGGTAGGTGGAGGGCCAAATTATTAGTAGCCAGGCCAGAAGTAACCTGATCTCAGTAAATGGGGACGTCAGGGTTCAAACAATCATGCTAAGATTAGTCAATGGTTGATCTTCGATATTTCTCCCTTCTCTTCTTTTCATTAGCCTCGTTGTACCTACCTTCTTCAAGCTATTTGCTTCTTCTGGAATGAAAATGGCCTCCCTATATGCATACAGAATAACTGCTCAGAATAAACCCTGTGTTCAAACTTCTGTGAATTTTGATTATTTTTAACAAAGGGTTGGGGGACAAAAAATCAAAATATTTCATAACATGAAAATTATATAAAGCTCAAATTTCAGTGTTCATGAGTAAACTTTCACTGGAGCAAAGCCATGCTCATCCATTTATGGCTGCTTTCACGCTAGAAATGACAGACTGCGAAGCCTAAAACAGTTACAATCTGGCCCTTTACAGGTGGCGTAGTGGTTAAGTGCTATGGCTGCTAATCAAAGGGCCGGCAGTTCGAATCTACCAGGCGCTCCTTGGAAACTCTATGGGGCAGTCCTACTCTGTCCTATATGGTTGCTATGAGTCGGAATCGACTCGACAACACTGGGTTTGGTTTTGGGTTTTGGACAGGAAAAGTCTGCTGACTCCTAGAGTTGAGCGTTTGCTCTCTTTCAGGTTCTGAGCTTTACCTATATTGCTACTTTTGTTAGCTGCTGTCAAGTTGCCCGACTCATGGGGACCCCACATATAATACCTGGTCTTGTACCATTCCCATGATCCGTTGGGGATCAGACCATTGTGATTCATAAGGTTTTCACTGGCTGATTTTCGGAAGTAGATTGCCAGGCCTTTCTTCCTAGTCCATCTTAGTCTGGAAGCTCTGCTGAAACCTGTCAGCATCATAGCAAAACACAAGCCACCACTGACAGACGGGTGATGACTGTACATGAGTTACACTGGCCAGGAATCAAACCTGGGTCTCCCGTGTGGAAGGTGAGAATTCTACCACTGAGCTACCAATGCCCCCTTCTCCCAATGTTCTGAAAAGGTGATACTGTCCTCATTGTAGCAAGGACAGAATGGCCTCAGCGAGTTTAAGTCACCTGTCCCCACAATTATACCCACATTCGAACATTCTGAGTAGAAAAATGGGTGCCTCTAATTAGATAGTAGACAAGAACTATTTTAGGTAAAAGGAAAGAACACACAATACAGGAGAAGTCGGCACAACTGGACTAAACCAAAAGCAAAGAAGTTTCCTGAACACAACCGAACACTTAGAACGAAGGCCAGAGTAGCAGGGGCGGGGATCTGGGGACCATGGTTTCAGCGGACATCTAGGTCAACTGGTATAACAAACTGTATTAAGAAAATATTATGCATCCCACTTTGGTGAATGGCGTCTGGGGTCTTAAACGCTAACAAGTGGCCACCTAAGGTCCATCAATTGGTCTCAACCCACCTGGAGCAAAGGAGAATGAAGAACGCCAAAGACAAGGTAAATATGAGCCCAAGAGACAGAAAGGGCCACATAAACCAGAGACTTCATCAGCCTGAGACCAGAAAAACTAGACAGTGCCTGGCTACCACTGACGACTGCCCTGACAGGGAACACAACAGAGAATCCCTGATGGAGCAGGAGAACAGTGGGATGCAGACCTCAAATTCTCATAAAAAAGACCAGACTTAATGGTCTGACTGAAACTAGAAGGACCTGGAGGCCATGGTCCCCGGACCTTCTGTTACCCCAAGACATGAACCATTCCCAAAGCCAACTCTTCAGACAGGGATTGGACTGGACTATAAGACAAAAAATGATACTGGTGAGGAGTAAGCTTCTTGGATCAAGTAGACACATAAGACTATGTGGGTAGCTCCTGTCAGAAGGCAAGATGAGAAGGTAGATGGCGACAGAAGCTGGCTGAATGGACACGGGAATACACGGTGGAGAGGAGTGTGCAATCTCATACAGGGGAGAGCAACTAGGAGTACATAGCAAGGTGTGCATACGTTTCTGTACAAGAGACTGACTTGGTTTGTAAACTTTCACTTAAAGCATAATTAAAACAAAAAAGAAAGAAAGAAAGAAATGGGTGCCAGGCACTGTGCTAGGTGCTGGGGATTTAGCAATGCATAAAACAGACATGGTTTATGCTCTCAGGGAGTCTATACTCCTATGGGAGAGAACAGCAATAAGCAAATAAGCACTTAGAGGTTGTGATAAGTGCCAAGAAGAGAAAAAGCTACCACTTTGCACCAGATGGTGTGGGACTGAACCCATGTCCCTGCTTTTTTGTTTTTAATTAATTGTAGACTCATTGCCAAGTAGTTGCAAAAATAGTACAGAGAAGTCTCATGTACCCATCATCCAGCTTCCCCCAATAGTGGCAACTTATGTAACTACAGTACTTTATCGGAACCAGGAAATTGACACTAGCACAACACACTTGAATAGTCTACAGAGCTTTCTTGGATTTCACCCATTTTTGCATGTACTCATTTTTGTGTGTTTGTTTTTGGTATATCTTTGTGTCTAATTCTATGCAGTAGCTGGGGTCTCCCACGCCCTCCTCCACCACCTGTCCTTCCACAGCAGGTCTTCAGCTTTTCTCCACGTCAATCCTGTATCTGCATTTCTTCTAAGTCTGCTTGAGAACAAGACTCGTGACATCCCCTGAACACTCCCGATATGACCGGTCGCAGGAGAGAACTCGCGGCACTGGGGCAGGTGGGCTGGGGGGACGACTCTCCCTCAGAAAACTGACAGACATATTCCTTTCCAGTAAGGAGAACTGTAACCCCGTTCATTTATTCAATAAAATATTCATCGAGTTCCTTCTGCCTTCCAGGTGCCACAGTATGACGGTGAACAGCCACAGTTCATGCCCTCCGTGAGCTGTGACCACAGGTGGCAGAGGAAGCAGACATAGGTCATTGAGAATTCCTACTGAAAAGTCAGATGCCCGATTTTAAAAGGATGCCATATGATCTGTTACGTGGGGTTTTCAATAAAGAACATGACTAGATGACTAAGGAGAAAGATGACAAGAGTGACAGTGCAAATGTAAACACACAGTACAAGGTGTGTAGCTGTGAGAGGAACACGGACACACAGACACAGGCACGTAGACACACAGCTACACACACACACAGAGACACAGACACATAGACACACTGATACACACACAGACACACAGACATATACACACAGATATACACACACATTTACAGACACACAGAGACACAGGTACGTAGACACACAGATACACACACACTTACACAGAGACACACAGGCACATAGATACACACATACACATTTACAGACACACAGATATATAGGCACACAGACACACAAACGCACATGCACATAGACACATATAGACATGCAGACATACACACAGACATACATGCAGACACACACACACCCATCGACACATACACACATAAGACACACACATACCCATACCTAGGGGCACACACACACACACATGCACACAGCCGGTCCCTCTACACCTGGTTAGCAGAAAGCTCCCGGCTCCAAAGATCTCCATCACAGGCCGTGTCTTAACCCTCAGGGCTAACTTAGGTGTTTCCTCCAGTTACCTCAAGCCAATTTTATTTTTTTTCCCCCAACTTCTATTTTGTTAAATTTAATTGTATGTTCGTGTGTGGTTTATATAGAGTCATAAAGCTACTTCAAGTTCTTTTTGGAAAGAAGTGGGCTATAAATAAACCATTCAGTGAATATTTACAGTTTCAGAAAAGATACCAAAAGTACCTCAATATACCTAAAGCGTTCTTTTCTGGCCATGAACTAACAGTGTATTCAAGTCTCTGTGTGGAATGCCCTTATTTCCTCATCACTGATCCATGTCACCTGTGCCACCTCCTCAGAGCCCCCCTCTCCCCGATCCACCCCCGGAGCCCTGTTCTCAAGGGGAAAGAGAGTTGTGTGTGTGAAACATGTTGAAAATGTGTTTAGCGTCACGATAAATGCTGGGAGCCAGAGACAGTAGGCATCCTCCATGTGGGTGACAGTCCCATATTAACGGTCAACGGTCTAGCCCAAAATGCCAAGTGCCCCATGGACAGTGCACCTCAGTAAACTCCCCCAGTGCTGGCATTCTGTCCCCCACACTCTGGCTCAAGTATGGGCAAGAAAGCTAACTTCCCTACTACGTGCTAGTCACATCACATACACCAACTGTTAGAGACTGAATTGTACTGCCCTCCCCTCCGCCCCCCCCCACAAAAAAATGTGTTGAATTCCCGGCCCTTGTACCTGCTGATGTGATCCAATTTGGAAATAGGGTTTTTCTTCTGTTATGTTAATGAGGTCATAGCAGTGTAGGATAGATCCTAAACCTAATCACTTCTGGAGTTAAAAAAGACCAGAACAAACAAGACACACACACACACACACACACACACACACAGGAGGAAGACAGGTGTTCTGTGAGGACTGTCTCCAGCCAAAGAATGCCAAGGCACCAAAGAATGCCTGGGGCTACGGACAAAGAAGGAATCCACATGGCCAAGGCCCTCATTTGGACGTTTAGCTTCCAGAACTGTGAGAAAATGAACTTCTGTTCTTTAAAGCCACCCGCCTGTGGTATTTGTGTTACATCAGCACTAGGAAATGAAGACACCAACTATGGGTGGAAGCCTTGTCTACAAGATGGTGATTCCTCCAGAGAGCACACGTAAAAACCAAACTCTTTGCTGTTGAGTCGATTCTGACTCATAGCGACCTTATAGGACAGAGTAGGGCCGCTCGCCATAAGGTATTCAAAATATTGTTTATATAAATTCTGGAAAGTGTCTTACCCTGGACAAAAAAAAAACAAAAACCCATTGCCGTCAAGTCAACCCCGACTCACAGTGACCCACCCTATAAGACAGAGTAGAACTGCCCCATAGAGTTTCCAAGGAACGCCTGGTGGATTCGAACTGCCAAACTGTTGGTTAGCAGCTGTAGCACTTAACCACTAAGCCACCAGGGTTTCCCTTACCCTGAAGAAGCACTTGATAAATGGCATCTATCATGCAGCCCTGAGGGTGCAGTAGTTAAGAGCTCTGCTGCTAACCAAAAGGCTGGCAGTTTAAATCCACCAGCAGCTCCCTGGAAACCCTATGGGGCAGTTCTACTCTGTCCTATAGGATTGTTATGAGTCCAAATTGACTCGACGGCAATGGCTATCATTAGTCTACTATGCAACAAGTGTTTTGCCCGGCATCAAGGATATAAAGCTAAGGAAATTAAGAAAGCTATTATGTCAGATTACCAATTTATATATTAGGATAGGATGAGGGAGAGAGAACCCAATTTGGGAACATAAAGAGGAGGCTGAGTTATCCTGAGGGGTTTTCCAGGCCAGAAAGTGAGGAACAAAAATTCTAAACAGAGGGAATGGCAAGTATATAAGCAAGGAAGTGTGTTAAAAGAGATTACTGGGCCACAGCTGAGAATACAACCTCAAATGTCCACAGGGACCAAGCAGGTAACATAAATGAGTGGAACAGGTCAGGTGTAAGATAATGAATGGCTTAGGTTCTTTGCCTCAGTCATAGGGGGATGAAGCAGAGTTGCGGACTGCAGCAAGCAGGTGAGCACGTGGCCCACTGCAGCACAGAGAACAAGTTGTCCATACTATCCACTCTCACTTTCCCCTTTAGTAAGAACTGGGTTTTAGCTATTCGCATGGCCACACAGATGAAGACCACATTTTCTCAGCTGTATATGCAGTCAGAGGTGGCCATGCCACTATGTTGTCGCCAATGAGATGTGAGAGGAAGCAACACATGCAACGTCTAGCTCGGACCTTTTTTAAGGGAAGGGATACATCCTGCACTTCCCCTCCCCTTCCTCCTGTAGGCTGGAGCAGACCTGGTAGTGGGAAAACAAAGCAGCCTCCTGGACTACTAGATGCACGGAGCCCGCTGTGAGGACAGAAGAGAAATGAGACATATGCAGCCTGGGTTGCAAACACTATGGAGCCGCCATGTCTATTCTGGGCAACTCATGCTTTCACTATGGAATGTGGAAAAAAAAAAAGTTTCTGTGTTGTTTAAGAAACCCTTTTGGCGTAATGGTTAAGAGCTACGGCTGCTAACCAAAAAGCCGGCAGTTTGAGCTCACCAGGCGCTCCCTGGAAACCCTATGGGTCAGTTCTACTCTACCCCATAAGGTCGCTATGAGTCGGAATCGACTCGACGGCAAAGGGTTTGGTTTTGGTTGGTTTTATCTTAAGTCACTTATTTTGGTCTTTGTCACAGCAGTCAAACATGTATCTTTACCCACACTCTTACATGAAGGGTTTAGTTTTGGTTGGTTTTATCTTGTTTAAGTCACTTATTTTGGTCTTTGTCACAGCAGTCAAACATGTATTTTTACCCACACTCTTACATGAAGAAGGTGGTCACTTCTTGACTCCAAAGAATTATTGCCATGAGGGATTGTGGGCTCGGTGTTCCATGTTTGTCCAGTTTTTCAAGAGAATCTGGAAATCTAGATTTTCCTCTAGTACCTCCTGACCTTTACAAATTGACAACCAACTTTGATTTTCAACACAATACAGGCCAACACAACTAGTCTGAGGTCAGTCTGATTTCTGTTCCATGCGCTGCTCTGAAGCAAAGACTTTTCATAAGAACAAATAACTAATTCAGGATAACAGTGATAAGATGCTCCTAGCATTTCTTGCTAATTTCTATTTCTCTAAGTCATTAAAAATTTACTTTTGAGTATAAGTCAGAATCTTGTGAGTTTGGGCACCGTAAGACTGTTTCCACAATTTCTCATCACCCTCAAATATAATCCCAGGGCAGTTTCATTCCCTAGAGAAAGGACTAACCATGCTGTAAAACAGCAACAACCAGGAGGTCGCCCCTGCCTTCGGGCCCACTCTTAGGGCCTCCCTGGACACCAGTGGCATTCACCTTTACCGGGTAAACACTGCCTCTCTCTCCCTTCCCTCCTTTTCAAGACTGAAGAAATTCTCAGGAGACACGGTTAGACAATGAATAGTATTATGGAAATGTCATCCTTGTATGCCAAAATAGGAAGGGGGAAAAGGCATTCCTCAGTTTTATATGGAAGGTCTGGTAGCCCCACCAAACAAGTTCACCCAGACCGACAGCTCCTTGGAGAGGGAGTGGGAGGTGGTAGGAAGGAAGACGCAGAAGATGCAACACCCAATGCTCATTTTGTGGGACCACTGACAAGACCGGTTACAAGAAAACCTATGTGGCATTGGCGCTATGCAGGCCTCCAGCTATTATTCACTTCTGACACAGACCCTGTGTAATACAATCTCAGCTGAGCCCATCTTTCTCCCCTAGAGTTCAGGTAAAATGTGTATGCAGAGGTCCATGGTTAGCCACAGGCAATTACTCTAATTACCAGCAGGACAGCGCCTCCATCAAGGTACTGCCCAAACAGGTTTAAACCATGTGCTTAGCCTCTCAGGCTGATATAAGAGAAATACCTCGGCGTTGCACAAGACACACTATGAACAGAATGAAAACAATCATGTTATAGAACAAGAAGTTGCTGTGTACAATGCCATCTGCCCTCTAGGGAGCCTGGCTTTGGTTTTTCTGAGGAGGCTTTGTTCAACGGCACCCTCCCTGGGCTGAGATATACAAGCTGGAGAGATTTCTCTGCATGAAACCCGGTGAAGGATTTGGAGGTGAGAAGGATTGGGTAATCAAAGGAGGGGTGTCAAAACAAAACAAGAGGGAGAGGAAAGTGGAGTGGGAGGCAGGCTCATGTTCATCAAGATCCTCTGCCCTCATTGAGGGTCAATACCTAAAACCAACTCCACCTTCGGGGTAAGCAGACTTCTTAGGACCACTGGGAATGGGCAATAGTGAAGGGTAAGGGGAGGTGGGTGAGAAGGCAGAGAGGACCATTAATAGAAGTATATGGGAGGCCTTTAGGCTCCTCAGAGCCCTGGCAGTGTAGTGGTTAAGCGCTTGGCCACTAACCAAAAGGTCAGCTGTTTGAATCCACCAGCTGCTCCTTGGAAACCCTATGTGGCAGTTCTACTCTTTCTGCCCTATAGGGTCGCTATGAGATGGAATCGACTTGCTGGCAATAGGTTTGTTTGGTTTTGGTTTTAGGTTCTTCATATAGACTAAGATTCTGAACAATTTCACCCACACCCCAACGGACAGACAGGCCCCCAAGATACTCAGGTTACATCACTTTCCCCCAAAGCAAGAGTTGAGTCCTTACTATGTATCAGGCCCTGCGCTAAACAATTTACATGAATTCTTACTTAATTCCTTCAACAATCCCAAGAAGTAGATATTGTCAGTAGGTATTGTCGAAACTTATTTTACAGTTGGCTTAAGAAGAGTAAATATTTTGCTGAAGATCACAAAGCTAACAACATGCATGAACCCTGAAAACATGATGCTAAGTGAAGTAAGTCAATCACCAAAGGACAAATATTGTATGATCTCACTCATGCGAAATGGCTAGAAGAAGCAAATGCGTGTAGAGACCAAAGTGGTTACCAGGGTGGAAGGAGGGGAGAGAGGGGGTCATGGTTTGGGAAGCAGTGAATTTGTTTATGGTGATGGGAATCTGGCAACGGATACTAGTGATGGTTGCAAAACATGACTGATGAAATTGAGTTCACTAAATCGTCTATGTGAAAAATGCTATATTGGCAAATGTCATGTTATGTTTATTTTTACAATTAAAAAAAAAAAAGATCACACAGTTAAAAGTAACCTGTTATCATCGAGTCGATCCCAACTCATAGCGACCCTATAGGGCAGGGCAGAGCTGCCCCATAGAGTTTCCAAGGAGTACCTGGCGGATCTGAACTGCTGACCTTTTGGTTAGCAGCCATAGCACTTAGCCACTATTCCACCAGGGTTTCCACAGTTAAAAGTAGCAGGGCTAAAAGCCAGGTCTGTTTGGCTCTAAGTCCTGTGCCACTTCTGCTCAGAAAAACAGCACACTTAGCTGTGAGAGAGGGGATTCTGGTTAGAATCACCAACCACGAGACACTCTGACACCCCTGCCTCCTGATGTACTGCTCCATGAAGGACACGCGATCACATCAGTGATGATCCTGCCAGTAATTCACAACCTGAATCTGCTCGTGAGGGAACCTCAGACGAGCCCACCTTGAGGAGAAGTCCACAGAATAACTCACCTGGATTCTTAAAAAATGTCAAGATCACAGAAGACAAAGAAAGATCAAGCAATTGGTCTAGATTAAAGGACTCTGAAGAGACATGACAGCTAAATGCAAAATGTGATCCTGGACTATATCTTGGATAGGAAAAATATATATATATAAAGGACATTATTGGGACAGTAAGTAAAATATAAGTATGGACTATTTTAGTATTAAGGATAAGTTTACTGAATTTAATAGTTACACTGTGGTTACATAGAAAATTCTTGTCCTTGGAAGATGCATGCTGAAATATTTGTGGTATTTGGGGTCATGATGCATGCAAACTACTCTCAAGTACCTCCACAGTTATATCTGGTAGACAGGTAGGCAGGCAGGGAGGGAGAAGAAGGGAGAACAAAGCAGGATATCTACATCGGGACATCACAGTAAAGGGATGAGGAAGTTCATTAGACTGTCCTTACAACTTTCCTTAACAAATTGAATTTTTAAATTAAAAAATTAAAGAGATCCTGCCTTCAATTTATGGTGAGAATCTAGGTATCCTAAATGAAACAAGTATGAAGAAAATACAATTTTTTTTTTTTAAATGTTGCTCAGCTGGCATGAAAAAGAAGGACTCCTAACAGGCCAAAAATGAAATAAAAGAGGAATCCCAGGAGAGTAATCCAAATTATCCCATGCTGAGTTTGTTCAACCTTGGGGACCTATAGCATCCATCTTTTTGTTTGTTTGTTTGTTTGTTTAACAGCTTTACTGACTTATAATTCATATACCATGAAATCTATCCCTTTAAGTGTACAACTCAGTGGTTTTTAGTATATTCAGACAGCTGTACAACCATCACCATCAACAACTGCAGAGCATTTTCATTATTCCAAAAAGAAACTCCATACCCATTAATGGTCATTATTCCCCATTCCTTCCTCTCCTTCTCTTCCTGGAAAACACTATCTACCTTCTGTTTCTATGGAGCTGCCTATTCTGGACACTGCACAAAAATGGAACCATACAATATACAGTCATTTGTGTCTGGCTTCTTTCACTTAGCATAATGTTTTCAAGGGCCATCCACACCGTAGTTTACACTGGAACTTGATTCCTTTTATTGCCAATTAATGTCGTATTACATGGATGTACCACATTTTGTTTATCCATTCATCAGTCGATGGCTATTTGTACTGTTTCTTTTTTTTTTTAGCTATAATGAACATTCACGTACAGGTTTTTGTATGAATATATGTTCTCAATTCTCTTGTGCATATACCTAGGAATGGAATTGTTGAGTTACATGCTAACTCCATGCTCTTCCTTTTAAGAACTGCCAAATTGTTTTCCAAAATGATTGCACCATTTTCAATCCCAACAACGATATATGAGGGCTCTCCACATTCTTGCCAACACCTTTTATTACCTGTCTTTTTAATTATATCCATCCTAGTGGGTGCGAGATGCTATCTTATTGTGGTTTTGGTTTACACTTTACTAAAGACTAATGATACTGAGCATCTTGTGTTTATTGGCCATTTATATATCTTTTTTGAGAAATGTCTATATAAGTCCTCTGCTGAGCTTCCATCTTGATTCTGCATGGTGGACGGCAATTAAAGCCAAATGCCCACCCAAGATGGAAAGTCTAACAGGAATCCCCCCAAGTAAAGCTGAGACCGCAAAGGCTATCCTTTTAACGTAAAAGTGGACAAGAAATTAACCTACTTCCCAGATGGAATAGAAAGATAACTTAGCTATCTCAATCTTAGCAATGGGTAGGGGGGAAAAAATCTTCCTTTCAATTTATAGCCACACTCAGTCTCTCCTTTTGGTTGGGTCTGAGTCCATGTAGTATGAAATATCAAGTGGAGAATTTAAGTTGCCCCAAGTTGGTAGTGACCCTTGTAAACTGGCAGATGCAAATGCAGCTCATTTCCAGGCATCCAGTATCACCACAGATCAGAGTCATAGAAAATAAATAGTCCACAGTCAAAAACTACCACATAGGCCAGAAAATGTGATATCACGAATGGAAGCCAGTACAAACAGACAACAGAATCAGATCCTCCAGGACTTCAGTTATCAGAATGAAAAGTCAAATATAAAGTAACTAGGCTTAACATGTTTCCAGAAATAAAAAGAATTTCAAAATGAGCAAAGAGTCTACAAAGATCATAGCAGATCTGAAAAAGTTAAAGAATTTCTAGAAATATAAGAGAATTGAAGTTAAAAATTCAATGTGGATAGGTTAATCAGCCAATGAAAGAATTACTGAAATGGAAGACACAGCAAAATTAGAATAACAACAACAACAAAATGAAGCCTAGAACACAGAATTTATCAGTTTAAAAGACATGGAAGATGGAGTCTGAAGATCTAAGGCCCATTTAACTAGCATTCTAGAAAGAGATGAAATAAAATAGGAGAAAATATTTCCCACATTTCAAGAGATAACAGCTGAGATTTTTACAATATTGTTGAAAGATTAATGATCAGATCCAAGAAGCCCAGCTAAACCCAAGGATAAATAAGAAATCCACAGCTGAACATATTATAATGAGGCTGCTTAATACAAAGAAATTTTTTAAAGGAACCAAATGGAAAAGGAATGGCAATTTGACAGCCAACTTTGACAGCAATCATGGAAAGCAGAAGAATGACACCTTCAATATACCGAAGGAAAAATAACTGTCAACTTAGAATTCTGCAACTTGTATAATTATCTTTCAAGAATGAGAAAAAAAATTTGCATAAAAGCAAAACCAGATGGAAGGTCTGAGATGTGAGAAGCAATCGTGAGCAAAGATATCAGGCAACTGTGTGTGTTGTAGTAAAGCTAAATTATTGACTGTACAAAACAATTATAAAGCCTAACTTGTGAAGAGAAAACAAGACAGAATTAAATGACTAGAAAATGCTGTAAATTGTGAGCGATGTGAGGGAGTTAGAGCTCTGAGGTCTTTGTTTTTGTTCAGGAGCAGGTAAAAATACTGACAAATTTTCACCTGCATAACAGACTAAGTAAAAATATGTTAAAATACCTGGGGGATCCACTAAAAGAATAAACAGAGCAAAACTTTCAAACAAATAAGAGTGAAAAAGAGAACATGAAATATAAAATGAAAAATTAATCAGCCCAAAAGATGGCAACCTAGGTGGCCATCGACATATTGTTGTTAGGTGCCCTGGAGCCAGTTCTGACTCATAGCGACCCTATGCACAACAGTATGAAACACTGCCCGGCTCTGTGCCATCCTCACCATGATTGTTAGCTTGAGCCCATTGTTGCAGCCACTGTGTCAGTCCATCTCATTAAGGGTCTTCCTCTCTTTCACTGACCATCTACTTTACCAAGATGACGTCCTTCTCCAGGGACTAGTCCTTCCTGATAACATGTCCTAAGTACGTGAGATGAAGTCTCGCCATCCTTGCTTCTAAGGAGCATTCTGGCTGTACTTCCAAGACAGATTTATTCATTCCTCTGGCAGTCCAAGGTATACTCAATATTCTTCGCCAACACCATAATTCAAATGCATCAAAAAAGATACACGGATGCTTTTGAATTTGATACCATCAACATACCAAAAACCATCATCGAGTCAATTCCGACTCATAGCAATCCTATCGGACAGAGTAGAACTGCCCCATAGGATTTCCAAGGCTGTAAATCATTACAGAGGCAGACTGCCACATCTTTCTCTCACAGAGTGGCTGGTGGGTTTGAACCACGGACCTTTTGGTTAGCAGCAGAGCACTTTAACCACGACAACACCAGGGCTCCTTCCATCAACACACAAGGTGCAAATTACATTCCATTCATGTAATGGAATACTATACAACTTTAAAAGCTCATGTACAACGGCTATATGTATCAACATGGAAGGCACTCAATGATGAATGAAAGTAGGAAACAGTACGATTCTGTATTCTATAAAGTTCAGAATACCCAGCTCATTTTGAATTTTATAAGTATAGGGTCATATATATGTGTGTGACTTAAAGAAAAACAAAAGGATACTTAACAAAAATCCTGGATAGGGATTCCATGGTTCCTCAGTAGGGGGAGAGTGGTACACATGAGAACCCTCTAAGATATGGGTACTATTCTCTTCCTTAAGCTCAGTGGTTGCCTTATTAGTAGTAGTAGTAGTAGTTTTATTATTCTTTCAGCTCTCTACAGATTTTAATACTGGATATTTCACCAAAAAGTTTTAGTTAAAAAAGGAAGGAATCTTAGTTCTGGAAGAAAGTACAAGTCTGCAGAAGTTACCTTCCCACTTCTCTATTATGCAAGTCAGTAACTGACGATGGTAGCACGACCTCTTTCAGTCCCTCAGAAGACAGGAAACACAAGAACGAACGCCCATCTGAGCTCTGGGCCCAAGTCTATCAGCTAGGCCAGCCTGGTATTAACCAGTGACCTAGTTAACTGAGCTTTGGTCTTCCCCGTTTCACTAGATCAACTTAATCACGTAAAGAGAAGTAAAGCGTCCAACATCAGCTCCCGAGAGCAGTGCAAATATAAACTCGTGATGTGAAATGTGAATGAAAAGGAAAACCCACTCCAGATGCATGTCACAGTTGAAGGAACCTTAGACATAATTTTCAAAGTATAAGCCAGCAGGATATTAAATACAGCCATTACAGAGCTCCTCAAACATCTCCATCTGGAAGGAAATTTCTGGACCTGTGAAATTTGAAGGTCAGAGCCTCAGACACATGGACTTTTTTCCCCCTAAAGTAACACTAAAGTTGAAGGGAGATTAGCTGATGAAGTCTCAATATTTCCTCTCCTCAGCTGCCAAGGTCGGGTCAGGGAACACAGCCATTCCATTCCGTCTCTAGTGAACTGTATTCAAGAAAGCCACTTAAATCTCCTCAAGGTTTAGTGCTTCAGACCAAGTTTTTCTTTTTTCTAAAGAGATCTTGTTAATCCTTGATTGATACGGATTTCTTGCTTCATCCTTTAAAAACCTCAATTCACAGATTTCTGTCCTGCCCCCAGTCCTCTCTGGAAAGAAGGCAGGTTATAAGTTAATAATAAAGATGTCTTTCTCCATCGAACTCTTAATCCTCCTAGAAAGTGGGCCTTCTATATAATTAGATTTTGGATAGATGAAGGAAAGGGCAAAGCAAGATAAGGAGCAAGATTGGAACTTTGCCCATTTTCCAATATAGGCCATTAAAACTCAGACATCAGGAGAACTGGCCCACACCATGGCTTTTTAGATCTTCTTTGAATAAAGTCTACACAGGAACATAAATCAATGAAATCTTTCTACTGCACCTACAAAGTGGCGTGAGTCATAATTTTGGCTAGATCATTCTACTAGACGTTCACAAAGTCTGAATGAACTCACCATTTTAAAAGTTAAAAATAAGCAGGTCTTCATGGTTCTCAAGGTAACTCTTAAACTTTTTTAAGTCAAAAGTACGATCTAACCCCAATACATAGCAGAGAGGCTAAACATTGCTTGATGTGTGAAAACCCACTAAAAGCTGAGGTATGGCAACTTCTCATCTCTGCAAGTGGGATCAATCTACAAATTAATCCCTCTGAGGGAGAAAAGGAAGAAATAAATCTATATTTGGTTTTTCTGTGGCAGCTATAACTGAAATCCCAGTGTCTTGCCTCTAGCTCTTTAGTGTTGAGAGGCAGGGCGAGGGGCAATCATTTGATGCCATGTGTCAGAGGGGAGACAACAGAGGTCCAGGACCCTGCAGTTCTGAGTACAGACCCTGCTTTCCAACTTCCTACCTGTGAAAGGCCAGTTCCATGGTGTGATTCTGGGAGGTGTTCCCAAAGCTCAGTCTAGAGCCTGCTCCTCCAGCCCTCCCCTATATTTTGGAAGCCATCTAATGATACGTAATACATCGCTTGCTTCTTCAACTAACTAGAGTGGATTCTGTCATCTGTAACTGAATCCTGACCAAGAAAATGGATATCCTACGTTCCCATGGAAGGGAGACACTAGTGGGGAGATGGCCGTGACACTCATGGCTGATGTGAAGGATGGGTATGGAAGGGATGGGCAGTCAGATGGGATCGGCTTCATTTCACCTTGCACTCCACAAGGATGTGGTTGACTCATTCATGTATGACTTAAGTAAGGACTGCTTCCTCAAATCAGGAAACCCTGGTGGTGTAGTGGTTAAGAGCTACGACTGGTAACCAAAAGGCTGGCAGCTCAAATCCACCAGGAGCTCCTTGGAAACTCGATAGGGCAGTTCTACTCTGTACTATAGGGTCACTATGAGTTGGAATTGACTCAAGGGCAATGGGTTTTTGATTTTTCCTCAAATCATAGCTCCACTAGAAATGGCAACAAAAGAGAGGGGAGCTCCCCTAAACCTCAGGCTGGCTTATTATCAAGTGAGATAAGGCATGTGGCAATACTCTAAATGATAAAATCTCACCTAAGCCACCTTCCTGGGAATGGCTCTAGTCACAAATGTCAGCATAAGAGAAAAAAATTACATTGTTTTTCTCTTAAATTTTAGATTTAATTCTATGAGATGAACCAAGGACCAAAGGCCTACAGTGAATAAAACGCTTCTTCAAATGTCACCTCAGAGTTTGAAAACTTGGATCTTTTTACTATGCTATGGCACCTTCCTAAGCATCTTTCTCTTTTCTTCTCACAATGCCTCCTATCACTTGTTTAAACAAAAATAGCAAGGTGCTAATTACTACTATATCCTAAGTGCTAGACACAGATTCTGGCCCATAGTAAACATTCAAGACATTTGATGACTGAATGAACAAGATATAAATCATGAATTCACACTGTAAAACTCATAGTATGTTAGGCTGGTTTTAAAAGAGCTTCGAGAGCCTAAGAATCCAATACAAAGACATAACCTGCAGCCAGAGAACAAACTGAGGAGTTTTCTTCTTAGGAACTGAAGTAGCAGGAGAATCCCTTTTCCAAAAATTAATTCATGTATCGACATGAGACTAAATGGGCAGCTCCTGTCCAGAGGCAAGATGAGAAGGCAGAAAAGGACAGGAGCTGGTTGAATGCACATGGGGAATACAGGGTAGCTAGGAGAAGTGTGCTGTCACATTATAGGGAGAGCAACTAGGGTCACATAATGTGTGTATAAGTTTTTGCATGAGAAACTAACTTGAGCTGTAAACTTTCACTTAAAGCAAAATTTTTAAAAAATGAATTCATGGAGTGAATAAAAATCCAATCAAAAGCCAATATAATCTAACAGGGGAGAGAGGACACGGCAGTGTATGGCTTAAAAACAAAACAAAAAGAAAGAAAAAACCAACAATTCTAAAGATCAACTAGAAAGATAAACATGTGGAAATGGGGGGGAAAACCTTTGAAAAATTCACAGCTGCGGTGATAGGGGATTACCCTATTAGATGTTAAAATATATCCTAGAACTACAGATATTTTAAAGATATTAAAACATGGGAACAAAGGCTAGAATGGTCCAGAAAATGCAGAGTTGAACCCACATATATATAAGAATTAAGTATATGGGGGAAGGGGTAGGCAATTCGGATCAGTAAACAAAGAACAGATTTCTGAGGATATTGTGTTGGGATGACTGAGTAGACATTTGGGAACAAAGCTAAAGTCTCACTTTGTACTTTCTGCCAAAATAAATTTTGTGCTAATATTGAAGTTAAATATTAAAAAGGACTAAAAGAAAAATGTAGGTAAACATTAATGTATAATTAATTACATGGAGTTTTGTTCATGAGGTACAACTTTCTACGCATGACACCAAAGGTTGGGACAAAGAGAAAAATAAGACTGGCAGGTCTGAAGACACATTTTTGGGATTTTAAATAAAAATCACCCTAAATAAATTCAGGCCTGATAAGCTGGAAAAAAAGATTTGCAAAACAGAAAGTGAGTCAATATTCCTTATATATGTTAAACAAAAAAAAAAAAAAATTTTTTTTTGTTCACAACCGTAGCACTTAACCACTATGCCACCAGGATTTCCATATACAATTTTAAAAAAAAAATGTATTTTACATTTTTTTAAAGTGTAAAATACATTAAAGATACCTACAAACGAAGTTTTTAAAAAAATAGCTGAACTTCTCTTTCAAAACAGCTGACTAGACCTGTATGTTTACCTCCATCCTCCTCAAATCCCACTAAAATGACAAAAAGCGGCAAAAAAAAAAAAAAAAGAAAGAAAAACACACAGCAGTGCTGAAAAGCTGGAGAGCGCAGCAGCAGCCTGGAGCAGCGAGGATTCCTGGCAGGTGAAACAACGTAATGATGCTGAGCAATGGCGTTATCGGCCTTCAGCTCTGGAGAGGAAAGCCGAGAACCTACGAACAGTTGAGTCTCCAAGCAGATCCCCAGAAAAATCCAAAGATCAGAGGCAGCAGCAAAGTGGAGAAGGAATAAACCCATTGCCACTGAGTCAGTTTCGACTCATAGCGAACCTATAGGACAGAGCAGAACTGCCCCATAGGGTTTCCAAGGTACAGCTGGTGGATTCGAACTGCTGACCTTTTCGTTAGCAGCTGAGCTTTTCACTACTGCACCCCCAGTGCTATGGAGAAGGAATAGACCAAGGGTCATGTGCTGAGGAAGAAGTCTAACAGCTCAGAAGCTGCACAGGTCTCCCCACTGCCACCAGCAGTGACTTCTGGAAAAAGCCCCCCATAGAAGGCCTCAAGGCATCCAGCTGCTTTGACAAGATGTTTGCACAGCTCCTAGGAAAGCCCAGGCAGGCAGCTACCCTCATGCCCCACCACCCCCCTTAGTATTTCCCTTCCTTTGAAAAACCACCAGGTCATGTGATGAGAACCTGTATTCACAGCCAGAGGCACAGCAATTCTCACTTTAGCTGAGCAAACAGTCTCCCACCACCAATGCACACATCTACGATTACAAAGGGACAACCAGGAACCGCCAAGTAATTAACGGAAACAGCCCCGTGAGAAGCAACACATTCATCAAGCAGTATCGGCCCCTCAGTAAACAAAGAAAAGCTTCAATATACTGAACATTCTTTTTTTTTTTTTAACTGTGTTTTAGCTGAAAGTTTATACGGCAAATTAGCTTCTCATTCAAAAATGTATACACAAATTGTTTTGTGACATTGGTTGCAATGCCCACAATATGTCTGCACTCTCCCCCTTTCCCTTTCCACCCCAGGTTCTCCATGTTCATTTGTCCCGTTTTCCTGTCCTCCCCGCCTTCTCATCTTTGCTTTTGGGCAGGTGTTGCCCATGTGGTCTCATACACTTCGTTGAACTAAGAGGCACGTTCCTCATGTGTGTGTTATTATTTTATAGGCCTGTCTAATCTTTGGCTGATAGCTCTACTTTGGAAGTGGCTTTAGTTCTGGGTTAGCAGGGTGTCTGGGAGCCATAGTCTCGGGGGTTCCTCCAGTCTCTGTCAGACCAGTAAGTCTGGTCTTTTTTGTGTGTGTGAATTTGAATTTTGTTCTACATTTTTCTCCTGCTCTGTCCGGGACCCTCTATTGTGATTCCTGTCAGAGCAGTCGGTGGTGGTAGCCGGGCACCATCTAGTTCTTCTGGGTTCAGGCTGGTGGAAGTCGTGGTTCATGTGGTCCATTAGTCTTTTGGATTGATATTTTGAATATTCTTAAAGAGATTCAATAAAAAAGAGATTAGACTACAGAGTAAAAAGAATGTTTAAACTCCTGAAAACTAAAACCATCAATTCCAAAATAAACAATTAACAGATGAGGCTGAAGAGCAGAAAAATAATCAGGTGAGAATAAGAATTTGGTCTGGAAGTGAATCTCCCTAGAACTCTGCAAAAGAACAAAGAAATGAAAAACATGAAAGAAAAATTAAGAGATATTAAACGTGGTTTAATCTCTCCTGGAACTTCTAGACTGAACTAAAAAAAAATTTTTTTAAAGGAGAAAACAGAAGAACCAGATGCACAATATAAGAGAATTTTCCCTGTGCTCAAGATTGATTTGACCCTTAGACTAAGGGTCCAAAGAACACTGAGGAAGATGAATAAAGAGATGCCCTTCTAGACACATTCTGGCACAAAAGACAGGAAGAAAATTCTAAAAGTGTCTCAGGAGAAAAAAACCATTTGGTTACCTAAAAGGAAATGAGGACCTTATGCACAGAGAGATGGCTTAGAGGCAACAGATGCAAACAACACATTCCCAGCAGAGAACTTGAGGGAACATGAGACCAGGGCTTTCTGAGAGAAGAGCTTCACTTCCGGTCTCCTGATTCCTCCCGTGTTGGGGTGAGGACATTCAGCCTGTCCAGGGAGAGATCTCGCCAAGACTCAGCAAACCTCAAGTGGTGGCTTAACAGTCTTCTTTTACTCCCAACCACGTTAACCTGAAACTCCTAATTATCTTGGGCTGCCAAAAAACGGCCTTTCACGAACCTTTTCGTCTCAGTATAACAACTACATTCCACCTACAATTTCTTGCTACTGCACCTGTGCTGTCTTCCTGTATTACCACGGGCAATACAAAGGTGCAAGCCATCACTTAGGCTAAGTTCAGCTGCAATTAAGTTGTGGTGATGTGGGATCCCATATCTAGAAGGCCTGCGAGGGACTCAGGCCTGTCTAAGGACCACTAGGCAAGCAACACTGAGTACCAGAAGACAATGGCACAGTATCTTCAACGATCTAATGAAAACCAATCTTGAGACCTATAATTGTATACCAACCCCATTTACACCAAATCCCACGTGTCAAAAACTGAAAAGATTTAAAATCTACTAGGAGATGCACAAGCAAGCTCATTTGAAAAAAAGTTAGGACTTTCAGAGCACACAATGACCTGAACTATGAACTCAATTTGCCCAGATGATAAGACTCAATATCACGAATATATCTCCTCAAATTAATTTATCAATTTAATGCAATCTCAGTCAGAGCTCTAATGGGACTTAAGGAACAGGGATTCTAAATTTCATCTGTGAGTGTAAGTTTACAAGACTAGCAAAGAATTAGTGGTGACCAGGGGCAGGAGGGAGAAAGGGATGGGGGCAGTTATTGTTTATGAAGAACTGAGTTTCGGTTTAAGGCAATGGAAAAAAATCGAATTGATTAAGGGTAGGGTTGCAGAGCCGACTGAAGTAATTGCTGGCAATAAGATGTATGCACCTGTTAAACATTAAATTGGTAAAAGTTGTGTGGTAAATATATTTACAACAACAAAAAGAGCAGCTGCTGAGGCTGCTACGTACAAGCAAACACCTTTTGGGATTTGGTTCCTTGGTTTGGAAGTTTAGGGTCATGGTTTTATGCAATGTACCTGTTAATTGGCCTACTATTGTGTTTAGTGCCTCTGTTCTATCTCCTAGTCCCTTGAGTAGTGCCTGGGGCCTTAAAAGCTTGCAAAAGACCATCCAAAGTACAATCGGTCTCTATTCACCTGGAGCAACAAAGAAAGGAGGAGAGTCAGGAATAGGAGGAGGGAACGGAATGTATGACTAACTGCCTTCCTTCATGAACAACTGCCTCCTTTGCCATGAGACCAGAAGAATTGGATGGTGCCTAGCTACCATTACGGAACATTTCAATCAAAGATTCTATAGAATTGTGATGAAAAGAGAGAAAATGCAGAGCAGAATTTCCAATTCTCATGGAATCTAGATTTTCTGGAGCCATGGAGGCTGGATGAACACCTGCAACTATTGCCCTGAAATAGTCTTTAAACCTTAAACCAAAAATATCCCCTAAAGTCTTCTTAAAACCAAACAATAGTTTCCATTTAACTAGTAAGAATGTCTACCTTGAGCACTGCACTCTCTTAAGAACTGTCTATATGGGATTAAACTGACAACAGCAACTTGAAAGATTAGATCGGAACCTCAGAGGGCAGTGAGTTTATGTTAATGGGGGAGGAACAATTTGGAAAAGGAGGATTAGAATGGTTGCACAACTCGAAGAATGTGATCAGTGTCACTAAATTGTACATGGAGAAACTGTTGAATTGGTGTATGTTCTGTTGCGTATATTCTCAACAACAACAAAAAAAATAAAATAAATTATAAAAAAATATAGCAAAGAAATAGAAAAATTTGTATGACTTAGCCTACTGGATATTAAAATTTACCATAAAGCCGTAGTAATCAAAAGGCTCTGGAAGTGACTCAGAAATAGGGTCAAGAAATAGTTACGCATATGTGGGAATAAAATATGGTAAATGGTGTTGAGACAATTGGATATCCATTTGGAAAAAAAAGTGAAATTACATCTTTACCTCTTATACACACAAAAAAACTTCTTACAGTGTACGACGGTAAACAGTCTTAACACTAGAAAATTTCTCTTATGTTTTCTTCAAATGTATAAGCTTGGGGTGGGGAAGTCCTGTTTAAGCAAGATAAAGCCCGGAATGTTTAATAAAGGAACAGTTTAGATTTCAGACAAATGAGAAACTTCTCTTGATTAAAAATGCCAAGTTAGTTATCTTAAAAAGTTAGAAATAGAACTACCATAATACAACCCAGAAATCCCACTCCTCGGAATATATCCTAGAGAAATAAGAGCCTTCACACAAACAGATGTATGCACACCCATGTTTATTGCAGCTCTGTTTACAATAGCAAAAAGCTGGAAGCAATCAAGGTGTCCATCAACAGGTGAATGGATAAATTGTGGTATATTCACACAATGGAATACTACGCATCGATAAAGAACAGTGACGAATCTGTGAAACATTTCATAACATGGAGGAACCTGGAAGGCATTATGCTGAGCGAAATGAGTCAGAGGCAAAAGGACAAATATTGTATAAGACCACTATTATAAGATCTTGAGAAATAGTATAAACTGAGAAGAACACATACTTTTGTGGTTACATGGGGGGGAGGGAGGGAGGGTGGGAGAGGGTTTTTTTATTGATTAGTTAGTAGATAAGATCTGCTTTAGGTGAAGGGAAGGATAATACTTAATACATGGAAGGTCAGCTCAACTGGACTGGACCAAAAGCAAAGAAGTTTCCGGGATAAACTGAATGCTTCAAAGGTCAGCGGAGCAAGAGCAGGGGTTTGGGGACCCTGGTTTAAGGGGACTTTTAAGTCAATTGGCAAAATAATTCTATTATGAAAACATTCTACATCCCACTTTGAAATGTGGCATCTGGGGTCTTAAATGCTAACAAGCGGCCATCTATGAAGCATCAATTGGTCTCAACCCACCTGGATCAAAGGAGAATGAAGAACACCAAGGTCACACAATAACTAAGAGCCCAAGAGACAGAAAGGGCCACATGAACCAGAGACTTACATCACCGAGACCAGAAGAACTAGATGGTGCCTGGCTACAATCGATGACTGCCCTGACAGGGAGCACAACAGAGAACCCCTGAGGGAGCAGGAGATCCGTGGGATGCAGACCACAAAGTCTCATAAAAAGACCAGACTTAATGGTCTGACTGAGACTAGAGGAATCCCGGCAGTCATGGTCCCCAAACCTTCTGTTGGTCCAGGACAGGCACCATTCCCGAAGACAACTCACCAGACATGGAAGGGACTGGACAGTGGGTAGGAGAGAGATGCTGATGAAGAGTGAGCTATTTGTATCAGGTGGACACCTGAGACTGTGTTGGCATCTCCTGTCTGGAGGGGAGATGGGAGGGTAGAGAGGGTTGGAAGCTGGCAAAATTGTCACGAAAGGAGAGACTGTAACTTCTTGTTTTCCATTTAATATCTTCATATCTTTTCATACTTCAGGAATCCCTGGTGGTGTAGTGGTTAAGTGCTACAGCTGTTAACCAAAAGGTCAGAAGTTGGAATCCGCCAGGCGCTCCTTGGAAACTCTACAGGGCAGTTCTACTCTGTCCTATAGGGTCGCTATGAGTCGGAATCGACTCAACGGCACTGGGTTTGGTTTTTGGTGGGTTCTGTACTTCTTTCTCCTGTAATCTTCTTTAATTAATGTATAAATATATGCTCATTATAGAAAACTAAATCAATACAGAAATATAAGGAGTTAAAAAGTGAGCATCCTTATTTAAACCCAACACCAACCCCCATTTTGTTCCCTCCTGGGAGGTAATTTTCATTAAAGTTTTTTTTTCCCCCCCTTCTATAGCTTTAAAATATTTTTAAAAGAAAAAACAGCTCTATTTTCTTAAATGGCTACAGGGAAAAAAGAGGCAATTAACAAAAGAAGAAATAAATGGCTAATAACCATATTTTATCATGTTATCAGGAGGGATCAGTCCCTGGTGAAGGCCATCATGCTTGGTAAAGTAGAGGGTCAGCAAAAAAGAGGAAGACCCTCAATGAGATGGATTGACACAGTGGCTGCAACAATGCGCTCAGGCATAACGACAGTTGTGAGGATGGGGCAGGACAGGGTAGTGTTTCATTCTGTTGTGCATAGGGTCGCTATGAGTCAGAACTGACTTGCTGGCACCTAACAGCAAGAAATTTATTTTAAATGTTAGACATTAATAATCACGGAAATGTAAATAAAAACAGCTTGCTTTTTTCACATGCCCAGGGCTCCCCGTAAAATTATTTCTAGTCAACATCCTCTTATGGGTGTGTGCCTGTGCCAAACAGGCTTTTCTTTTCTTTTTTAAATATTTCCTACCCCAATCAACTTGGCAGATATTTAAAAGTATTAGTATTTGCAGAAACAACTCTTATTATACATTGAAACACCGAGACTGTAAACTGGTACAAACTTTTCTGTATAACTTGGCAGTAATATCAAAAGCTTTTAAATACATATGCCAAATCTCAAAAAAGAATAAAATACTTAAAAGTAAATTTAACATAAAAAGTGCACTGCAAACAGCAATATACTGTTAAAGGAAATTAAAGAAGAGCTCAATAAATGGAAAGATATCTCATGTTCACAAACTGGAAAACAATAGTTAGGATGGCAATACTCCCCAAACTGATCATTCAACAAATTCTGTATCAAAATCCAGTTGGCTTTGTATTTATTCATATTTTTTTGTAGAAATTGACAAGCTAATTCTAAAATTCATAAAGAAATTCAAGGGAACCAGGATACCCAAAACAATCTTGAAACAGAAGAACAAAGTTGGGAAACTCATACTTCCAGTTTCAAAATTTACTATAAAGCTACAATAATCAGTACAATGTAGTGCTAGCGTAAGGACAGACATATAGATCAATGGAATAAAACTGAGAGCCCAGGAATAAACTTACACTTATGGTCAACTGATTTTCAACAAGGGTACCAAGACAATTCAATGGTGAAAGTCTTCAACAAATGGTGCTAGGACAAGTGGATATCCACATTCAAAAGAATGAAGTTGGGCTCTTACCTCACTCCATATGCAAACTTAACTCAAAGTGGATCAAAACCTAAATGTAAGAGCTAAATGATAAACTCTTAGAAACAGAGGCTTTTAAATCTTTGAGATCTTGAATTAAGCAAAGTGTTTTTAGATATGACAACAAAATACAAGCAACAAGGAAAAGATATCTACATTGGACTTCATCAAAATTAAAAATTCTGTGCTTCAAGAAAGTGAAAAGACAAACCAGGGAAAGAAAAATATCTGCAAGTCATGTTTGATAAGGGACTTTTATCTCGCGTATATAAAGAACATGTACAACTCAACAATAAAATGACAACCTAAGAAATGGACAAAGAATTTGAATAGACATTTCTCCAAAGAAAATATACAATTGGCCTTATGAGCATATAAAAGATGCTCAATGTCATCAGTCATTAGGAAAATGCAAATCAAAACCACAATGAGAGCATTTCACACTCACTAAAACCCATTGCCAAGTCCATACTCACTAAAAACCTGTAAAACCAGTCCAGAAGATTCAGATCCATGGTGACCCTATAGGACAGAGGAGAACTGCCCCCTTAGGATTTCCAAGGAGCACCTGGTGGATCTGAACTGCTGACCTTTTGGTTAGCAGCCGAACTCTTAACCGCTATGCCAGCAGGGTTTCCTCACACTCACTAGGATGGCTATAACAAAAAAGACAAACATAATAACGAGTGTTAGTAAGGATGTGGAGAAACTGGAACTCTCATGCATTGCTGGTGGGAATGTAAAATGGCACAGCTGCTCTGGAAAATAGTTTGGCAGTTCCACCTGTTGCCATCGAGTCAATTTGGACTCAGTGTGACCCCACGTGTTAAACAGCAGAACTGCTCCACAGGGCCTTTTTTACTGTAATCTTCATAAGCAGGCCAGCAGAACTTTCTTCCTCCGAACCGTTGGGTGAATTTGAACCACCAACCTTTAGGTTAGTAGTCAAGCGAAAGAGTGCAAACCATTTGAGACACTGAAGAATCTTCAGAGTTACCATACGGCCCAGCAGTTCTACTTGTAAATACCCAAGAGAACTGACAAACATACGTCCACACAAAAATGTGTAAATGAAGATTCGCAGCACCATTATTCATAACAGCCAAAAAGTGGAAACAAGTCAAATCTCCATTAACCGATGAATGTATAAATGAAATGTGGCATCCATCCACACCATGGAACATCACCTGGAATTAAAACGAATGAAGTACTGATTTGAGATACAGAATGGATGGCCCTTGAAAACACTGAAAGAAGTCAGACACAAAAGGTGACGTGTATGATTCCATTCATGTGAAATGTCCAGAACAGGCCAATTCACACCATCAGAAAGTAGATTAGTGGTTGCCAGGGACTGGGGAGAGGAGGGCAAGACGGAGCATGGCATTTCTTTTGGGGATGATTAAAACGTTCTAAAATTAGATAGAGGTGATGGATGAATATACTAAAAAACCCTGAGTTATATACTTTCAAAAGTCAGATTTATGGTATGTGAATTATATCTCCAAAAAGCCTTTTTTTTTTTTTTTTTAAAGCATATGCCAAAACTGATAGGCTCTACACTAAAAAGGGTGGATTTTACTGTATACTCAACAAACTGGACTTTACAGAAGGTACCGGTTACCAGTCGCCTCCAAGTTGATTCCAACTCATGGCGACCCCACGTGTGACAGAGTAGAACTGTGCTCCACAGGGTTTTCAGTGGCTCATTTTTCGGAAGTAGAGCGCTAGTCTTCTTCCCTTTTACTCAGTTATGAGAGCTCATTCTTAGAGAACACTGAAGAACATATAGGAAGATGTGGCTTAAAGGATGTTTGTTACAACATTGTTAAAATAAGAAAATATACATATGTTGAGCAGTAGGAGCCTGGATATTCATGGAATAATATGCAGCCATTAAGGAGCCCTGGTGGCACAGTGGTTAAGCACTTGGCTGCTAACTGAAAGGTTGGCAGTTCAAACCCACTGGCTGCTCCACGGGAGAAAGATGTGGCAGTCTGCTTCTGTAAAGATCACAGTCTTGGAAACCCAAGGGGGCAGCTCTCCTCTGTCCTAGAGGGTGGCTATGAGTCAGAATTGACTCAATGGCACACAACAACAACGTGGCCATTAAGAATGTCCTAAGAAATTAATCATTGACAAACCAAAAAAAACCAAACCCAGTGCCATTGAGTCGATTCCAATGCATAGCGACCCTATAGGACAGAGTGAAACTGCCCCATAGAGTTTCCAAGGAGCACCTGGCGGGTTCGAACTGCCTACCCTTTGGTTAGTAGCTGTAACACTTAACCACTATGCCACTAGGGTTTCCAATCTTCGACAAGCAAAGGTAATATATCAGGTCTTGGCAGGAAACTCGGCAAATTCAGATTGGGTGATCTGAGCAGAGTTGAGTAAGCGGGTTATTTGTGAAGCAGAGTGAAGGAAAACCACATGTAATAGTGTAGCACCTGGGTACTTGTGGGTGGCAGGTAGGGTGAACAGGTGTCAGAGCCAGAGAGAATAGCTGTGTGCACACGGCTGCCAGACAACAGTCTTCCACAGACGGAAATGCCAACCTGCTGAGACCCAGCCTGGAGAATCCCAGGAAGGAATACCCAGATCGTGCCCTCCTCTCACCCCGCTGTCTCCTGCTGATACCACCACTGGGCGAAATCCAGTGGGACAGCAGGGGAGCCCTTGAGACAGGTCAGCCTCTAGGATAGGGGGCAAGGTGCAGAAAGGTCGAGTGAATCCAGAAACAAATGGAAGATATCCAACACGGATGGTCATAGAAGTAAACAGTTTACCAAAAACAAAACAAAAAAAACAAACCAAACCCATTGTTGTCGAGTCGATTCCGACTCATCGGGACCCTATTCGACAGAGTAGAACTGCTGCATAGAGTTTTCAAGGAGAGGCTGGTGGATTCAAACTGCCAACCTTTTGGTTAGCAGCCAGAGCTCTTAACCACTACACCACCAGGGTTTCCACTGTGTCACCAGGGTGCCAATACATAGCTTACCAGTGGCCATATTTTTGTAAAAATTACAATGGAGTAATATAAGCACTGGAGCCCTGGTGGCGCTCAGCAGCTCCCGCCAGCAGCTCCATGGGAGAAAAATGGGGCAGTCTGCTTTCATAAAGATCACAGCCTTGGAAACTCTGTGGGGCAGTTCCAGTCTGTCCTATACGGGTTGTGATGAGTTGGGATCGACTTGATGGCAGTGGGTTTGGTTTGGTTTAATATAACCACTGAGGAAATTCGATTAATTTATTCCAAGGAGTAAACAGCAGTTTTCTCAAAGTTCCTCAGCAGGGGTGCTTATCGAAGTTGGTAGGAAAATTCTTCATTGGTGGGACTGTCCCATGCATGTCAGGGCATGCAGCATCCCTGGCCCAGTGCACTAAACACCACTGCAAATTCCAATCATTACAATAACCAAAAACAAATTAACTAAAAACCCTAGCCACACCTATTAGGAACCACTGTGGAGGCTAGAATTAGAGTTTTGCCTTTTTTTTTAACTTGCATTTTTCTATCAAGAATATGTATTGCTTTCGTGGAATAGAAATCATTCTCTATTTTTTAAAAGAACTCCCCAGAATAATTTAGGTTCCAGCTCTCAATAAACCCTATTCATTCTTCTCCGGTTAAGTTTGTTCATGACACTGTAAGGAATTGAAAGCTGACTTAACCTTATTACCTGGATGCTAGAATTCATTTTGAAGTCACCAATAACAGGATGGACGCAAATAACTCAGCTCCTTGCAAATCACTTTTATTCTTTAGCTACTGGTGATCGATAGGCGATCACTGCATCCTACAACTCACAAGTACTGGATTGCTGCTACCTTGTTATAAAGCTTTGAAAGGAAAGAAACCACTACGATTTGGTTTCAGTGTTATTTGGCAAAGTCTAGGGCGTTCTAGTAGGTATACCTACTCCCCTCTCAGCCCTGTGAGAAAACCAGGATTTGGACAAGTGATTTAGGGAAACATCCTGTTCAGTTCCCTGTATTATTTCCTTTCCCCCAGGTGCATGCAGGAAGTCAGGCTCTTCGTAGTTCTTTGTCTGGGGATTTTGTTTTTACAGGAAGAAGGTGGCATTCATCTGGGGGTGGGGGAGGAATACATCTCAATGTCAGGGTTGAGAGAGCATCAGATTGAGCCCTGCAGCCCCAGACAAAAACCACATTTCACTGCATTCCAGAAACCAGCCATTGTAAGCTGCCTCTCAACTTCAGATATTAAAACATAAAAAAGTATTTTAGACTTAATGAAACACAGTATATCATTTAAGGTGACCCTTAATTTTTTAATTTTCAGGCTTCTTCTAATTAAAAAAAAAAAAGCGTGTTTTTAGTTTTAATAGGCTCACACTGCTGACACCAGTTTAAAGAAGAACATCTTTGAATATGTAGCCAAACCCTTACACGGACATACCTTTTGACCCAACGATTCTACTTTAAGAAACCTCTCTTCGGGAAAATTACTAGACAATTGTAAAATGGTACAACCACTATGGAAAACGGTACAGTACTTCCTCAAAAAGCTAGAAATAGAAATACCATATGATCCAGCAATCCCACTCCTAGATATGCATCCTAGAGAAATGAGAGTTGTCATACGAATAGACATATGCACGCTCATGTTCACTGCACCATTATTCACAACAGCAAAAAGATGCAAACAACCTAAGTGCCCATCAACAGATGGATAAACAAATTTGTGGTACGTACACACAACGGAATACTACGCAACACTAAAGAATAACGGTGAGTTCGAGAAACATAACATGGGCGAATCTGGAGGACATTACACTGAGTGAAACAGGTCAACCACAAAAGGGCAAATAATGTATGAAACCGCTTTTATAAAAAGTTAAGAATAGGTTTACACAGAGAAAGCAACACTCTTTGATGGTTAACTGGGATGGGGGTGGGGGAAGGGAGAATCACTTTTTAGATACTAAACGTATAATTCTGATGAAGGGAAAGGCAATACACAATATGGTGGAAGTCAATACAATGGGACCAAGGCAAATAAAGTCACTGAGAGGTACACACGAAAAAAGAACAACTATGGTAACTACTGGAGCCCTGGTGGCACGGTGGTTAAGAGCGTGGCTGCTAGCGAAAAGGTCAGCAGTTCGAATCCACCAGCCGCTCCTTAGAAGCCCTAAGGGGCAGTTCTATTCTGTCCTATAGGGTCACTGGAAGTCACAACCGACTCAACGACGATGGGTTGGGTTTAGTTTTGACAGTAACTACTATACCATATACAATTCAGTAACAACAGTAATAACAACCAAAAATGTGTGAGTGGTTACATAGTTAGATATGTATGCTACACAGATGGGGGAGGGCGTATGGGAGGGCATGCGAGTGCATTTTGGGGTATAGCTGTGGGAGTATGCATATACATATTTGTACGTGCTGTGTGTATATTCACATACATAACAGAGCACAGAGGGGACACAGCTATGGAAACTTCTTAGACAAATTCAAACACCTCGTTGGACTGAGTTACTGGGCTTGAAGGCTAAAGGACCATAGTCTTTGGGGACATCTAGGCCAACGGCAAAGCACGGTTCATAATGTTCTACATCCTAGTGTGTGAGTAGCGTCTGGGGTCTTAAAAGCTTCCAAGAAGCCATCTAAGATACCACTATTGGTCTCTTCCATCTGGAGCAAAGGAGAGTGAAGGAAACCAAAACTAGTAGGCCACAAGAGCCACACTCTCCCCTAACCTGAGACCAGAAGAACCTAGATGGTGCCCAGCTACCACTACTGACGCTCTGACCAGGGACATGACAGAAGGTTCTGGTTAGGAGAAAAATGTAGATCAAAACTAAAATTCATAAAAAAAGATCAGACTTACTGGAATGATAGGAGATTGGAGGAATCCCTGAGACTATTGACCTAAGACATCCTTTTAACCTGGAAACTGAAGCTACTCCCAGAGGTCCCTTTCAGCCAAATAACAGATTGGCCTATGAAATAAACAATAACACCTGTGAGGAGTGTGCTCCTTAGAAGAATCAACTATACATGACCAAATGGACAACATCTGCCCAAAAGCAAAGATAAAAAGGCAAAGAAGGGCAGAGAAACTGGAGGGGTGGAAACTGGAGGGATGGAAACTGGAGGGATGGAAACAGGGAGGCCAGGGTGGAAACGGGGAGAGTGCTGACACATTGCGGGGGACAGCAACCAATGTCACGAGAACAATTTGCGTATGAATTGTTGAATGGGAAACTGATTTGCTGTGTAAGCTCTCACCTAAAGCACAATATATCTTAAAATGAGAGCAACAAAAAAATTACTGGGAAATGTAGAAAGAATGAGGACAATGATGACAACAATAAATGACTAGACAAATGTGGAAAGATGGACAAAGAAGATTTCTACGGCACTTGGCTATACTAGCAAAACCTGGAAGCATGCTAGTCTTAAAATAGCAGACTGAGGAAATCAAGTGTGGTATTTCCTTATGACAGAAAACTCTCACAAGAATGAGAGAGCTGAGATCCTAAAAAATGTTCATGATATAGTACGTGAAAACAGCAGGTCACAAGCCACTAAGAAAAATCATCAAAAAGAAAATTCATGCATAGAAACACTGTAAAAGGAGTTTCTGGAAGAACCGAGAATATGAAAAATAAAAATAGAATTTAAGAAAATCTCCTTAAACATACATGAGTTTTCCTGATTGAGACAATACGCCAGGTCCCCAGCATAACGGATGAGAACAGACTCATATCTAGGTACATCATTGTGATATTTAAGATCTCTGGGAGAAAGGAGATTCTACAAGCTTCCAGAGAGGGATCAAGAATAGCTAAAAGACAGTAAAAGAATACTTCCAAAATTCTGAACGACAATTAATTGCCAATCTAACATTTCTTTACCTAGCCAAAGTACGAATTCTGTAAAACAGGAGAATCAAGACATTTTCAAAGATGCAAGGACTCAATTCACACATGCTTCCTTTCTCAGGAAGCTACTAGAAGCTGTGTGTCTCCATCAGTGAAAGTAAGGCAAGACAGACAAGGACACTGGACGTGGGAAACAGGAGATTCCAACACAGGAGAGAGAGGGGAAGAGAATCCCCAGGCTGATGGTGCAGGAGATCCCAGGCAGTCAGCTGTGTCTCAGCAACCTGGCCAGGTGGGGCAGGTGAGGCTTCAAGGAGAGTTGGTTATGAGGTTGACTCTGATAGAATACCCAACGTGTCTCAGCCTCTCAAGGGGAGATTTAGACAACTGGGATTATATTAGTGGCTAAATATCCAGAAAACTAAGGAAATAGAAAAAAGAGAGAATTACTAACTAGAAAAAACAAAAAATTGGGCAGGGAAGGAAAAGCTCTCCTAGCTTCTCGTTGGTTCAGCTGTGAACCGTATTTACAGCGTCATCTAAAGACCTTGCCCAAATCACCTTAGGACCACAGAGAGACAGGAAGGGGAGATGGATAAGTGGGGTGAGGAAGAGGTGGTCCAAGAGAGCTAAGCCTTGTTTTTCACAGAGGAGAGGCAAGAGATAACTCTTACAATTAAAAAAAAAAAAAAAAATCAAGAAATAGCAATATAAAGGAATCCTGCGTGCCGCAAATGGTTAAGCAGTCAACTATTAACCTAAAGATTGGCAGTTCGAACCCACCCAGAGGTACCTGGAAATCTGCTTCTGAAAGGTCACAGCCTTGAAAACCCTGTGAAGTACAGTTCTACCCTGCACACATGGGGTCGTCATGAGTTGAAATAGACTGGACACCAACTAGTTTGGTTTTGGTTTGGTATTCAACTCTCTTAAGAGATTTGAACATGGCTTCCTCTGGGTATGGAGATAATGAAGGGAAACTTATGGTTTCACCCATAGGACTGTTTGACTCAGTAAAATATGTACGTGTATAGCTTTGTCAAAAATAAAAACTTACACTCCCAAAGTCCACCTTTCATCCAAAGATCAGACAGGCCTATAAAAGAAACAGTAACACACGTGAGGGACGTGCGTCTTAGTTCAATCATGTATACCAGACCAAATGGGCAACACCTGCCCCAAAGCAAAGCCAAGAAGGCAGGAAGACACAGGAAAACTGGACGAATGGACACAGAGAATCCAGGTTGGAAAAGGGAAAGAGGGAGAGTGCAGACACATTGTGGGGATGGCAACCAATGTCACAACACAATTTGTGTATAAATTTTTGAAGGAGAAACTAATTTGCTCTGTAAACTTTCACCTAAAGCACAATAAAACTCAACTAAAGTAGTAATAAGGGTGATTTTGCTTATACGTTTCTCCATCTTTAAAAAAATTTTTTTTCTTACTAAAATCTAAAGGATACAGGCCAATTTATCAACAGTGGTTATTTCTAGTGACAGGATCATTAACATTTTCCTCCATCACTTTTCTATTTTCTGAAAAAGTGTTCAACATAGAGCATGTCGATCGTATACGAGAAAACAAGGGAGCATTTTACTTCATGCCTGGTCTGAACCCACCTCAGGGTAGACGTCCCACCTCATTTCAGCTTTCGTTTGCTTTGCAGGAGGAACAGGAGAGGATGCCAACTCCTCCTTCACACAGCAAATATTTGTTGAGCTCCTGAGAGCCTGGCCCTGCAAGGTGATTCTAGTACCTTCAGCTTTTTACTGGGTCTCCTGACCCTTTTCCTGACTCAGCATCCTCTTTCCCTGAAGTTCTTACTACTGGTTGAGAGAATGAGCTGGGGCTGGACTAAGCCAACACTTCTCAAACTTTAGGTGCACAAGAACCACCTGGGGACTACTCAAAAGGTCGGGGGTGGGGGGCTCAGAGATGCCAGAGGAGCAACGTGGGTTTTGCTAGAGTTCTCAAAGGAATTGACCAAACCTTCTGTCACTTCTGCACCATGGTGGCTCCCATCCTCTAGCCCCAATCCAGGTTAAATTTCACTTTTACAAATGTTTAAAAAGTCCACAAGCAGAAGGGCCACTGGGTAGACAGATGGAAGGGATTCCCCTTAGCAGCTAAGAACAGGGGTCTGAAGACACAGACCTGGGATTGAATCCCAGCTTCATCAGCCATGGGTTAATTTACTTCCCCTCTCTAGGCCTCAGTTTCTCCATATGTAAAATGGCGGTAATCATTGAAAGCACCTTCAACAGGGCAGAGTAGCTGTACAAGTTACACCAGGATGCCAAGGTGTCTACAGGGTTTCACAAGACCCTGGCAAGTGAAGGCTCAATAAACCTGGCCTTTCGCTGGCTGTTAACCGGCTCCAGTGCTTCCTCAGCCATGAAGGGCTGGCTGGGACGCCTGAGATTACTTAAGCCCTCAGCCTCCTTGTCCTCCTATGGGAAGAACGCACATGGCCTGCCTCCTCCCCAGGGAGGTTCTGAGGCCTAAACCAGGATGTGCACTGCACCAGGTTAGAGATCCTTTTGGCTCTGGAGGAGGTGGAGGCCCTCGGAAATTTTACTCCGAGAATTTCTCCAGTCTCACCTCTATTTCACTAGGGAGGCAATCAGGAAAAGGAAGGAGCTGTCTGTTTGCCCCTAGGTCGCTGGGAGAAGGCCGCCGACGTGGAGATCAGGTGTGAGAAGCACAGGGTGCCCCTGACTTTCATCACCACAAACTCATTGCTCACCAAGCATCCTGACTCCAAGATACGCGCCACCGCGAGCCCCAGCAAGTTGGGCTTGTCCCCCAACAGACATCCTGAGGGGCGCGACCCTCTCCCCCAGGCCGCCCAAGCGACGCGGTGGCTGGATCTTATTGGAGAGAGGGTCTTTGAGTTTTGCATTTTGGGGAAAAGGCGAGGTTGAGCTTCCAATCTCCTGAAGCAAGAAGGGTCCTCGAAGCTCGCCCGAGGACCTGGGCTGGCTCCACCTGGGGAGCACCGCGGGGGCACCACTGCGCCCCCCGCCTCCCCGGCCCCGGCCCGCTGGGCACTCACGATCTCGGCCACGATGAGGAGCCCGGGCAGGGTGCGGAGGAACTCGCGGTCGTAGGCGAAGCTGCTGCTGCTGGTGGAGAAGTTCTCGGCGAAGGAGCTGGAGGTGGTGGTGACGGTGTGCGAGCGGACGCGCTGCGGCTCCTCCATCGTCGGCCCCTCCCGGGCCGGCCCCTCCCCGGGGACCCCCAGCGCGCCCGGCGGGACTCGCGGCCCTGCGCCCGGGGGACGGCGGTGAGGGGGAGGGGAGCGCGGCGGGCGCGGGGAGGGGGCGTCCGGGACCGTCCGGCGGCCGCGCGGGGCCCACGAGTGCGCGGCGCCCCCGAGGCTGGGCTCGCAGGCTCGGGGCTGCGCGGGGCCCCCGAGGTGCCGGAGTCCTAGGAGGGGAGGCCGCGGGCGGCCGGAGCGGGTGGCGGAGGCCGGGAGGCCGGAGGGGGCGTGGAGAGGGGCGGGCGGGAGGCGGGCAGGAGAGGGACCGCCCCGCGGAGGCGTCGTGGGCGCCACGGCCGCTTCACCTGTTGCCGGGGCTGTGCGGCTGGCGCTCAGGGTCGCGGGGCAGGCAGCCCGGCGGGCGGCGCGGAGGAGAGGGCGCGGGGTTCCCCCTAGCCCGCACCGTCGCCTCCCTCCGGCGCCACCTCCTTTGGGAGTGCGGCCGCAACTACCTGTCCCCTGCCACCTGGCAGGGCGGGGGCGGCGCGCACTGGGGGCCCCTTAAGGAAAGCGAGGCCTCAAGAGGCTCCGTCGCCCCAGGACTCAGCCTGCGGAGCACTGACCTGGGCAGGCTTGGGGTGGCGACTTAAATGAGGGAACGAACGGCTGGAATTCTGACCTACCCGGACCTTAGACCCGAGATCGATGAGGCCACCTGGACTCCCCGGGAGACAGCTAGTCTTTCCCTCCCGCTGCGGCCACCAGCAAAGCGCGGCGTTATTTCCTGCCCCTCCGGTCGGGAACAATTTCAGGAACCAACTTAATCGCTAGACTTGGAGAGCCAGAAGCTTCCAGATGCCTGGGCGGGTCTCTGTAGGGGGGATCCGTGGAGCGTGGATGAAGACGCCTGGGCCAGAGGAAAAGGGAGGAGAGATTTGGAATCACTCATCAGGAAGAATCAGTGTGTCTGTCTTGTCACCCTGGGAAGGATATGTGTTTGCAAAAGGCTTGAAAGGTGTGGGTTGTGCACGCTGAAGTTTATGATGGAATGAGCTGTGCTTTCCTGGGATTGGGGAGATAGACTCATTTAATGAGGTAGCTTGTTACAGGGTCAGGTTAGACCTGAACTTCCAAGGCGGGCACTTGCCTTTCTCAGCGATGTGATGGTGGGCAGTGGCTCCACCTCTTTGGACCTCAGTAGTGCCATCTGCAAGATGTAGGGGTTGATAGGACTTGGTCCCCAAAAGGCCATCTCTCAAAGTCTCTCCTGTTTTGTGAATGAGTGGCGTGAAGAATTCTGTTTTATCCAGAAACGACCAAGGGGAAAGGAAAGAATTCTTGGCCACAAACATAAGGTTGTTTTGGGGTCATAGCTAGGGCGTTCCCGCTGATCTCTTCCAAGGCAAGTTAAAAAGAGGTCAGAAGGGACACTTTATCCATAATATTCTACAACCCGAGCTGAGAGAAAAGCAAAAAATACAATCGAGTAAAACAAACAAGGAATTAGTTTAATAAGTCTATGGCCTCACCAGGAGGACCTCAGGGGTTAAAGACTTCAAAGGCATGGCAAACCGCTATCGACCAGGGACACTTCTGACTGGGGACACAATAGAAAGTCCTGGATAGAGGGAGGAAAATGTAGACCAAAACTCAAATTCCTAAAAAAAAAAAAAAGGCCAGCCTTACTGGAATGATGGAGACTGGAGGAACCTCCGAGATTATCACTCAAGAACACCTGTTTAACCTGGAACTGAAGCCACTCCTGGTGGTCACCTTTCATCCAAATAATAGACTGGCTTATAAAATAAACAATATCACCCATGAATACTGTGCTCCCATAAATAATTGACTGTATGAGACCATTTACCCTAAAGCAAAGATGAGAAGCTAAGGAGGGGCAGAGATGCTGGATGAAAGGAAACAACAAAAAAGAGTGGGAGTAATGAGAACCTTGGCACATTGTGTAAAAGGTAACCCATGGCACGGAACAAGTTGTATAAAAACTGTTAAATGGGAATGTAATTTGCTATGTAAGCTTTCACCTAAAACACAGTAAAATATTTTTTTTTAAAGCACGGCAAATATGAAGATTTGTTGGAATTTTATCAATGAGCATTTGGTAAGTACCTAGAGCCTGTGAGTAAACCCAGCAAAAATAAAAATACAGCACCTTCCCCTAGAGAATTTCTTCTTAAAATGTGGTCCCTTGGACTAGCAGCATCACCATCACCTAGGAACTTGTCAGAAATGTAAGTCGTTTCACCCCAGGCCTACGGAATCAGAAACTCTAAGGGTGGGACCCAGGAAGCTGTGTTTGAACAAGCCCTCCAAAAGACCGAGCATGCTGAAGTTGGAGAACTACCCGTACAGAAAAACTGACAAAGTCCTTGGGGAAATAAGAGAAGCAACCTAAAACATGAAGCATGACGTTTGGTGAATACAGGAAGACAGGAAGTGTAGACAACTCCTATTTCTGTAATACAAAGGACGATCCCTTCTCAAAACCCTCAGGCCCAGATGTATTTCAGGGTTCTGATTTTTGTTAATTTAGAAAGGTAAAATGTTCACGTACCATATATTACATAACGTTCTCAGTGAGTCTGCAGCATTACTCTGTGATCAAATACAGTAATTTTCTGCCATGAAAATATACAAATGACATAGTATGTTTGGATTGTTTGCAATGTAATAAATTCTCCCAAATTCCAACTCTTAGCGACCCTATAGGTCAGAGTAGAACTGCCCCATAGGGTCTCCAAGTAGCAGCTGTTGGATTCAAACTACCGACGTTTTGGTTAGCAGCCAAATGCTTAACCACTGTGTTACCAGGCCCCTCGCTCCCCCCGCAAATGTTAGTGGTTTAAAATAACAACCATTTTATTTGCTTGTGAATCTGTGGGTCAGGGATTTGGGCAATGCTTGGCTGGTAGGTTCTTCTGCTCCATGTAGTATTGGGCTGGTGCCACTCACACAGCTGCTTTCAGCTTGTGGCTGGACTGAGCTAGGAAGTCCAAAAGTGCTTTACTCACATTTTGGCCCTTCAGTGCTCCTCCTCATAATCTCACTCTCCTTGAAGCTTGGGCTTCCTCACAGTATGGTGGGCTCAGAGTATTTAGACTTCTTCATGGCAGCTGGCTTCTAAGAAGGAATACTCCATGAGGGGAAGAGCAGAAGCTGCAGGTCTCCGAAGGCCCGGCCTTGAAAGTTACACAGCATCTTTTTCACCACATTCTACTGGTCAAAGCCAATTCGAGTTCCCCTCCAGGAATGCTGTATTGCTTTGGTTTATTATTTTCCCAGGTAGGGACAGTTCTAATGGCTTCTGCTTGGCCTTTCCTACCATAATAGCCCTTACTCCACATCTCAGGGATCCAGTGTGGGGGTTCTGCCAGTTGCTGAGTATGTCTATTCCAACTATGTGTTCTGGAACTGGGGAGACCACTACAGGATGGGTTTGGGGACCCACTGGATCCACTGTGAGATGGACCTGAGCTAAGACTCCATTTATAACCTGACCTTCATATGCCCCCACTGTGACTGGTGGACCACAGTGACGCTTTGGGTCTTCTGGAATAAGTGTTAGTTCAGAACCAGTGTCCAGTAATCACTGAAAAGTCTGATTATTTCCTTCCCAACAAATAGTCAATCTTGTTAAAGGTCGTAGGTCTCCTTGGGGAAGGCTGGGAGAAAGATAACAGTATACATTTTGGGCAGTGTAGTGGGGTCTTTCCTCAAGGGGATCTAGCCTCTCCTTCATTCAAGGGGTTGTGGGTCTGTAAACTGGCTCAAATCTGGGAATTAATTGAGCTGAGACCCTCTACTCTGGTGATTGGCACTAGACTGCCATTCACTTGACCTAGAATTCTTCTGCTTGTACAGACCAAGTGAATATTTAATAGATTTTCTATCTATTTCAATCCTGGGGACACCATGACTAAGTGGCCAATGCCATAAGTCCATATGAGTCAGACTATTCTGATTACTGCTTTAACTCTGCCGTCCATTATGATAACCTCGCCCACCTTGTCTTTGGTGATTAAGTGCTGCCACTTGGCCACTATCACCACAGGATCCAATGTGCCCCATTGTAGTTAGGTATCTTAATTCAGTTAGGGCAGTTCCCACTGTCAAACCTGACTTAAATAAAATAGCAATGACAGCAGTCTTCAAGGATGCTGGAGCTCCCTTCACAAAGGTGTGACTGTGGGCACTCCATGGGTGGGCCTGTGGGTCCAACCTGATAAATTCACTCTAACATGGCAATTTCTCTAAGCCTTTGGATACCTTTTTCTGCAGTGTACTTAGGCAGGTCTGGCATTCCAACCTGATTTAGTGTAGGCCAACACTTAATCCATGCTTCAGTGAACCAACCAAATAAACTCCTAGATCCTTTTCTAACCTCTGAAGCCAAAACAGTGAATGAAGAATCTGCTTAGTGGGCCCATATCAATAAACACAGACTGAACCTACTTTATGTTCCTTACACCATTAGTCTACACCCTTAGTAGCCATTCCCACACATATTCCCCAGGTTTCTGCTTGTACATATTAAAAAAATCAAGCAGTTCTTTTGGAGTGTAGCATACCTCCTTGTGTGTCCCACTTTATACTTCACCTATAGGGGTTCGCTGGGACTTAAGTCTAATTAAAGGACTAGCAGCAAAAATGGGTGGTGGGAGTGGGTTCTGGGAACATTCAGTAATGTTGTGTGAAACCTCAAGCAATATCTCAGACAAGGGTTCTTCAGGCACACCTGGGTTAATCTCATCAGATGGGGGTGGAAGGGATAATGGTTTTACTGTGGAAGGTGGCTTAGCAGACAAAGATGGAGTAATTTCTTCAGATGGGAGTAAGAGGGCTGGTTCTGTTGGCAGGAGCGATCAATGAAATTTAGGGGCTCAGTCCTCAGCTTCTTGATTATCTGACTGTATGTTCCAATCCCAAGTTTCAGGATCCCATTTCTTCCCAATCTATGCCCTCACTTTAGACACCATTCAAGGTTGGGAATTCAACTGGCGTTATAATTCAGCCATACGTTTATGGTAAGACTGGTTTTTGGTTTTTTGGCAATATTAGCTCTGTTACTACAAAAAGGAGGCTTTCTTTTAGGGCATAAGTGGTAATTTTCAGGCCCTTTATGCTGTTCTTGAGCCGTGACTCTGAAGCCCTGAGCTTGTCTCTTTCTTTCACCATTTTGTCTAGTGAAAGCAGGACCAACTAACCAGCTTCCTTATACTTCTCATTCTGACAAAACTGTAGAAAAGTATCAAATATGCAATCACCCCGAGTCTTGTCTCTCACAAACATTTGATCCATTGGTGGTGATATTTTGCGTATTTCTATTGCCAGCTCATGCCATGGATTAGCGGTGCCCTCTTTACTACTGGAGGCAGAGTCCTCAGCGCCTTTAAGGCTAGCCAGTCTTGACAACTAATTCAGAAGCCTCGTCCTTACGAGTTTCTTCCTCTAGAACCACTCTCAGTGCCAAATGTCTGAGGCTGGGTTCTCTAAAAAAAAAAGCAAAACTAGTGAAGCATATACATATGTATAAAAAGGGAGATTTAGCTCAAGGAAATGGCTCACAGAGCTGCAGAGGCTGACAAGTCCCAAATCCATGGGTCGGGTGTCAGGCTAGTGGCTTTTCCTGATTCGCATGGTTGCAGGGGCTGATGAACCCAAGATTGATAACAGGCTGTTGGCCCCCAGGGCTGTAGAAGCTGAGGAATTCTAGGATTGGCAGGTCAGACAGCAGGCTGCTGGCTCAGTTCCAAGAACCAGAGATCAGATGATGACAAACCAGAAGTAGGATCCAGAGTGAGCGAGTTAGTGAGCTTTGCCAGAATATTCATATATACTGGGTGTAGGCCACACCCTGAGGAAACTCTCCTTACAACTGATTAGCTCACCATATCAGTTCACATTATGGTGGATGATTATATCAGATAAAAATGGAGGATGACTACATCATTACACAACTGCCAAACCACCAAGAATCATAGCCCAGCCAAGCTGACACACAACCTTAACCATCACAGTGTCCATTCCTCAATAACAGCATTACCCAATCCACCCTTCATCTTCCTGGACGACTTATTGTCTTGAAACCTTAGGCTCAAACTTGGGCTAATGCCCCACCGCGGGTGTAGTAAGGGCCTATACGAGGTGGTTCAACCTATCTTTTAGGTCTCTCTTCCTACTCTTTTCCCAAACCACCCTAGGTTGCTTCCCATTCCCGTCCCGAACACATTTCCTTATATCTCTGTAGATGTGACTGCCTTTTTACCCATAACCAGCTTTTCTCTCAGCTTAGAAAGCCTCCTTCCTTCACTCACAGCTTAAAATCTGCATCCTTCAAGGCCCATCTCAAATGCCACCTTTCCCATCGTTTCAAGTTGAAATGATTCCTTTTTCCTCTGGATTTCCATAAAGCTTTGTTCTTCAGCTATTTGCCTTGGAACTCATTAATTGTTTGTGCTTCTCTTCTCCATTTTTCGAGAGGCTATGAATTACCCGTCTGTCTGTCCTACCCAAGAGGTGTTGAATGAATGCTGAGGCCCAAACTTTATCCTTAAGTATAGAAAAATGTCAAAGCAAGAAAAGGTAAGGCTTCCCCTCCAATCAAAGACTCCACACAGAGCAGAGCTTTGAGATGAATCTTGCAAAAGGATTTGGAACAATGGAGAAGAATGTGCGGCAGAACCCCAGCCTACAGGAACAGCCCAGGTGACACCAAAATGCCAGGATGACAGGTTATATGCAAGTAGGTACAGAGAAACCTAAGGAAATGTGTTTGCGTGGAATGAGGGGGTGTGTGGGGTGTACTGCTGAGGGTTTAGAGTCTGAAATATGGTGTCCACAAGTGCATACTACCCAACTTGCAAAAGCTATGCCACAGAACTCTCAAGGGTCCACCGTGGGACCCAGGGCATTAAAAGGGGCACCAGTGCTCATTAAAAATTCAAGAAAATAAATGGACATCTGTGACTTTTCATCTGCTATCTGAGAAAGGGGGGACCAAGGGACATTCTTATTTATAAGACACTTTTCATAGGTTCATCTACCACATGTTTCTCTTCATTATTATTTCATTTTAAATAAATTATGGTTGTTTCAGGCAAGAACCATCAATGGATGCTAAAATTTGTAGATGAAAATATGATGAGGAAAAGGATGGTTACATAACCTCAAAGCATCTCCAGACAAGAGACTGTTTTTCCCTTTATAATGAGTAAGTAACTTCACAGTGGAGAAACCTACAGGAGACCCCCAGACGTCAAAGGTAACATCACCAGACATCATGTTCCTCCTGGTATGAAGTACTGAGAAGCCTACAAAATCCTTCTGTAATAGTCTTACCATAATGAATTTAATTGTGAATTTAACCTGAATTTAATTGTGAAGACACAGAAGACAGACCAGAATTGAAGGACATTTTATGAAGTCTCAAGGTCATCAAAGACAAACACCAAGGGACTGTTCAGGCTAAAAGAGAGTAAGGAGACATGATAACTAAATGCCACGTGAAATCCTGGATTGGATTTTAGGCCAGAAAAAGAACGTTAGTGGGACAATGGGTGAAGTCCGAGTAATTTTGTAGATTAGTAACAGTATTATATCAATATTAGTATCATAATTTTGATCCTCCGTTGTAGTTTTGGGGCCCTGGTGGCACAGTAGTTAAGAGCTCAGGCTGCTTACCAAAAGGTTGGCAGTTCAAATCCACCAGCCGCTCCTTGGAAACCCTATGGGGCAGTTCTATTCTGTCCTGTAGGGTCACTATGAGTTGGAATCGACTCACGGCAACAAGTTTTGGTTTATTGTAGTTATAAAAGACGGTAACATTCGGAGAGTCTGGATGAAAGATTCATGGGGATTCTTTTCACTATTTTTACAACTTTTTAAAAACTCAAATTATTTGAAAAAGAAAATTAAGAAAATAATTTGTTATGGTTGATCAAAATAGAGGTCTCTAAGGCCAATTGCGGCTCACATCCTCCAAGTAGGTGTGGCTGTGTGTTTTACCCGCCCTAGGGTTTCCTGCCTCCCCTTACCTCACTATTAATGTTTGTCTTGTAGGAAACCGGGGCGCTTGACTGAGAAGTAAGAATGTTCTTCCCGCTCCAGTCCCAAAAGCCACCAGTCGGTCTGGTCTGTCCCCAGTTTGAAAACAGGCGGAGAAGGGGCCCAGATCCATTAGGTAATAATCCATTAGTTGTTGCTTCTAGTTGCCAGAGAGTTTGAGGCCAACTCATGGCGGCCCCACGTGTGCAGAGCAGACTGCTCCACAGGGCTCTCAAACCTGTGACCCTTGAGAAGCAGATCACCAGGCCTACCTGCTGGGGCATCTCTGGGTGGGCTCAAACCACTAACCTTTTGGCAAGTAACCCAAAAAACCAAACCCCTTGGCCTCAAGCTGACTTCTACTCATTGTGACATTATGAGTTTGGCTGGCACTCGGCAGCTTAATGTTTACACACACACACACCCGGGGGGGCTCCAAATCCATTAGGCCTGGGGTCTATTTGGGCTCCAAGAGGCTCTATCAATCCAGCTGGAGGTCTTCAATCCGAATGACCACATAGGCCAGGCTGATAAGGTAAGATAAGTGAATCAGGTCAGATCTGTTTCAAAACAGCTTCTTGAATTGTATCCGTGTGATCCAGACACCCAGTTCCGATTCCAACTCATAGTGACCCTATAGGACGGGGATCCAGACACAATTGGGTTTAAATATTACCTTTGTAGAAAGTTCTTCACTTGCACAAAGGAGTGTATTCGCTCTTATTCTTCTTGTCTGCTTTAGTTTGAGACCCAGAGGGAAAAAAAAGCATTTTACTTTTCTCTTACCATAAGGAAAGCAACATTCGGGGAGTCTAGGGGAAGGGTGTACAGGAATGCAATGAAATTGGTCCCCAACTTTGGGACTCTGCCGGGTTTGCAATAGGTAGAGCGGGATTCTAAAGGGATTTGCTGGCTCTTTGCTTCCTGACTGTTGTATGCTGGTATTTCTGGTGCTGCCAGAAATCCAGATTTTTAAATGTTGGCAATTATCGCCTGTTGTCTAAAACACTGTGCTTGCCACCTTTGCAGAACAAGCAAAGCACATCTGAGAAACATCAGCTGGGAGCCTCTGATTCAGGCAATGGGGTCTCAGACTCCTTGTCTTCCTCAGGGGTCTCCAAGGGGCCTCAGGGGACAAAGAGCTTAGGTAGAGAGAGTGACTCCTGAGCAGAGTAGCTGGAGGAAGTACTGAGGACAGTGGTGAGGAAAACGTGGAATAAAGAGATGGTGCTGTGGGTAGAAGGGCGTTTTCTGAATTCAAGGAAAATTAAGGTTGGAAGAATACGGAGGGATGTTAAGAATCAGCTTATTTAGAAGTAGGACTTATTGGAAGATGTGATAATATTAATAGCTAATGTATTGATAGCCTGTTTGGAGCCCTGGTGGTATAGTGGTTAAGACAGCTTGGCTGCTGACCAAGAGATCGGCAGTTTGAATCCACCAGGAACCCCTTAGATACCCTATGGGGCAGCTCTACTCTGTCCTATAGGGTTGCTATGAGTAGGAATTGACTCTACAGCAGTGGGGTTTCTTTTTTTTTTTTTTTTACTTTGTGCCAAGCACTGTCTTAATTCTTTAAATAATTCTGTTAACTCACAGATTAAAAAAAAAATCTCAGGGGTCTTGATCTCAACGGGAAAGGTGGATCCCCAAAGTTTTTAGCTGCGCTGATTGACTCCGTAAACGTTTACTTAATACCTGCAGTGCGCCACGTACTGCTGGGACACACAGCTGGGTAGACACTGTCCTGCCCTTAATGAATACGTCATCCAGAGGGTGGAAGAGAGGCCAATAAATCTGTGCTTGATATGGCCCCTGCCTGGCCAGGGGTGGGCCCAGGGTGAGCCCTATGCAGGGGAGTGCAAGGCAGGAAGGGTCCGACCTAGGCTCAGGGACTGTTTCCTCAAGGAGCAGGCATTTAAACTGATTTCAAGGGCCAGTCAAAGTGAGCTAGGCAAAGAATAGAAAGAGGGGGCGGGGAGGGCGTTTTAGCGGGAGGGCCACAGCCCCTCCCAGCAGGAAGCTCTGGCCTCTGGTGTTCAGTCAGAGGAAATGTACAGCCCCCCTCCTTTCCAGCAAGAAAACAAAGGGCCTCCCTCCTCCTTCCCTATGCATTGAATAGCATTCACTGAACTGAGGGTTGCTACCAGAGGGAACTGACCTGAGGACAACGAGTTTTAAACTGTCCTTGGAGGCCTTGGGTGCTGTAAACAGTTAACGCACTCAGCTGCTCCCTGAGAGGTTGAAGGTGCGAGTCCACCCAGAGCTGCCTCACAAGAACGGCCCGGTGATTGACTTCCAACACATCGGCCACTGAAAACCCTGTGGAGCCCAGTTCCGCTCTGATGCTTGTGGGGTCGCCATGAGTCGGAGTCCACAGCAACTAGTGGTGGCGGGGTGGTGAACTGTGCTTGGCAGAGGGGAAGATTTGGAGAAATTCCATCAAGGAGCATTCATGAAGCAAAAGGACGTACCATACTCCTGTTTGAGCCGGGGATGGGGCGCCGAGGTATTTATATAATCTCAGAGGGGCACGTGAATTCAGGCTCAGACAACTGAGACTCGCTTGGTCCACAGATTTTATCAGAAATCACTTTTATAAGCCAGTAGGAAATCCAATTGGTGATACGTATAACATTTCACACCAACAAGGATTGATCAGAGGACAAGAAAAGTGGGGTACAGTTAACCTTCTCGTGTAGGACACCGGACATGCCAGGGCCCCAGTGGCAGCTCAGCTGACTCCCCACTCCAGGTTGCTGAGCCGAAAATAACTAAGGTTTGTTGAAGGAGGAACAAGTTTTCCTGAAAAACGTCTTGGACGGGCCCATTTATCACACTCGAACAAGGAAACCAACTCATAAATCAGGCGGAAACCCACCAACGCACTGTGACCCGGGATGAGGCCCAAGCAGCTTGGACATAGCTGTCCGGATGAGAATTGCTTGGTTTGCAGGAGCCGCCCTAAAAGTCCATGGAATGGTGGGAAACCCAAAGAGGGCAGGAACCATTGCCATCAAGCCGTTCAGACCCACAGAGGCTCTGTAGAACAGAGTAGAACTGGCCCACAGAGTTTCCAAAGCTGTGGTCTTTTTTCCAGTGGAGTGACCGGTGGGTTTTGAACTGCTGACATTTCAGTTAGGGGCAGAGCACTTAACCACGGCGCCACTAGGGCTCCTTACAATCTTAGGGCAAAGCCAGTTGCCATTGAGTTGATTCGAACTCATAGCAACCCTATAGGACAGAATAGAACCGCCCCACAGAGCTTCTAATGAACGCCTGTTAGATTTGAACTGCCAACCTTTTAGTTAGCAGCTGTAGTTCTTAACCATTATGCCACGGAGGGCAGAGGCTGCTAAAAATACATTGTGCTTGTTAATAGCACCTTGTTGGGATTCCATGGGCGGAAGCCCACAGGCTTTGTGAGTGTAGGGCTGATGGAATGCCCGATTCTCTTAGAAGGACTTGAAATAAAGGTGAATTGGAAGGTCCAAATGCTAATGAATGAAGGTGCATCCTTCGTTCATTAGCATTCATTAGGTGCCGACGTGTAAATTCCTCTCCCCAAGGTGCCAGATGAGAAAGGACCTGTCCTTCCCAAGCTGACTACACCCAAAGACGCACCAGGAACCTCCCAAAATGAAATCAGCAGCACACCAAAAGATGAGACAGCAGAGATGAAAAAACAGAGCAATTATACCCTGATGAGCTTCACTAGAAGACACTCCAAAAGCAGGCAATTTAGGGAGTGGTTATTTGCTTACCAAGTGCTTTTACTTTAGAAAGAATTAATTGGAGGTTGTTGTTGTTGTTTTTGTGTGTGTGAGCCCCAGAAGCCAAGGAACACTTGAATGCTTGTTTATGGAAGATTACCTATTTGATGATAGATGATGGAGCTGAGAAATCGGAAGGTGGGTAGGATCTTTAGCCAAAGAACGATCACGAAGAAACACCAATAAAAAAAACCCAAAACCCCTTGCCATCGAGTCAATTCCAATTCATAGTGACCCTATAGGACAGAGTAGAACTGCCCCATAGGGCTTCCAAGGAGCAGCTAGTGGAGTCAAACCAGCTGGCCTCTTGATTAGCAGCCAAGCTGTTAACCACTGCACCACCAGGGCTCCAAGAAACACCAATAGCCTGCCGAATTTGCACAAAAAGGTCTATTTAAGGATTTGCATTCTTGAAGAGTTGAGGGCAAACAAAAGGTAAAATGAATTACCGGGTTTTTTTTGAGGAACTATCGCTTTTTTTTATAATGCGAAGAGTCAGCTTCTCATTTATTTTATTTTGAATACTGCTTTGCCAGAAGGTGGTAACTGTTCCTGCCGCTGCAGCCTGTGCTAGCTTCAGAGGTTGGGAAGCTCTGGGCCTGGGTAGCATGGTCTGTCTTGCACTTTTTGAAGTAATATTAGTGTCAGCCTTATTATTGGATGGCAAGCTGCATCTAGTTCCCCCTCCTCCCTGGACCTGGGGCATCTGTACCCAGTAGACCAGTTAGAGCTCCACACACACACGCAGAGAGTGGGGGCTGCGGAAAGGGGCAGCTGGGCGCCGTGGTGGGACCTGTACTTTTCAGGGTGGGGGATCCTGGAGCCTCGCCTGTGGGAACCCCAAACGGAGCAGAACTTGATGGGATCGTGGTACTGCCAGGAAGAACAGAGTTCACCTGGACACCTAGCCTAGTGCCTGGCAGATGGAAAGCCCTCAGTACAGATCTGGGGGAGAGAATGGGGCAAAAAGAAGCTATTTTTTTTTTTTTGGTTATTTTTTTTACCAAACTAGAGTATTGTGGGGCCTCTGAACAGGTCGTTGGGGACAATTGAGACAGAGCTCAGTACAGAGCCTCAGACATTATTATTTTTATTACTTTCTCCATCTCTAGGGGTGGAAGGGACCCACCCCACCACGCAGAGAGGAGTTTACCTTGACTGTTGAAGCCCCAGACTAGAGATTGCAGTCACCTGTCTTCAGCAGTGTTTTCGGCATCGTGGCAACTCTTACAACAAAGACTCCTGTTGTTTCCTGGTGTTGACTTTCCCCTTCTTCTTCTGTAATAAAACTCTGAAGTTTAAACTGAACGCATTCCACCCGTTACCATTTGCCACTGGGTCAATTCCGACTCGTGGCAACCCCCCTACGGCTCCGCAGGGTTTCCAAGGCTGCGATCTTTTAGAAGCAGATTGCCAGGACTTTCTTCCAAGGCACCTCTGGGTGGGTTCGAACTGCCAACCTTCTGGCTACTAGTCTAGTGCTTCACCATCTGTGCCACCCAGGGACTCCTGCTAGATGCATAGCTACTGGTTAAAGATATTTTCCAGGCTCCCTTGCAGTTAGAGGTGCCCATGTGACTAAACAAATAAAAATAATGATAGCTTACACGTTTACATGTGCCAAGTACTTTTCTAAGTGCTTTGCATATATTAACCCATTTAATTTTCACAGTAACCTCAGGAAGTATTAGGAAACAGAGGCACAAAAATATTAAGTGACGTGGCCAAAGCCCCCAAGCCCTGGTGGCACAGTGGTTAAGTGCTTGACTGCTAACCAAAAGGTCGGCGGTTCAATCTGCCAGCTGCCTTGTGGGAGAAAGATATGGCAGTCTGCTTCCATAAAACTTACAGCCTTGGAAACCCTATGGGGCAGTTCTAGTCTCTCTTATAGGGTCACTATGAGTTGGAATTGACTGGATGGCAACAGGTTTTTTGGGGTGGTCAAGGCCACTCAGATAGAAAATAGTAGAGTTGGGACTTCAACCCAAGAGGCCGGCTCCAAAATTTGAATGCAGGCTTACATTCAGTCCAACAGGATGTGAGTAGAAGGGATAGGGTTCAACTTCCAGGTCATGCCCTCAAGGAGGAGGGGCTTGTTCTCCATTGCCCACCTCCCTTCCCTGCGAGCAGGAAATGTTTCCATCTTTAACCACATATTGAAGATGGCACAGCAATGAGCTAGAAGGAGCCTGGGTGCCCGGCACCACAGAACTACCTTGTCAGCCTGGACTACTCATAGTCAGACTGTTATAGGAGAGGAAACAAACCCCTATCTGATTTTAGCCATTGTTATTTGGGGAGGGCGTGAAGGAGGTGTCTTTGTTACAGCAGCCAAGAATAGTGGTGCAAGCAGTTTGCAGTCGATTGCTAACCTGAAGGTTGGAAGTTCGAACCCACCCAGAGGCGCCTCAAAAGACCGGCCTGGCAATCTGCTCCTATAAGGTCACAGCCTTGAAAACCCTGTGGAGCAGTTCTACTCTGCACTTGGGGTCGCCTTGAGTCCGAATCGAAGTGATGACAACTAACAACAACAGACCTTATGTGAAGAGTGAAGAAACCGAGGGATGTTAAGGGAAACCTGTCTTCGAGCACCTACTGTATATCCAGTGTCTTCACACATTATGTCATTCAGTCCCCACAGAATTCCTGCAAAGTGGGCCTCCTTAGCGAGCAAACTGAGGCTCAGAGTGGATAAGTAACTTAAGATCGCACAGCTAGCGGGTGGATAGGCTGGGATTTCAACAAACCTTTGCCTATTTTCCACTATTCTCCTGTGATGCCTGTGAAGGAAGGTGACTCGGGTCCAAGAGGCATTTCTACAGCATCAGTACCGTGATTTGTAACCTTTTTATTAGTTACTCCTCAAAGCAGTCTGGTGAGATCAGTACTGTTAGCTCTGTTTTATAGACATGCAAACAGGCAAGACAAGCAATTATACCCCCAAAGTCAACAGAGAGCCTAGATTTAGACGCCACAGCTGCAGAAATACAGGGCCGAAATGATTCTTCTATAAATAGCACCAGCCAGAGAAACTGGAAGCCCTGATTCTTGAAACTCACAGTGTCTTCTCATTTTTTCACGAATTTTCAAGGTGGAGGATGGAAGGAGAGAGAGGTCAGTTGCCTGTGACAGAGAAGTGCTGTATTTAACATGAGCCCTAGAGTTTGACCCTTCAAGGCTTGTTGGTCACATTAGACCACTTAGGTTGCAGGGAAAGTGCAGAAAACCCGCACCTGGACACCGACCCTCCCCCAGAGACAAGGCCATTAAGGAGGGGCTCACTCACCTTGCCAACATCTCAAGGTGGGAGACTTGGAGACTCTCCAGTCCTCACTACTGCCCTGCTACGTCTTGTTTCCTGCCAGAGACCAGGTTTTTCTGTTTCCTGTTCTATGTGGTAGACAATGGCAGCCAACAATTCCCCATTACATATCTACTGGGTTAACAAGGGCACCCAGACCAAACTGGAATCTGCATGTCACATTCGAATACCCAGGGAAGGGGCCTGTCTTAGTTATCTACTCCTGATATAACGGAAGTACCACAGGTGGGTGACTTTAATAAACAGAAATTTATTTTCTCATAGTTTAGGAGGCTAGAAGTCCAAATTCGAGGTGCTGGCTCTAGGGGAAGACTCTCTCTCTGTTGGCTCTGGGGAAAGTCCTTGTCTCTTTTAAGCTTTTATTCCTCGGTGACCACATGGCCTGGCATCTATCTTCCCCCACCTCTGCTTGCTTAATCTGCTCTTTTATGTCACAGAAGAGATTGATTTAAAACACACCCTATACTACTAATACTTCCTCATTAATACAACAAAGAAACCCTATTCCCAAATGAGATTATAACCACAGGTACAGGATTTACAACACATATTTTGGGGGGCACAATTCAATCTATAGTAGCACCCACTGGTGTAACTTAAACCCAATGCCCCCTCATCCAGTCAATAGTGGCTGATGGATTTTAACCATATGGGTTCTGGGAGAAGACCATCCCTATAGAAATGGGGACAGAGGCATCTCACCCAAAGAATGCACAGAAGGAGAAGCTCTGGGTGCTACAGAAGTCCACTGGATCATCACGTAACCCAGAAGGTAGGGGGAAGGAGTAGGGAAGTGGTCCCAGGAAAGCCTAAACAGAGATCTGAAGGACGAAGTGGAGCTAGTTAAGGGACAGGAGTAGATGCTATCCAGGCAGAGGGAACAGCATGCGCAAAGGCCCGGGGCAAGAGACAGAGCCGTATGTTCAAGGAACTGAAAGATCAATATGGCAAGAGAGTGAAGGGGGACAGTTAAGCAGGATCCAGATGACGCAGGACAGGGGTCCTCAACCCTGGCTGCACATTAGCATACCAAGGAAGCTTAAAAAAATAAAAAAACTAAAGTCCAGGTCCCACCCCCAGAAATTATGATTTAATTGGTCTGGGGGGGATAGACTCCTGACACCTGTGTTTTGTGAAAGTTTCCCCAGGTGATTAGGGCCTTGTATACCATCAACTATGCAAAGGCATTTGACTGTATGGATTATAACAAATTATAGATTAACATTGCAAGGAATGGGAATTCCAGAACACTTAATTGTGCTCATGCAGGACCTACACATAGATCAAGAGTCAGTCATTTGAACAGAACAAGGAGGACACTACATAGTTTAAAATCAGGAAAGGCGTGCGTCAGTGTTTTATCCTTTCACCATACTTATTCAATCTGTGTACTGAGCAAATAATCTGAGAAGCTGGCCTATATGAAGAAGAATGGGGCATAAGGATTGGAGGAAGACTAATGAACAACCTGCAATAAGCAGATGACACAACTTTGCTTGCTGAAATCCAAGAGGACTTTGAAGCACTTACTGATGAAGATCAAAGACCACGGCCTTCAGTATGGATTACACCTCAACATAAAGAAAACAAAAACTCTCACAACTGGACCAATAAGCAACATCATGATAAACAGAGAAAAGTTTGAAGTTGTCAAGGATTTCATTTTACTTGGATCTAAAATCAACACCCGTGGAAGTAGCGGTCAAGAAATCAAACATTGCATTGCATTGGGCAAATCTGCTGCCAAAGACCTCTTCGAAGTGTTAAAAAGCAAAGGATGTCACTTTAAGGACTAAAGGTGCGTCTGACCCAAGCCATGGTATTTTCAGTCGCCTCATATGCTTGTGAAAGCTGGGCAATGAATAAGGAAGACCGAAGAAGAATTGACGCCTTTGAATTGTGGTGTTGGCAAAGAATACTGAATATACCATGAACTGCCAAAAGAACAAACAAATCTGTCTTAGAAGTACAGCCAGAATGCTTCTTGGATGAAGGATGGGGAGACTTCATCTCATGTACTTTGAACATGTTATCAGGAGGGACCAGTCACTGGAGAAGGACATCATGCTTGGTAAGGTCAGCTAAAAAAAGGAAGACCTTCAAAGAGATAGGTTGGCACAGTGGCTACAACAATAGGCTGAAACAGCAGTGATTGTGAGGATGGTGCAGAATTGGGCAGTGTTTTGTTCTGTTTTACAGAGGCTTACTATGAGACGGAACCGACTCGACAGCACCTAACAGCAACATAACCAGCCATAGTAAGGATCCCTAGTGGCACAATGGCTAAGTACTCAGCTGCTCATGGAAAAGTCGCAGTTCGAACCTACCAGTAGATCCTTGAGAGAAAAGACCTTGCGATCTGCTACCATAAAGATTACAGCCTAGGAAACCCTATGGGGCAGCTCTCCTCTAACCTATGGCATTGCTGTGATTTGGAATTCAAACAGTGTAAGGCAAGTGGAGGGAGTGTGGGGAGCAAAGACTCTTAAGGCTCCGTTTTCAAATTTTATTGCCTGTTAGAATCATCTGGGGGAACTCTAAAAAGCTCGACTGCTAACCAAAAGTTTGGTAGTTCAAATCCACCAGCTGCTCCTTGGAAACCCTATGGGACGGTTCTGCTCTGCCCTATAGGGTCGCTATGAGTCAGAATCAATGGACTAGACAGCAATGTTTTTTTTCTGTTGTTGTTGTTTAATCTTTACTGGAGCAGATTGCCAGGACTTTCCCCCGCAGAGAGCCTATGGTGGATTTGAAGATCAGCAGCTGAGCACTTAACCATTGCGCACCAGGGCTCCTTCTCCCCTTACACTGCCCCCTTGCAGTAAAAGTAGGGGAGTCAGTACTGAAAATCCCACCTCCATTAGGAGGGAGAATTCTAAGAAAGAAGTTATCCTATTTGTGCCTTAAGGCCTTAAAGGCGGTCAATATCTCCAGGCAAAAATACAGTCCTAAAGACTGGACTTGAGTCTTTACAAGAACTGATTCCAGGAAACTTTATGCCTGCCTAATTCTCCACCCCTTCCTTCCCAGGACCGCACCCCTAGGTGGTGTCAGCCTGGAGTTCTCTCTCTCCTGCAAGCTACTTTCTGAAGGCAAGGAAAAAAAATGGAAGATAAATACTAGGCTTCCTGAAGCTCACCTCTGTGTCCACAGGGCAGAACACCACTTTTTATTGATTTGATGTCTCAACCCCAGGCAGTTTTCCATTTTTCTTGAGGTCTCAGCCTTCTGAGCGGCTCAATTTATGCTTTGCCCTCCTCTGAGCCTCTACACTGAAAAGCCCTACAGGCCCATGGAGCAGGCTCATGTTTTCTCTAGGCCAGATAGCATCAGAAGGAAATAATTGAAAGCTACTGCTGGAACAATCGCCCTTTCATGGCCTTCACTGGGGGAGGGGACCCCTTTGCTTCACTATCTTGAAAATTAACCTCACAGGAAAGGGTCTGTGCCCTCCCCCGAATGTCCGTCACCACCCCAATCCTGGGCTTTTCAGTGTCACTCTTCAATCTTCCTTACTCCCTCCTTTTCTTGGGAAAGGATCATGTTCGCTACAATGGGTTGAGACAGATGTTGAAACTCAAAAGGAGAGAGCTTAAATCTGTGGGAGGCAGGCGGCCTCAAGCAGGGATGGGTGAAGTACAGCGGAGTCAGAGATAAAAGACAAAGGGTTGGGCAAAGGAAGGCCTTAGTCAACTCCTTCATATCTGGCTCAGATGAATTGAATAAGAGTCACCTGGAAGTATGAAAATATATTCTTGAACCAGTGTCTCAAATTTGAACAAATGGGCTCACATGCGAAATGGTGGGTTTGGTGGACCTTGTGGTTATCTCCCCTCTGTCTGTCTCGCCCCTCTGCCATTGTGGAGCAGCCACAGTGTGGCATCGAGTTTGGCCCCACCCACAACTCCATGACTGGGCTCTGATTGGTTCAAGGTAATCAGGATAATCCCACCTCCCCTTTGACATGTGACTGGTTTGGATGGCCGCTCTCTCAATACCATGAAGGGAAGTTTGTCTGAGGATGAGCAAACTCATGGGAGAAAAGATCGAGCTGAGAAAATAAAAATGCAGTTTTCTATTCCAGCTGCTGTGGAATACAGTGTGGCACTTCCTCAAAAAACTAAAAATAGAAGTACCATGTGACCCAGCAATTCTACCCCTAGGTATATACCCAAAAGACTTGAAAGCAGAGACTCAAACAGATACTTGCACACCCATGTTCATTGCATCACTGTTCACAGCAGCCAAGAAGTGGAAACAACCTAAATGTCCATCGACGGATGAATTGACAGAATGTGGTACATACAGACAATGGAATACTACTCAGCCAGTAGGAGAAGTGAGGTCTTCATACACACTATAATATGGATGGAGCTGGAAGACATTATGCTGAGTGAGATAAGTCAATCACAAAAGGACAAGTTTGTATGAAAAGATGAGAACAGGTCATGTATAGAGACCAAAGTGTATTCGTGGTTATCAGGGGTGGGAGGGAAGGGAAAAGGGGGGGTTATTGCTTACGGAGTACTGGCTTTTGGGTTACGGTGATGGAAAAATTGCATTGTTTAAGGGTAGGGCTGCACAGCCAATTAATATAATTGCTGTCAGTAAGTTACACACCTGTAAAAAGTTGAATTGGCGAAAGTTGTGCGGTAGATATATTTATAAAAAAGAAAAAGAGCAGCTGCTGAGGCTGCTTATGTACAAACTACTCATGGAATTTGGTTCCTTTGGAGGTTTAAGGTCATGGTTTCATGGGACATCCCAGTTAATTGGCCTAATATCGTGTTTAGTGCTTCCATTCTATCTCCTAGTTTTTTTGTATAGTGCCTAGGGTCTTAAAAGCTTGCAAGCAGCCATCCAAGGTACAACAAATGGTCTCTATTCACCTGGAGCAACAAAAGAAGTAGGAGAGTCAGGAATAGGAGAAAGGAATGGAATGTAAGATCCTGTAAGAATCTGCCCTCAATCCTCTTGCCATGAGACCAGAAGAACTGGATGGTGCCCAGCTCCCACTACTGAACAGTCTGATCAAGGAGTCTATAGAAGAATCCTAATCAAAAGAGGGAAAATGCAGAACAGAATTTCTAATTCCCATGGAATCCATAATTTCTGGAGCCATGGAGGCTGGATGAGCCCCTGAAACTACTGCCCTGAGATAATCTTTAAACCTTAAACCAAAAATATCCCCTGAAGTCTTCTTAAAACCAAACAATAGTTTAGCTTAACTAGTAAAGAATGTCTGCCTTGAGCATTATGCTCTTTTAAGACCTGTCTATCTGGGAACAAATTAACAACAGCAACTCAAAAAATTAAATAGGAACCTTAAGGGGCAGTAAGTTTATATTATTGGGGGAGGAACAAGTTGGAAAAGGAGGGTGGGAAAGGTTGCACAACTTGAAGACTATAATCACTGTCACTGAATTGTACATGTAGAAAGTATTGAATTGGTATATGTGCTGCTGTGTATATCCTCAATAACAGCAACAAAAATAAAATAAATTATGAAAAAAAAATACAATGACTCTCAGGAGATAGTGTATAAACACCCCAGTTTCCTTACCCTTCAGGCGGGCTAATTCTGAGGCACGTGTTTTACATCATTTCTCAGAACCTCCATGAGGGATTAAGCTCCAGGTGCCCAGTGTCTATAATTGTTTAATTGTTGTTGTTGTTAGCTGCCCTGAAGTCAGCCCCTGACTCATGGTGACCCCATGCAAAATGGGAAGAAACACTGCCCAGTCCTGGCCATTCACATGATCGGTTTTGGATCGGACTGTTGTAATCCATAGGGTTTTCGTTGGCTGATTTTTGGAAGCAGACCACAAAGTCTTTTTTTTCTTAGTCCGTCTTAGTCTGGAAGCTTCCCTGAAAGCTGTTCAGCATCACAGCAACATGCAAACCTCCACTGACAGGTGGGTGATGATGGCCATGGATGAGGAATGGGACTGGGGTCCCCCACCCACGTGGAGGGTGAGAATTCTACCGCTGAACCACCGATGCCTCAACTAGCTTAATAATGCCTCCTTCATTGACTGCCTTCCCTTATCACTTCTCAATTCTCTTCTGATGTTCTCTTCAGATTCCAAATAAACTACTTTTGCTCAAATTCTTATGTCAGGCCTGCATTAGAGGAGCCTAAACTAAGACGGTTTTGTTAAAGTGAAAACCAATCCTGAATTTTTAGACCAAATGAGTAACTTCCTCTGTGGATGCTGTGGTGTTTGTTGGCCCTCTGCCTGGGTCACACTTTCTTCCCAGTTTCTGCAAGACAAACTCCTACTCATGTTTCAAGACCCAGTTCAAGTCTGTCGTCTGTGGCCCTTCCTGGACACACCTAGAAAGAGTTAGTCATGGCCTTCCTGTGTTACCACTGGACCATGTACAACCCTCTGTTGTTGGAGTGACTCAGAGCCTTACTGGAGTTAGGTGTTTACCTGGTGGTCCTCCCTCTGGACTGAACACCTTGAGGGCAGACACCTCTGTTCCTCCTGGGGATTTGCACAGAACTTGGCACACAGCTGGCACTCAATAAATGTTGGTTGAATGCATGTATGAATGATCTAATGTGTAACCAAAAGAGACAGGCATCCAATTCTCTAGAATTTGGAGGGTAGAGTTCCTGGTTTGTGAGTCTGTCTCTGTAAAGCAGAGGCTCTTAACCTACATGGATTCTGGGGGTCTGGGAAACCCCAGACATTGTCTACAAAACTATGCGTGTCCAGGCATCTATAGTAGCAAAAGGTTTTTGCTGTGGTCATATTTTCAAGGAAGCCTGTGACTCAATTCATTTAATAACATATGATGACTATCATGTGCCTAGGGTCATGGTGGTTAAAAAAAAAGAATATATATATATATTTTTTTTGTCCTCAAATCAGTTTCAACTCATGGGACCCCATATGTGCAGAATAGAACTGCTCATGTTAGCCCTAGAATCGTGGTGAGAGGTATCTGTTTTCATAATTAGCAATCTTGGAACCAGCCTGGCTCAGGCGAAAGTGTGAGGGGACCATACATCTCTTTAGCGTTCTGCAGTCTTTTTTTTTTTTTGAGTTTTTGGATCTCTCACCCTCCGGAAGCTGCGTGGTACAGTAGAAAGAGCAGAGATTGTTCTCTCAGACAGAAATGTGGGCCGGTGCTGGGTACATTATTTAACTTCTTCCCTAGCTTCCTAGTCTGGAGACAGTAGTGGTTGTCATAAGGACTACATGAAATGAGGCATGTGCTCTAGTTACTACATGACAACCTGCCCCAAAGCCTAGTAGATTAAAACAACCACGATTTTATTATATCTCACAGATTTTGTGGGTCAGGAATTTGAGTGGGGTTGGCTGGATGATTTTTCTGATCCTCCTGGTGTCAACTGAGGTCACTCGGTGGTTCTCAGCCGGTGGGAGGAACTGACCTAGCGGATCCAAGATGGCTTCACTCATGTCTGGCACCTTGGTGGCCATGGCTGGAAGGCTGGGTTGAGTGTAGCACCTACAATGGCCTATCCAGCACGGCAGTCTTAGGGTCACTGGTCTTCTTACAAGGCAGTTAGCTTCTCCCAGAGTGAGCCCAAGAGAACCAAGCAGAATTGTATGGCCGTTTCTGACCTAGCCTTTGAAGAGTCACTTTCTTCACATTCTATTGGTTGCAAAGGAGTTATGAGACCAGCCCAGTTCAAGGGTAGAGGAATTGGACTCTACTTCTTGACAGGGAAGTGACAACATAAAATTGGAAAAGACATTGTTGCAGCCATCTTTGGAAGCATTAAATGAAGTAAGGTAAGTGAAGCAGTTGGGATAGCAACAGTCTCGTATTAAGTCTCTCAGTAACGCTGCTTCCCCTCTCTGGTCTTGTATTCTGTGCCACTTACGCCTCCTTCTGCTTCCCAGCAGGACTTCACCTAAGTCCCATGGGGGAGGGAGTACACTCATGCTCACGGAATGACATATTATGCTGTTTGCATTCCTATGGGAGATCCTGTAAGAATCTGCCCTCAATCAGCACAGGACCAAAAGCCTTCCAGATCAGGAATACCCAGAACTATATGGCCCCCCAATGCTCTGCTAACCCAGAATTGAAACTATTCCCAAAGCCCACTTTTCAGACAAAGATTAGACAGGCCTATAAAAGAAAAGGAAACCCTGGTGGTGTCGCGGTTAAGTGCTCTGGCTGCTAACCAAGAGGTCGGCAGTTCGAACCCACCGCGTGCTCCTTGGAAACTCTATGGGGCAGTTCTACTCTGTCCTATAGGGTCGCTATGAGTTGGTATCGACTCGACGGCAGTGTGTTTTGGTTTTGGTTGTAAAAGAAAAAATTAATACATGTGAGGAACGTGCTTCTTAGCTCAATCAAACGTATGAGACCAAATGGGCAGCTCCTGTCCACAAGCAGGATGAGAAGGCAGAAAGAGACAGGAACTGGATGAGTGGACACAGGGAGCCCAGGGTAGAAAAGGGGAGGGTGCTGTCACATAGTGGAGATTGTAACCAATGTCACAAAATAATATGTGTATAAATTTTTGAATGAGAAATTAACTGGAGCTGTAAACTTTCACCTAAAGCACAAGAAAAAAAAATCAATGAATTTAAAAATATTTTGTGCTTCTCGGGAAAAAAAAAAAGGCTTCCAGACTGAAAGGAATTAGACCTTAGTGGTACAATTCTAGGTCACAATGAAAGATAGGAAAGGTATTCTTGGAAAGCGGTTTGACTGGATCCTCCAAATTATAGCTCAGATTACCTGCTACAGGCAAGGCCAGCGTCTACCTGGGAAAACACCAGACTTGGAGTCAAGAGGATTTAATTACTAGCTTATGACTTTGGGCAAGTTTATTAAGTCTCAGAGCTACCTTAGTTTCCTGATCTGTACGATAGGGGTAGAAATACTGGTACCTTCTATGATTTGGGGTGGTTTGTGATACAGCAACAGATAATCAGAACAGCCACCATTAACTTTTTGACCTTGAACAAGTTGCTTATCAGGTCCCTCATTTGAAAAGATGGGGGTGATAATATAATGGTAACTACTTTCTAGCCAGGATTTTGTGAGACTCGAGACAATTGATTCGTAAAGCGTAAAAGACTATAAATCACAGGTGCTGGATTATATTTTAAGGTCATCCCTGTGACCACTAAAATAGAATATACACTGAAGCATTAACTAGGGTTGAATTTGTGTTTCACCATGGTGGTGGTTTTAAAACATGATCGCAAATTCTTTGACACTCTTCCCATAAAGATGTGGGGTATATGTCCCCTCATCCATGTCCTACCCTTGAATGTGGGTGGGAGTGATTTTATGTGACTTCTGAAGTTAGATCATGAAAGACCATGGACCATCTACCTTATTCATTGGAATACTCAGTCTTGAAGCCCTGACCTGCCAAGCAAGAAGTTCAAATATTCTGAGGCCTCCATGCTGTCAGGAAGCTCAAGCTACATGAAGAGGCCATGTATAGGCACTGTGGTCAACTCCTGTAGCTGAACCCAGTCTTCAAGTCATCTCAGCCCAGGTGCCAGTCTTGTCAGTGAGAAAACCTTCAGATTACTCCAGCTCTTAGCTGTTCAAGTCTTCCCAGCTGATATCTCCGCATTATAGAGCAAAGCTAAACCCACCCATGGTGTCCTTTCTGAATGGTGTTGGTGAACAATATTGAATGTACCATGGACTGCCAGAAGAACCAACAAGTTTGTCTTGGAAGAAGTACAGCCAGAGTTCTCCTTGGAAGCAAGAATGGGAAGACTTCATCTCACATACTTCGGACATGTTATGAGGAGGGACCAGTCCCTGGAGAAGGACATTGTGTTTGGCAAGGTAGAAGGTCAGCGAAAAAGAGGAAGATCCTCAACTAGATAGGGTGACACATGGCTGCAACAATGGGCTCAAGCATAACAACAATTGTGAGGATGGCACAGGACTGGGCAGTGTTTCGTTCTGTTGTACATAGGGTCTCTATGAGGTTGGAACCAACTCTAGGGCACCTAACAACAACAACAAAATCCCTGAGCATAATAAGATGGTTGTCATATATCACTAAGTTTTGGGCTGGTTTGTTATACAGCAATATGCAGATAACCAGAATAGCCACCGTTAGCTTTTTGACCTTGAGCAAGTTACTTAAACTATCAGGTCCCTCATTTGAAAAGATGGACGTGATAATATAATGGTACCTACTTTCTACCTGGGATTTTGTGAGAATCGAATAAATTCAGAGACTTGTGTCTGGTACATAGTAAATGTTGAAGGAATGCTTTTAGGATTACTCTCGCTGCCGTGGCCAAGCACTCAGAGCTGTGACCTTGCAGAGGTGTTTAATAGCTAACAGTGTTGACTTTCAGATGTGATCCTTTTAAGCAGTTTCAGTTCTAAGACTAAGCCCTCTCCTGAAAGCCCCTGTTGCTCACCTGCCACCTGCCACAGGTGGTATTTCCCCATCTGCTACTTTTCTTCCTGGGTCTCGGGGGTGGTGCCCTTGGGAGATCTGGGATGGAGGAGTCAGGGCCTTGTGATAGTTGTACACCCCCCCATGCCCTCGCCCCCTCTTCCTCTCCCTACCCAGGACCCAGATGTCTCGCTTTAGCACTTAGGAGGCGGAATTAGAGAATTCTTTCTCCCTAATTCTCACCACATCCTACATAATAAGGTATCTGAATCAACCAGGAAACTTGCAGGAAACTGATGACACTCAAAGATTGAGTAAATTAAGAGGAGCTCAGCAAAGGGACTATTCATGAAGCTGTGGGGAGGGGGGTGTCTTAGTCATCTAGTGCTATTGTAACAGAAACACCACAAGTGGATGGCTTTAACAAACAGAACTTCATTCTTTCACAGTTTAGGAGGATAAAAGTCCAAATTCAGGGTGTCAGCTCCAGGGGAAGGCTCTCTCTCTGTTGGCTCTGGGGGAAGGTCTTTGTCATCAATCTTCTCCTGGTCTAGGAGCTTCTCAAGGCAGGGACACTGAGTCCAAAGGATGCACTCCGCTTCTGGCTCTTCTTGCTTGGTGCTAATAAGGTCCCCACTGCTCTGCTGCTTCTCTCTCCTTTAATCTACTGTAAGATAAAATGTGATGCAGGCCACACCCCAGAGAAACCCCCCTTACGTGGATCAGGGTTGTTACCTAGGTAAGGGTGTTGCATCCCTCCCTAATCCTTTCATAGGCAGAGATTACGATTGACGGCACATAGGAAAATCACATCAGATGACAAGATGTTGGACAGCCATACAATACTGGTAATCACGGCCTAGCCAAGTTGACACATATTTCGGGGGGGACACAATTCAATCCATGACAGGTGGGAAATCACATGAATGGTGCCATACTCAGGTTAGTAACAGGTGGGAGCTGTTACTGCTCCTAGGTCTGAAGGTGGGAGGGACACAGAGAGGCTGTGTGTGGGGGAAGAGTGGGGACTGCCTTACAGAAGCTGAAGCAGCCAGTCTTTGTCAGCCTTGCAAGGAGCGAGTTAGAAGAATAACTGCCCGCTCCCCTTGGCCTCACTCTCCTCCTTCCCTCCAGTTTCCCACTGAGGTTCTCCAACTGGCCATAGGGGACAGCCTGGCACACAGAGCAGGATGTGGGAGGGCAGGGAGGGGACCTGGAGGGGCACAGGGACCTCGTCCAGAAAGAGTGTCATTATCCTGGGTTAATTACAGTAGTAAAACCAAGGCTCAAAGAGGTTCAATAACTTGCTCAGAGCTTCAGGGACATGGATGATACTCCCCAGAGGGATGGCCCAGTCATTTTCCTTATACATATGTCTTTAAATCCAAGTCCCTTGGTATTGTCAGAACAAGATTTCCTTTTTTTTTAATTATTGGGGCAGGAGAATAGTGGGACGTAACCAAAATACATTGGAATCTAATTTTAAATTGCGTTTAGGTCCAGTAGCTTTGTTGGGAAAAGAGCTTCTCCCACCAGGCTGGGCCTGGGGCTGGGCTAAGAGCAAATGGGGGGAGGGAGAGGTTGGTGAGGAGGGATCTCAGTTGAGGTAACTCCCACCTGAACCCTGGAAATCATGGTCTTTTGAATGAAAAGATGCTCAACCCCCCCCCCCCCCCCTTTTCTAAGGAGGCTTATAGTGTGACTTCAATTCAGTTCTTACCTTTCTCTTCTGTTTCTGCTAGGTCTGGGTTCTAATAAGACCGAGGTGAGAAGTATTTACCTTCCTTGCTAGTAAGCAAGGAAGGTAAATACTTTGTGGCATCTAAGACTTGTATCCTGTTGCCATCGAGTCAATTCCGACTCATAGCAACCCTATAGAGCAGAGTAGAACTGCCCCATAGGGTTTCCAAGGAGCGCCTGGTGGATTTGAACCGCCAGCCTTTTGGTTAGCAGCTGTAGCTCTTAACCACTACGCCATGTATCCTGTAGGCAAATGCGAGAGAGGTTTAGACTGACTTCAGGCACGAACAAAAGCTGACATATTTTAAACATTACTGGTCATGGAATCTGTTGGAGGCTTATCTGGGAAGCAATAGTGTGGCCAGAAGCACAGATTCTCAAAAGTGAAATACTGGGTTTGAATGTCAGCGCTGCCATTTCTAGCTATATAACCTTCAGCAACTGACTTAACCTCTCTGCGCCTTGAATGCCTCCTCTGGAAATCAGAACTCTTAATAAGGACATCTGCCTTCTAATGGTATTGTCGGAATTACATGAATTATTACTGTAAAGCACTGAGAACAGTGCCTGTAACCTAACCGTTAACAATTACTGCAATCTCATAGTGCCACCGTGAATATCAAATGAGTTCATACAAGTAAATTATGCAGTATATCCCTGGAACACAGGAAGTGCTCAATAAATGTCAGCTGTCATTGGAGCCCTGGTGGTGCAGTGGTTAAGAGCTCAGCTGCTAAGCAAAATGTTGTCAGTTAGAATCCACCAGCAGCTCCTTGGAAGCCCTACAGGGCAGTTCTAGTCTGGCCTATACGGTCGCCGTAAGTTGGATTCGACTTGATGGCAATAGGTTTGGTTTGGTTGGTTTATCATCACTCTCATTCATTCACTTATGCAGCAAGTATTTAGTGAGCACCTACTGTATGCCAAGTCCTGGTATAAGCACCGGGGCGGAGGCGGGGAGGGGCAGCAGTGAAGAATAAGGAGCTTACATTCCAGTGCTCTTAGTAGTAGGCATCGAGGTGGGTTTACTATGAAGCTAACGGAGCTTACATGAGCCCCTCGGCTGCACGGGCCCTTCGCCGTGTGTTTACGTGTCTTGCCTAATTCGGTACCTCTGATTGTGCATTCTGTTTTTTAAAGAGGTTTCCCCAAACTGCAAAACCCCCTAGTCCCATAAAACCTGGATCTGCCTTCTCGTCAGTGTATTATTGATTGCTCGTTTGTTGGTTAGCTGCCGTTGAGTCAGCCCCCAACTCGTGAGGACCCCGTCTGCAACAATCGAAATGCTGCCCCGTCCTGCACCATCCCCAAGATCGGTCATGGTTCAGACTGCTGTCAGTCCACAGGGCTTTCATTAGCTGCTTTTCAGAAGTAGATTGCCAGGCCTTTCTTCCTCATCCATATTAGCCTAAAACTGCACTGAACCCTGTTCAGCATCATAGCAACATACAAGCCTCCACGGACAGACAGGTGGTGGTTGTACATGAGATGCACTGGCCAGGGATCGAACCTGGGTCTCCCACATGTGGAAGGCGAGAATTCTACCACCGAACCACCATTAATAGTTATGATTTGTATGATAATAGTCGTTGTCATTTGTTGGTAAATGAGATGATATCATAGGTGATTTCTGAAGCCTTACATTATTACTCTAAATCTTTATACTTTTAAGTGTCCTGCAGAAGGCCTGTCTGTCCAAATAGGGATCACAGCCTTTCCTGCTTTGTCTCCTCCCGACATCCCCTGTGCCATGTGTTACCATCTCATTAAGCCTGAAAGCTCACCTGTAAAGAAAATTGCTTGCATCAGCTGCTTCCGTGATGTATTATCTCAAGGCTGTGGGCTTGGATTCTTTTGGTGGGGAGGGGGCTTAGAGACCACAGAGCCCAAACCTCTCAGTTCACAGATACAAGAGCAACCTGGATAGGCAGGTGCTCAAAGCAGGGCCTTTTTCCTACAGCTGCCTGCATCCTGACCAGGGACAACCCCTATTTGTCAAAATATCAGATAACGTGTATCCAGGTGTTTTTCTATAAGGCACCTATAGCTCAGGTATCTGCTCACACATGCAAATATCATTTCCCACCTGCCCCTGGTAGAGTGGCCTGTTTGGATGGCAAACAAGACTTTGTTCCTTCTGAATGCCTCTGCACACAGAGTGTCTGCAGCCCACCTGACCCCACGCAGCTGACTTGGGCAAACAAGCAGATATTTGTCGATAGGCCCAGCCGTTAAAGACACATGCAGGAACTTTATTTTGCATGGTTGGTACTGAACCCCTCTATGGCTTGACATTTTAAACCATAGCAAGGTGTGATTTCATATCAGAACCTGGTAGTATTTATTACCATTCTGATTAAAAAAAAAAAAAGTAAAATAGAACTGCCTGTCACATAGATCTTTGGGGGAAATTACATGCAAAATTAATTTACTCCTTCAGCCAGACAAGCATATAAAATTATCTACTGTGCCTAGGATTTCAGTTTTAAATAGTGTTGGGAATAGCAATGGGTGAAAAAGGGAAGATTTGGATGAGAGCCTTCAAGTAAGTACTCCATTAAAAAAAAAATTATTAGAGCCGGTTTATTAACTTTTGATATGAAGTGAATATATCTATGGCATACTCGTTCCAGGAACAAATTACCTTTAACCTTCTCCACGTATCCAAATAACCATACAGCTTCACAAATTAGGCTGGGTAACCTTGCGTTTAAAACTGCCTTTCGTATATGGTCATTTGAATTAAGGTTCTTCGCAAGTTAAATAACTTAATTGCATGAGATTTTTAAAAGGCTGGCTTTTAAAGTACTAGGGAATCTGAAATGGATGATGATTTTTGTTTCAATTGTTTTATTTTGCTGGCTAGCTTCCTCCTCTTTGTTCCTGTAACAGGTTGTATAAATTTTTATTAGAGCCAGGGACAGTCTGAGCTTATGTGTGTTGTCACAGGGTCATTATTAATAGTGTCCCTTCTGGCCCTCAAAACTGTCCCAGCTGAAGGATACATTATCTGAAAAAAAAAAAATTGCCGTTGAGTTGGTTTCTACTCATGGCAGCCCACCCAGAGGTACCTTGGAAGAAAAGGCTTGGAAATCCGCTTCGTTTAAGATTCTAGCTAGGTGCCATCAAGTTGATTTTGACTCATAGCCACGCCATGTGACAGAGTAGAACTGCCCCATAGGGTTTTTGTGGTGGCGTAGTGGTTAAGCGCTATAGCTGCTAACCAAAAGGTCGGCAGTTCAAATCCACCAGGCGCTCCTTGGAAACTCTATGGGGCAGTTCTACTCTGTTCCATAGGGTCGCTATGAGTCAGAATTGACTCGACGGCAACGGGTTTGGTTTTTTTTTTTTTGGAATCATTCCAGGAACAGATCACCGGGTCTTTCTCTTGTAGAGCAGTTGAGTAGGTTCGAACCGCCAACCTTTCAGTTAGCAGCAAGTGCTTAACCATTACACCATCAGGGTTCCTTAAGATTATAACCAAGAAAACTCTATGGGGAAAACTCTGCTCTGTAACACTGGTTGCCCTAATTATAGTGCAGGCCATACTGGGTTCCAGTGTCTCCATACCCAGGTTGTGGGTTCCCTGGGGAGGAGAACTCTGCCTTTTGTCTTTTTATGTTTGTGTTCTTGGTGCCCAGAACAGGATCTGACGCATGGCAGGTATTCAGGAAATGTTTACTGAGGGATTAGCAGCCAGTTGCCAAGCGACTGAAATTTCCCATTGAGATATGTTGATTAAGCTCTGTCTTAATGATTTTATTTCATTTGCTGAATTGTCCTTGAGCCTATTAAGCTAATCAACAATTGGCCATTTGCCCATTGCCATCAAGTCAATTCTGACACATAGCGACCCTATAGGACAGAGTAGAACTACCCCATAGGGTTTCCAAGGACCACCTGGTGGATTTGAACTGCCGACCTTTTTGGTTAGCAGCCGTGACACTTAACTGTTATGCCACCAGGGTTTCCAATTGGCCATTAGTATGGTGGAAAAAGTAAATTCACTCAAAACAGTCCCATCTGATTGGCTAACAGAGTTACAACAGGGTACCAGGCAGAGGAATAATAAGAAGGCAGGTGAACATGTCCAAAATCCAGGGACAGGCTCAAATATAGAAATGATCCCAGAATCTTTTTACTTAACAGGATCTCCTACCAGAAAACCAAACTTTTAGAAAAAGCAATCTACCTGGCAGTCAAAAATTACTAAGACTTTTCAATATTTACCATGATATCAAGTGGCGGAAAGATAAAATTATTTCTAGTGTATGACTTGTCTATGGCTGCAGAATGATATATTTTGATCTTGAATTATAGTAACTATCGAATCCTTTATGAAAAGCTTCACCACCCTTGGAGAAATGCATGGTAATACTCAGTTTTAATATCATGTAGTTCATTTCTTATTTAGCAGAGTAGTACCAGTGGTAGTTTTGATGTATAAATTTCTCCCTGTGTTGAAATTATCCTAAAACATGAATCTTAGAGCCACAAAACCAAAACCAAACCCACTACCGTCAAGTCAATTTCGACTCATAGCGACCCTATAGGACAGAGTAGAACTGCCCCATAGAGTTTCCAAGGAGCGCCTGGTGGATTTGAACTGCCAACCTCTTGGTTAGCAGCTGTAGCACTTAACCACTACACCACCAGGGTTTCCCTTCAAGCCATAGGAAATGAAATAAGGTTTCTCTTTGATAACAAAAAAAAAAAATGGGGAACATTTTCACTGGGTGATTTGAGTTTTGTGGCTGTTTAATCTCTACACAGAGCTCTACCCCTCCCCCCAAAAAGTTACACAAGTAATAAGAACTCATTGTACGCCGTCCCGGTACAGGAATACACACAGAGAAAATCCTTCCTTCTCTCCTTCTCCGCTCTCCAGAAGAAATCATTATTTAGTTTTTCAGTTTGAGCAGGATTTTAAAGACAATTTTAAATGTTTAAGTGAAAAAAAAATATTTAAAATTGTCTTAAAAATCCTGCTTAAATTGAAAAACGAAAGTTTTTAAGTGAAAAAAAATAACATCAATGCAAAGATGATTTTTTCAGAGGACAACCTCCGTTTCCTTGCTAATAGTGCATAAATCACTTCCTAGTCATAATCCTAAGGCACCGGACTGAAAAATCTTTTTTTAAACTTTTTATTTTGAAATAGTTTCATAAGACGTTGTAAAAATAGTATAGAGAGGCCCCAGGTAGTCTTTGTCCAGCTTTGCCCGATAGTTCCATCTGACGTAACTAGAGTGTCTGTCCCAAACCAGGAAACTGAGAAGATCACTTCTTTTTGAAAGTGCAAATCCTTTCGGAGAAATCCTGCTAGGAATATAGCAAAAGCCCCTCTAGCCTAGTTTTTAACCATGGGTTATCAGATATGATAATAAAAACACTAGAAGCAAAGGACAAATAGGACCTCATAAAAATTAAATACTTCTATTTATCAAAGGACTTTATCAAAAAAGTGAAAAGACAACCTACAGATTGAGAGAAAATTTTTAGGAAACATATATTCAATAAGGGTCTAATAGCCAAAAAATATATAAAACTTCTACAAGTAAAAAAAAAAGGAAAATAAAAAATGGGCAGAGGGCTTGATTAGGCATTTCACCAAAGAGGATATTCAAATGGCCAATAAGCACATGAAAAGATGCTCAACGTCATTAGCCATTGCTGTTGCTAGGTACCTTCGAGTTGATTTCTACTCATAGTGATCCCAAGTGACAGAGTAGAGCTGCCTCACAGGGTTTTCTAAGCTGTAATCTTTAGGGGAGCAGATTGCCAGGTCTTTCTCCTGCAAAGATGCTGTATGGGTTTGTACCTCCACTCTTTCGGTTAGCAGCCAAGGGCTTCACCATTTGCATCACTAGGGTTTCTTCAATACCCATGAAACCCGCTGCTGTTGACTCAATTCCGACTCATAGCTACACTATAGGACAGAGTAGGACTGCTCCATAGGGTTTCCACGGAGCAGCTGGTGGATTGGAACTTTTGATCTTTTAGTTAGCAGCTGGGCTCTTAACAACTGCGCCACCAGGGCTCCAGTTAGCCAGTTTGGCAAATGTGTGTTATATATTTTTTTACAACAATAAAAAAGAAAAAAAGAATTGCAGAAAGATGAAAAAACACAACCAAGAGCCCCTTTGGATTCTTCATGCCTAAATAAAATTATTTTGTAAGTGTCTATATGGTAAATAGAACCCATTAAAAGCTTTTATTATACCATGCAACCTGACTCGAAGCCACATGACTGGATAGACATCAACAAGTAACATTTAATTGGCTCTCATGAACTATGTATTGGTTTATGTATGGTTTAACGCAGTGGTTAAGAGCTATGGCTGCTAACCAAAAGACTGGCAGTTGGAACTCAACAGCTGCTCCTTGGAAGCTGTATCAGGCAGTTCTACTCTGTCCTATAGGGTCACAAGAGTCGGAATCGACTCCACAGCAATGGGTTTGGTGGTTTTTTTTATGGACTATGTGTTGGCTTGAACTATGTTTTGGCTTAAATTCTGTGCCATCCTTGTTTGGATAAGCTAAATTTAGAGTAATGAATGATATTAATGGACTAAACACAATGAATAAGGAAGACCAAAGAAGAATTGACACCTTTGGATTATGGCATTTGTGAAGAATATTGAATATACCATG